>NW_026622775.1:13875000-14500000 GCF_023065955.2 Ursus arctos | reverse complement strand
GTGTCCATCGACAGATGAATGGATAAAGAAGATGTCGGATACACAATGGAATATTACTCAGCCATAAGAAAGAATGAGATCTTGCCATTTGTGACAACATGGCTAGACCTAGAGGGTATTATGTGAAGTGAAATAAGTCAGACAGAGGATGACAAATACCATATGATGTCACTTATATGTGGAATCTGAAAAACAAAACAAAGAACAATTTGTATTATACCAGCAAATGCCATAAACCTGTATCAGTGAAAACTAAAAACGCACAAATGAGAACCATATGTTATGATTAAAATATGCTGAAATGCAGTATTTTCAGTAGAAAATAAGCTTTGAACCTAATATCCCATCTTGGATGTTTTATATTTAAAATTAGAAACTGACGCTAAACTGTGATCTTTTGAATTTAGTTTACATCTGTATTAGGTTGAAAAATAGATTAGTTTTTATGAGGGTTTCATTGAGAATATGTCCTCTGGTAATGTTGACACTTAGATAATTGGATGGTGGCTTAGAAACATATACACACATACACACACATATGCAAAACATGCACACATTTTACTATCTGTTTGTCTATCTATCTGTCTATCTATCTTGTCTGGCCAAATATTTGAATCCTGTTATTCTCTTATTATCTGTTAGTCTTTATCCTTTTATTACTATTATTATTCGATTATCTGTTAATTTCTGGGGATTTCTATTTTAAGGAAACTTTCTTATTCAACTGGTATTAATATTTAGAAAGCATAATTTTATATAGGATTAGAAGCCTATAAAATCCAACAGTCCATTGTTGTTTGTCTGTTTGTACTTTAGGTATCTGCACTTGTTTATTTTTGAATGGCACATAAAGTTCAATTTAGCTATCTTGCATAGCAAACGAGTCATCTACTAGCAGAGCTGGTATAATTGCTATGACTTGTTCCATATGAGTTATAAAAATTAGAATGCCTACTTTTATTCAGAAAATTCTTCTTTACAATTGCTGTGATGTGTCTGAAAGCCATATTTTCATGAGTGAAGCTACAGGTGTCTGTTACCACAACAGTTTGTAAAGGGACATGGTTGCTGTTTCCATATGTTCAAAGAGCTTCCTTGTGGAAGAGAGAGGAAACTTGTTCTGTATGACTCTAGGCTAGCTTTAATAAATGGTGGCCATTGTAGAGGCAGAACTTTTAAATTAATGGTCAAATCAGCTAGCCTGAAGGGTCATATGTTTGAAGCAGTATTTGTTAGATGCATCCCTGGTTAGAAATATGAGATACCATGGTTTAGCGGTGTCATAGAGGGGAGAACTCCCTGAGTGGTAGTCTAAACTGCTGCCCTCTGAGGAAGACCTCTGCAAGTCTATGATTATTCCTTCTTTTAGCAAATTCCCTTTGCCCTGATCAGGGTATAAATTTGAGGCTTTAGTAGTCGGCTCCGTGGAGTTATGGCTTTGTACTAATGGAATTGTGGCTTTTCGTGTAGTGGAAAGGTTGGGCTTGGCCGTGAAAGGCTATGCTTCTGTAAAAGCACAACCTCAATTTTATAATCTTAACTTATCTGTGTGAAATGAGCTACCTTTTCCTGTGCCGAGCTGCTTTCTTTGATATCTCTGGTTTCCATTCATTTTTGTGAGGACGAGGCCCTTTAAGGAAGCCAGTTATAAAGCTGACAGTAAAAATTTAATCCACAGACCTTGTAAACAGCCAGATGACACACATTTTATGCAGCTTTAGGTTTATTATGTGACCCAGTGGGATAGTAGTATGCTTATGATAGGCAGACTTGAGACTTCAATAACAAAACTCTTTTTTTTTTTTAAGAAAAAAGAATAGTTCTGACACATGTATCTCAGGAATATTTTCTCCAAATTTATTTTATCTCTTGTTATTTCCCCTGAATTTTAAGATCGTTTTCTTGCTTTGCATCTGGCCCAAAGAAGAAATATCATTCCCAGTAATACTGTTACTAGAGAGCAATATATATTGGTGATAGTCAGGGTTATAATTTTTAATTGTGAATGGGTCTGATGAAAATTTTACTGTGTTCTCATGAAATTAATATTTGGTTTGTGTAGCAGTCTAATTTGGTGATTATTGTATAAAAATTATGTTGAAAACCTGAACCATTCTTGAGACATTTTATTAGGTGTTATAAAAAGTGGAACACATTTTCTAATGTGTTTTCTACATCTGCAACAACAATCAGACTTGGTTCACAAAAAAATATATGATATGATACATAATAAGATATATGTACAGTTCATGAACAAGTTAATCTGTTATGTCATCGGTGACTTGGCGTTTAAGTGGGGGAATGTTCTGTAGCTGAAGGATAATGTAATTAATAAGTCAGTGAAAACTATGGCACCCTTTAGAGATGCAAAACTGAAGAATAAGCACCCTTTAAAAAGCTGAATTTTATCTGGTACTTGTAAAGAATATTATGCCGAGACTTTGACAAGTCATGCCATCACAAGTCCATTGGTGGTATTGGAATCTTTGACAAAAATATTTCTTCACCTGGCTATGCACTAACAGCTTCCTACATAAAATAGCTCTTGACTTCAGGCCACATCTAGTTATTGTGGCTTTGGTTTGGTTACATAGGTGTGAGGCTTCATGCTGTCCCAGGTTATTTCATTATCAAGCCACTAAGTCATAGCCATACGTTGTATTGTTCTAGATTTGGAAAAAGAGAAAGAATTGGTTAGGGTGGAATGTCATATTTTTGGAAGACTAAAGCAACCCTTTGTTCCAATAGGGATGCTATAAAAACAAGTTTCTTTCTTTTTGTAGAAATATTATCTACTCTTCATAGAAAACTAAATATCAAAGAAAGGTGTAAAGAAGAAAGCAAATCGTGCTTTTGACACTCAAAATATGTTATAGTGGGTTTTCCTTGTCAAAATAAATATACAGTAACCACTCAAATTTAGTTAACCAGGTTTATATCTGTCAGTGGGCATTTAGGTGGTTTTTTTAAAAAGTTTTTGTTCATGTAAATAATTGCCCGATCTATGTCTGTCAAGGGAGTTGGTTAGTCAAAGAGTACGTGTATTTGTCATTTTGGTCAATAGAGTCACACTGCCACTCAGAAAATGGACATTCCTGGTTGCAAGATACGACATTGCTCGACCTTATGCTTTTGTCAACAATGAGTAATACCCATCTCCTCACCTTTGCCAATCTGATATACTGCAGAGAGTAGTTTTTTTTTTTTTTTTAAGATTTTATTTATTTATTTAACAGCGATAGAGACAGCCAGCGAGAGAGGGAACACAAGCAGGGGGAGTGGGAGGGGAAGAAGCAGGCTTCCAGCGGAGGAGCCTGATGTGGGGCTCGATCCCGTAATTCCGGGATCACGCCCTGAGCCGAAGGCAGACGCTTAACCGCTGTGCCACCCAGGCACCCCAAGAGTAGTTTTTTTTTAACTTTCATTCTTTCATTGTATTCATGGTTTTAAATACTAACACTATATAATCTGGCATCCCCAAATGTTCTACGCTGTAGTGCAGACTTGAAGTGTTCCACTGTCTACTTGACATCTTTTAATAGTCATTTGAACCCACCCAAAACTGAACCGCTTATCTTTCACCAGACTTGTTTCTTGCGTGTTCTTTCTTGTTCTTTCTTGCTGATCCATCCTACTGTCACTCTGGTCACAATCTTAGATCTTCTTTTCTGTGTCTCATGCTTCAAAATCAAGCATCTCCACAAAACCTGTTACCTTTCATCATATATCCGGAAGTCTACTACCTCTCTTTACATGGGTGGCTACCACTCTGATATAGGCCTTAATTATCTCTTGTTTGGTTTATTGCTAGTGCTTCTCTGGGTTCTCTGCATTTCCTTGTCCCACTCTGTCCTCTTCTCAGCACAGCCACCTTAGCCTCCTATGAAATGTCAAGCGAATCATGCCGCTCAGCTGCTCAAAATTCATTGGAGGTTTTCTATCTTTTTCAGTAAAAGACAAAATTCCTACAGTGGCCACTCAGTCCCTCCATGATTTGCTTCTCCTTCCCCTTCTTTTCCCATTTTTTCTGGCCTCATCTCCCCACTTCTGTGCTGCTTCCGCTTACTCCAGCCACACTGGCCTCCATAGTGTCTCCTGCCCAGATGTCTCAGAGGGAGACATGGCCCCTGCTCCCTCACTTCTGTCAGGTCTTCTCTCAAGCCACCTTCTCAGCTAGCATTTCTGTTTAAAATTGCTACCCCATTCTTTGAAACTTTCGCTACCCCTTTTCCCTTCTTTATTTTTTTCCATAGCATGTACTTCATATTTTATCGTTTGTTCATTGTCTTTCTCTCCTTGCCAGTGTAAGAGCTCCATGACAGCAGGGAGTTAGTCTTCTGTTTTTACTGCTGTATCACCAGTGTGTAAAACAGGCCTGACACATAAGGTCATGAAGTGCATAGCATGGACTGGGCACAAGATAAGTAATGAATGATATTGCAAAAGTGCTGCTTGGAATAGTCTTTTTGCCCTTTTTCTTTGGAGTTTTCATCTTTTCCTATTAATGTGTCATAATTCTTTATATTAGCAGCTTAAAATTTTTATTTCATGTTGCAAATATTTTGTCATCATTTTTGCCTTGCAGTTTTAAATTTAATGCCTTCTCTCATCTGTATATCTGAGTTTCTGCCATGCTTAGAAAGCCTTTTTCTCCTCGAAAAGTATTTAATAATTCACTCATATTTTCTTCTAGTATAGTTAGGATTTATTCTTCACATTTGAAAAAAAAAAGCTGAATCGAAATGAGATTTATTGAAAGGGGTGAATGAATAACAGATCCAGTTTAATTTTTTCCTAAATGTCTATATAGTTGCCTCAAAACTGTTTACTAAACAGTCCACTGTTCTACCAATTTGAAATGCCATATTTTCCTATGCTAAGTGTCCATATATTTTATGTAATGAAAGAAACTTACTCTGTTCTATTTTATTCCCAGCTATCATGTTCATTTATGAGGCTAAATAATACATTTGAATATGTGTAGTTTATTCCGAGTTTTAAATATTTGTTCCCCTCATCCTTTCTCTATATTTTTTACAACTGAAAACAGGTGTGATAATCCCTTTTTTACCAACATTATATTAATAGGTAAAACTTATATCTTGAGTGTTATGTTGTACATTAAACTAAGAAAATGTTTGAATTTTTATGCTATGAATAAAGTGCTTTATTTAGTCCCTTTATACCACATGTATCATAAAAACTAATGAATTATATGATTTGTTTTATTATCATAGGAGAATATAGTTCAATTTTTGGTATTTTAGCATTTATGAGCATTGTTATCTTGCCATCCATGGTAGAATAGGATTTTATACACTGACTTGTGCCAAACGTGTTAATACTGATGTGTAAGAAAAAACAGGTGAAATGAATAAGCATACTGTTTTGTTGTTTGTTTTGTTTTCATTTCTGGTTTTCTGTTGTTTATTGTTTCTCAGTGTATTTTTGTTTGTTACGTGTTTAAAGGTGCTTGCTGCATCTATGCTGTTTGATCTCTGGCAGTTACTGAAACTTTGAGCCTTAGTTTTTTCATCTGTAAAATGGGGACAGTAATAGTATATTGTCCATCAAATTACTGTTAGAATTAAGTGAAAAAATTCATGTAAAGTGTTGAGTGTAGCAGTGACACAAAATAAATATTAAATGAATGTTACCTGATTTAAGTATGAGTAAATGTTGTAGTTTAATTTAGGGGGAAATGGTATCTAGAACTAAAAATTATTGGAACTTAGGGAAGTGGAGGGGAGAAGGTAGAAACTGTCTCCTTTTTACCAGTTTCCTTTGATTGTGTTGAAAATGTTATACTAGCATAGCGAAAGCCTGTCCAGTAAGAAAGGTTTAGTCTTCAGAGAAATTACAAATCATTTTACTCTGCAGAGTAAATCCTGAGAAGTCTGTGTATATTCAGATTAGCATTTTGAGATTATAGGAACAATTTCCTTTATTATTTATCAAATTTATAATTAATGTGAGAACTTAAAAATACAGTTGTTTTTCTCCTATGAATATAGCGTATTTGTGTTTACAGTTTTATGGTGAAAGTACGTCATCAGAAGAAACAAGATATTGTCTACCTTCCCTTTCCACTCCCACATCATAAGTACAAGCTCCAATTATTGTCATGACTAGATGATTCTAGATCCTCCTGACTCACAGTTTCTTTCATCTGCAGACCCATTCTGAAGAGAGACCATTCCAATGTGAGGAATGTAAAGCTTTGTTCCGAACCCCATTTTCTTTGCAGAGACACCTGCTGATACATAACAGTAAGTCACAATATAAGCAGTTGAGGACAAACTGAATTATCTCAAACTTCGTTCTTATAACTTCTGAGACTGTAGGCATCACAGAAGTGGACCTACATGTAGTTACATGATCTGCTTTTGAACTTTAAAAAAGGCTGCTAATTCTGCCTTTCACCTTTTCTTCCTTTATCCTTGCTTTATTTTCCCACATTAAGATAGATTGTTTGATGAGACATTTTATTTTATATTATTTCTTTCCACTCTTTAAGGTTTGTATATAAAATCTTGTCTTATGTTCAGTCAGGTATCTTTGAAATTTGTTCTGAAATAGACATTTTTGCTCCCTTTTAAATATAATGATTAAGGAAACACGTCTGACCCTTTAAAACATGCAGATGTCTGGCATGATTTTATTAGATCACAGACTTTAAAAGTTGGAAAGGATCAGAGTACACATCTAATTTAACCTGTTAATCTGAAGGGAAGAGAGAAAATGGAGACTTGGAGAAACACGGTGACACACAGGGTTCTAGCTCTGGAGATAGCATCCAGGTTCCGGTCGTCAGGTGCTTTCTCTCCTTACTATACACCGCCTCTGACTTCTTACTTCTTTTGGCAGGAGCACTTCTTTTTCTTTTGGAGAAGTTGTACACATACATACCATGCAAAGAGCTATTTTTAGAATACAGCACCTTATACTCACATCCCTGAAAGGACACTTTACATCGCTTTATTTCAGAGAAAATGCTATTGCTAAGCTGAGTGTTAAAGTTGGTTCTGTGTTCAAATATTGGAGTAAGCAGACATTTGTTACATTACTGTATCTAAAAGTAAAGAAAAATGCCGTAACGTTGGTAGTATTTGTATTGACTTCTTTTGAGTTGTGTAATCAGCGGAGCATCTTCTGAAACAAAGTTCCTACTGCTGATTAATTTTTTAATATTTCTGAGGAAAGCGAAACAATCAGTTATGACAGCTGTACAGATAAGATAGTGTCTTGGAAGAAATATTCTCTGGTCAAGTAGAAAGGTCTAAAATTCAAAATACCAAAGATATTAAAGTTCTTAAAAATACCGAGTGGTAATGATCATGATGAAATGCCTCTTTTTCTATAGAAGAGATGGTGTTAGGGTCTCGTGCCATTCTACGTTTGACCTTACAGCTCTGGAGAATTGGTCAATACCACTTTCTATGTCTTTATTAAGGACAGCCATGCATTTAAGAACTAAAATTTGTCATGTAACAGCAGAAATTTCCATCCCATTTTGCTCTCATTTGATTAAGAAAAACAATCATTATGAGATGAATGGATTTAAGAGTAGGGATTGGGACAAGTGAACTTCATTCATACTATAAAGGCTTCTGTGGCCAATTTGGCCTGACGCTCAGGAAATTTTTCTTTGGATAGATGAAATTTAATTTCAGTAATGACAAGGAATTTTTATTATAAGGAATCTAGTACTTTTAATTTCTACTGATTGGTTCTCATACACTTGTGACAGAGGATTGAAGCAGCAGTGTAGACTGTCCTTATGTATTCTGTATCTAATATAATGTTGATCAGCACATTAATCACAGACTTTATGAAGCTGCACCAAGACATCTGGCTGGGAAGTCAGCTTTGTAATTGACTGAGTAAGTGGGTTATTGAAGGTTAAGTTAAATATCAGATAAGGCTAGTGAGCTAAAAGGATGGGAAAAACCAGAAGTGGACAGAGTAAGACAGAATACTAGATGTTATCTTACACATTATGAAAATTAAAACCTGTTTAACTTCAAAACATGCAGGCTGTTTTAGAAACTTATATCAGCATTCTGGCTCAAAATATGAAGAATAACTTGTCATCATTATTTTGGAAATTATTGCTGTTTTCTAACCCACCGAAAACCAAAAGTCAGGTTACTAGCTAGCTTCTTGGTTTTAAGATAGGAAAAATCCTATCTTTAATCCTATGTTTATTTCTTTAAGGCAAAGAAATCTGATAACATCAGATAAAATCTCATCAGAGTTAAAAAATTCTGATAAGCTTAAAACAAAGAAATCTGGAATTAAAATTTGAAAGAAGAAAGGTAAGGACTCCCTTGGTATAGCTTGATGAGCTCTTTGTATAGGAATCAATATTTGGATTCATGTGATAGTTTAATGGAAATGCTTTAATAGGAGAAATCTTGGAGGAGTACTTTTTGGTTTTGTTTTTGTTTTACTTTACTTAATTGTAAAGATTTACTCATTTATTTTGAGAGAGGGGGCAGAGAGGGACAGAAGGAGAAGAAGAGGAAGGGAATCTTAAGCCAACAACCTGCTGAGTGCAGAGCCCTAAGACACAGGGCTGGACCCCAGGACCCTGAGATCATGACCTGAGCTGAAACCAAGAGTCCGACACTTAACCGACTGAGCCACCCGGGTGCCCCTTGTTTTTGTTTTTTAATTTCTCTTTGTTCCTGAGTTGCTTTGGTATTATTTCTAATTTTATGTCATTGATATTTTCTTTTACTCTCACTGGTTATACCTTTTATACAAATAAAGTATTTAAATAAATCTAAAAAGTTACAGAAAGACAAATTAGGTTATAGTGATAGCACCCAGCAACAAAAATGCACAAAGGCAACATATAAACACAGCTCTGAGAACCTACACAATTCTTGCATGGTTTGGATGTGACTTTGTTCCAAGCGTCAGATTTCAACAGGGCTCTCAGAGATTTTAAGTTAAAGAGCCATAATTCTGTTTGAAAAGGGTCATTTGTCTTTTTCTTTTTTCTTTTTTCCTTCTTTTTGTCCTTCCTTCCTTAAATTTGATATGAAGAAATAATAGAATCTTCACATTTCTAAACTGATGCTAGTTATAATGGGGGGAAGCTAAAAGAGTTTGGTTGAAATTGAGGTAATCTCTTCTTTCAGTATAGAAAGTTATCTGTATATTTTGTCTCATATGGATATAATATGTGAATCTATACTAATACAATTGTTCTTTAGAAAGGGAAAATATATTCAAATACTAGTCTGTCTGATTTATATAATCGTGTACTACTTGCATTTTATAACTTCCTGAGAGATAAAACTGTCTTCTGATTGTGCACATGCATCGCTTAAAATGTATTTAAATAGGCCAGGAAAAGGTAGACTTGTTTGTTGAGAAGACCTACAAGGATAGCATTGTATGAAAGTTTAAAAAATACCGTCCCATATACCCCCTAAACATAGTTTGTGGAGTTGCTTTCCCTGCGGGCCTGGGCTATAGAATGAGAACAAGGTGAAAACCCTCACAGGTACCCAGGGGCTCTCGGTAGAAAAGGATAGTTGTCCCAATGCAGCTGCCTCTCCGAGAGGCAGCCCCCCAACCTGTCTGAGAGCCTGGGAGTTGAGCCCCTTCCCCAGCTAATCATATTAATTAGCAGACCGAGGACCATGTTAAGGAGCCTCTAGTCCAAGTTCCTGATACAGTGCTGAGGAAGGAAGGGGTGTTGTAGCCCTCTCCCTTCCTAGAAGGGGGCTGGCTCTGACCCATTTCTGTGTGCCCCAGGGGCTTCCATCCCCTACTGGTGCCCTTTCCCTTAAAGGCCATAAGGGGTGTGGTGGGAGTGTGGGGAGTTGAGGAGGGGCCCCAAAAGCCACTTACTCTGCTTGACAGAAGCCTTTTGTCACCACAAGAATCTAGTTACTTCAGACCTGAGCCCCTGCCCTAGAAAGACCTACTTTTAAAGAAAGTGCATGGTTCCTTTAGAAAATTAGCTGAGTCTCTACCTTTACCAGTTAAAGAGGCTGAGAACATAAGATTAAAGTACTTCCCACTGGTCACACAACAAATGAGCAATGGTAGAATCCAAAGATGTGAAAATTTACCTACTCTAGTTATAGTAAGTTGTTAGTAATAAAGCTAACTCTTTGGAAAAAAGAACATTACATCTGGTACCCAGGAGGGGGAGTTAACATCACCCTGCTTTGCATCTGATCCTTTCTCTTATTTGACCTTTTCATTTCTCAGGTGAGAGGACTTTCAAGTGCCATCACTGTGACGCTACCTTTAAAAGGAAGGATACCTTGAATGTTCACGTCCAGGTGGTCCATGAAAGACACAAGAAATACAGATGTGAGCTATGTAATAAGGCATTTGTTACACCGTCAGTGCTTAGAAGTCATAAGAAAGTAAGTAGAAGCCTTGTGTGAGTTTGAATGGATTACACACATCAGCAATATGGGCATGAATACTAATTATCATGGGATAATCCATTTTATATTAATCAATCAATATATTTCCTCAAAATGACAAGAGATGCATGGTTAATATGAGCTCTTTAGAAAATGTCTGTTCCCTCTACTTTTTCAGAAGAGATAAATAATTCGGATGAAGGTGAACCTAGATTTAGGTATGGATTCTGCACAGCGCTGAGCTATGGTGATAGATGGGTCATACAAAGTATTCGATGAATGGGAGCTTGTCAATTTTTGTACACTTTTGAGTTAATGTAGGTTTTTTATAATTAATTAATTTGTTTATTTTTAGGTTTTTATTTAAAAAATGATTAGTGCCTTAATTTTATTTTTCAAATAAATTTTAATTCAGATATTTATTGACAAATTATTAGATTGAGCTCTTTTCTAGGATTGGAATGGTCCTTCTTCATCTTGCCTCTTTAGGACCTAGGGAAGTTCCTGGCACAGAAGAGGGACTTGATAAGTATTTGCTTAACTCAAATAAAATGAGGTTCTTTCTTAGGGTGATTTGGAGATTATCTTTTTTGTGTTATGCTAATTACTTTAAGCAAATCAAGAAGTTATTTTTATTTGTTTTGTAAGTACATTTTAAGTGTATTTTCAAAAACAGCAAAATTCACAGTGTAACAAACACCGTTACAGGTTTTAATGTTGACTTTAGAAATGACAATGAAGTGCAGTAGATTAGGCTACTTCGTGTATACTGCTGAGTGAATGTGAGGAAGTCACTCCCACTTCAGTGTGACTTTTATTTTGGTACCTATCCTTAGTATGCTGTGTCAGAGGACTGTATTGAGGAACTTTCTTTTCCTGTTTCTCTAATGTCCAGTAATCATGATACTGTCTTCTTTTTTCAAATTTCTGGATAAGATAGTCTTTCAACTTTTTTTGCTTGAATTACTTTTTTGCATGAATTTAGTAAATTTGTGTCGTGTTTTAATCAACATGGGAAAAAATAGTGAGTTTTCAAGGGAGATGATAGTCGTTTGTCCACAATCACAGATTGTCACAGAGTACATTGGGCAGAGCATTGTTCATTTTGTCTCATACGTTTATCCAGGTTTGTCATAGCAATCTGTTTCCGTGCTTTCTTATTTATATTTAAGACCTTTTAGTATTATACCTTAAGTGCCTTTTAAAACCACTTAACCAAATTCCATATCTAATAATAAGATATATTTTAAAATTAAACCAAAGAGGCATTTTAATTCTTTTCACTAATGTTGACTTAATGTTGTTTAGTACCACTGACAAGTAACTTAGGTCATGTGAGCAATGAATTACTTATGGAGCAGCAAAAGAAATTCTGTGGATTTTATAAAGATATTATAAATAAATTGGTAGTTGCCTCTTTGGAATAATCCAGTGTTGTAATAATAGATATACATGATTTCTAAAGAACCGTACACTAATCAAGAACGAACTGTTGTATTTTGCCCCTTCTGTCAGGGAATGAGAAGAATATAGGTCTGCTCTATGTTAAAATGTTATAGAATTTCCTTTAAAATGAGCCATAATGGGGACCATGGGAGTAAAGGCTCTTACTGTAAAGAATGTATAACTGTTTTGTATAAGAACTTAGAGTGAAAATGGAAAGTTAAGTGCTTGCCAAATGCAGAATCAAGGAGATGTCTGTTGTAGCCAGTGTCATTGGCTAACGTGGCAGTTGGTTAGACTGTATTTCTCAGACTTGAATATAATGTAAATCATTTTCAATGGAAAAATATTGAAAAGGACACTGATGTTTGCTAAGGTATTTAGTTTATAACTGTTTTAAAAACTACAAATACAATAGTGTCTATCCAAATGCAGATTATAATTCAAATGTGAAAACTTTCAAATTAAATACCAATAAGGCTATGAAACTAATTATATTAAAGTTAGCAATTAATATGGAGAATGTTCTGCTACATTGATGGTTTTCTGAGATGAGGTAACTGCCCTACCCCTTTCACTCTATCCCGGCCAGTGCTTCACTTCTGGGAACACATCATTTAAAAACAAAAACAGAATCTTTCCTTTTCTTTTTACATTAGCCCATGGCAATCCCAGTAATTTGCACAAACCTAATGCAAACACAGGCCCTGGAAACTCTGTGTTGTGGTGGTAACCCAGACGATCCACTGTATGCTTTCATTGATGTGTAGGTCATCATTGAAATAAAAAAAATTTTAAGAAGTGTCACTGAGAATGTGTAGATATCTAAAGTAATTTCCTTCTTCTCCCTTCTTTTCCCCTTCTCCTAAGTTTGTAAAACAATGGGACTTGAAAAGTAGCTCTGACCCCTCACTTATTGCAATGACCTATTTTGATGCTGGTAGAGTAATGGTCTGATGAGATTGTGAGACAAGTTTAAGAAGCTCCATCTGCCTCCTCTTTTCGGGAGAGCTTAGGCTTTTCTTTGAACTCTCTAACATTCCATCAAAATTCACTTTTGATGATACATATTCACCTTTCCTTGTGCAGTTGTTTTCTGCTGAGATTAAAGGTATGTGGAGGGCGAGGATGTTCTTTCACATTGATCGCTCAATTAACACCTGCTGATTTTAAAGATCAAATCAGATTTATATTTCTTTTTGCTTTGCCGTAAAATCAATCCAGTCAGGCAAGCATAATGCGAATAACAGATTACTTTATTGAGATTAATTCTGTCCTCAAGAGTTAAATACACACAAAGAATGTGAAAAATGCTTCTAAGGAAGTGTTTCTTGGCAGCAGTCAAGGGCAGCTGTAACCCCGTTTTGATTATGTGGTTTTGCCAGCATATACTGGTTTTGTATAACTTAATCATTTTTACTTGGGGGCTCCATAAAGGTTTAAAAAGTAAACTGCAGAATTATTTTCAAATTAGCACTAATGCGTGATTCTAAGGTTTAGGGTTTTTTTTTGAACCAGTGGGAATACTCATGATAAATTGTTTAAAATCTCATTGTGATATTAAATCATTTTAATGAAACGTAATCCTGGAAAAAAAGGATTTACCATTGTCAGAGGCACTTAATCATTTTTACCGAATTCTTTATATTTACCCTCAACCCTTTTTATTTCTTTCCATTTAGACACATACAGGAGAAAAGGAGAAAATCTGCCCATATTGTGGCCAGAAATTTGCCAGCAGTGGTACGCTGAGAGTTCATATCCGTAGCCACACAGGTATGTAGATTGTAACTTGTGATAAAAAAAACTTAAAGAAATCAAATTCTGTTAAGACAGGGAATATTACAATATTACAAAATATCTCCTGGATTAAGAATTAATCTTGGCTGTTTTCTCTTCCTTAAAATTTTATAGAATCCAGTTCCTTACTTTGGAAAAATTTAAAATAAGTTTACTTTCCCAGACTAAGTTAAATAACTAAAATGGAAATAATTTGGCTAATATTTGGCTGTGATATAATTGTGATTTATTATATATTCTGTTCTAATGGAGGGATAGGGAGTAGCAGTTTCACTTTTTATAGAAGGCTAAGGGCCTCCTCTTAAAATCCCTTCCTATAACTGACATCAAATGTGGCTTTTTTAAATTTAGAAAGTCCTTGGAATATTGCCTGGATGATGTAGGATTTTATTGGATACAAGGGTGATGAAACCATAATGTCTGGTATGCCACGGATTGCTTCCTAAAGGGGTCATCCCCTGATTTCTTATGACTTTTTGTGCAGTTGCTCCCATGACAGAGGGCTGTGCCCTTGTGAAGTCTGAATAAACAACTAAATATTCTTTTTTAAAATTTTAACTGAAGTATAGTGGACACATAATGTTTGTTTCAGGTGTACAACATAGTGATGTGATAATCATGTACATTATAAAACCTCACCGTGATAAGTCTAGGATAAGTCTAGTTACCATGTGTCACTGTACAAAGTTATTACAGTATTATTGATTATATTCCCTATGCTGCACTTTTCATGCCCATGACTTACTTTATGACTGAAGTTTGTTCCCCTTATCTTCTTCACCTATTTCACCCCCCCCCCCCCCCGTCTTTCCCTCTGGCAATCACTAGTTTGTTCTATGAGTCTGTTTCTCTTTTTGTTGTTGCTGGTGGTATCTGTTTGTTTGTTCATTTATTTTTTAGATTCCACATATAAGTGAAATCGTATGGTATTTGTCTTTCTCTGACTTATTTCACTTAGCATAATACCCTCTAGGTCCATCCACACTCTTGTGAATGGCAAGATATCATTCTTTTTTATGGGTAAGTCATATTCCATCATGTATATATACCACAATTTTTTTATCCATTTGTCTATCAATAGCTGCTTACACTGTGTTGCCTCCATACCTTGGCTCTTGTCAATAATGCTGCAGTAAATACAGAGGTGCATACATCTTTTTGAATTAGTGTTTTCATTTTCTTTGGATAAATACCCAGAAGTGCAATTACAGGATCGTATGGTACTTCCATTTTAGTGTTTGGAGGAACCTCCAAACTGTTTTCCAAAGCAGCTGCACCAACAGTATATGAGGGTTCCCCTTTCTCCACAATTTCACCACCACTTGTTATTTCTAGTCTTTTTGATACTAGCCATTCTGATTGATGTGAGATGTTATCTCATTGTGGTTTTGATATGTGTTTTCCTGACGATGAGGGATGTTGCATATCTTTTCATGTGTCTGTTGGCCATCTCTATGTCTTCTTTGAAAAATGCTTCTTTAGGTCTTCCGCACATTTTTTCATTGGATTATTTGTTGTGTGGGTCTTGAGTTGTATGAGTTCTTTACATATTTTGGATATTAATCCCTTACTGGATATATCATTTGCAAATATCTTTAAACAATTAAATATCCTTGAAAGAATCTTGTCTGGATTTCATCTATTATGTAGAGAAATACTTGAAAAGACTTGAAAAAATACTCTGAATATCGATAGCCAGATTATTTCCCCTGAACCTTAATGGTTTTCAGTAGCTGGACTGTATGTGGTAAAATGCAACTGGATTACATCGCTGAAGCTTCCTATTCAAGACCAGAGTATTTGACTTTACGTTTTAGCCCCAGCACCTCAGGCAGTAGACGTCTAGCACAGTAGCTGTTTTGTGGATGAGGAAATGTTAGCTTAAATAGGCCAAAGAATCAGTAGTACAATCATTATATTTAGGCAGAGGAAAGGACAGCAGTGGAGCATAATTTCTTATTCTGGAAATGTTTTGGCTAAAGCTTTAAGACATAATGTCAAAGTAGTATTTGTAATCTTAGAGTGGCCTCTTTTTTTTTTTTTTTTTTTTTTTAAAGATTTTATTTATTTATTCGACAGAGATAGACAACCAGCGAGAGAGGGAACACAAGCAGGGGGAGTGGGAGAGGAAGTAGCAGGCTCATAGCGGAGGAGCCCGATGTGGGGCTCGATCCCATGACGCTGGGATCACGCCCTGAGCCGAAGGCAGATGCTTAACCGCTGTGCCACCCAGGCGCCCCTAGAGTGGCCTCTTAAATACTTTTAAATGATGCCTATAACCAAGAACATAGCAAACATTATACATGATGGATGTAGAATAATGGGTGCCCTAAAGAGAGAAAGCAGGTCTTCTTGCTTAGAAGTATCCAGGGAAAGTGAAGTTCTGGGGACCAAAGCAGAAGTAGAGAAAAACAAAAAGAAAAGAGAAAAACAAAAGAAAAAAGTGGTAGAGAGCCATGTTGAAGGCGGATGGACTTAAAATCGTGCCAGAGGCTTAGCACCGTGTCCTGATGGTACAGAAGAAACAAGTGATTGATATAATTTCTTATAGTATTGTTTTCTCCTTTTCTTAGGTTTTTCCTTCTTACAGGATATCATCCTGAGAATTTTATGTTCAATATCTTTCCCTTTCCTTTCTTTTAAGTTCAGCAAGATCTTAAGTCATTGAATTTGCTGAAACTTTAGTAATCTATAAACATACTCTTGATTGACTATTGATAAGAAGCTAATTTACTATCATGTTGTCTGGCATAAGCAATCATGGTTTTTTTTTTTTTTAATGTCTTACCCTTGGAAAAATGCACTTTTGATGGAAAAAAAAATGCATTTAGGTGGCTGTGTTCCTGGTTAACCTGACCTTTTTGTTTAATAAGTGTTGAAAGGAGAACTTGGTTGGAAAAATTATTTTTAGTGGTGTTTTAAATTCTGAACTATGTATTTCTCACTAACTTCTTTCTAAAATTAAACTGTAATGATCTCCAAGATAACCTTTCAAAAATTTAATTTACCTTGTCACATCAAACGTTGTCCTTGGCTTTTTAAATTATTACTATCTTCCTTATTAGGCATAAACCCAAAGTATGCTTGATTCCTAAGTCCAAAAAGAGCTCATAGGCAATAAAATTTGTTTAAAAAAGAATATTCTCCTGTTCTTTAAAGAGCTGTTGATAATGGGGGAAAAAAGTGGAAATAGAGCCTGCATATCCATTTTGTGAAGATAGGTTAAATAAATTATGGTATATCTATAAATTGGAATATTCTGTAAGCAATAAGAACAAAATTGTATATTAGTACATTATATATTCATTAACATGAAAAGAAATATGTTACAAAACAAAATGATGTATTTTTGTAAGATAATATATTTATATATAAAGGCCTTAGAGGTTAAATATAAATACTAAATTATTAACTGTGGTTATTTCTTTGTATTTATAAATATGGACAATTTGAATTTTCTTGATGAATTTCTGTGTTTTCATATAATAAGTTTCTTGTCTAATAAGATATTTAAAATATATTAACATTATGATTATGCAGGTAACTGCTATTATTAGATTTATGCTAAATTACTTAGGTGTGACATGTTTCTGCATCTGATTCTTAAATGGAACAGCAAAAAGCGGTGCAAAAAAATATATTTAAAAGAGGGAGAAATGAGAATGAGAAAGCAAATATGGTGACATTAAACTCAAGTGAGGGTATTTGTGGCTTATTGTACTATTTTTCCAATTTTTCTGCCTGTTCGAAAATTTTCATAATTAAGAGTGGGAGCATTCTCTTCCAGTGAGAACAACTGAGTGGATGCAGATGCCAGCAAAGGGCCGCTAAGAACTGTTTGCTGAACATCCAGCTTCACAGCCTACATCTTGTTCGCATGTCCCTCAAAGCCTAGTTCTTTCAACAGGACAACTTCTATTCTTTCAATATAAACAAACTTTTTATTGTTTGTTTTGTCACTTACAGTCATGCCACTCAGAGAAAACTCAGATTCTTCTGAAGAAGCAGAATTTCATTACCGTATGCTTAGTCATCTTCCTAAAGAAGGAATTCCTTGAAATTTGCTATTGGTATAGAGTTTTTAGAAGTTTTTTTTTTTTTTTAATACATTGTAAAGTATATCTTTTTTTTACAAAAGAAGTTTTAAAGAGTTGGTAAGGCTTACCCAGTCATGCTATTATCCTACTATATAAATCTAACAGTGGTTTCCCCTTGTTTTCTAAAAAATGACTGTCCCTTACCTACCATGAGACTCATCAACTACCAAGTCCTCTCCCAGTTGACATTCCAGGCTCAATTATTAGGCTTCTTTCACTTTCCCACAGTCTCCAAGTAAATGTAACTTTCTCCATGATATTTCTGTCATGTGACCATCCCTTACTCCCACCACATTAGGTGGATATTCTCCATCTTGTACTTCTCTCAACACAGCATGCTTCCAAGTGCTCATACTTCTTCAGTCATTGTAGATTCTCTGTTCCCTTAGAGCTGTGCCCATATCTGATAACTTACTTGTTTACTATTCAGAGAACTGCCTGGCATGGAGAAAGAACCTAGCGAATGCTTCTTGAATAAATAAAAGAATCTACAAGTACATTACCGCATCTGTGGGATAGTGGAAAGAATGCTGGCTTCATAGAGAGAAGTCCTGGATTTGAATCTAAATTTAATTGACCATAAAATCATTTTTTCATAAATTAACTATACAAACATGGAATTCACTTTGAGAAATGTTAGAATCAAAGAATAAAATTACTGAACTCCCTAATCTATTAGCCAGTCCCACCTCAATATAAAGTTGGGCTCTTTGCTCTCCTTTCAGTTCTTTACCTCATTGCTTTATCATGCTATTGGTTGGAAACAATTGTATAACAAATAATAGTTAATGGCATGGCTTAAAATTTAGCTCACCAATGTATATAAAATTACAGTGCTTAAATGAAGGAATAAAGAACAATATTTGGCCAACCAGCACTAAAAACTTACCATGACTCTTTTTAACTTGGCATCGCCTAGTTTTGAAAATTCTTATTAGAAAAAAGGTAGAGGAAATTGGTCCTGACAAATGCCCTATCCATTTTGTTTGACAAGGTCCACTCTACAGGAAATGGAATAATTACAAACAACTGTGTAGTATATTATAGTCTCTTGCTCTTCATAGCCTCTCACCTAGTGGAGATTTGGGGATCCCATTGTTTATTATATGTAAATATCTCTTTACAATTATGATATTATACTTACTTTGCATATCTGCTCCATGACTAGATTCTGAGCTGAAGGGCAGGGCAGATCATGCTCAGGTTTTTAATCAAGTTTAATGAAGGAGAGAAGCTCTTTCAAATATATTCTGAATTAATCCTTCCACAGTGTCATAGGTTTCTAAGACCATTCTCGTTTTCTAGGTAAGGAAGCTGTGATTCAGAGAAGCAAATGACCTATCCAGGCAAGGTAGTAAGGTCCAAATCTTTTGACTTCAAGTTCTATCTTATTTTTGTGTTCTCTCTTCTTTTTGCTACACAACTGCTACACAGTTGTTATAAGAATTACATACATTCTGTAAGTTCTCCAATATAAAAGATGAGGAATGAAATTCTGAAAGTCACATATTATTTTAGTAGTATGAAAATTTTATCTTTTAGAGTGAAATGAAAGGGGTGTGTGTGTGTGTGTATTATTCACATGTTCATTTTCTCCTGAGTCACCTTTAGAGTGGGCAATAACATGCAGAGAAAATGATGATTAAATTTAATTTTCCAGATTTTTTTGTCTTTATTTTTTAGAGAAGTTTTAGGTTCACAGTGAAATGAGGGGAAGATCCAA
Organism: Ursus arctos; assembly: GCF_023065955.2. NCBI lineage: Eukaryota > Metazoa > Chordata > Mammalia > Carnivora > Ursidae > Ursus > Ursus arctos. Next base: position 14,480,540 of record NW_026622775.1, on the reverse strand, counting down.
GGATTTTCCCACCTGCCCCCTCCCTCCACATGTATACCCTTGTCTGTTATCAACATCCCCAGTCAAAGTGGTATGTGTTACAACTGATGAACCCACATTGACACATTACAGTCACCCAAAGTCTATAGCTTACATTATGGTTCGCTTTTGATGTTGTACATTCTGTGAGACAAATGTGTAACGTGTGTTCATCAGTGTGATATCATACAGAGTACTTTCACTGCCCTAAAAATCCTCTGCTTTGCCTATTTATCCCCTAACTCTCAATGCGTGGCCATCACTAATCTTTTTACTGTCTCCATAGCTTTGTTTCCCAGAAAACATTTGACATTTATATAGTTTGACATTTTTCAGAATGTCACATAGTTGGATGGATTACTTTTTTTATTTCTAGGAAATGATTCTTGATAGTTGGGCCTTTTAAGTGAGATGGATGTACATTTGAATACACTGCAATATGATAAGATTTTTATAGAGGTAATAGTCTTTTCATGTTTTTCTCATTATGTTGAAGGAGTCAATTTCATTTTGTTTTTATAGTATTCAAACTCCATCAATATTTTGGGAAGACAATTCTCTTTTTTTATAACATCAAATGGCATTAAGTTTTATGAAGAGAAAACAGGACTCCTGTCTGTGTTTCTTCCTTCCAGTTTGCCAACTAGTATCGTTCATCATTTCCTATTTAGTATAGTGATGGTATTGCTTCGTGGAATATTACAGGCAGTTTCCTTCATATTAATTTTCTTAGAACAGGTCTTATTTTATTGGCTCATGACTAACAGTCGTTCTATAAGACAATGATAACTTAGCTAGTGGATTACTACCTCTTAGCTCTGGGAGGATTCTTAGTATTTATGCCTCTATTGTAATTTTTTGTTAATAGTGCTTAAAAAAAACATTTAAAAAACTTCTCCAATTCACATTTTGATTGGTTTTATTTTTTGCTACCTTAAGTAGCCAACCAGTTGTATCCTTGCTTCATCTTCTTTCCCCTCCTCCCTCCCATTCCCATTACTGCCAGTCTGTACTACTAAGGTGAAGTTAGACAAAACTGTGGTTTTTTTCCATTAATTTTGAAAATGTTACTTTTTACCCACCCTGTATCCACCTTCTGAAGTCCATTCATTCTCCATAATTACGTGATTAGCTTTTGCTTTTATAGATTATTAAAATACAGTACTCTTCACTTTTAGAATAGAAAGGAATTTCATAAATTTTCTAGTTCAAGCCTCTTAATTGAACCCATGCCCCTCAAAACACAGCGATTTGCTAAGGTTACACTTCTTGTATATTGTTCCTCCAGAGTTAAACAAAGGCTTAAGCTTTGTTCAGTGTACACTTTGCTGGTATTTTTAGTTCTTATTCTAATTTTTACTGTTACTCTTGAACTTGACTATAGAATTACATACATTCCTTCCATAATGTTTGATGATAGTATCTTGTTGATGTGTCATCCAATTAAGGTTAATAATCTTGACTTGGAAGCTTGAGGGTCTGTAGTTTGTTACCTAATTCCACTTATGGAGAAACTTACCACAAAGTCAGCTATCTCCACTTCTTGTTATTTAATACCTAGTTCATGTCCGAAGTATGGATCCTAGATCATATGACAGGCTTTCAAACTCCATTTTATGCATTTCCTCCCTGCTTGAGCTTTAATAGTAAGTTGCTTAACCTCTTCAAAGCTTAGTTTCCTCATCTAAAGAACAGGGGTAAGAAGAGACCCAGCGGGGCACCTGGGTGGCTCAGTCAGTTAAGCGTCTGCCTTCCGCTCAGGTCATGATCCAAGGGTCCTAGAATCGAGCCCCACATTGGGCTCCTTGCTCAGTGGAGAGTCTCCTTTTTCCTCTCCCTCTGCCTGCTGCTCCCCCCTGCTTGTACACGCTCACTGTCAAATAAATAAATAAAAATATTAAAAAAAAAAAAAAGAGAGAGAGAACAGTCCCAACATCATGGCACTGCTTTGAGGAACCAATGAAAAGTCCATGTCAAGAACCTTGCCCAGCACCTGGCGCAGTGTGCGCATGCGGCTTGTGAGCTGCTGCGGCCTCGGCTGACTGCTGTTTGCTTTGTCTTCGCTATTCGGCCTGTGCTTCATCGCGGTTACGCAACCTTCCTTGATATACGGTCTGACCTTCTGTTTCCAGTGTCATCATCATCATCATCTTTTTATAACCTTTGGCAGCAGCGTATAGATCATCTCTAGAACATAGAGGAGGGTTTGCTGTCAAGACAGGGCTGGTTTGGGGTGAGTGAGGGTGCGTGTACTGCGTGTCACTGGCACCGTTAGTGAAGGTGAAATGTTTAGGTCTGTGCCTGGCAGGCAGCTCTGTAATTGATCATCCGGTTTCCTATGCTACAGTGACAGGGATGGCACTCTGGGTCAGCCGAAATAGTAGGGCACATTCTCCTGTTGGTTTATAGCTTCTTAGGGTCAGTGAGAGCTGGGGTTAATTCCGCAAGGGAATCCATGGACTGTGACATGAATTCCATCAGTTGTTCATAAATTATGAAAGAAATTCTAGGAACTGCTTTTGGGGTTTTAAAGCTCTGGGCCAGAAGGTTAATTACTTGCCTACAGTTCCAACCAACTTTTCGTGTTAATAGATACCGGCTGTGTTGGCCCTTCTGTTCTAGGCTTGCTTGCACACTGTTGTTTGAATGTAGTAATAAATCATTGTCTTAGGAAACAGTTAATTTTTTTTAGTAAATACCTGAGATCAGCTTAGAAATAAAGGATCAGTATATTATAATTTGATTATACGTGGACTTTAGCCATTCTTTTTCTAAAGAAATTTATTCATTCTTTTTAGAATATTTGTTCAAAATTACAAAAACAGTAGCTATGGATAATTACAAACAACAATAAGACATATGACAATTATTAATAAATAAAAATAGACAATTAGCAAAGTAATTATGAACACAAATGAAAATTTAAGGCATGTTTTTCACTTTTTTATGAGAATTAGATAACTTGCCTGTGTTGAGAGGAAGCTTATTTTTCTGTATTTATTTCCTAAGTGGTTAGTCAACACTATTAGGTCATTTTGAATGTTCTCTTACCTGCAGATAAACTAAGAGTTCACAAAACAGTTGAGTGTAGATCTGCACAGAAATAAATGATAATCTCAGCATCACACTGTCAGAGCCTTCGATTTTCCCTAAGAAGTCATTTGTAAAGTCTTCAACTGCGTGATTTTTGTTCTCCGTGGTGTTTTGACACTTCAGATCATTTTTGAACACTGACCACATCCCTGGAACGTAGTGTTTCTGTCCTATTTTCTTCCCTTTCTGTACTTCGCTCCTCCAGGTTGACTTGGAGTTAGTGACAAGCATATATATAACAACTTAAAAGAGAGAGAGGTAGAAACATCCATTTTGATTTTCATTGGTAGTATTAATTATCTATTTTTTTACACTTTTTCAAAAATATCAAGGGCCCTAGTTTCTAATGCAAAAGCTATAATGCTTCTGTCAGCATTCGCCAGCGGGCAGATCGAGGCACAGAGGGAAGAGTGAGGGAGTGACATTCACCTTGGAATGTAGTACCATGAACCAAATGAAGTAGTAATACAGTCACAAAGACTCTAACAAGAGGGGTCACTTAAAAGGTATCATTGCTTACTAACTCTCTTTTTAGCACTTCTTTTTTTTTTTTGGATATACTGAGATCCTGAAAAACGGAAGTGGCCCAGGCAACAGTTTCCATCAGCTGTATCTCAACAGCTTTATCTATTAGTCCATTTCTACATAATATCATGAATAGCTACCTCTGTTACATTTGGAACACCAACATTGTCCTGTACTGCAGGAAAACGACAAGAGATTGGGTTTCCTCTGATACTTGCTTCCTCCTGCCATTGCTACCACAGTCCCCTGAGAACAGCTTCTCTGTGTGGTGTTTTCCCGTGACTCTGAAGTGTGCCTCACGGCTGGGAAAGGATTTATCTCTTTTCTAGTTTGGGGATAAGGAGAATCATTTTTGGCGTTTCTTGCTGCTCAAAGTTATACAGTCTTGATTCTTCCGTGCTGGCACTGTTAGCAGGAAGCCCCTCCATGGGCAGCTCCTGAGGTTTAACCACCATCACCGCAGGACCTCTGTTCACAAACTGCTCATAAGTACGAGGCTGAGTAAAACTTCTGGTAGAAATTCCTAAACATGGGAAACTGCTGGGTGAAAGAATTCGTCTTCCCACTGAAGTCTGACTCCCTACCTGCAAAACCAAACCAGTAATTACCTTCCCTTTCTCTACTTACCTACCCGAAAGTGTCCCTTAACACAGTAGTGGGGAGAACTCATGTAGGAGTTTTTCTTTCTTGGTCAGAACCTTGAAAACGTTACCAATGTCTGGATCATTCAGGCGTTTCTCCTGTTTGTGAAGCAGTCCCCTTTGCTTCTGTTGGTGCGCACATGAAGGACTTGGTGAAGGTGTCGTGCTCCCTCAGACACATCCCATGTGATGGGTGTCATTCATACACCTGGTCGACCGAACCCAGAGCATCTTGAGAAGGGAGTTTCAGACTTTCTCTTTCTAGCTAATTCTATGTTCTTAATTATTCATTAACTCTTGTCCTTTTTAACTCTGCATCTTGTGTCCTATTTTGTTTGCATCTGTAAAACTCAGTTTTTATTTTGCCTTCAACTCACAAATAGTTGTGGCTCTTTGTTTGAGACTGGAAAATTAGTGAGCACGTGACTCTCCTATTTTTCTGCTTCCCTGTGAACCTCACCTCATTTGATCTGGCATCTCTTCAGAAATGAGGGATGGATACTGTTAACTGTAAGATGATATGGAAAAGAATGCATCTTTTACTTTTTTTGTAGCTCCGTTCATAGAACCTTGCATTTTAAAAAAAGACTTGATTTCTTTTGATTCAGGTGGCGAAAGTATTTTGAGAAGTAAAGATCTCCTCATTCACAAATTCTGATTTTTTTATTTTATTGCCCATTTCCTTCTAATAGTAAACTCCTTAAACTCTTAAAAGTAAAATATCCCTGTAAATACTCAAGGAGAAAATGTCAAGTTCAGACTTTTGTTGTCTTTCTTTCAAAAAGGGTGTCCTTGGCCTTAACTTCTTCAGATCAAGTGAGATTTTGCAGGATTTGATTAATAGGAGCATTCCAAGAGTAACAATGTGGGGTTCCGTGAGGTCAGTGAGGTTTCATGGCTCTTTTTGCTACAGGACAAAAAAGTATTTCAAATCATAGAAAAGTGCCAAGAATGAACTTGAGCTACTGTCATCTGTCAGGGTAGCATTTCACTTCTCTCTGTGGTATACTTTAGTTTATTAGATGTTCCATAAATTGGGGAGATTGGAGTGGTAGAATTGGAAAAGTGACTGGGCGGTGCTTGCCCCATTACATTTTTTGTTTAATTTTTATTTAGAACGAGTCACTTTGATGTCTTATAACAATTTCCTTAGTCCACAAAAGCAAAATAAGCCAGTCCCATGATATTTGTGGAAAACAATTTTAAAGTTCTTAAGAATTCCCATATAGGGCTTATATTTTGAAGTTCAACCACATGGAACCATCTTATTTTTCATGAAACATACACTGTCAAGGTTTGCCTGTTCATTTGAAAGTTGCCCTCTCCAAAATTGATTTTTGTTGGAAAACTCAAAAGTAAAAAGTAAAACTGTGGCTTCAAAATCTTTAAATCTTATTTAATTTAATTATTTAAACGTTATTTAACTTGGAGTCATTGAAAGTGGGAGTTTAATTTTATTCCATCTTGAATTACATTTTCTGTGCGTGTACATCTTTTCATCTTTTTAGAAAATTATGAGAGCTCTCTGAAATCTCATAAGTTTTTAAAGATATATTGACAAAAAGAAGTTAAAATTATTAAACTGTTTTCTGAAAATAATCTATTTTTATCTTAGTCAAAATCTCTTAAAATGTATACATTATATATTCAGCTTTTCTGCTTGTTTAAAATCTTTCAAAGCATAGGTCTCATTGGCATTACACTTCTCTTTTTAATTGTGGCAAAATATACAGAATATAAAATTTATCATTTAACCATTTGTCATTTTAACATTTTAATTTTCAAGGTTGTGATCATGGTCATCATTGCTAAATTTGTTGCATTCAATGTGTTTAGTAGCTTGAAATAAAATTTGATCTCTGATCCCTTTTATAGAGTGGTCAAGTTTATTTCTTAAATCAAATCCAGGGGCTAATTTAAGAATACCAAGGTTTGCAAGATTTTGTATTGTTAGTTTCGTGTTACATAAACATAGATCTTAAAAGATTAGTGTCAGTATGTTGGACATTGAGTTAGTTTGGAGCAATAGATGGATAGTCAGTGATGCTGTGGCTGTAGGATCCTTTTATCATGAAGATGCGTGCTCACATGCACTCCCTTCACGCATTTTAAGATTCTGTTTTAATATTAATATGTTAATCCTTCGGTGAGGGCTAGCATTCTTTCTGATGTCTTTAATTAAAATTATATTGCATAAAACAATGGTAACATCAATAAATTATCACTCTAATGGCATATGTTAAACCAGAATCTGACTTTCTCCAATTGTTTTTAGCCATATTTGCCAGTGGATGATTGCTGTTGTAGTGCATTTTCTTCTTCAAAGACTCAAGGTAACTTGTTTGAGGGCCAGGCTAGACTCTGTAAGGTGTTCCATGTGGCATCCAGATGTCCCCTCTCATTACCACTAGCTGCATCTAGAAGGCCATCTCCAATTTTCTGGAGTTCTTTTCTGAACATCCTCCACCCTCCTCTCTACACATTTCAAATACTTTTAAGCTGCTTCCATCTCAGGTATGCCAGCAGTGAGAATTTGGAGGCACTTATTTCAAGCCCAGTGTGCTTAAATAGTTGTAATTCAAATATGAAGAGTTAAAAAAAAGTGTGGTTCAATCATGTGAAATTGGCATCAAGGATTGGCATTGGCATTCATTCATTTCTTTTGCCTTTCGTAACAACCATAGCTCAGTCCTTCAGCACACTCCTACAGAGGTCTTCCTTAAGCCTATTTCCTTGTTTTATTTTCTTCATAGAATTTATCAGTATCTGAAATTATCTTGGGGTCTTTCTCTACTTTTTCTTATCTTTCTCACTACACTAGTAAAATTGAAAAGACAGTGACTTTATGAATCTATTTGTAACTGCATTCCCAAAGCCTGGGACAGTAATGAGAAGAGGGTATGTGCTCAAAAAATGTTTAATGCTTGACTAAAAGTAGCTTCATGGAGTATCCACTTTGTGGCACCTTTGGAAATCAACTTAAAATCAACCTTCTACAATTGCCATCAGTGCTTCTGTTTATTCCTTGGTATGTTTGAAGAAAACGCAAGTGGATTTTAATGCTTAGTGTCAGAAAATAAAGAAAGAAGCAAATGCAAAGAACTCATCGATTTTCCATAGTTAAGTGAAAACTATTTTGCCATTACGTACACGTCAATATTACTTGTGCTACTTGTCATTAAATTTGACTATTGGTAGTTAAATCTCATAGGTATGTGTCAGTATTGTATTTACCTTCTACATATTGAAGGTGGTTACCTATATACAGTTCTCAGTGCACAGCTTTATATTGTGTTAGTATTTGCATTCACTTGGGACCTGCTTTGAGACATAACATGCATTCCTAACCTGCCCCCTACTTTTTCCTGAAGAGCTTTGATAAGTAAAAGAATGCTTGAATTTACCAGCCAGAAAGATCTGGTTAATGTTAACTGCTATTGCAAGAAGCCGAGTTTTTGTCAAAAACTTTAGAAAGTCTAACCTAATTTACACAAAATACTAGCTGTATTATTAATTTATGTAATGGCATAAGAGTTAAGGGTTAAAACTCTGATTTCACTACTTAATAGCTGTGTCATCCTGAGCAAAGTACTTACCCTTTCAGTGGCTTACTTTCCTCATTTGTAACCAGGGGTGGAATACTTAGATCCTAATGTTGCAAGAATTAAAATGGCTCACATAGTTCAGGCGTTCTGAACAGCAGAGGTTCCATATGTGTCGATTATTATTATTTCCATTTAGAGTGGTTTTTAACTATATTTTTAAGCTGTTTATTAGATTAATTAATATTCAGGTTAGTCAAAATTTGAACATTTTTAACTAGCCTGCGCAAAATGAAGACAATGTCTAGATCTGTCAGAGGTATTTAAAGAATAGTAGTTCTTGGGGCACCAGGGTGGCTCAGTCGGTTAAGTGTCCAACTCTTGGTTTCAGCTGAGATCATGATCTCAGGGTCATGAGATCAAGCCCCATGCCGGGCTCCGTGCTCAGCATGGAGTGTGCTTCAGATTCTCTCTCTCCCTATCCTTCTACCCCTCCCCCCACTCATGCACACTCTCAAATAAATAAATAAATAAAATCTCTAAAAAAATAGTAGGTCCTTGGATTTGCTTCATATTGTACATCAGAATCTATGTACTGGCAGTGTTCAAGAAAAGAAGAAAGATTTATATTCTCAGGGTTAACTCAAATTGAAGACTGGTTCCTGTTTGCTCCAGAATAATTTTATGTGTAGACAAAAGTATTTCCTAGAGACCTATTCATCACAATAATTTGAAATAATGAAGGAAAGTATCATATGCATAATGTGAAAAAAACTAAGAATAACAGCTTCCTCTAGTATGAAAATTAGGCAAATGACTTGAATAGTTATTACTGTTGACTTGTACAGATAACCTTCAGCTTCAGATTATGTGGGACTGCAAATGGCTTTGTCCTCAGAGTCTTAAGGGCAGGATTCCTGCAAAGAGGCTCCAACCAAATGGGTAGAGAAGGCAGCGATTTAAGGTACAGTCTAGGCTGATTTGCAAACCACACACTCTAGATTTCAAATGAATTTTGTTTATCAAAGCCATTTACCCAGGGACATCCTTCAAAACTGGAGTTATATTCTGGGAGAGTAGAATGAATGAGTAGAGTTGGACTTAGCAGCTCAGTATCCCTGGATCTCAGTGTTGGAGTAGGGATGGGGCAGAAATTCAGTCCTCGAAGAGAGGTACCAGTTTCTCCCCTGGGCAGTAGAGAGGGAGACATCAGTGAAAATAGTAACTGCCACCATTGTGAGTCGGGTGACTGTGTTAGTTTGCTAGGACTGTATTAGTTTGCTGTAACAAAGTACCACGAACTGAGGAGTTTAAACAATAGTTTGTTGTCTCACGGTTCGGAAGGCTAGAAAGAAGTCTGAGATCAAGGTGTCAGCAGGGTCCCATCCCCTCTGAAGGCACGAGGGAAGAATCTGTTGTAGGGCCTGACTTCTGTTAGTTTTTTGTCTTGTGGCAACATCGCTGTGCTCTATCTGGCGTTCTCCCTGTGTCTCTGTCTTTGTATGGCCATCTTCCTATAAGGATCCCAGTCAGATTAGATTAGGGATCCACACTACTCAAATAACATTTCTAAGGACACATTTTGAGGTACTGGGGTGGGGGAGTTAGGACTTCAACATATGAATTAGAGAAGGGGGGCACAGTTCAATCCATAATAGTTAACTGGGTATTTTTCCTGTCCTAACTGGGACGCTGGTGAAAGTGAAGGGAGTACTGTTAATCATTGTTCTGGGATAACCAGCATAAACTGAGACTGCCTTAGGCAAACCTGAATATATGGTCATTGTTCCTATGAGATAGATACAATTTATCCCATTTTTCAGAGGTTCAGTGAGGTTGAATAACTTCCCCAGAGTTATAACTAGAAAGAGGACAAGTATTATTCAAATTCAGGACAATCGGATTCTAAAAAAAGGAGAAAAATCTATGCTTTTAACAAAAGTTAACATTTTCATGTCTATAGAGAAAATTTCTATATTATAACACTAGGTAAGGTAGGGAATGAATTTGTTATGCTCCATTCTCTAAAATTCCTTAACTGTATCTCTTTCCTTGCTTAACCATTTTAGCTATTATGAAAGAAAATAATAACCTGGTGTATTATATTAGGCTTAATTAACACAATTTACCTGATGCCTGTGAGTCTTTGATTTTTGTTTGCTGGCTATTCTTTTGGTATTTGAAGAGCAGGAAAACACCTAAAGCTCCACAAAGAGAATAGCCATGAATATTAAATTATTTTAGGCTTGCTAGAAAATTTTTGAAATGACTTTTTGTAAGTGTAAACCACTTTACTGTTTTTAACATGCTTTATTTGTAATCTAGATTTCATTTGTTGATTTGTTAATAAATATTTTAACATTCTTCATTATCACTAAAGTAAAACAACTTTGAAAATCTAAAAGATTACTTTGCTTTTCATACTTTTGAAGAAGGAAATAAAAAATTATTTGGAATTCTATGATTCAGGATTTACCACCGTCAGCGTTAACATTTTGCTGTATGCTTCACTTCTTTTTTTGCGAGGAGGGGTATGCATGGTAAAGGTTAGATGGTCAAGAATTCAATAAATGATAGTTTTTGCTACTACTCCTTCTGCCAATGCTGTTGCTATTGCTATTAATATTATTTTCATTTTTGTCATGATTATCAAGGAGAATTCTAGAAATATCAGAGAAGGGCAATCAGTATGACTTAGAGACTGGATGTAGGGGGGCAGTGAGTGAAAGGAAGTATGTTGGAGGGCCAGGTTTCTTATTTGGTAACTTGGTGAGTGTAGTGTAACTAATCAGGACAGGATATACAGGATACCCAGGATCAGAAGTTGAAGACATGAATTCAGAACACTGTATTTGAGTTGTCTATGGGATATCCAAATGAAGATACCTGGTTGACATATATGGCTATCTCAAGACTGGGTCTCAACAGAGAGATCTGGAATTCAAATAAATATATATTATCAACTTAGTGTTAAAATAAGATTATACTTTCATAGTTTTTCAAATAAATTGGACTCTATGCCTTAATTCTTCTAACAATGAAGGCACACCTTCCTAGGGTCATGATTATTAGTAAAATCAAAAATTCCAGGTCCACTTACCTAGTACAAAGGTTGACTTTTATCTCACAGAAGTTGGCAAGTCTAGATAGTTCTTTAAAAAGTCCTGTTTCTATGAGAGACTATGGACTCTGGGAAGTAAACTGAGGGCTTCAGAGGGGAGGGTGGGGGATTGGGATAGGCTGATTAAGGAGGGAGGGTGGGGGATTGGGATAGGCTGGTGATGGGTATTAAGAAGGGCATGTATTGTATGGTGCACTGGGTGTTATACGCAAGTAATGAATCATGGAACTTTACATCAAAAACTAGGGATGTACTGTATGGTGACTAACATAATATAATAAAAAAATATTATTATTAAAAAAAAAAAGAAATCCAACTTGACCACCATAAAAAAAAATCCTGTTTCTGTTTGTACTGCCACTGTTTGTTTGTTTATTTATTTATTTCCATTTTGGATGGTTGTTATCATTTTACAGTGCCTAGTTCAAGGGGAGAGCCCTGGGTGCTCCTTCTAGGGAGGGGGGGAATGCTGCTGTGCTGGGGGTTCCCCTATATTCGGTCCCCCGTGATGTTACTGCTGAAAACACACAGTTCATAAAGCAAGTTCATAAAGCTCAAGATCAAGAATATCGCTGTCATCTCACGAAGCAGTGTCAGGGACCAGGGAGAGAGCAAGGAAAACCGTGACCACTGGAGCAGCAAGGAGTTCGTTGTTGACCTGATAGGGGAGTTCACTGGAATAATGTGAGTGATACCTGGATTGAGCGAGAATAAGAATCAAATGGGGCATGAGGGAGTAAAGGAGTAACGTGCTACTTATAAAAAGCCCTGTCCCTGAGGGAAAGGAAAGATAGGGAATTTTACATTTGCAGAAGGCAAAAATTTTAGCATATCCATCTTTGATTGCAGGGTCTAGCATCCTGCCGTTCAAGTGCATTGCTAAATAAGAGAATAAAGAATAAGCAGTGATTAGAAGTTACTGTTCTTGCTAAATAATTAGGCTTTGACTAGAGGGCAGCTTCAGATTCCTCCTGGAAACTAAATTTTGTCACACTTTTGTTATTTCATAGTAGAGTTGTTTTTAATGTGATGTGTATGTTTACTTGTTTTAAAAAATGGTGTGGCCCTTTTCTAAGTAATGACCTCTAGATGCAAGATACTCAGTTATATCAGCAGGTATAGATCAGTTATTAAACTACCAATGGTTCTGTTTAACCTGTATCAATGTGTGAAATTCTTTTGAAACTTATCACCCCAACTGAGAGAGAATATGAAAGCTTTCTTTTTTAAAACAAAGAATCAGTCAATCCAAGACCACTGTAATGAGTAGTACAGTAACAGAATGAAGGGATTAATATAAAAGCCTTTTAAGAGATTCTTAAAAATCAGGAGATTTAGTTTGGGCTCAAGTTTTAAAAGGGATATGCCAGGGTGCCTGGGTGGCTCAGTCGGTTAAGCATCTGCCTTTGGCTCAGGTCATGATCCAATCCCACATTGGGCTCCTTGCTCAGTGAAGAGCCTGCTTCTCCCTCTGCCCCTGTTCATTTGCTTTCTTGTCATTCACTCTCTCTCTCAAATAAATAAAATCTTCCAGAAAAATAAAAGGAATATGCAACAAGCCTGCTGCTGGCCAATGTTGAAATGCTGGCAGTGCTCTGGGCTCAGTCCCTCTCCACAGGAGGGGAAGGCACTGTCCATTGCCCTGAAGCGCATGGCGTGCCAGCCCAGCTGTGCAGGGAGCATCTCGTTGGCAGTGCGAAGAGCATACGTGGTGATTAGGATTGTGTGGAGGGAGTGATGGCAGTGCTTGCTTTGCTAGTTTACTTTTCTCTGACCTGGAGACTTCCTTTGCAGGTGAGCGTCCCTATCAATGCCCTTACTGTGAAAAAGGATTCAGCAAAAATGATGGACTGAAGATGCATATTCGTACTCACACCAGGGTAAGGTTATATTCTGTCTCATTAATATTTATTATAAAACTATACTTAGATTTTTTAAAGGTATTTAATTTGACATAAGAAAATGAAAGTGATGCATCTAAAATTATGTTTATATTTATGATGGACATTTGGGGATACGTTTTTAAAGGAAAAGTAAAAAGACAAAACAATGAAAGAAGCAAAAGTCCAAACTCCAAAAAGGTTCCCATTCTTTGTATTAGGAAGAAGTGCTTGGGAGTAATAGGAATTATAAATGGCAAACTGCTCAATAAATAGATCGCCAAATACATAAGCAGCAAACTGCCAAATAAATTAGATTTTAAGACTAAAACATATAGAAGATGCTGCCTTGCAGAGCATTCACCAGTAATAGGAACATTCTTCAATAAAGACATGTCTGTAAGCACGTGACCACTAATTAATATACATGAGCAAATACATTTGCAAGGAAGATGTTAAAAATAATGTACGTTATTGGAAGGGGCAGAAAATAGGAAAGGACAACTCACTGCTTCACAGGGTACTGCCTTCCATTCTTTTCCAAGGGTGCCCTGTGTTCTGTAGCTTGTCAACACCTCTCACTGCACTCTTGTCATTCTGTTGCATATGGCTTTCCCGAACTCAAGCAGCTGCCTCACCTGCTGTATAGAAACCCGTGAGCAGCTCACCCTCCATCCAGCTACATTTCTTAACTTACTCTTCTGTTTAGGGTACAATTAGATGAACTTTCCACTTGGAAATTTGATGTTTTAAATTATTCTTGACTCTGCTTTATCTTTCACGCAGTTCCTTTTCGGTCTGGCTTTTTAAAGGTGCTTATTGTCTGTACATAAATGACATGTTTTTCCAGCTTTGAGGAGACCTGCTTAATCGCCTAAGAGCAATTCTAATTTCAGCCTTTCCTGGATTTCATTTTTTACCTTAGCTATAAAATAAAAACTTTAGAGAAAACACATAATAATAATATCCCTTCCAGTATAATAATATTCTAGCCTTCCACTTCAGTTCTGTAGGCCATAAAACATACCCTCGGAGGTCCTGTTAAGAAAATAACTCTTCTTGTCTTTCTGGTGGAGGACAGAGGCAGCTTCTCTACTCATTAAAGCAAATCCATAGCAGGTTTCTCCTTCTGGTTTATAACATCATATTTATATTATATGAATATTAGTAATTGGAGTATGTACTGAATATTATTTCATAAACAATAAAGGATTAGACAAATATGACTGCTTATAATGATATGACTTACATATATATTTCACCATGAGCATTAGTAAAGAGATTTAAGTTAGTTTTAGTGCAGCTTAAGGAGTTATCTTGTGTATGCAGTTTTCCTAGTGGTGTTAATAATGTATTTTAAAGATGCCAGCATACAAGCTAAGGAACCTTGGTTCCTCTCAGCAAAACTAGCAATGTTAACCAAAATCTGGGCATGATGGGTACATAACTACGTGATCACCGATGATAGACATGGTTATACCACTGAAGAAAATCACTGCAGGAAACAAAGACCTTTCGGGTCCCCTCAGGAAAATGTGATATTGCCAATTCAACTAATCAGTTTTTTACTTTGCTTTAATATAAAGTTTATTAATGAGACGAATACAAAAAGTTATAAATACAAAGACCACTAGTCCCATGCCAGGTACTAGTCTGGGCCTTCACATTTATTCATTTAAGAAGCCTCTCAAAATTGAGATCTCATAACAACTTGTTAATGAATTTAAAAATTCTTTTAGGCCTCTATAACGTAGATATTATTATGATCTCTTTTTTAAAAAATGAGAAACTGAGGCACAAGCCAGTAAGGAGCAGAATTGAGATGGGAACCCAAGCAGATAGGCTGCAGACTCGACCTCCTTACCTAGTACATACGTTTGCCTTTTATTTACTTAAATATTTTGACTCTACTGACTGATATACTTTCTTGTATATTTTTAAACTAAACAAACTGCAGTAATGACCCCAAATTTAAAAGTCTTGTGTTCATTTGAATATTTGAGCCTTGACTGAAGGATCCTGCAACTGCCTCGAGGTGTCCAGGCACAGGTGGTACCTTTTATAAAAGCAGCTTTCCAGAACTAACTGCAGGAAAAGAAAGCAAATCCCAGCCTTTGATTAAGGGAACGCCCGACAGGGCTCCCACTAAAAGCAACCGGGATTTTAGATAGAATCCCACACAATTAGTGGAGTACTCCAGAGGAATAGGGTAAATAGATCTAAAGCCTCGCAGGTTTTGCCTCAAACTCTTCTTTAATTCTTCTTCATGCATTATTTGTATATTATCACAGACAGCTTTAGTTTTGAAATTACATTTCCTAAGCATCGAATGGATACAGATATTCTTTGCATATTAGTGCAGCTTTCCAAAAGCTAATCATCAGCTGATGCAATCTAATTAATGTCAAGAACCAAGAGACTTTTAAAAAAATTTCTAGAGAAACAATCTCTGCAAATTCATATTTTTCCCAATATTACTTGGGTTTTGTAGGACCAAATACGAAAACGATGTCATTACATTTGGACCATAACACATTTCAGTTTCAGTTTTGCATTCACATTACATTTAGTGTTTAGATAGTTCTAATTCTAAGCGTTTTTGTCCTATCTCAGAAGATCATTTTAATTCTGTTACAACAACAAAAACTATACTATTCAGCAAGTTACATCTGTGAGAAGTTTTGGTTAGTCTACAAAAAATGCCATGCCTGCCCCCTCAGATTCACGTTCTGTGGTTACTACATGGATGCCTTAGCCCAGGAAAACAAAATCCTTTCACTCTGGTTATCGTTCATGTGGTCGCATAAGAGCTGCAAGTGTGGGAGACAATTTTGCTAGAATCCACATTTTACTAAAAGGCTAAACAGTCGTTGGTCTTTTATGGAGGGGCCATGGCTTAAGTCCAAGGCTTAATTTCCTTTTATCCATTTCCTTCAATGTCTTATTATTCTCCTTATTTTTGATTTTTGACACTATGTTGTGCTAGACGTGTTTTTCTTTGTATCCATCCTGCTTGTATCTACAGTTTGTTATTAATAGATATATTTTGGAAAATTTTCAGCTATGTTTTAAAAATTATTTCTTTGGTCCCTTCCTTTCCTTCTTTTTCTTAAGGGATGTCGAGTACGTGTGTTAGATTGTGAGATGTTGTTCCATAGCTCTTGGTAGCTCTTCTCTGGGTTCGTTTTGTTTTGGTTGCTTTTTGATTTTTAATCACAGTGATTTTCTTCTTGTTTGTGTTTCTAATTTCCATTCATATATTTTCAGTGTCACTGAATCTTTCCTCCGTTGTTCTGTCTGCCTATTGAGGGAGTTCATCTTTGATACCATGTTTTTCACTTCTAAAATTTCCATTTGGCTTTTAAAAAATCACTTCCATGTCTCTGTTAAAATTACCCATTTGTTCATGCATGTTGTCCCCCTTTTCACTGGATTCTTTAACACATTAATTATAGTTATTTTAAATTGTCTGATAGTTTCACCATCTGGGCCATCCTTTGATCTTGTTGTGTTGTCTGTTCTGTCTGTTGATAACGGGTTTGGGGGAGTTACTTTTTGTGTGTCACACAGAATTTTTATTCAATGCCTATTACTGTGCATGAAAGAATAGTAGATACCAAGGTAAATATTATTTATACCTGGAAATAGGTACACCTCTTTGTCTGCCAGGTCATTAATGTGAGGGGTTGAGCCAATCTAGTTAATAGTTCAACTAGCTTTGGATTTTGTTGTTACTCTAGGTACCATAGGCTTTAAGCTTCTCCCATGGTGGGCTGCTATTTCCATGTTCTTACTGGGAAGTCTGGATGGTCACGGGTTTTCTGCAGTAATTCTCCTCTACCAAACACACCGTGTATGCCTTTGCCACAGAAGAGGTTTCTCTCTCTCTGTCTCTCTGCCTTTGCCCCTTTACTGGTTGTGATCTGCTAGTATGTGTTACTCAGCATGAGATGTGAGTGGGGCAGAGGGTTCTCTTGGTTCTCCTGCTCTAGCAATAGGGTGAGGCAGGTGCTACATACCTGAGCCTCTGAAATGGAACTTTCTCAGCATTCCTACTCTTGGCCTGTGGTGGACAAGTTCTGCCTCTGCCTTAGTTCAGGTCTAGACCTGCAGTGTCCTGGGCACAAGCTACATGTGGCTATTTAAAATGTAATTGTAATTAATTGTAATTAAAAGTCATTGGAATTTAATTAAAATTAAGGCTGATTCATAGAACACGTAGCTTGTGAAGGGCAGGTGGCTGAACTTGGCCTTGTGTCAGTGGAGCGTTCTGGGCATAAGTGAGGTTGCCACTCCTCTTCTGGCAGCGACAGACCTTTTTTTTTTTTTTTTTTTTTTAAGGTTTTATTTATTTATGTGACAGAGAGACAGCCAGCGAGAGAGGGAACACAGCAGGGGAGTGGGAGAGGAAGAAGCAGGCTCCCAGCGGAGGAGCCCGATGTGGGACTTGATCCCGGAACGCCGGGATCACACCCTGAGCCGAAGGCAGACACTTAACTACGCTACCCAGGTGCCCCGACAGCCCTCTTCTACACGTCATTGTGGATCTTGGGCAAAAGTAGGGCCAAGAGCACCTCCCCTTTGAGTTACTGCAGGGTGCAGGGTGTGGGCAAGGTTCTGTTCTTACCCAGAAGCAAAGCCCTTCACTTGGGACCAGCATGTGCGTGGGGTTCCTGCCTCACCCCCAGCGGTTGATGCTTTTGCCTCCTGATGGAGATAAGATACCAGACATGGCAGAGACTGAAGGCCTTTGTTTCCCATGTCAGAAGGGTCTGGCCTTGTGCTTCTTTCTGGGCAGTGACCGGTCACTGCCTTGTAGTCATGCAGGGACCAGAACACAGATGAGTGCCTTCTGGTATGTCTGTTCCACCCTGAAACCTTATCAGGCCCTGCGACCTGCGTCATGCCGGGGCTCTCCAGCCCTCCCGGCCTGCCCCTGGTCTTTCTCATGAGGATCTGATGGAGCCAAGGGAAAGGGAGCTGTGAATGGTGAGGACGTCCCGTGTGCCTGGGTCCCTGATTCTAATCCGAACCATCCCGATAGCCCCCAATGGACCGTTAAGAATCCTTTAAAGTTTTACTTGTTTTCTTCCTACCCACTGAGGTGACAGCTGCCTCATCCTCTGTGCTGTGACCAAGGGGAAACAGTTCTTGTCTTCTGTCTCTGTGGCATTCAGTTCACCTGCTTGTCTGGTGCCTCGCAAAACATTCCATGACCATAGGTTCAAAACAATGATGTAGATTATGCAGCGTTTTTTGTTTCTGTTTTTGTTTGGTTTTAGGGTGAAAGTGATGTCCTTTGTGTTTTTTTCACATTTTAAAAGCAGTAATTTATCTTAGCTGTCTAGGTTTGTTGGGATAACTTCTTGTACTTAATGTCTCTAGATAAATTTTCTGCTTGGAAGCTGATAGAAGCAGAAAATCTTACACTCCCTGACCAGTTAACACCTCCATTTAATTAGGGAAGCATCCCTATTTACAGGCCCCTGTGGTTTAAGCCATTGTGTTAGGTTTGGACAAAGGGGTTCTGTTTCCCAGGGTGTGGAGGGATCAGTCTGCCTCAGGGCAGGGCTTGGCAGGCCTCCCACAGGGCAATGCATTATCTCTGTCGAGGTTCTCTCCTATCCACCTTCTCATTCATGGGCTCCTTTCTTTGCTTGGGTGTTGGAGGAGACAGCTTTTTGTGGGGAGGAAGACTTGTTTTGCGTGTGAATAGGAGTGATTCCTTAGTTTGGACCCTGTGGCTTCAAACCAAGCCTTTCTGAAACAACCTCAAAAGGAAGTTTTCCTTTTCCTAGGGATTTTAACCTTGGAGATGCTCCAGGCACCCTGGCAGATCCTCCCCTCCTTATCTCTGTTGTCCTTTTGTCTAAAAGGTCTTCTTGACCACCCTAAATTATATCTGAGGCAGATATCTTTATGTGTAATGTCTCAAGTCCCAAGTTAGTACATTACACTTAGGAACAAAAATCATTTGGAAATTATAGACCTTAGGTTTTTATTGTCTTAGACACATTGAGCCCAAACACTGTCACTGAAATGGGGCCCATGCTCATAAATATCCATTTTGTAAACATTAGGTTCAAAAGGAATTGTTTTTGTAATTATTTACTACAGAAGGCTTCACATCTTAATCATTTTTGAATTTCAACATGGAAAGCACCTGGACCAATTAGAAAGTTATTTCAGAGAGTCTGCCTTTTGGACACCACTTAGAAACCCAATTAGCTTACGTAAGTTTCAAGATCACAGCTGTCTCTCCAGCCTTGTTTGTGGGAATAGCCAGCTTAGTTCTTACAAATATGAAAATGCAAGTAATTGCCAGCGGTTAAAAGTAACAGCAAGTCTTTTATGTTGTTTTATATTTTGCTAATTTTCTTTCACGAAACTGCCTGTCTCCTATCCTCAGGTACTTCAGGGTTTTGGTGGGTTTAACAAACTTGTGCACTTTGCACTTTTTCCTGACGCCATGCGGTGAGACCCTGGGTCTCTGAGGCCAGACCGGAGTGGAATGTCTGAGAGTCCCTGGGCATCAGGCATGGCTGAATTTATCTGGAGGCTCTGCGGGTGGTACACCAATGTAGCAATTTGGAAACAGTACAAAAATATCTGACCAGAGCATCCATCTGGTGCCTCATGTGGATGTAATGGAAGCATGATGTTGAAGGAAAGAGAAGAGTTAATTCGTTGCGTGAAGATGCTGGAAGAGGAGTGAGAAGTGGATACTGAGGGGAAGAAGAGGCAAGAAGAATTTTCCCAGCTACGGGAACATTGTATAGGATTTTTGTAGCCATGGTTGAGAACAGAAAGGAGTCTTTTAAGGGTAAGAATCAGCTTGTAGTCCTCATGAACACCTTATGAGGTGCTCATAAAAAGCCTAGAGAGAGATGCAGAAGCAAGCCTGTTGAATTGGGAAGGGAATGGGTGAATTCATTCCAGGAAACGCTCAAGAGAGAGAGGGTGGTATTTGAGTTGAGTTTTGAGGAACAGGGAGGAGGGCACGCTAGGCAGAGGTAACCGCCGGGGCAAAGAGAGAGAGGTAGTAGCTACAGATCCCGTAGGGCGGCCTCCCCACCATGACTAAGTGTGAGGATACATGTTGGAGTCCAGCTGCAGTTATGACAGGCCGTAACTGAGGAGTTGGTATGAATACTGGAAGCGTGTTGTTTTGTGTGATGTGTTTTACTCCGAGTAGAGGGCTGACATGATTAGCTCTCTTTTAGAAAGGCTGCTCTGAAGATATCCTCAAGTGTGAATGAGAGGAGGCCATACTGGAGGCAGGGAGACCCAGTCAGGAGATGTGGGAGCCAGCTGTGCTGGACAGGGAGCCCACACCAGGTGGCCGTCAGACTTGAAAGTAGGAACATATATGAGAGACACCTTTGAAATAGTATTGAAAAGGTTTAGACATATATTGCGGGTAGATGGTGAAGACTAGGGGGGAGTCCCAGATGAACCTGAGATGCTCGGAAGGGGCACTTCAGGATGTGGTGATATTCCACGTAGAGACAGAAGAGTAGCTAGTAGGTTTAGAAATTTAGATTTAGGGGTGCCTGGGTGGTGCAGTCGTTAAGCGTCTGCCTTCGGCTCAGGGCGTGATCCCGGCGTTCTGGGATCGAGCCCCACATCAGGCTCCTCTGCTATGAGCCTGCTTCTTCCTCTCCCCCTCCCCCTGCTTGTGTTCCCTCTCTCGCTGGCTGTCTCTATCTCTGTCAAATAAATAAATAAAATCTTTAAAAAACAAAAAAAGAAAGATTTTGGATTTAGAATGTTTTTATATCTAGAAAAGAGGAAGAGATTAAAAACAAATTTAATAACCTTTTAAAAGTTTATTATGGCTTGAGAGAAAATATTGAAATGTGTTTTTATTTTGGATTTTTCTAAATTTCACCAGCTTTTGTGCTTGTGGGGACAAAAGGTATGGCTTATTGCCACTCTTTGAAAACATCTTTAATTTGGGTTTAGAATTAATAAATCGTTGATTGTTTCTACACATATTTCTTGGGGAATTTAGATGCCTTACAAATGAATCATTTTAGATAAATGGCTTTGAGATACTGTTGTATTTTATTTGGCTCAGAAAATACACCTGCATGAAATCGAACATTCTTATTCTATCACAGTAAGCTGCCTTTCCTTTGGAAAAGGAAAAATCAGACCATTTGAAAAATAACTTCCCTTTCAGGGACTGACAGCATCATTTTTTCTCTTTCTTTTTCCCTTTTTCTTTTCTGTGAAAATTCTTTTTGATGGTCATCGACCCGCTTGGCAGAGCGCCTCCTTTTCTAATTCTCTGTGCAACTATGCTCATGAGCTAGTCAGCTCTCTTAAAATCACCAGCAAAGAAACTTTTTGGTTCCCTTGTTAGGGGTACTTCTCTGGCACATCAAATGATGTTCCCAATTTAAAATAGGACTTCTGGTCCAGGCATTCTAGAATGGGATGATTGCTTCCCTGAATTTCTGCAGGCTTTCTTAGTAAGAGATGAAAACAAAATAAATTGGATTTCATACTTTTGACAAATTTATTGGGTTGGTAAATTATCCTATAGGAAAATAGACAAAAGTCTTTTGTGGAGTTAAATTCTCTTTCACTGTATTTCGGGTTTCCAGGGTAGAGTTATACTGATGTAAGGGAGTGAACTAGTCCCAGGCATCAAATATGATTTTTCTGCAAAGTTTTTTTTTAATGGGACTTACATTATCATTCAGTATTTCTCTACTTAACTTGATATTTTGGAAACAAACGAACAAACCTAGAACCTTTCACCTGAAACATAATACGTGTTAATGTGGTAATGGTGTCTTCAAGATGGTTGCGATCACATTTTTCCCCGTCTTGCATGCACACGCCATTCTTTACCTCTACAGGTAGAGTCTGACTTCCCTTCCTTTGAATCTGGGCTGGCCACAGTGACTTGCTTGACTAATAGTAGAGTGCAGCAGAGTTAATATTCTAGGAGCTCAGGGGCTCCATCCTAAGAAAGCTTATAAGGTGAAGCTCAGGTGGGCCGTGCACCCGGGGCTACCGCGTAGACCATGGACGGTCCTCCGCACTGCAGCCTCCTCTCCCACTGCTCATTGCTCCTTTACGACAGCATTTGGCATGAAGATGAATGAGAGCAGTGTCATTAGGGAATAACGTGAAAACCCATCTCATTTGCAGGGAAGAAAGTAGGTAATTCACATAGTTTAGTACTTTGTTAGTAAGGAGAAATCATTTTACAAATAAAATATATCACTGTGCCAAGGAATTGAGGTTGTGACCATTGATCTAAAAGTTGTCTTTCTTAGATCCCAGGATGTGGAGAACTTATTTCTTCTGCCAGCGTTTATTGTGCGTACTGCGTGCCAGAGTTATGCTAAGTACTGGGGGTACATGGCTGAATCTATAGTACAAGGTACCTAGGAGTTTCAGGTAATTTTATGCGATGGATCGTGGCATATATAATAATAATAATAATAATAATAAGGCTTCCAGGATGAGTAAAGGGGACAGATGAAGAGGGCCATTGAGAAGCCCTAGAAGGTCTGTGGCCTCAGAATTTTGGCTTTGTCAGATTCTGCTAAATACTTCGTTTCTAGCTGATGACTGGCCAGTACCAGTCACACTCTGATTGTCGAATTACTGTGTTCAGGTCTCTTTGTTCTCTGATTCAGTGATCCCTTGGACTCACCTCAGCTTGCCAATAAGTTTTGATTATTCTGCCCAGGGAGTTTTGGGTAGGGATAAGGGAGTGTTTCAGGAAAATACTCCCAGGCTAAGCGTCCCTGGAGAAACAGCCAATCCTTTTCTAGTGTCTTTTTCCTAGGATCCGTTTGGCCTCCCTTCTTTTTCCCACTGCTTTAGAGCAAGGAATAAAAAACAAACTGTGCCTAAAATCAAAAAGCCTCGTTTCTCATCCTCCTTCCAGACCTGACAGGAGAGCTCTTCTCAGCATTTTAAGTGAACAACTCTTTCCTGCACAACAGGGTACACAAAGACAGATGTAAGTGCCCTTTTTTTTTTTCATCTGTCACATAACCTTCAGTCTGGGACTATTCCCACAGCTGGGATGATATTTTAACCGAGGTATTGATGAAACTTTGAGCTTACGAGTAATGTAAAATTCAGACAGATTTTCATTTGAAGGGATTATTTATGGAATAGTTGGTTAACTGATTGGTATTACTGTTATCCTGAATGACAGAAATAAAATCAGATCCCGGTATTGTAAGTTGCAAATACTTGTGATGACATATGGCCTTTCTTGATTATCTCATATAAAGTCTTAAAAATGAAAAACGAAAAGAATTTATCATAGAGGTTTCTGCGACAGTTTCATTTTAACTTCGCTTAACAACGTCTTCAAATATTTGTTGCATATGTAGAGGACTCCTGATTAAAGAAACTTCCTTTGACCAATGTGGTACATTTCTAATTGCAACTCTTTAAGATTTAGGAGAGCATATGTTTAGTCTCAGTTGGCCAAGTAAGTTTTATTGAGCCAACTTCTGTGTTATGTGCTGTGTATTCAAGGAAGGGTTAGGAAAAGTCCTAGCCCTGAAGGCTTCTGGACAGAGCATCTGCAGGAGATGATCTGCTGGAGCAAGGCAGGGCCCCTGATAGGAGTATCCCCAGGGAACTGTGAGCCCACGGGGTGGGGGTGGGGGGGGCACCTGCCTCACTCTAGGAAGAGAGTGCAGGCCCAGGAAGGTGTCAGGAGAAACACGGGAGTTTAGTCTGTGTGAGTAGAGGGCTCGTTCATGAAGTCTCCTTGAAATGAAAGTAACATGGCTGAGCAGCAGAACATCCCCCAGAAGGAAACTGAGGAAGAGCAACCAGAGCAGCTGAAGGAGAACCAGGAGAAAAGAGATGTTGTCAAAGCCAAGGGAGAGGAAGCTGTAGCCATATGTGCCGTCTTCCTCGGAATTCTCTCATCTCCAGCGTATTACAGCTTCTGAAAAGCCCAGCAGTAAAGACATCTCTTGTAGTATGTTTAACTTAGCATTTGCCAAGACGATTTGAGCAGAGTGAGTGCGTAAGTGAGTGAATGTGTGTGGGGGGACGTGTGTACGTTCTGCTGTATCTCACCGGGGCTAGTGTTCGACAACACACAATTTGAGCAAAGCTGGTCTAATCCATCCCATGTACGGCTGCCACAGTAAGACTTACAAAGCCGGATTCGATGCTGTGTCGCGGTTGCCAGAGAAAACACAACAAATAGAAGCACCCCCGAGGATCTCTCACTGTCTGCAGTCTGGCCACCGGACAGGGCAGCCCAGGTGCCCTGTGCCCCACTGGTCATACACCTGCTGCTCCCCGGCCCTGAGCACACACACTCTGGGTTTTGGCCGGTCTGGACCAGGTATCTTTATCCCAAGGTTCACCATGTTTTTCTGCTTCAGTGTTTCTTGATGGTACAAATAAAATAATCCTTGTTTTCTGGCCTCTTTCTTTTTCATCCTCTCTTCCCTGCTCACTTCTCCCTGTGGAGATCTTAGCTTCCTAAAGCTCCTGGTCAGGCATCACTTTCTATCCAGCCTTCTCTGCCTCTTCTGCCATGGACATACTTTACGGATAGCTTAATTAGACTATATTCATTCATTTCTTTTCAGTTTAGAGCCTAATTTCTTTTCTTTCTTTTTCCCTTAGAGCTCATTTCATTTATTTAATCATTCAAGGATATAATTTTATGTCTTGTAATTTTATAGTTAACCTTATTAGTATTTATGTCTCTTTTCTGTTAAAATGGACTTTCTAACTAGGTCTTCATTGATGGTGAAGGGACACACTTTCTAAGACTTGTTCTCAGCCACCAGGAGTTTTCTGTATACCCAGAGGGGAGACAGACACTCATATTATTAAAGTGGATCTTCTTTCAAAGAGAAGATCCACGTGTGACAGGAATGTTGGAACGTGGAAAATATAGCAGTTCACTTTGCCCGAGGGAGACCAGATAGAGTTCACTGAAGAAGTCTGAATTGGGTCAGAAAAGAGGAGTATGAGCTTTCTAGGGAAAGGAGCAGAACTGGGGGTAGGGCACGCCTAATCAACGGAGCGCTGTGTGCAAAGTCAGGAAGTTGTGCTTTGTGAGTTGGTGAGAAGCCCGGTGGTGGAGCCTATGGTATGTGTTGGAGAGAACTGAGCATAAGGTGGGGGACTAGGCAGGTTCCACAAGACCACGATTTCTGTGCTGAGACAGAAAAATACGATTGATTCCTTAGACAGTAATGAGTCAACACAGGCTTTTGTTTCCCAGGGAGGGAATGAAGGAAGAAGAGAAGCAAGAATCATAGGTGTTTTCCGCTTAGGAATACAAAACTGTGAGATAAAGATAAGTGTTGCCTCCAAGCAACTCTGTCCCCTAAACTAACATTTTTTTCATCTTTTATATCAAATTTTTTATACAAAAACTGTCTTTTGTATTAAGACTCACAAAATTATAACTCAATTGCTAAGGCTGTAGTTATTACTATTCCTACTGTGAGAACAAAATATAGGACACAACTATCTTCATTCCCCATGGCGTCCTCAGTGGAAACCTGACATGTTGTCTTGGGGTTGCTTCCTCTGGTTGAGCTTGTTCCTGCGACGGCTGGGGCAGAGTGGTGCCAGGGAAAACTTCATCTCCCTGGCTTGGACAGCCCCCTTTGCAATAATAATGTAGTTATTTCAGAGACGTCTCCTCAATTCCTTTGTGAACGTGCTGTATCAACAAAGAGTATATATATACAGCAGTTTGCAGATTTAGCTAAAATAAAACTCTATAAATATTTAGCATTTCAGCTAAATGATGATTGCTGCCTCGCTACCACTATATTATCTTTAGACTTTAATAATATACTTCAGGATTTAAAGGAAAGTACATGCTGTGTGAAGTGTATAAAGAGAATTTTTCTTTGTTTTTGAGATAGGCAATATACAATTAATTTTTTAAAGAAACGGGACCATTATTCTTAGAAAAGTAATACATTTTCTATACCATTTTCTCTCTGAAATGGAATTTTATATTCATCTTGCACTCTGTTCAGGGACTTTAATTACTAAAGTATCATAGGAATCTTGAAATAAAAGACTACCTATTTATATGAAGTTTCCATTAATGGATTTCAAGAACAATGCTATGTTGAGGTTCGTACATAATTTCCTTTCATCATAAAATCACCCCAGCTATATCTGCCTTATTTTGTGTGCCTTTGTCAATTTTGAATTACATTATTTATGTGCATATATTGATAATACATAGAAGAAAGCAGGTTAATATGATACATAAAATACCCTTCTTTTTTTTTTTAAAGATTTTATTTATTTATTTGACAGAGATAGAGACAGCCAGCGAGAGAGGGAACACAAGCAGGGGGAGTGGGAGAGGAAGAAGCAGGCTCATAGCAGAGGAGCCTGATGTGGGGCTCGATCCCATAATGCCAGGATCACGCCCTGAGCCGAAGGCAGACGCTTAACCGCTCTGCCACCCAGGCGCCCCAAAATACCCTTCTTGAATTCTTATTATGACCCAAGCATTACAATAAGCAAAATCCAATGACAAAGGTATAAAATCTCGTATTACAAATGAGAGAAGTAAGGTGTAGAGAGGTTAAGTAGCTTGTCCAGTCATATGACTAGTGGGCAGCACAAAGATTGAAAATTAGATGCCTTTATCCCTAAAATCTTTATTCTTTATTACTACATATATATATAGTTTTCAAGATGTTTTAAGGGATTACCTTCCATATTGTATGAACTCATCTTTTACAATTACTCCAAGAAAGCGTGCTGAATTCTCATTCAGTTCAAGAACAACTTGTGCTGCTAAGTACCTTTTAAGTCCACGGCTCTCCTCCCCTCTCCTTCCCCATTGCAGGGTTCGTGCTGTGAGAATGCTCCAAGAGGACTGTCACAAGGACCCTCCTCATCAAAAATGATTCCACAGTACCAGTATGACCTCTACAGGCATTTTCCCTTCACTTGCTCTTTTTAAGCTATTTTCAGTAAAATATTGTTAATATTTGAAAGCCATCAGGGAGGGATGTTTCCTGCCCCCTTGTAATCCATTTTTATAAGTGCAGGGTCAATGTAGGGAGATTTACTCTTCACGTTTTACCTGAATTCCTCATTTGCAGGTTCTCTGCATCATTGGAAATTCAAACACCATTTTCAATGTAAGAACCTTTCAGATCTTTGAAGATCGTTTTTCGGTATAATATTTTAGGCTATTTTAGATATATTCCTCCAGGAAGCTATGTCTAGGCCAGGAATGACCCCCAGTAGGACACATGGTAAGTTGATATCAAGGGCAGTGGTCAGGTTGAGTGAATTACGGTTTTGAAGGACCTATGAGGCCTCTCAGCCGTCCCGCCTTCATCTTAAGGAGGTTGTGAATATTTTTTAAATGCTTTGATTTCAGTAATTCTAGGTATTAGGGTGAAATTTATTCTTAAACTCATGAAGGAAGCAAAGGGCCTTTGAGATAGAGGTCATTTATTTTGGTTTCAGTTTAAATTATAGTTATGGATATACCCTTTTTCTCCATAAAGGAGGCATTATTCTTTGATTTCTTTATTTTTCACTAAAATCTATGAGGCAGCTAGTGGTTCCAAGAACATGTTTATCATTACAGTCTGACCCAAACCACACTTATATTGAAGTCAAACCTGCTTTCCCTGAGAAACATTAAAGCTCTGGCTATCGCTTTCTTCTCTTTATGCTTCAGACGAAAGCCTTATGCTCCGTATCAGCCGTGATTCAGTAGAGAGAAAAGCTGCTCCTTCCGGGGCGCTAGAGTCACAGCTGCGAGGCAGGCTTTAGCCACACTGCTCATGAGGAGTACTTAAGTGTGCTGCTTGTAAAACCCCGTTTTCCTTCAGTTCTCATCTCAACTTCAGTTCGTCATTGTAAATTATCTTTTTGGGGGTCACAGATTTGGGTACTTTCCAGTGAAATTATATTTGTTGTGTATATTTTCTATGTAGTTAGTCTACTCATTTTAGGAAATCTGTAACGCAGATACTGCCCTTTCTTACGAGGTCCCTTCTTCCCAGAGAGTATTGGAGTATGAATATTGAAGAGTGAATGCCATGGAGGAGCCTGGGTGGCTCAGTCGGTTAAGTGTCCAACTCTTGGTTTGGGCTCAGGTGGTGATCTCAGCTCAGTGTCATACTGTGCTTGGAGCCTGCTTAAGATTCTCTCTCTCCCTCTTCCTCTGCCCCTCTGCCCTTGCGTGCACACACTCTCTAAAAAAAGTTGAGGGGCACCTGCACCCCAATGTTTATAGCAGCAATGTCCACAATAGCTATGGAAAGAGCCCACATGTCCATCGACAGATGAAAGGATAAAGAAGATGTGGTGTACACACGTACACACACAAAGGAATATTACTCAGCCAGCCATCAAAAAGATGAAATCTTTTTCCATCCACGTAGATGGAACTAGAGGGTATTATACTAAGTAAATAAGTCAATCAGAGAAAGATAATTATCATATGACTTCACTTATATGTAGGATTTAAGAAACAAAACAGACAATCATAGGAGAAGAGAGGAAAAAATGAAACAAGATGAAACCAGAGAGGGAGACAAACTGTAAGAGACTCTGAATCATAGGAAACAAACAGGGTTGCTGGAGGGGAGGGGCATGGGGTAACTGGATGATGGTCCTTAAGGAGGGCATGTGATGGAATGAGTACTGGGTATTATATGAGACTGATGAATCACTGACCTCTACCTCTGAAACTAATAATACATTCTATGCTAATTAATTGGATTTAAATAAAAAATTAAATTAAAAAAATAAATCAGCCAACTAGTTAACAAACAAACAAAAATAAAGTTAATACGATGATTCTAATGCCACAGAAGGCAGAATATGCATGTGGGCTGGGTGTTGTTTGCTGGGAAAGTGAAAAGTAAGAGTTTCTACCAAAGAAATGAATATAGCAAGTTCTATGCTAGCATGTGCTTACAAAACAAAAACAGAATTCACTTAAAGAATAACCAATTGGTCTTTTTCTTTTTATAAATATTTGGGTACTAATAGTGTAAATAGATGTTCTCTAAA
The DNA here is from genome assembly GCF_023065955.2 of Ursus arctos. NCBI lineage: Eukaryota > Metazoa > Chordata > Mammalia > Carnivora > Ursidae > Ursus > Ursus arctos. The sequence goes on along the minus strand of NW_026622775.1, from coordinate 14,451,685 downwards.
ATCATCATTGCATGGAGTCAGAATCAGAATATATAATATAAATATATAATTATATAATATATAATTTATATATAACAAATATATGTAAAATAAATATATATAATGTTTCTAATTTTATAAATATATGAAAGTAAATATAGATTTTTATAATTTTATAAATATATAAATAAAGTAGAAATATATATATTTTTCAGCTTAGTTCCCTATATGATTTTATGTTCAAGATTGTAGACAGAAATAATAGGAACCAAAATTGAGAGCAAATTTTCAATGAATTTTTGTCATGAAATGTTTTATATTTGTACTTTTTTAAGTATTATTTTTCAAATTTATTTGTACTAAAGACCTATCACACAGAGGCATTGTTTTTCTAAAGTTTTTTTTTTTTTTTTTTTTGCTCGTAAAACTCTGCTTTACAGTGATTATGATAGTGCTGATTGTTTGTGGTCCTGATACCCGATTAAAACAGATGCATGCGACAGATTACTGAGTTGAGATTTGGTGTTCTGGAAATCGTGAGGCAGAAGAAATGGGCAAGAAACTCTGGAGGCTGGTAATCAGATCTGAAGCCCTTCACGAATCCAGGGTTAGTGGCTGAGCTAGGGTAGAGTTGTGAGTGACAGAAGCCACTCGTCCAGGGACTGATTCTTAGCATGGCAGAAAACGGATGGTCTGAGGTTCTTCAGTGGTACTTTCAGAGCGGAGAGTGCCTTCCACCTTACCAAAAAGTGACCAACACTTGAAAACCTTCTTGACCTTTACGACTACCCTTGAGGGTCCCTGACTGCCTAGCTGCCCAGCCCTAAAGCCCTAAAGCCTGGACGAATTCCAGGTCTCAGACATTCCAAAGCGTTCATGCGAAATTCAGGCTGGATCCCAGTGCCAAAACTCAGCACATCAGTGGGGACAATTCTAGTGGTTTTCCTAGGACTAGTCTCAATATGCATTACATTGAATTAATTTGAATTAAATCCATTTAACTCAAACCTTTGTCATTATCACATATGTTGTATATAAATATCTATCTCTACGTAACTATACATATTATATACATACATGTATATGTACACGTTTCTTAGTATGTGGCTGGCTATTTCAGCTCGTCCTAGTCGGTGGACGAACATATTTGGTTTACTCTTCCAGTACAAATTAAAAGCAACATTTTGCTGGAATGTGATGTGCTGAGTGCTTTAGATCTATGATATATATTTGGCTTTCTAGAGGCAACAGAAGTGAAGGAACAAAAATTAACATGTGTTTTTAGACATGTAAGTAGCATACCGAGTCATTGCCAAAGAAATGACAATCCATTGACAATATAGTCTTTAACATGCGGGACAGTTTATCACCAAGTAATATATGACTCAATGGTTAAATTTTAAATTTTCAAAATATTAAATTCTGTTTATATTTCCCCGTTGGCAGGACATGAGTTAGTTCTCCAACATCTGTCCCGTTAAGAGCTGTTGCCAGAGCTGTGGCTGCCGCGTGCTCAATGTCTGTTCCTTTTCCTGCAGTCCTGAGTCTAAAGGCCCCGAGGCCTGCCCTACTGTGCATCCCCACCCTCATTTTTGTGTCTTGAGATGACCAGTGTATGTTCTTTCACCCCTGTTTGGAGAGAGGTCTTTGGAGATTGGTTCTACACTTAATTTGAGAGGAAAGTCATGCACTTACTGACCTTTCTCTGGGCATTTGGCCCTCTTTGTGGCTTAGTTCCTTTGTGTGCATAATAAAAATTGTGTTAATTGAATCTTCCACCAAATGTGTTATTTACATTGATTTGCCTTAGAGGATATGTGGCTACTAGTAGAAAAACTCATGCCACTGCAAGTATAAAAAGAACAAATTTCTAAGAGATTGCACTGGCAATTCTTCTTTTCTTACGTGTGAGCACCCTCTGAGGGGACTGGTACATGTAAACCAAGGAACAAAGACAAAGAATGAAAACGTTCAACAAGATCATTTCCGTATGCAAAGGATTGGGTCAGAATTGAGATCTGCAATTCTATTAGGCTTTCTGTGTCTTGGAATTTAGTAAAAACAAGGAAATTGCCTCAATTCAAAGTCTTTTCTTTTACCTAATATGTTCTGAGAGAGAATGAGTGGTTGATTTCTGAGTAATTCTGACAGCTCATAAGCAGCTCTCTCTGTCTAAATGTTCTTCCTTTAAACAAAACAACAAAGCAAAACCATCTTTTTGAGGGGGAAAAAGGCACTTCACCCTGAAGTACTGGTCCTCTTACCCGTCCGCCATCCTTCATCCTCCAGCATCTTAACTTACGCCGGCTGGGATGAGAAGCCACTCTTCTCAGCGGGGACAGTCAGTACTTGCCTGAGTAGCTGAGTTCATCCTGCCAATGAGGTGACAGACCCTGATCATTCATACCTGGGATGAGAGAGCAGAAGAGAGAACGACGGGGAGTGTAGGCAGGCCTTGTGTTACCGAATCTTTCCTGTTTCATTCATTGTCCTATTGAGTGACAGCTGAGCACATTTATAGGGATGATGTGTATAATCCCTAGATGATATATAAATGGGGCATTACAACAGGTCATTATTCCTAAATTCAGGCGGTGGTGCTGTTTAATATAGAAACCAACTTGGCATCATCTTGCTCTTTGCCCACACTGAGGAGATTCCTGAGGTGTGGGGCTTTCAGGACTGAAACTGGGCTCGCCCCGGGTAAACGGGGACAGTTGGTCATACTAATCAGAGTTCTTAAAATAAATTAATGCGAAGTCTCTTCTCAAGGAACATACTGAACCCCAAACAATCAGAAGCTAGTGAGTGAAGTCACCATTATGTTTAAAAAAAAAATGGCAAAATTGGATTGATTACTGGTTACTGTTGATGATGGTAGATCATTTGTTTTGGGGGTAAGAATGGTATTTTGCAAAAGGTAGGAAGTATATAGTAGCCTGCAGTCTGTGTAGTACCACCAGAGATTAACCAAAACTTTTCACAAGATAGTCACCCATTTGTGAAAGAAGATTGAGCTCAAATTTACCTGCAGAACAAAACCATTCAGATGAAAAGGGGAAAGAGTGAAGATGCTAATTTTGTGAATAAAAGTAATGTTCTGGGGTTGCCTTTGAATTAAAAATGTTCATGATTTTAAATTTCAAAAACAAAAATGCTCCCATTACAATAATCCTGTCCTTCCTTCCTTCCTTTTTTCTTTCTTTGTTTCTATCTTTCCCTTTCTCTCTTTCTTTTTCTTTCTTTCTTCCTCTTTCTTCCTCTCTTTTTCTTTCTTTCTTTTCTTTCTTTCTTTCTTTCTCTCTTTCTCTCTTTCTCTCTTTCTCTCTTTCTTTCTCTCTTTCTTTCTCTCTCTCTCTCTCTTTCTCCATCTCTCTGTTTCTCTCTGTCTTCCTAACCTTACAGGCTGACTGACTTTTTGTCAAAACATTGTATGACTCAAGCACATTCAAATCTAGCAAGATCTCTGCCAGGACAGCCATGGAATCCTCACCTGTGCAAATAGACAGACGTTTTTTCAGCATTTTTGAGGTTTGAAGGGGGCAGGTTTATGCTACTAGCTCGCTGCCATCTGTGGAGTGTGTTGATTCAGAGATGTAATTTATATTGATGATATGATTTCCTCCGACTTCTGCCTGTGCCTTGATGGTTGTGTTTCACCTGTTGACATGAACTTGGCTGAAATGAATGCTCCCTTGGCCATGGGTGAATTAGTTGCATGTGTGATAGCACCTTTCTGCTGTGTTCTTGTTATTTTCAAAGTTGCGTAATGGGATAAGTATGTTATTCCTTTAGAATTAGATATCCCTTTTCTAGGGCTTTGCATTTACATAATTCCTTTCTCCTACAGACCTCTGAATAAACTTTATGGTTTTATTCAAAGATGGATTACACTTGCCACCATCACATATGTCAGAAAGCATGCTTGTTATTTTTGGAAGTAGGCAAGTTGAATTAAATCAATTCTCTATGGACTAATTGGATTTGCTTCTTAAATGTGAGAGTCTATGGCTATATTGTGTTCTCATTTCACATTATTCTTTGTAGCCCATACCACTATATTATGGCTCCTAAATTGACAGAGATATTTGGTATTTGCTGCATATTATTATATTTCAAATTGTGTAACCACAAAAATTGAAGGTTGATGGACAAGTAAACCTCAACTCCATTTACTCCATCTGCCCTTTTTGCAAGTCTGTTGTTGGACTCTTCTTAAGGATAAGGATTATGTCTCAAAGCTTGGGTCCCCCACAGTTCCTAACACAGTGTCTGGCTCAATAGCAACGGAGACTTTCGCTGATGAATTTACCCTCAATTACACCATCACCTAATCATGGGGGTTATCATGATTGGTGTCGGATCACTTGTAAATGGAGCTCGACAAATTTAAATTAACTGGTAGGTAAGGTTAGATATAGAAAAGGACTAGCCCAGATATAGAAAAGGACCTTTTTAAAGAAAGTAGTTAATATTTTTCTTCCTAAGTTTGCCTTTGGTGGTGCGTTACTATGTCTTGAGACCACATTTTTCAGAAATACCCCATACGTAAATGAAGCAACCCAGAACATGAAAAAAAAAAAAAAAAAAGAGGCTGTTTAAAACTTCTAAGACTTACTTTGATTTTCATTAGCAATTTTTTAAGATACAACACAAAAATGTTGAAGACAATATGTGACAAAAGAAAAAGTCGCATTAGTGTCCTGTGCTCTCACAGCTCTAACAGCTTGTGGTCATGATTGCCTTCATTTCCTTTTCTTTTTTTTTTTTTAAAGATTTTATTTATTAGAGAGAGAGAGAGCATGAGTGGGGTGAGGGGCAGAGGGAGAAGCAGACTCTCCGTTGAGCAGGGAGCCAGACGCTGGGAGCATGACCTGAGTGGAAGGCAGACGCTTAACCGCCTGAGCCACCCAGGCGCCCCTGATTAGTCATTCCTGATTGTTATATGAAACTCAGCATTTTTGGACACGATATGTGTGTGTGTGCATATATATATATATTTATTAGAACATATACATATAAATATAGATACATATACACATTTATCTTTTATATTTTTATATTTATTTCCCTTCTGCTCCCGTCTACCTTCCTTATATTTCCTCATATTTTTGTTAGAATTTGCATTTATATTTCAGAGTTTGATTTATAATTTTGTAAGATGGTGAGAATAACTTTTTCCTTATTATAAAATGTTCGTGTTCATACGCTTAGTCTTCTTTTGTAAGATTTTTGAGAAAAATCTAAACAATTAGTCATTATGCAGGGAAAGAAATCATTTCCCTTTAGATAATTTAAATAATAACACTTTCACTTAACTAGCATTCCTTTTCTTTCAAGGATTACAAAGAACATCCTTTACAATGCACAAATCTCACATTGTACTCAGAATTCTTATCAGCAAATATATTTTCAGCTCCTTTCTAACTTTCTTCATGTGTATCAGAAAAATGCTGCTGTCACTCCCATTTTTAGAGCTGAGGCTCTTAGACTGGGTTGTGCATCGTCCTTTCTAAGAGCCAGCCACTGACTTTTTGAGTTGTTGATTTACCGTTGTAGCATTGTACTTCCATCTGAGCAAGAAGTTTCTCTGTCACTGGCATAGTGCCGTTGGAATGTGGCGTGATGATTAGAAGATAGAGATGGTAGAATACTTCCACTCCTAAGTACCCAAAAGCCCCATGAAAGGGTCTCAGATGATGAAGATGTTTAGTAAGTCACATAAGGAGAATTCAGAGGCAGGGCCGTCTCGTGGTTGGTTAAGACAGTGGCTCCACAAGATCTTCAGTGGCTCAGGTTCCTCTCATCTCTCCTGCTGTCCTCAGCCAGCTCCTCACATGCTACCATGTGGCTGCAGCAGCCCACACATCCCAGTCATACGTGGTCGGCTGCAATAGGCAGAAGCCTTTCCCCGAATCCCCCACTGACGTACTTTCTCTGCTCAGTAACCAAGTCCTGTGACATGCACCAATCTAAACCCGTCATTGAAAAGGAAATGGAATTGCCATCACTGCTTAGCCCAGCGGTTCCCAAATGTGTGTCTATATCACAGTCACCTCCGATCCTTTAAAAATGCCAAAGCTCAGGCCACACCCCTGAGCACCAAAATCACACTCTCGGGGGTGGGTCCCAGGCATCAACATTTTAGGAAGCTCCCAGGTGATTCCATGCAAGCAGCTTAGCCTCATCAAGATTCTCTCTCTTGGCTGGGTTAGGTAGCCTCCTCTTCCACTGTGCTCGGCCGGGAGGAAGGGGTTTGATGGGGAGGAAGCCACAACACAAGGAGGTCACTACAGACACCGGCCCTGAAGTAAGCTTGACCTCTCTACCCGATGATGTAACCTTGGTCATATTTTAAAACTAACACTGCTTGGGGCGCCTGGGTGGCTCAGTTGTTAAGCGTCTGCCTTCGGCTCAGGGCGTGATCCCTGTGTTCCGGGATCGAGTCCCACATCGGGCTCCTCCGCTGGGAGCCTGCTTCTTCCTCTCCCACTCCCCTGCTGTGTTCCCTCTCTCGCTGGCTGTCTCTCTGTCACATAAATAAATAAAATCTTTAAAAAAATAAAATAAAACTAACAGTGCTTCATCTGCAAGTGAGAATAACCGTGCCAAATTTGCAGCATTGCTTAACAATTAAATGGAAAAAAAATTTAAAATTCCCAGCGCTTTACCAGCCAACATGAAGTAGACATTCTATTTACATCCACAATAATGCCTTGGTAGGAGAGAATCATAGGAAGAAGAGAGAAATAGAAGTTATTGTTGCTGTTGTTGTATTTTTCAGTAGTAGTTCTATTATTACTTGAGAAGATGGTGGATCAGATTAGAAGTTCTCACTTCTGGTTGCACTCTCACTTCTGTGCCGTCGCCTGGCCACACCCAGACCAGCTAAGTCAGGCTATCTGGGAATGGAGGCCAGGCATCAGCGTTTCTGAGAAGATTCCCTGGGTGATTCAGGTGTGCAGGCAGCCGCAATCCATAGGCTAGAGACTGGGAGAGTGTGAGGGAGGAATGTAGTTAGGTCAGTTTGCCTCATTATTCCAGATGACCAGTCCGAGTCACCAGTGTAGCCGCAGGGAAACAAGGTTTTCGAACTAGTTTGGATGGTTCTTCGCTTGCTTTGTGCCAGACAAGCTCTTCTGTCACCTCTGTGCAAGTGATAGGACTTCACTGTAGCCATTTAACTTACAAAAATTATTCTGTAGGCCTCAGGAGTGGGTTAGAAAGGGACTGAGTGCCTTCTTGTTTCTATTTAGTTTGTATACACCACTTTAATATAAGAATTATATTCTATTTACTGTGCTTATTTTTAGTTTTCTATATGTGTGAATTGTGCAATCATTTTCCTAGTTTGTAGAAAGTGTGTTTTCCATTAGCTACGATGCAAAACCAATTACGGATGTGTTATGTAGAAACCTGCTTTAAATATTCTCCTAGCTTTCTGTAGGCTTCCCAAAGAGTTATAATTTTTAGGTGCATTGTTTACTAGGCCGTGGGTATGTTTTGTCATATGTTGAAAGATCACACCAGCTATAAAAATGAGATGGTGAATAAAAAGCCACAAAAGCTGTAAACATCTGTAAAAGAAGTTTTCTAGGCAAGGCTGCTCGTTAGAGGGAAACTCGGTGCACGTTGATTGTGTGCAGCTGGTGGCACGTGACCTTTCAGGAACGGGGCCATTAAGAGGAGCTGTTAGATCTATGGCGGCCGCACTGTGGGCCGTTAGATCTGTCCCCTCAGCTGCGTGTAATAGCAGCCCGTGGGGCCGCACTCGCAGAGCTCCCTCTAAATTCCACCGCGACTCTGTCGTGAATTGGGTGTTTTATGGAATTGGGTAGTCATCTTTTGGTCACAAAACCAGTCTTACCAAGAGAATTAGCTCGTTCCCAGTAAAGCAGAAAAATCTGGAAATACCAGTATGGGCTTCACAGTGTCTGCCACCCTGAAGAGCACGTGTCAAGGCTGACCTCTGGTCCGTGTCAGGGCCACCGCAGGATGCTGCCTGGAGCTCTCATTTATTATTCTTGGAGGATCTAGCATGTGAAATGCCACGTAAGGTATGATGCTGACCCAGTTAACCAAATGACCCCATTTTACAAGAGCGCAAGAGACCCCCTGCTCTGGACACATATCTGAGCAAACAGCCTGGGTGTGCTGGGCCTGGGGGGAGAGGGACTGGTGTGGAGAATCTACTCACCAGAATGCGTTTTTGTGGCTGGCAGTGGGACCAGTCACTGGAGCATTGGGTCTTCTCTGGGCAGGCATTTCTGAGACAGCGTTTCTGACTTCTGAGATGATTCACTGTTGACAGGATCCATCTTCGTGATACCAGAAAGTTTCCCTTAAAAAAAAAAAAAAAAAAAAAAAAGACAAGATATTTGAAGCAGAAGAACGATTGTTAAGATGTTTTAAGTTTTAGAATAAAATGAAAGCAATTTTTTAATAAAATTTCCTTTATTTATTTATTTATATATATATTTTTTTTATGTAAAGTTCGATGATTCATTAGTGGCGTATAACACCCAGTGCATCATGCAATACGTGCCCTCCTTACTACCCATCACCAGCCTATCCCATTCGCCCACCCCCCTTCCCTTTGAGGCCCTCAGTTCGTTTCTCAGAGTCCATAGTCTCTCATGCTTCATTCCCCCTTCTGATTACGAAAGGGGGGTTAATCCTTTAACTTTTTATAAGGAAAAAATTAAACCCACAGAAACAGGGAGAATAGGGGAATGAATTTCTATGGAACCTCACTCAGATTCAACAAACATTAATTTTTTTTCCATTTATAACCTCTCCACTACCCCCAACCATAAAATTTGGAATTTTTATATATATACTATTAAAATGATATTTAATTCAGAGTTAGGTGTAATTCTGTTGGTAGTTATCTTTTATGTAAGATGTATGATATAATTTGTTCACTTAGATGATGAAAGAACTGAATCACGGGCATCTGTGATCGGACATTTTTGTTCTAGACCCATGCTAGCCGAAGTGTGGCTTGAAGACCACTACCAGCCCACAAACTCTTAGTTTCTGGTCTGTGATGAGATTGGCATAGAAATTGTGAGGAAGTACTTTGGACTTTTATAACATTTTGGCATTGCTGCACATCTAAGTGCATGATCATTTTTTTAGTAATTTTTTTTCATCCTACTTTGCAAAAGTATCAGTCAGCAGCCACTGAGAGCAACACAGTCTTTCACTGCAAATAAATCAGGAAGTACTCTTCAGTAGGGCACGTCTGTGATTTTGCCCTCCAGGGGACAATTGGCAATGTCTGGAGATATTTTGAGTCAGCACAATTGGAGAATAAACTTAGAGGGGAGAGGTATATGCTACTGACATCTAGTGGGTACACAGGACAGCTCCCTAAAACAGCATTATCTGGCCCTAAATGTCAGTGGTACTGAGGTTGAGAAACCCTGCTCTAGACCACAGTGGAGGGCTTATGCTGTCTGTGCCTTGCCTGAGATTTGGCAAATGGGTCTTACCAGGGTGCAGGCTGACCAGAGTCTAAGGCTGTTTGTATGTGACCTGCCCTTACACAAGAGTCTCCACATTCTACTTCGGAAATTAGCAAGACCTTTTGCAGATGGAAGAGTTTGACTGTTAAATGACTTTGCCCCAAATGGTATAGAAATATGATGCTTTTATATATAGTCACAAGTTGCGTGTTTCATCTCTGCCAGAGTTTGTAATGTGCCCAACAGGAGAAAGTCAGCCACTGCTGCAGCGGCTGAGAACATGGGGAACTAGAAATTTATAAAATTTCTGTTTATTTAGAAATTTCGTATTTAAGGGGCGCCTGGGTGGCAGAGCGGTTAAGCGTCTGCCTTCGGCTCAGGGCGTGGTCCCGGCGTTATGGGATCGAGCCCCACATCAGGCTCCTCCGCTATGAGCCTGCTTCTTCCTCTCCCACTCCCCCTGCTTGTGTTCCCTCTCTCGCTGGCTGTCTCTATCTCTGTCGAATAAATAAAAAAATCTTTAAAAAAAAAAATTCGTATTTAAGAAATTCGTACCAAATCCCTGCTTCATGAGGTTTTTAAGATTTTCTTTTAAAGTTAGAAGTAGGAAATGATCATCTGATGAAAGTCGTCATTTTTCTGAACTTTAATAGGGAAAATATGAATAGCTAGAAATATTTAGTCTAGAAAAGATAATCAAATAAAATTAATTTGGAACAAGAGATAACTTGTATATCCTAATATACTTGTGTGTGTGCATGTGTGTGTATGTGTGTGTGTATGTGCGTGTGTGTGAGAGAGAAAGAAAGAAAGAGAAAAAGAGAGAGAGACTTATTTCCACATCTGATTCCTCTTCAGTGAGTTTCTTCTTTCAAATTGTATTTGCTGTCCAAGTTACTCACATGGAAGTAATTTCATTAACACCATGGACATTCTGGCCTTGCTTGGTGTAGCTTTGAGCAAGACAAATAGGGAAGAGTTTGTCCATCAGGTATATCCACGTACTATATAACAACCAAGAAGCCAGTGTTTTGCTCACAGGTTGAACCCTGTCATAAGCCAGCTATGTTTATATATGTTCAGAATACCACAGGCGGGGCGCCTGGGTGGCACAGCGGTTAAGCGTCTGCCTTCGGCTCAGGGCGTGATCCCAGCGTTACGGGATCGAGCCCCACATCAGGCTCCTCCCTATGAGCCTGCTTCTTCCTCTCCCACTCCCCCTGCTTGTGTTCCCTCTCTCGCTGGCTGTCTCTATCTCTGTCAAATGAATAAAAAAAAAAAAAAAAAAATCTTTAAAAAAAAAAAAAAGAATACCACAGGCTCTGCCAGTCCTCCTCATCCTCACTAGTCTGCCTGTTTCAATTGCTTACTGATTTTTATTTCTCAATTTTATTGGAGTCAGGCTACCACTGTCACAAAAGAGTATTTATTAACCATCATCCTATGACTTCCTTAAACCATTTATCTTAACCTCTGAGTACAAGGGAAAACGCTCACTTGCCATATTTTCTGTTTCTATTTGATTGGGCCTAACATAAAAACAACCAAGGTAATATTCAGAATACCCACCTATGGCATGCTGATAATCTACCCATGATCCACCCTTGTCTTTGGTAGTCTTTGTAGTGGAGGACATGCTTCTTTACCTATCCTGGCAAGCAGTCCTAACAGGAAACCACCAATAAATTTCTATTTTAAAGAACTTCAACATTCAGATCCCTCCAAGATTTATTAAAAATGTGACTTTGTTTCTAAAGTGATTCTGAGATTTATTAATTCAGTTCTTATTGGGAAAAAATATAACATTTGAAGTTATTTTTTATGTAGATGGTCATTAGCAATACAAAAATAGGACTTATTATTAGCTACATAACAAGGTACAGGGTGTGGAGCTCTATAAATCCTACCTTTTGAATGAATTCTGCCAAATGCTGTTTGATTAAAGAGAACTGATTAGACTACTGATTAATTCTGCTTTTGACAGATTACACAGTTTAACTGACAAATAGATTGCCTCCATTTAGTAATGATTCCCCAGTTATGATGACAAAGGACAAGCTATTTGTCAGTTAAACTGTGTAATCATTCAGAAACAGAACTAATCAAGGACCTAATCATTTTGTCTCCGGTTAAATCCCGCTAATGAGTTAAAATGTGTAATTTATACTACAGATTCCCCTTGGAAAGTGTTACAATTTCCATGATGTTTTATTGAATCGGATTTTGTGCCCATATTAAAGATTTTGTAATGGAGGAAGAGATAGAGGAAGACAGGTAGTGGAGTTATAAGATGATTAATGTCAAAATGTTGCTAGTGTATGAGTTCTTCGTGGGGGAGGAGCAATGGGGCCTTTGGAAGTCCGACAGTATCCGAACTTGCGTAAACACTTTGGCCACACCAGCCTGCAGATTGTTTTCCAATGTGTACTTGGGATGGTAGCAGAGAGCTCAGCCTCACCTCTGTTGCCTAACCTGACAGTAAGAACTCAAAGATTTCCTAAGCTTTCTATGTCACATGGTCTCTTGCTGTGTCCACCACTCTGTAGTTGTCTAACCACTGTCATCCTCAGTGAACCATATGGTAAGGGCAGGCAGCGAAGATTAGAAATTGAAGTTCTCTTCCTTCCTCTCACACAAGCATGGATGCTTCTGGACTGAGAAGTTAGGGCTAAGAATATTTAGGAATGCTCCAGAGGTGACATAGATTTTTTTCACAATTTCCAGAGAAAAGGAGAGGAAGAAAAGGTGAAGGTGTAGCTTATTATCTATGCCCAACTATGTTTACCATGTGAAAGGTGGTATTTCTTTCATATGGCAGACTAGGAATAATTGGGAAGAAATTAGTAAAGAAGGGGGATGAGGGTTTTGTATTGTTTCTTTTTTCCTGAAAAATAAAATGCAGTTTTTTTCTTCTTATTTCAGTTCATTTGGTTTTCTTAAATTTGAGATGAATGCCCTGTGATCTTCTGGCTCTGCCTCTGGTATAACAGCTGTTTACTGGAGCAGGAATTCTCTCATACTTGCTTTGGCATCATTCACTGTAAATTGGAATCTTTTCAGGGGCACGCGGGTGGCTCAGTTGGTTGAGCGTCTGACTCTTGATTTCAGTTCAGGTCCTGATCTCAGGGTCGTGAGATTGAGCCCCGTGTCAGGTTCCACACTCAGAACAGAATCTGCTAGGGATTCTCTCTCCCTCTCTCTCTGCCCCTCCCCACACTTGTTCACATGCACTTGCACACATGCTCTCTAAATAAATAAATAAAATCTTTTTTAAAAAATGGAATCTTTTCAAGGGTGGGCATTAAAGTTCTTTCCAAGGAGCACAATATGGCATTCTGACCGAATCTGTCAAGAATTATATCCTTCCTTGTAATTTCTCCAGGAAAATTGTAGATTGTTTAAGACTTGCGGATAAAATAGATGGACAGACATATGAAAGGCAAATATGGCTTCTTCTTACTATACTTTGCTATGACCTAAGGACTCAGAGAACCTTTCTTTGTAGACTGACTTAGAAGTGTGATTGTAGAGTCCTTTGTGAGCTAATAATCTTAGGACAAAATCCCAGGGAACCTTCAGCTTCAAATGGTTCCTGGTAGAAAAGAGTGAGTCCAGGCAGATACAGAACTGCTTCATCAAATGGGTCCCTTTCCCAACTATAATTCTCAATTTTTTAAATTGGAGAAACCTTTCTAACATTATAAATTTCAACCCCAACTTTCCTGCCAACACACACATAGAAGCACATGCTGGTGGTTGTACTTTTAATGCCTTTTATAGGAGAAAATGGATAAGTGAAGGTAATATAATTTCAGTGACATTTGTAAATAAAGTATATTGAAATAATCAGTATTTGGTTAAATACCAGCAGTATTTACAAACATTTGAAAAATACCAATATATGAGTGGGCGAATATGTGTGTGTGTGTGTGTGTATAAAACATTATTTATTCAATCCAAGCCAATGCATAATACACATTTGAGTTTTTGAAAACTTTTGTGATAACTGCAAAACCCCTCTGCCTTTCCAGAATCTCCATACACTGGTTTGGAACCTTTCTCAGTACCCATGGGGCACTGTAGGATGCTTACCTAGACAGTACCTGCTAAGAGGAAATTTAGGAATGAATGAGAAGGGTGTTCTTAATCAGTGATGCTCAGACCTTGGTTTTCACTGCCTTTTCCTCCTGGAAACTTCCCGTCACTCTCTTAGGATGTCATCCAGATAACTGGTCCTGTCTTAGGTTGTTCTCTGCCAGATACTTACCTGTCGTTGCGGCTGCCACAGTGATGTGCCTCTTACTTCTTCACAAGATCTTGTTTTACAGATAAATTGTAGAGAGAAGAGCTTTCCTTTTTTTCTTTTCATAAGCATCATATTGATATATCTTTATACGTTTTTAAAATATAAGTTTAAGTAAAACGTTTGGATATCATGAAAGTCCCAGCAACTCCAAGAAATTTCTCATTTAAATACTTACAACTACATTTTCAAGTTTTTTGTTGTTTTTTGGTTGGTTGGTTGTTTTTAACTGGGCAATATTTGAAGAAATAACAGGCACCAAAAACCATGCAATATGTGAAAAGAGATTGTATTGATTTAGACTAGCTGACAAATGCAGTAAACATATTTTTCGGACGGCCAAGAAAAATGCGATGTTTTTCTGTTTCCTTGAGCAGTCATTTAAAATACAGACGCCCGGGGCGCCTGGGTGGCACAGCGGTTAAGCGTCTGCCTTTGGCTCAGGGCGTGATCCCGGCGTTATGGGATCGAGCCCCACATCAGGCTCCTCCGCTATGAGCCTGCTTCTTCCTCTCCCACTCCCCCTGCTTGTGTTCCCTCTCTCGCTGGCTGTCTCTATCTCTGTCGAATAAATAAATAAAATCTTTAAAAAATAATAAAATAAAATAAAATAAAATAAAATAAAATAAAATAAAATAAAATACAGACGCCCTATGTAAAACACCTATCCGTGCTGGATGTAATAAAGCAAATAGCAGATATCTGAACTTGGGGGGAGGGGGGAAGTAACAGTAATCCCCAGGATCCAACAAAGCGAACTGCAGCCAAATGCCAGGGTGATCAGGTCAAGTTAAGAATGAGAACACCTTCAGGGCGTTTGCCAGGATCTGTACATTCAAGGGTTGGTTTTTAATGGTGACGGAAAGGGAGGCAAGCGCTGGGCGTAGGTGGTAGGGCAAGATGGAACCACATCCCACCACAATGCTGGGACCCTAGAAAAGCGATACTCAAAATGAAATCAGGAACTGGAAATAAACGGAGGTGCTTGGGACATTTAACTGTCTCAGAGTCATTGCTGGCTAGAGAAAAAGAGTTCTCCTTGGAGTTTGTAACCACAAATCTCTCCCTCAAGTGTGTTTAGAGTTCAGACTTAAAATGCTTCCCTGACCAGAAAACCCTAAGGCAAGAACTAAACTTAAAATGGTCTTTGATTGATAGCATCCCAGAATGCCTGGCAGAAGCAAACACAAATGGTGTCTGGAGGGACTTACCCTCAACCTAGGGGTCACAGAATTTTAACAGATAAAGACCACCAAACAGGAGCCCATGATTCCAAATTCCAGAAACACCCAAGGAAACAAGAACCATGAGCAGGAGACAGGAGAAACCGCAAATAGCAGAATTACATTTCCAAAAAACTTAAGATAATGATTTATCAGATGAGGTAAATTATACAAATGTCTAGAATATTTTTTAAATAGACATAAGCAACATGAGTAAAAAACAAGATTTTATCAAAAATTAAGCATAATTGAAAAGAACCAAATAACTTACAAAAATTTAAAATATAATGGAAATTAGAAAATCAAATGATCCTGTTAACAAGTTATTCATACCTGAAGATAATTGATCAACTGAATCTAAAGAAATTACATATACAAGAGATGGAAATGGTTAAGAGACGTGAAAAATAGTCTGTTATACATCTAATTGGATTTGTAGACTTTCACTTAATAACAAATGAAAAATAAAGTCATTTTCAATCAAATAAAAACAGAATTTACCATCATCAGATCCTCTGAAGTTCAGTTAAGAAAGCCTGAAAAGTAAAGAAATTGTTAAGCATGTATAAAACTAAACCACACTGATGTGTAAAGTAATAATGATTCTGTATCGGGCATTAAAAATCAAGACACAAATAAGATACTGTTACATATAACATGTAATATAGGAGAATTCTGCAGGACTTGTTATTCAGTAGGAGGGAAAACATACAGATAAACTTTAGATTGTGTTAAATTAATGGTAGAATTGTTAAGGATAACCATTAAGAGATAGAAATAGTGTTCATGACTTCTATGATAATACAAGGGGGAAATCATCAATCCAAAACATGCAAGAAAATACAGGGGAAAAAAACCTGAGAAGATTGGCAAGATAAAAGTAATGCACAAAATAAAATGTTAGAAATATATTCAAATATATTTTAATAACAAAATTAATAGATAAATACCCTAATATATTTATCATAACAGTAATTATAATAAATGATAATGAATATTAAGAAACAAAACTTGCTATCTTAAAAAAAATGATATAAGGGTAGGTTAAAAAGATCCAGTTGATAACAGTTTATGGAGACACTCCTCATCGATAGGATATAGACTGAAAGTAAAAAGATGAATATACCAGGCAAACACTAATTTTATTTTTTTTGCCTCTTTCTTTTAAACTAAGGCATAATTGACATATAACATTATATATGTTCAAAGGGTGCAAGGTATTGATTTGATACACTTATATATTACAATACGATTACCACCATAGTGTTGGCTAAACCTCCACCATGTCATGTAATTACCTTTGTGTGTGTGCGTGTGTGCACATGTATGTTGAGAACATTTAAGATCTAGTCTCTTGGCAACTTTGAAATACATACGACGGTATTGTTCACTATAAATCACAATTCTGTGCATTAGGTCTCCAGAACTTACTCATCTTCTAACTGCAAATGTGTACCCTTTGGCCAACATCTCCCCAATTTCCCTACCCCCCATCAAATACTAATTTTAAAAAGCTTTTATAGGTATATTAAGATGAGATTAATTTTAAAGTAAAAAGAATTATTACAGGTAAAGAAGATCACTTCAACATGATAAAAGGTCCTATTTTCTAGGAACATAATAGTTTTAAATTTATATACACTCATCATGTACCTCATGAGTCTCAGAATTTGTAAAATACAGTGATAGAATTATAAGAATATACTGGATGTTGGAGTGTAAAACGGTTTATCCACTGTGCAGAGTTTGGCCATTTCTAGAAAAGTTGAAGGTGCAGTCCCACTTCTAGATATACATACCATAGGGGATCACACTGATCTTCACTCAAGTAAACATGTACAAAAAAATCCAGAGCAAATTTGTAAGAGTGAAAAATTGGAAAAACTTGAACCACCTATCACTGGATAATGTATATAAGCAAAATGGAGCATAGCCATTGAATGTAATACGATATGGTATTAAAAATGAGTGAGTAGGAACAACGTGTGTTCACCAAATGAAATTGGGGACTAGAAGCTCATAAAGGTAGTGTTGAGTAAAAATAAGTCAATTTCAGAAGAACTCACAGAGTTTGCATCTAGTATCATACTATGTAAGTAAGTTTAAAAGGCAAAATAATACTATGTCTTACTTAGAGATCCTTCCATTCATGTGCAGTAAAAATATAGAGAAAAACAAGGGAATGGTAAGCCCCATAGCCAGCACAGCAGTCACCTCTGAGGACATGGACAGGTGCTGCAGTTAGGGAGTGGGGGTGGGGGATGTGTTGAGAAGCACACCTGTCCTGGTAATGTTTGATTCCTTGAGAGCTAGCTGGTAGACAGACACATGTCGGTTTGGTTTTGTAGGTCTGAAAACGTTTATAATACTCTTAAATACTAAGGAGAAAATATGCATGGAACTTATGTACATGACAGGAAATTAAATACACACACACACACACAACCTCAATCTAAAAAACTATTTAAAACATTTTTGAAGATGTGTTTGGAAAAAAATCTCATTGCAAGTTTACTTTAAACCTCATTTTTTCCCTCAAATCTTTTTATTTATGCACTGTTTAGTAATAACCAGCTGTTTGGGGGGGGTTGTTTTGTTTTGTTTTTTAACGGGCTGTTTTAGTGGAACAGTGTTAATTTATTTCACAATTCTTTCCAAGTGAAAAGGTTGGTGATATAAGTGCCTGGTATCAAAGGTGGATGAGGAATGTGGACATTTTCTCTTTTCCTGTGGAGATATTTTTTTTTTCCTTAAGAGTCTATAACAAACAATTTAAAAATGCCTCATTTAAAAAAGTAACTTAGATTTTATAAAAGAATGTTCTACCTAGGAAAGAAAGATTGGGCAAAAGAAATGAAAATACTTAAATCACAGTTGAGCTGTAGTTTTTTAAACTTACCCCCGAAATCTGATGACAGTTTTGTTCTGAAGTTTTCATTCTCAGGAATTCCTCTGAGATAGTAAACAATTTGTACCATCTAGATCAGGGGTCCCAAACTTTCTTGGTCCGTGATGCCCTTAGTATCTCAGGGAATTTTTGCAGCCCGTCAAGACCAAAAGAAAACCTAAGAGTTCAGTTGTTTTAGTAGTTGGATCATGCCCATCATTCAGAAGCCAGCCTTGCAAAGGTATGACGTAATTAAAGACTGTCGTACAGTCTAACGCTGGAACGTGAACTGCCCTGAGCGTGTAGTTCAGTTTCCCAGCAGATGGTGAGTAGTGCCATTTCTCCTGAATACTTAAAATAACTCGTGGCACCCGTCTGGATTTGCCACAGCACCTACAGAACTAGATAAAATACCCCCCCTCCACGTACACCTTAGTAAGGAGGGCTCTAAGTTCACTCGAATTCATGGCGATCTCTTTCCATTGACCGCAGGAGAAGCCGTACAAGTGCTCAGAGTGCAGCAAAGCCTTCAGCCAGAAGCGAGGCCTGGATGAGCACAAGAGGACGCACACTGGAGAAAAACCTTTTCAGTGCGACGTGAGTTTGGTTTCTCTTCTCTTTCCCCAGTGTCCTCCAGTAACAGAATGCGCTGGAAGAGTGTGTGTGTGTGTGTGTGTGTGTGTGTGTGTGTGTGTGTGTGTCTGCATCTGTGCATCTATGTGGGTGTAGGTGTGTGTGTGTGTTTTGCAGTGCTGGTCTTTCTATTAATGTCTTGTGCTGCTTATATCTTTTGATTGCATAATCTGTGTAACCACTTTGAGTAATTTTGTTCATCCTAGTTTGCTGGCAGCAAATAAACTCTGATTTTCTTTAAGGCACACTTGCACGCTTTTTTAATGCAATTGAGTTGTTCTTTCAAGGTATAAGTGCATGATGATTCAAGGCAGCTTTCATGTGTCTACCCAGATCTTTGACAGGTTAATGACACTTAAACCAGAGATTTCACTGGTCATAGATATTATTTATTTTGTTACAGCCTAACTATGGATTTCTAAAACATGAACAAACTCCTTTGTTTAAATAATATTGCTAATTGTTTAGATTTTCTGTTTATGACACTTGAATTGAAATGAAATTATCAACATAGTTGTTTACACTATTTATGAAAGGAAAAATACTACCACTGTCAGTAAAATTAATCTAAGTGTTAATTAATTAAGGAAAAATTTGGTTTCTCAATGAGCGGTGTCACGATTCTGTGTAAGATTGACGGTAGACAGAAGATTGATACAGGCTTTAGGGAAAACACTTGGATGCTTATTTCCAACACAAAAATAGCAAGAAGAGTATTAATGTAGCTCAGTAGAAGAAGCAGCATTAAAGTTGTGTGTGAAATTGCACAGTAGAGAATTATCTTTAAATGTGGAGGGAAACCCGAGGACTTTGTCCCATTGGCATATCCCAAAGGAAAAAGTATGGAGTAAGCGGTCCACATGAAAGGAAACTCACAGACACAAGATGTTTTCCTTGTCTTTCCATGAAACTTTGGTGGTAAGGTTAAGGCAACAATGTCCTCCCAGTGGGTCTACTCATAAAAATACTTATGAACAGTGAACTTCTTTAAGGCAAGAAGTACTTGTAGAGAAAGCATGTAGAGCTCTATCCTGAACCGGAGGTACAGCCCCAGCTTCATAATTTCAGTTGGTTTAATTCATTGGTGCTTTTACTGGAAACAATTTCTTATAGGCAAAACCTATTTAGATTACTAAATTGTACAGCTACACAAATAACTGATGGGACATAGAAATTAAATATTAACTGTGTACGGACACCTTCCTACCATCATATTCAACTCAACTTTCATTTATGTGAAATATTTTTGTTGACTACTTCCTAAGCTAAACTTGGCCATGATATTTATTAAAAAAAAAAAAAAAACTGTAATGTTACAAGCATGATTTTTTCTATTTACTTCTTTTTTTAATTAATTTTTTTATTATTATGTTCAATTAGCCAGCATATAGTATATCATTAGTTTTTGATGTAGTGTTCGGTGATTCATTAGTTGTGTATAACACCCAGTGCTCATCACCACACGTGCCCTCCTTAATACCCACCACCCAGTTACCGCATTCCCCCTCACCGCTCTGGTCTGCAATACTCAGTTTGGTTCCTGGAGTCCAGAGTCTCTCATGGTTTGTCTCCCTCTCTGATTTCTTCCCATTCAGTTTTCCCTCCCTTCCCCTATCATCTCTTTCTATCATATTTTCAAAACTCTCTGATCCTTTTCTATGGCTCAAACTGGTCCATTGAGTAGAGATACAATGCCTCCAAAACCTCCCTGAAATGCAGCATGCTCAGAGAGAGAACTGGGTGTCTTTGTTCCAAAATTTTATCCTCTTAACCTACTCATTCTGGATAGAAGTTGTCCTTTCTCACCCATTCCGTCTTTCTCCTTCCTAAATAACACTCAAATCTATTACTTCCTCTCAGTTTCTATTTCCACTAGCAGTGCACAGCCCAAACCCTCCCTGTGTTTTATTACATTCAATCTCCAGTGTACGTGTTCATCACCCTTTCAAAGTAATGTTTTTTTTTAATTGAGATGAAATTCACATAACATAAAATCAATCATTTTAAAGTGAACAATTCATTGACACTGAGTACATTAACAGTGTTGTGCAACCGTCACCTCCATCTCATGCCCAAACATTAATGTCCCAAAATAAAATTCCATACCCATTAAGGAGTTATTCCCTACTTTCCTCAGACCCTGACAATTACCAGTCTTCTTTCATTTCAATAGATTTACCTATTCTGGTATTTCTTGTAAATGAATCATACAGGATGTGACCTTTGTGACTGGCTTCCTTTACTTAGCATAATGTCTTCAGGGTTTATTTACATTGTAGCCTGTATCAGTACATCATTCCCTTTTATGGCTGAATGATATTCTGTTGTATGTATATGCCACAACTTGTTTATCTATTCATAATTGATGCGCATTTGGGTTGTTTCTCCCTTTTGGCTATTGTGAATTGCTCTGAGATGTGCATACAGGTGCTTAAGTACCTGTTTTAAATTCTTTGGGCCGCAGACCTAGGAGTAGAGTTGCTGTGTCATATGATGATTCTGACTTTTCAAGGAGCTGCTGTCTGTTTTTCATAGCAGCTGCACCATTTTATATTCCCACCAGCAATGCCCGAGAATACCAATTTTTCCACATCTTTGTCAACACTTTTAATTTCCTGTTTTTTAAAATTATAGTCCTCTTAGGGCATGTGAAGTGATATCTCATTGTGGCTTTGATTAAAGTTCCTCAAGGATTAATAATATTGAGCATCTTTCTATATACTTGTTTGTTGGCATTTGTATCTTCTCTGGAGAAATATCTCCTTAGGTCTTCTTCCCATTTTAAAATTCTGTTATTTGCCTTTTTGTTGTGGAATGTAAGAGTTCTTTGTATATTCTAGATACTAGACATCTTCTTACATTCCATAAATTATCTTTTCACTTTTTTAATAATATCCTTTGATGCATGAAACTTTTCAGTTTTGGGGGTGCCTGGCTGGCTCAGGCGGGAGAGCAGGCAGCTCTTGATATGGCCGTTGTAAGTTTGAGCCCTACGTTGGATGCAGAGATGACTTAAAATAAATAAAATCTTAAAAAAAAAAAAAAAACTTTTCAATGTTGAAATTCAATTTATCTGTTTGTTTTTTTCTTTTTTCGCAACATGCTTTTGGTGTCAAATCTAAGAACTGTCAATTTCAAGGTCATGAAGATTTACTCTCCTGTTTGTTTGTTTGTTTGTTTGTTTTTTCTAAGAGTTTGATAGTTTTAGCTCTTACATTTAGGTCTTTGATCTATTTTAATTTTTTGAATATAGTGTGAAGTAGGGGTCCATTCTTTGGCATTATTTTTCGGCTTTTCACCAATGTGATGTTAGCTGTGAGTTTTTTATAAATGCCCTTTATTATGTTGAGGAAGCTCCCTTCTCTCCTATTGTTCAGTATTTTTATCAAGACAGGGTGTTGGATTTTGTCAAAGGCTTTCCTTCATCAACTGAGATAATTGTTTTAATCTTTTGTTCTGTTAATGTGGTGTATTACATTGTTTGATTTTCTTATGTTGAACTACCATTGCAGTCTGGATAAATTCCATTTGGTCATGACTTGTAATCCTTTTAATATACCTTTGAATTTGGCTTGTTAGAGTTTTTGTTTTTTGTTTTTTTGTTAGTTTGAAGATTTTTGCATCTGTATTCAAAAAGTTTTCTTTAATATTTTTGTCTGGCTTTGGTATGGAGGTAATGCTGGCTTCACAGAGCAAATTAGGAAGTATTCCCTCTTCTTTGTTTTTTGGGAGAATTTGAGGAGATTAGTGTTAATTCATCTTTAAAGGTTTGGTGGAATTTATCAGTGAAACTGTCTGGTTCTAGACTTTTCTTTGTTGGGAAGTTTTTTGGGTTTTTCTTGTTTGGTTTGTTTTGTTTTTTTGATACAATCTCTTTACTTGTTACTGGTCTCTGGAGTTTTTCTGTTTCTTCTTGAATCAGTTTTGGTTATTTGTGTGCTTCTAGGAACTTGTTCATTTCATCTAAGTTATCTAATTCATTGGCATACAGTTCATAGTATTCTCTTAAAAATCCTTTTTAATTCTCAGGTGTCAGTAGACATGTGCCAATGTGATTGTCTCAAAGTAAACTTAATCATGTGCCTCTCTGTGATAGTGTCTCACAACCCACAGGGTAAAATCCACCTTCTTACTTAACTGAAAAATTATTCTTTTTGTCAATTCTTATTATTAAATCTTAATCTCTTATCTGTCAGTAGTCTACATTTTACTTGTACTAACACTGAGTTTCCTAAAGCAGTGATGCTGTTCTGCATCCCTGACCCTTGTTCCATGTGGCTACATGCACTACTTCCTCTGTTTGGAAAGTCCTCTCCATCTCTTGTTTACACTGCCTGCCATTCACACACACACACACATGCACACACACAAATGACATTTGAGTGGCGTTTGAGCAAAATTGTAAAGAAAAAACTGATCTATGTTGTTCTCAGTTCGTTATAAGTTTGCTCAAATGCCACTTCACTCATCAACACTAGCGCCTTAGGCACAGGCATTCCACCCCATGCAGCTCCCCCAGCATGCCTTAGCTGTTGAGCTTCTAGTATCTTTGTTACTATCCCCATGGTGATGACTTCCAAATCTCTCTTTCTCCTGCCTAGAATTCTCTTCTGAACCCTAGGCAGACATTTTGAAGCTGCTTATAAGACATCTCTCCTATCTTCCACACTGAAATCAGTATCTCCCCAGCCTTCTCAGTCACAACATGTACATCTCTCTGAGGGCTCCACCGTCTCCAAATAACTCAAACCAAAGCTCTGAGCCTCGTGCCAGATACTTTTTCCCTAAGCCATGACCAATAGCATCATCTAGTTGAGCTTCTATTGTGGGAAAGACACAGTGATCCAGTTTCTATATATTCTCTCTCATCTCCACTACACCCCAGAAATACCCAGGTATTATTTCCACTTCTGTGGAGCAATTGAGGCTCACTGAAGTTGAGTGACTTGCCTCTTCTCTACCACTTATTACTGGCGAAGTCAGTAGTCTAGGGTTCAAACCCAAGTAGCTCCCGTTCAGTCCCAGTAATTCCCGACAGTCTTTCCTTCTATATATTTCTCAAACTTTTTATCTTTTTTAAATTGCCATTGCCCCCTTCACTCTTCTCTTTTTCTCACTCCTGACATCCAATCCAGTAGCAAATCCAGTTGGCTTTACATTTAAAATAAGTTGAGAATCTGAACACTTTTCACATCTCCCCAACTACCATCTTAGTCTCCTGCAATACAGCAGTAGTTTCTTAATTTATCTGTCTTTGATCTTTGCTTCTCCCAGTCTGTTCTAAGCTTGCCACCCGGAGTCATCTTTTTAGAACCTGAGTCAGATTTTATATATTTTAGATGTAGATTGTATATGTAGTATATTTTACTCATTTGCTCAAACCCTCCAATGACTGTCCATCCCATTTAGAATGAAAACCAAAGTTTCACCATGGTCTGAAAGTCTCTATGGATCTGCACCCCCACCCTCCTATCCCTACTGCTCTCACTTCACCACCACTGTCCACCTCACTCTGACCACATCATTTCCTTGCTGTTTTTCAGACACATGCAGACACATTTATATTCCAATAAATAGGTCTTTTTGTTGTTGTTGGGGGGGGCGGCTGCTTCCCTTGTCTGGGACACCCTTCTCAAGTTATCTTTATGGCCTTCTCCTGTACTTATTTCAATTCTCAGCTCAAATTCTTCTCTTTCTTATTTCCATTACTTTGATAACCATCACCCCATATTCTTCTCCTTCATGGCACTTACCTGAATATCACATATTTGTTTGTCTAATTATTTATTATGTATTATAAGTTCCATGACAACAGAGTTTTTTTCTTTATTGTTTGTTGCTGTATCATAAGGCCTAGAACATTGCCTGGCATACAGGAAACATTTAGTGAATATTTTTAAGAGCATAAATCAATGAATCAATAAGTCCTGTCTTAGTTCATATCCAAATCATTTCTGGCTTAGAGTGGAATAATAGTATTGGCCTTGCTGACTCAAGCTTGCTGACTAAATGATATTTTAGTTTTAGTCTCTATTTAGAATCCTTTAATGAATCCCCACCACTTGCTGAAGATACTTCTAGTGTCTTATTATGATTACCAGGATCTCCAGGGTTTGGCTCCAGCCTTCAACTCTAACATCTTTTTCAAGTTATTTCTCTTATTTATTTATTTATTTATTTATTTATTTATTTATTTATTTCAGCTTGTTGCTCTAATAATCTATTTCTTCAGCCTTAGTGAACTGTTTTCACTTCCCCACATGAGCCTTGCTCGTTACAACCCCGTACCTTTGCACGTTCTCTTCCATCTCCCTGGGATATCATTCCCCACCTTATGACCTGACAACACCTGTACATCTAGGAAGACTTGATTGTCCTCTCCTCTGTTCCTTCTTCTAGCAGTATGTTCATGGCATTGAAAATATTTCTCTTTAGGACTGTGGACTCCATAGGGCAGGACAGAGTGCTCTTTGTTATTCTGTTTCTAACTGAAGTGGCAAGGCACATTGTATGTGATTGATAAATGTTAATTAAAGATGTTTATATAGAATTTTAATATTCTCTCTCAAGGTACTTTGATAAATGTGTTGTTTCACTTCATTTTAAAACAAAATCCGCTTACTGCTAGCCTAGAGAAAGAATAAATATTTTCCTGTTCTTTGACAGGTGAATAATACTAATTTGGAATAGGTGGAAGGGTTTGCTAAGAACTTCAGGTGGAAATAAAGAAAAGGAAGCATTCCTGTTGACTATTTGAATTCTTTCTTGCTCTCCCATAATTTTAAAATGACCATGAATGTCCTTGTATTTGACCGATTTATACAGAACATCAGTTTGAAGTCTGTTAATGACTGTTTAAGGTCATGAAAACATAGCTTTTAACGTGTAGGTAGTCACTTTCACAACTGTGACATCAGCTACCCTCTACTGACATTTAATCCTCGGGCCCTCATTCAAAAATCCATTGGGTTGTTCTCATCCCAGCTCCTGTTGGAGCTTCGAGGACTCCTTAATTCAGAGCCATTATCAATGACTTCAGCATCTTGCTCCACTTCCTTTCCATTTCTCTAGCTTGCTGCTGCTGTAATTTTCCCATGGTGACCATGTAAATGAACTTGAACTTGTATCCCTCACAACACACTGGTGAGCTGAACTGTCTGAGAACCTCCTTTATTTTTTCAGAGAGGTTTTTATTCCTTAAAAATGGTGTCAGCCAGGCAAATGGAAAAAGTACAGTTAGCTCACATATCTTTGTTTGAAGTTCGAGCCTTTAATAATAGTCTGTCCTTGGGGTTACAAAGACTCTGAATCCACACTGCGTGGGTTTAAATCCTGGAAACCACTTCCTAGTTCTGTGACCTTGGGCAACCTGCTTGAGACACTGAAGTGAAAGTGTCAATTTCCTTCTGTAAAATGGGGTTCATAGTACTAGTATCTACCTAAAAGGGTGAGGTGAGGATTGCACAAGTTATTTTATGAATTGCAAAGAATGGTTCCTGGCATATAATGAAAGCTGATGTTAGCCCTTCAACCTACTTCCTGTGCCAAATACTGAAATGAGACTGAAGTGAACAAGACACTATGTCCCCTGTACTCACAGACCGCTCATTCCTGTGGGGTATAGACATTGAGCAAATAAACCTGAATAAATACCTAATTGCATTCTATGATAAAGACTGGGAAAAAATTTAAAAAGGATGAGGGGGAGGCATAAAAGAATAATTCAGGAAGAAGTCTCTGAGAAAGTAACTCTAAGTAACCTAAAGGATGAGAAGGAGTCAGCCATGGGGGAGAGAACATTCCAGGCTCAGGGAATAGTATAAATCAAGGCCTGTAGGTGGGAACGAGTCTGGGTATTAGGGGAGGTAAGAAGGCAGGTGAAGCTAGAGCATCGTGAGAAGGAAGGGATGCAAGTGAAGTTGGAGAGCAAATTGACCGGCCTTTGAACCATGGTAAGGAATTTATTTTGAATCTACTTTCAATGGGAAGCCAGTGAAGAATTTGGTATCTATTGCTCATTACATGGGCTTTAGAGAAGGAGCCAGGGAAATAGAAGATAGGGGATATATTATAATTCTACGTTATTTATAATAACAAATTTTGATTATACTTATAAAAACAATTTGGAAATTTAGAGTTTCTTTAACTTGAAAATAATCTCTCTAGGTACCTTCTTCGATTTCTCTGGAATTATTCCACAGGCTTTGGTGTACTTACATTGCTCATAGGACTTTTATCTACCAAACATCTTAACCACTTTTCTTTCCCTTTCTTTCCTTCCTTTCTTTCTTCCTTCCTTCCTTTCTTTCTTTCTCTTTCTTTCTTTCTTTCTTTCTTTCTTTCTTTCTTTCTTTCTTCCCTTCGTCTCTTTCTTTCTTTCTTTCTTTCTTTCTTTCTTTCTTTCTTTCTTTCTTTCAACAAATATTAATGGAATGATTACTCTTGCCCTAATGTTTCTTAGACCAGTAAGGAGACAGACATAAGAAAATCACCTAATTACATTCAGGGTAAGTGTTTTATAAAGGAGAAGTAGAAGCTACTATGAAAGCATTTAACCGAGGACTTCTGGCAGACAGATCATATAGGCTTCCCCGAGGAGTCAGTAAGAGGAAGCTACATCAAGAGAAGTGGGAAAGTACTGAGGCAGGAAGACCTTACATCTTCTGTGGTAATTTAATATTTGTAATTATTAGATAGCTAACATCTGTTGGGCCAGGTGTTGGTGATGTGGCAGAGCTTATATGAAATAAACATGTTAGATGCCTTAGTTAAATGAGTGTATATAATAAGAAATCAAGAATTGGAATTGTGGGTAATAAACTTCCACTTAGGATGCTTAAAGCAGTGTTAACCTTTTACTTCACAAGTGGGACTAAATTGAAGGGGTCGCTGGCGAGACATGTCTTGTGCTATTTATGTCATATGGAGAGATGCCCTGGGCCATTGGGCATTTTGTTTAAGAGGTTTACTATGAAATTGTCAATACACTCCATCATGGGAAGAAAGATATTATTCCCAAGGAGTTATTTCTCTAGACATGTTTAAATACAGTAGTGGAGGAGGAGAGAGGGTGGTTAGGGTATAAAAGACACACACATTAAATGCAAACAGCTTTTGGGAACTAGAATTAATTTTCTCTACCCTTTAGTTGAGATGTTAAATTCCATTTGTTTCAAGCAATTTTTGTTCTTATGCCCATCGGTACATACTTGATAATAGGACTATGCATAATGTATATTGTATAAATGATAAATCGGCATATCTTCAGGTTTTTCAGTATAATATGATTGGATTCTTTGGGTCTTTTCTAGGTTTGTGACTTGGCTTTTAGCCTAAAGAAAATGCTGATCCGACACAAGATGACTCACAATCCCAATC
Source organism: Ursus arctos (assembly GCF_023065955.2). Classification (NCBI taxonomy): domain Eukaryota; kingdom Metazoa; phylum Chordata; class Mammalia; order Carnivora; family Ursidae; genus Ursus; species Ursus arctos. The sequence continues at coordinate 14,423,812 of NW_026622775.1, read as the reverse complement.
GTCCACTGGCAGAGTGCCAGTTTTGCCATAAGAAGTTTACAAGGAATGACTACCTCAAAGTGCACATGGACAATATCCACGGGGAAGCTGACAGCTAATGGTAGCTGTAAAGGACCTCAGCCGTTTAGAAGGGCTTCGAATAGGAAACCCAGATTTCTCTCACCTGATTAGCATAGCAGAAGTAGCTGAAAGCAATTCACTGGTCCCATAGTTCTTATCTGCTACCTTTAGAGTTTGTAGGTGCTTATGCAAAAAAAGAAGAGAGAAAAAGAAAGAAGAAAATCCTACTTCTACCAAAAAATGGTACAAATGGAAAAGAAAACTTTGTAGCCTTGCAAAATACTTCTCGTGCTCTGTTTTATAAAATGGAAAAAGGAGTCATGGCTTTCCTTCTTGGCCACGTCTCTGTAATGAAGTTTATTAACATACACTTTATTAGACCTTTTTATTTTATGGTCATCTTTGTGTGTGTGTGCATGTGTGCATATGCTGGTTATTACAACTGGCTACTACTGATTTAGCCAGAAAGAAATTAATATACCAAAATATTTCATTGCAGATGAGGATAAGGTGAAGAGTTTTTAAAGTATCAAGCATACGATAACAGGATAAAACTTGCTCTTTTGTGAAACAGACCAAAAGTTGATCTTATTTATAGCTCCCTACAACAGTTCAGTTTAAAATAAAGAGGTATTTAAGAACTAAAGCATCTATTGAATTATTCTCCTTTTAGACAATTCTTAATAAGAAAAACATTATTTCCTCTAATCATTTAGATGCAGACATTCCTGGTCTGCAATGCTTACGTAAGATCTGTACAGGACCAGACACTTAAATATATATCAGACTGATCCTCCCGAGTTTATACTGGTTATCTTTAGAAATTAACAATATACAAATACATATAACTAAAAATTGAAACAAAATAGGTTCTCGGTGTTTGTTGACTGACAGAGTGTCAGCACATAGTGGCATTACAATATTAGTTATGATGAACCTAGCCCTTTACCTTCTCATTCCATAAAAGTCACAGAACATGTTCGTGCAAATGTAATAGAGTCCTCAGAGCATTAACATTCTGTTTTGCAAAAGACGTTTTCAAGAATCTTGGCAGTAGGTGAATCTGAAACACTTTTGAATTACCCTCAATTGTCCTATATAATTAGGAATCCAGAATAAAAAATACAAATCCGGCAATTGTTATGATTGTAATTATCACTGATGCTTAAGGGAAATTGAAGCAAGAAGCTTAATTTCTTCCTTTAGGTTATATTTCGGTAACATACTTGAAAGCAACATACAATGAGCAACTTGTTTTGGGAGAAGGTATGATAAAATATAATAGTGATGTCAAAAGAGTATAAAGGAATCCAAAACCAGGAGAAAATCAAAATGAAGTCCAAGTCATGATTTTTTTCTACTTAATGCTCAGTCAAAAAGAGGAAGTATAATTTTAAGGAAATTGGTTCTAATGATTTAAGGAGAAAGGTTATCTGAAGACACGGTTCTTTGAAGTCAGGAATCTTGTTTTAGAATTATATTTTTGCTCAGTTCCAGTTTTAAAAGGAAACATAAAGATTCAGTCCAGAGATTTAAACTCTGTAAAAGTACTAAATTTGAAATTCACCAGAGATAACTTTAAAAAATATAAATCTCAGATTATAATTTAGAAGATATCTAAGTACGGTTGTATGTAGCATTTTTGTATCTGAAATTATAGACTGTATTTTATAAAAATAGATTTTGGTCTTGTTTCTCACTCTGTCATTTGTTTCAACAGGGTATTTTTAGATCTAAAATGTTTTCAATTTAACATGACAGTCTGTTTAATATCATTTGAATATAAAAGGACAGCTGTAAAATTGGGTGTGTGTATTATTTAAACACGTTCCTTCCTTGGGATGCTACCTCCTCTTATGGGATGGATGCTTCATATCCCGATTATGTGATGAATGTGAAACTTGAAAAGAAGCCAAATTCAATTTTGTATAATCTTGATGACTCACAATTTACAGATCTGCTGTAATTGGAAATTACCCTTGAAACCATGTTGTCTCCATGTTGCCGCATAAACTGATGAGGAAGAGCTGCTGGGCCTTATCAGGCTGAAGGTTCATAGTCAAGGAAACTTTAGAAAATGGTGTGTAGGGGCGCCTGTGTGGCACAGCGGTTAAGCGTCTGCCTTAGGCTCAGGGCGTGATCCTGGCGTTATGGGTTCGAGCCCCACATCAGGCTCCTCCGCTATGAGCCTGCTTCTTCCTCTCCCACTCCCCCTGCTTGTGTTCCCTCTCTCGCTGGCTGTCTCTGTCTCTGTTGAGTAAATAAATAAAATCTTTAAAGAAAAAAAAGAAAGAAAGAAAAAGAAAATGGTGTGGAAAGACCTACTGGTCCACAGTCTTTTTTTTTTTTCAAAGCACTGACACCAAAACAAGTCCTTAGAAGACTGTGTGCTGTTACCTTTATCCAAAAGATGATTATTTATAAGCATTTCAGATATATTAGTATTCACATCCTGCAACTTTTAAATCCATTCAGCAATATCGAAAAGATGAGAATTTATTTTTTTTTTTTTTAGGTTTGAGAATTAAGAACATAAATAGTTACAGAGGAAAAATCCTATTGGCAAACTGGAGTACAGGTACCCACTTGGAAGTGTTTTTCTCTGTTTTTCTGCTATAAAAGATTATGGCTCAAGTGCTTTCTTGGGAACAGACCAAACTCTCAGGTACCCATGAAGTCAGGGCTACCTAATTTTAAGAGGTATTCAGTAATATGAGTGTGTTCAGATAGCCTCTTATGATCATTATCTTTGTGTATTAACATTCAGGATATTGATATATCTTGAATTCCTTCTTGTCTCACAATCACGAGCTTATATTATTTTCCATCTTGTTCTTTTTGTTGTTGTCGTTGTTGTTCTTTGGGCTAGATGGGAAACTTTATTGATTAATCATGATCAACAGTTGCAGCATAAAAGTATTCATTGGTGATTCCTTCTTGGGGTTATACAGGGTAGTTTAAATGCTACTTTTAAGGACCGTGTATCTTATATCGTGTGTGTGTGTGTGTGTGTGTGTGTGTGAGAGAGAGAGAGAGAGAGAGAGAGAATTGGCAGTGGATCACTTTTACTCGGTGCTTTACAATGCAACTACATTACTCGGCTCAAAATTCTTCTGACCTGTTGCAGCCAATTCATTGGATATATGTGATCATGGATCACAGGTCCTACAAACGTTAATTTGTGCATGAAATTTAAGTGCTTCTGTGTCTCCCAAAGCTGGAAAAGAAGGAAGGCAAGAGAATAGGTACTGGAAATATTCGTTTTTTTTCCTTCACAAATCTAAACATGGCTTATGAAAACTCATCTTGTGGTTGTGAATATATGGAGATGGGTGGGCAGGAGGAAATGTGTCTCTTTAAAACCATAAGATTTTATCATTAGTATTGAGGTGTATTTGCAGGTATATAAATGTAGCATTGTAAATATAGCAGAACTTCAATAGCATTTTTATTGTTTAAAAGTCTGTGATAAATCTGTGTAAATCACTGCCACAGTTGGTGTTAGCATTGTATTTTAATATAAAACTAACACAGTTCTATAGTAAAATCCATATGAACATTTTAAATTTGTTTTTGATGAAAGAAGGAAATATAATTGCTCTTACACCCAGGCCTCATGCTTTTATAGTTTACTTCTAAGCATTTCTAAATCTGGAAAATATTTCTAAATTTAAGCCGAGTTGGTCTCAGGGCAATAAGAGAAAACAGCTTCCTTATATCTCATCTCATTATTGGTCATACATAAACAACATGTGAAAAGGAACATCACTGAAAACAAAAGAAACCTGATTTATAGAACCATCTCCGAGCAAAAATATCCTGAAGTTCACAAATATATTGTAAGGGTGATAAAAGTTACAGCTAATGTTTTAGGTATTCCTTTTTTCAAAAGTGGTGTTCATTATCTTGGTGTTGCCCCAATCTTGTGAGTCTTCCCTGATACAAAAAGTCACATCATCATCATCATCATCATCATCACCACCACTGCCATGTCTCCAAGGAGTGGATTTGGAGATGATGAACTCATTTAAATTTGATTTCTCAGAATCAGCGAAAGCAGTAGTTCTTTGGAGCTGACTCTCGTAGCTTTGACTGCGTTGGGCTCAGAACTGTGTTGTCACCCTAGGTTGTTAATTTGTTGTGTGACAAAATAGAAAACTGACTCTGGAGCCCTCAGCATGGGCCATGTCAGAATATTCTAAATTCCCTAGGCCCATGAAATAGTACAGAATGCAACAGCTAGCTATCTTATACTAATGGTGTTGCTGATCCAATGTCCGAGTTTATTTTCTTCCTGTAAAAAAATGCTTAACACAATACTGTAAAACAAATGTTTGTATTTGTTACAAAACAGTCTCCCTAAATATTTGATGGCACATTTAACTGACTAATCCTGTAAACATTAGGCAATTAGGGTAAGGTTTTACTCCTTGGGCCCATGCCACCCTGGCATGTTACATAGCAGAAGGAAACTAAGATTTTGAGTAATGTTCATAATTTATATGCTGAAAATTGAGAAAGGATGTAGAACCATTGAAACTTGATTATCTAAATTAATGTAAAGGAGTTCATATGAAATATCACTGTTTCTGACAAGAAGCACTATAAACTTACTAAGAATTAATTCCACTTAGAAAGCAGACACACACAAAATCCATTTGCCTTTACAAAATAGTATAAAAAATGAAAAGAATCCCGGCTCACAGGAGACACTTGAAACATTCCATTACTTCATTTTTAAATTTTGTCTTCTTGGAGAATATCAAGTAATGCTCTTTTCTTTAAAGTTAATTTTGTCTGACGTCTTTTGCATAATGTTTGGCTAGTATACCTTTTCCCCCATTCTTCTACTGAAAACTGTTCTGTGAGTATATGTAAATTTTAGATGTGTTTCTAATAAACAACCTATGGTAAGATTTCACATTTTTATCCTGTTTGACAGTGCTGTGTGCTTTTCAGGCTGTGATGATGAATTTGCCCTGCCTTTCCCACAGTCTCATGTAGCCTCCATTCGGATGCCTGACTGGGCTTGTATTGGAGTCTGTACTCAGAGAGAAATATGCTCCTTACACCCAACATATGAAATTCATCATCACCAACGTGTAAATCTGATAAAAGCCTGACATTGTAGACTTAATCCTAGACCCTCCTCTGTATGGTTCTCGCTGACCCAAGGTAGCTACCGATGCACAGCCTAAAGCAAAAGAGATTCCTTAAAACTGCTGAAATCTGAACGAATACACTACCAGTATTGGGATTTAGTTGTTGAAACGGCATATCCTCTGTTCGTTCTTTAATATTTGATAAAGCAACCCATAAAAAAGGGAAGTGTGTTGGCTTCCAAGTCTATATATATATATTTTTTTCTTTTTTCCTTTCTAAAGTAAGTATTAGCCGGCATCTGGAAAGCTGAAATTGCCTTTGATGAGAAAAAAGGGCCTGAAATTATCTTCTATGAAATTGAAGGGAAATATACACTTCCTATGCTAAGTAGGAATATAAAAGTATGGAGACAGGGAGATACCACATTTACTTGATTCTAAAACTTTTTTTTTTTAATTGGCAAACTGACGAGTATTCTGTGGAATATTACATATAGTAAATAAGACTTCTGAAAAATTAAATTTTGTGGAAATTAACCAGTCAGTACTTTTGACAGCCTTAAGTCTAGTCTTATTATTGAAATCTAAGAAGTCCTCTCCTGACCTCACATTTTTGGTAATCAGATTTATCACACTAGTGACAGAACTAACCATTTGCAGCTCATCTTCTGCTTGACAAACAGAGCACACAGCATTCTCCAGAACATGAGCTAAACTAGAGCAGTGCTGGGGCGCCTGGGTGGCACAGCGGTTAAGCGTCTGCCTTCGGCTCAGGGCGTGATCCCGGCGTTATGGGATCGAGCCCCACATCAGGCTCCTCCGCTCTGAGCCTGCTTCTTCCTCTCCCACTCCCCCTGCTTGTGTTCCCTCTCTCGCTGGCTGTCTCTATCCTGTCGAATAAATAAATAAAATCTTTAAAAAAAAAAAAAATAAACTAGAGCAGTGTCCAGTATAACACACTAAGTGTCCCCTTCAGCCTTTCCTGCTCTTTTCGCGCGGAATTCCTTTCTTGTGCTGTTCAGCTGCTGCATAACGTTAGTGTGCTCTCCAGTTTCACCTTCAGCTGGGCTTTGAGAGTGACAAGTTGGTATTGTTCCCGGACTCAAATTATGATATTTAGGATTTAAGTTGTATCCTTTCTCCTCTGACTATAAAATATGAAATTGGGGCAGACGAATTTAGTTGATTACAGTATTATTAGACTAATTTGTGAGTTGAACCAATTGGCTTTATACTGCTAAAAACTATTTCATACCCCTAATTATGCCGATTCAGTAAAGGGCATGGAGCTCGTGGCCTACTACAGATCCTGGGAGAGAGGGTGGCACAAAGTCATGAGGATTGAAAGGAATTCAAAATGTATGCCCTCTACACGGGAATACAATACTCTCCTAAAACCGGGTATGTTGGAATTAAAATTTCAGGTAAGAGTATTACAATGTAGGAATTCAGATGTCTTTCCTAAGGCGTGTATGTTATATAGCATTAAGATTAAACCCCCATCTCCTGACGTCTTTTTCTCTCTTCTCTTACTGGAGATAATCACTTCACACTTATACAACACCAAATCTGAGTCTGAATTTGATATACGTTAACTTCCTTAACAATGAAATGGATTTAATAGCATCTACTTGTTGGCTTTGTTGTAAGAAATATATCAGAAAATGCATTCTGCAAAGGATGCCTGGCACATAACTGGGGTTCGAAAAGTAATAATGCCCTAGTGTCCCTCCAAGTAACTCCCTTGTCATCTTGTATATCCGATCAGAAACTTCCACTACTCTGCAACATTCCAGCTCATACCTGGAAGCCAACTTGTCACAAGCCAAATTAGATAAAATTTAAATTGTGTATCATTGGTATAATTACAGTGATAGGAGCATTTCATTTGGGAATGTTTTTGAAAATTCTTCCAATTCTATCAATTTAGCACGGTAATGCTTTCACAAAATTACCTATTTTAACTCAAGCATATAAATAAGATATTTTTGTTGATGCCTAGATTATCAGGTGTTTTTTTATTGTGCTAAAACTACGTCTTGCTCTTAAAATATAATCTAATCAATAATTCTGATTTTGTAAGACTTGAGCTGTGTACCTCTTCATTAACAAAGTAGTAGTACCCAAATGTTCAAATAGGAAAAAACCTTATTATATTATTCATATTTTAAATGACATAACTCAAATGAAGCTCTGCGAACAAAAACAAAAACTGGGTGTTAAAAGTAATTTAATTGCATCAAAACCCATGAATTAATCAAGTATGGGCAAATGAACATTAATACATCTTTCCCCTTTAAACACATTGAAAAAGAAGGAAGGAATTTTCTGAGAAGATTAAAAAACCAGAAAAATGAGTAAGTTCAGCTATTACTTTGAATGGAAAAAATAAGGTAAAAGTATATACATGAAGTGAAAAATAAGGTCAGATTTTGAAAAAATGATATAAATCAAATCTTGTTATTCATACAATGATCCTTTATTCATGTAATGATCCTGAGATAATTTTTGAATAGTGATTTTCTTAAGCAAATGAACAGTAGTGAAATATCCTAGAATAAGGGTATCTTATTCTACAAGGTATCTTATTATACAAAATCAATAGTTTATAGAGAAATTGCAAATAAAGATTCTGAAATACATTGGTAGAAGACAAAATAATTTTTCCACTTGTCTTCTGAAACTCGTACCACCAATATAATTAATATTTCAAGTATTTAATTGCATAGAATGTTAGACATGAGCACTGTTGCAAGTTAGACAAACCACAACAGTGAAACATCAAGGAAAAATGTCTCACTGTGGCTGATGAAGGGAGCCCAGACAACTAGAAATGATAAGAAACATGAAAACCTTAACATGACTTTTCCATAACTTTCAAATTTGCATTTTGATAGCCTTTGCAGGCTCTGAATCCTACATTATATTAGGGTCTCTGGGGAAAAAAAAAGAAAAAAACAAAACTGGTGTTTCATGTTCTCTTTGGCATTACTGTCATTAGAAGTTCCAGGAGCAGTGGATTTAATTTCCTCATCATTCATTTGGGTCTCATACTTTGCAAATTGGATATGTTCAAGGAACTGGTCAGAATATATCCCTCTCTGTTGTTGACAAGGGTGTTGTTATCTTAAGAGAAAATGTTTTATCAATTAAAATACCTTGTCTTCTATAAAGGGGACTATTGAATGTTTTGGAACTTCTGATATTAAAGGACCTGCTAAATGGTGAGGCTCACAGGACCTAACGGTTTTTTTTGTTAATTGTTGCAATGTGTTTTCAGACAGAATTTTCTGGACTGAAACATTAAGTGTTAACTGTTCTTTCTCCACACAAATCCCTGTGGTAGGTTGTTTCATGAGTGAGTCCCAGTGAATCATGACTCTTGGCATCCATGACCTTGTAAGGTCTCTTCCCACATTGGCTCCAGCTTGGCCTATCACATACTTTGGCTGATGGGACATATACAGACATAATAAAAAAGCTGTGTCTCACTTCTTTGGAATGTTGCCAACCTCTATCATGTAAAGAAAGGTCAGCATCTTGAAGGATGGGAGAACACATGAAGAGAGAGACCTAGCCATTCTATCTAAGCCAGCTCTTAGCCTAGCTGAACACAGTCACATGAGGGAGCGTAGGCAAGACCAGTAGAAGGACCTTTCACCCAATATACTGAATCATGAGAAATAATTATTGTTTGAAATCCTTAAGTTTTAAGGTGGGCTGTTGTAAGAGAGAAAACATTCGGAAATTAGTATATATTAGTATGCAAAGGGCTTTTACTTTAAGAAAAACCTATAATATATGACATAGGCTTTGAGACTAGGCAGTGGATATATAGGCTGGAAAAAGTGGCAAGTAAGCTGCCGGCCAAAGCGGAAGGAATGGCAGACAAACTTTAATGGATGCTGAAAAAATGGGGAAACTGCTATTGGAAAGTTGAAAAATTCATCATAAAAAATTTTCTTGACTGTCCCTGTAGTAAAAATGGGACTTAGAAAAATTGTACCTAATGAACTTGTGGATCTAGCTTAAGGAGATTTCCAGCAGAATGATGAAACTGCAGTGGATTTCTTTGTGTGTGATAAGATACGAAAAGAGATGAATTAAGAAGGGATAGTTAAGTTTGCAAAATTCAGAAGACATAGGTATCCAAGTATTGCTGGGTTGAGGAAAATAGAAAGGTTTTGCATTTCCATCTCTCCAGCCAGGGCTTTTTCTTTAGCCAACAGATTCTCAAAATAAGAAACAGCCTTAGGGAGGAAATCAAATCAGAGATGTTGTCTATGAAAACCTTCATTAAGAGCTCAGAAAGATTGAAGGTGGTGCCTAGTAAGCCCCCAGTTCAATTAGACAAAAATATTTCTAGGAATGTTAAGGGTGTTGTTCCATGGCACTTTGTCATTCCATGCAAAGTACAGAAACATATGTCTGAAAAAGAATTATTGATGTGGCATTGGGGACATGGAGTAAGTTTCAGTTAGATTCATAGAATACCCAAAGAATATCAGCTTGGATTAAAAGGGACTGAGTCAGTTCAAAATGAAAAAGCATCTGGACACCAACATTCAATGGGGAAGGAAGCAGACTGGAAAAACTATTCAGTTACTCAAAAATTTCAAACACAGGCCATTTGCTATGGAAAAGGAAAGACCTCCCTGAGGATAGAACCAAGGAGAACGATTGATGAGAACCACTCCTATAGAACAGACCCGGGCTCTAATCAAGAAAAGTACCTGGGCCTTGAATGGAAGCTCTGACAGCATGTGTCCAGTTGGATTTCAGAATTTTCAAGGACTTTCTGTGTGTCTCTCATTCCAAATTTGTCATCTGTAAATAGAGACAGTTTTATTTTCTTATAAGACTATTCAAGTTGTCTATTTCATCTTGGGTGAGTTTTAGTAGTTTGTGGGTTTTGAATAACCGGTCAATTGGACAATTTTATCTAAGTTGTCAAATTTATGTGCATAGTTGTTGGGAGCATTTTTTTTTATAATTGTTTTACTATCTTGAGGTTGTAATATCTTCTCCTTCATTCCTAATATTGATAATTAGTTTATTTTTTCTTATTTTTCTTGGCCAGTATTGCTTAGGGGTTATCAATCAAATTGATTTTTTTCAAAGAACCAGCTTTTTGTCTTTTTTATTTTGATTTTCTGTATTCTATTTCATTGATTTCTGCTCTTACCCTATTGTTTTCTTCCTTTGGCTTGCTCTAGAAGAACTGTGCTTCTTCTAGTTGCTTCTGGTAGAAGCTCAAATTACTGACTAGAGACCTTTTTTCCTAAAAAAGCATTTAATGCTGTAAATATCCCTCTACATTCCACAAATTTTGATATGTTACATTTTTATTCCATTCAAAATATTTGCTAATTTTCCTTCAGACTTACTTTTTGGCCCATGGGTTATTTAGAAGTATATTGATTAGGGGCGCCTGAGTGGCACAGTCGTTAAGTGTCTGCCTTTGGCTCAGGGCGTGATCCCGGCATTCCAGGATCGAGTCCCACATCGGGCTCCTCTGCTATGAGCCTGCTTCTTCCTCTCCTACTCCCCTGCTGTGTTCCCTCTCTCACTGGTTGTCTGTCAAATAAATAAATAAAATCTTAAAAAAAAAAAAGTATATTGATTAATTTCCAAGTACTTGAAGACTTTCTGCTATTCTAATGTTGATTTCTTATTTAATTCCATTATGGTCAGAAAAATACTTCGTATGATTTCAATTTTGAAAATTTTGTAATACTTGTTTTATGATCTAAGATGTGATATGTGTTGAAAAATATTCCATATATACTTTAAAAGATGTATTCTATTGTTGGGTGGAGTGAGTTCTGTAGAGTCTATAGTTAGATACTTGGTTAATGGTGCTAATTCTTTTGTACCCTTGCTGATTTTTCCTGTGGCAGTTCTATTACTCTCTATTATGAGAGAGGAGTTGATATCCCCAATTATTATTGTGGATTTGCCTATTTCTTCTTTCAGTTCTGTCAGGTTTTGCTTTATGTATTTTGATGTTCTATTGTTGGGTGCATACTCATTTAGGAATGTTATGGTTTTTTGGGTTTTGTTTGTTTTTTTTTTTTTTTTTTTTTTTTGGCGATTGGCCTTTTTATTCTTATGTAATATTCTTCTTTATCCCTTAGAACTACACCATCAGATTTTTTGGTCTCCAATTTACAGGCAGCAGATTGTCAGACTTCTCAGCTTCTATAACTGATGAGCCAATATCTTATAATACATCTCTTACTAAACAGTGACAGAGAGAAAGAAAGAGAGAGAATAGGAGAATGAAGTTTCCTCTTGATTCTGTTTCTTTTTGTACTAATTGGAGAACCCCAATTAGTACAATATTCTCTTTCTTTGCTGAGCATTTCTATTTTCCCATTGTTTTCAGGAGTGCTCACAACTGCTTGCTGTAAGATTATTCCAACATCTGTGTCATGTTGGCATTGCATCAGTTCATTTTCTTTTCCCATGTGAGTTGAGATTTTTCCTGGTTAGTTGTTTTGTAATTTTGCATTGTATCCTGGACATGTTGAATATTATGAGACTTTGGGTCTTGTTTACCTATGGAGAATGTTGATATTTTTATTTAAGCAGGCAGTTGAATTGGTGGAGTTCAGTTCACAAGTCCCAATCTTCCTTCTGTAGGCTATAGTTCCAATGTCAGTTCCAAAGCAGTTTTCAAATTCTTTGCAGTGCTTTTTGCAGTGCTATTTGGATCTACCTCATATGTGTGCCACCCTGTAGTCAGTCTTGGACCTGTGTAGAATTGTATCATTATTTCAGCTCCTAATATTTTTGGCATTTTTTGTTCCTATTTTGAAATAGGATCAGATCAGATTCACAGCTTAGGAGTGGGGCCAAGAGTTCATAATCCACTCTAGGAGCCTGCTTTTCTGAGTTCTTCCCTTTCCACAATCTTTCTGGCCTTTCCAGTTCCTTAGAGCTCCTCATTTTGGTCCTCCAACTCCATATTACCCTGCTCTGCTGTATACTTCTGCAACTTCATCTGCATCTGCAGTCAATTCCCAGGACGAAGGAGAAAACAGAGGAGAGCTGGACACTCTTGCTATGAAAGCATCCACTGAACAGGGAGCACATTTTTATTCCCTCAGGGTTTTGACTCCTGCAGTTCCCTTTTCTGGCTGTGTCTCATCATCATGGGATGACCTAGGGGATGGAGTGTGAGAGAACAGAAGAAAAAGAGAAGGAAATAAGGGGATTCCCATACTCTCTCTGAGACTTACGTGTTTCTTTTCCTGCTTTGTGCACCAGAGCTAGCACGCTTCTATTTGCACTCGTAATGCCCACTGCATTTGGTCAGGGATTCCAAGGAGGGGGAGTAGTATACCCACCATAGATTAATTCAGACTTGAATTCTGATCTTCCCTAATCCGCTTGCTATCATTTACATTTCAGATTTCTCAAATAACTGTTTTATACAGTCTGTCCAGTTTTGATAGTTATATTCAGTGAAAGAGGCACTCCCATTCCATTTTTCCCAGAAAAAGAAACCCATTCCTCTCTTTGAAAGGGAAGACCTATTGAGTCATCCATCCCTATCTCACTACAACATATTGGGTTAATAGGAACAGATAACTTGTCTTTTTGTTCAGGTCTCTGGATAAAAAAGAGTTGCATATGGGGACCCTCAATCACACCTGCCCCAGATACAGATCATTAAATTACGGACTCAAAGACCAATGCCATGATTGGATGAGACCTTGGAGTCTTGATAGAAATTAAATGCATTTTGAATGTGGAAGGTGCATGGATCTCTGGGGGCTGTGGTAGCCATGAATATGGACTACTCAGAGCTTCTGCTGTGGGGAACATAGCTGAGTGATGGCTCTGGGGATTGCCCCTTCACTGCTTTCATGCTGAAGCCATGCTTCTGAAGCTGACTTTGGGAGTTATAATGGAGGCCAATTCCAGTGAGCCTAAGGACACCTCTGATGTACAATTTTGGCTCAAAGACTCCCCACTGGCCTGGATGAACCTTTCTTAGACCCACCTACAGTCTGAGGCTCCTACTACCCCATCCTCTTTCTTACTTCTTTCACAGAGAAAGGAGTGACCTGGATTACAATCTGAAGGTGCTCCATGCCTCCTCTGGCTATCTCCTGCTCTTTCACATTTTCTCTAATAAATCTAATATCTGTCTAATGCCACCTTGGAAACTGCTTATTAGAAGACAGGAAATAACACAGGACCCAAGGACAAATTGCAGTAGATTGTTACTTAATGTAGCATGATTGTTACCTGATGTATCATGCCTCTCATTATCTACCTCCTTGTGTAGCCCCCAGAGTAATCAGGCTTTTTCAGAGAAACAGACCAAAAGGATATATACTTTATAGATATACTTATTTTATTTTAAGGACTTAAAATTTGCAAAGGTAAATCCACAGCTGGATTACATTCTAGAGGTATGTATTCTAATTGTGCATTGAGTGTGTGTGTGTATGTGTGTGTTCACATGCATACACATGGTAAGCTTTATACAGAGATGTCCTAAGACAGTTTTAAGCAATTCTAATCATTTTTTAGATTTTAACCCCTGGAAAAATTATAATGGTCTCAAAATGAATTTTATTTACTATATTTCAGAGAACCAAGGGTTTAAGAGTATCTTTTAAAACAACTGACAAGATCCAGCCTATAGAGGTTGGCTCAAATTATTATTGTTTTTTAAAGATTTTGTTTATTTATTTGAGAGAGAGACAAAGAGAGAGAAAGAGAACATGAGCAGGAGAATCAGGCTCCCCACTGAGCAGAGTGACCCTGAGATCATGACCTGAGCCAAAGGCAGACACTTAACCCACTGAGCCACCAAGATGCCCCTGGTTCAAATTATTTTTAATGTCCTTTCCATGTGCTATATGACAGTAGATTTTACAACTTGCGAGAATTTGGGTAAAGAGAATTTACCTTGCAATGTTTAAATGGGGAACTCCTCAACTGTTTCTCACTAAGAAAATGGCAATTACTTTTTTAAAAAGTATTTTATCTATCTATCTATCTATCTATTTATTTGAGAGAAAGAGACCACAAGAGGGGGGAGGGTCAGAGGGAGAAGCGGACTCCCTACTAAGCATAGAGCCCTATGTAGGGCTCTATCCCAGGAGTCCAGGATCATGACCTGAGCCGAAGGCAGATGCTTAACAGACTGGGCCACCCAGGCATCCCGAAAATCGCAATTTCTCAAGTCATTTTTTTGTTTTACTTAATGTAGCATTTAACTAGCTTTAAAGAAAGATGCTCAAGGAGCCATTGGCTTCTAATACTGAGATTCCATAGAAAACAAAACATACTAAGTTCTAGAGCAACAAGCATTACTAGAACTAATCTTGCCAGTATGTTGAGCAATTGCAGCTGTTTGTAGCCCCATTTCCAGAAGGCAACCTTTAGCACATACTTGTCCCAGATTTCCTACTGAACCACCAACTTGAATATACTCATACTACAAACTTCTGTGATATTTCACTTGATAATTTTTATAGTTTTTATTTTTAATTATTTATTTTTAGTTATTTGAGAGAGAGAGCAAGAGCAAGAGAGATCACAGGGAGAGGGAAAAGCAGACTAGCCATTGAGCAGGGAGCCCAATGTGGGGCTTGACCTCAGGACCCCAAGATCATGACCTGAGCTGAAGGCAGATGCTTAACTGACTGAGCCACCCAGGTGCCCCAATTTTTATAGTTTTTTGACAATAGCTACTTAATTAGTGTCAACTAATCTAAAAGATATTTGCAAATATGACTGGGATTTGGGGATAACCTGCAGGATAACCTGCACTTTGAAGAAGTAAAAGAATCCCAAATAGTCTGTCAGCCCTGGCGTTTTTGTCTATTGTGGTAGAGCTATGACGTGTGCTGCTCCAATTGCTTCCCGTCTGCAGGTGGCATTTAATTGTGAAATGGATTATATTCATTAGTTCTTACCATATTTCTCTTGTTCTGCTGACCACTATATGCCAAAGTCATGGCTGTACCCAAAATGGAAGTTAAACTAGTCCATTTTATTCCAGTCTAGCCTTATTAACTCCTCAAGTACGACTTGAATATATCTTTCAGATATAAGTGCAAATGAGCATAAGGATCATATTATTGATCATATAGCTATTCAGTGTTAACTCAGCAATGACAGAGAGAGAGGTTTCCAAAATATAATAATTCAAAAGACCTTTACATTTGTAATGTGATTTCTATCTTTGGAGACAATTGATATAGCAAAACGGACTTCAGTGGCAATGGAAAGGTTTAGAACAACCCACTAAAGTAGGAAGGTCATAAGGGGAGAGGTAGAGAGAGGGATGATGCAGAGAAGTTTCCAACAGGTATATTATAGCATTCTGAGATTCTGGCAAAAAAAGTTCAGGCCACTCATGTTGTGGTATAGGTCAGAAGCAGCTAAGTAACATTAACATTATGCAGATAGGCAGAGCCCCGCGACAGGAGTCTGGGAATGGACTGGAGGACAATTGGCTTCATGGAATGGTGCTGATCAGCACGGAGCAGATCCCCAGGTGCTGAGTTAAGGTTCAGGGATGGAATATCAGCAGCTAAGGTAGCAAAGATAAGCCAGAGCTTATGTAGACCGTGTCCTGCTAAAATGAGCTAGAAACCATTAGTACTTCAGATTCACCAGATGCCATATCAGGCATGAGTCTCTGTGGCCATCTCTCACCACGCCATGCCAGATGTCACAGTCTCTGGGACCTGCGTCATCCTAAGAACTGCACGTATGGGGACCACAGTGTCTGAACTGTTGTTTAGAACATGCAGGAGTCAGATATTGCAAATATTTGCAGTTGCTGTGACTGATTTCATATAAAGGATGATTCTGTTAGTTCCTGGACTCTCAGAGCATCCATCCAGGTCATGCACTTTCAGTCAATGTTCAAGGTGTAAGTTTCCCAACTGTCGAAATACTGTATCATATTTTCATCCCTATAATGTTCTGAATCATCTTGTTCCTAGAGCAAACCACACCATTCACCATCAGCCACCCTGAGGCCCTGCAGTATACTACTGCCCTAACCCTTCTCCCATATCTTCTGAAACTGTCTCTCTGTTGTCAGCAAGCACTCCTCTAGTTGTCAGTTTTTTGTGATTTTGTGCTTCATCTTCCAGCTTGGCTGATACATGTCCACCTGAGTTGGTGAATACTTTTTCTCTCATGTCTCACAAACCTTAGAGTCAGTAGATGGAATTGGTGTCAAGGAAAGCAAGGTTGGTTTAACATTTGAAAATCAATGTACTTCATCATGTTAGCAAAGTAAAAAAATGAAACTATCATCTCAATAGACCCAGAAAAAGCATTTGACAAAATTCAACATCAATATCTGACAAAATTCTTGGTAAACTAGGATAGAATGGGCTTTTCTCAGCCCGATATAGACCACAAGCAAAAATCCATAGCTAGCGTCATACTTCCTGGTGAGAGACTGAATGCTTTTCTCCTGAGATCAGCAAGAAGGTAGGATGTCTGCATTTACCACTTCTGTTCAATACTGTGTTGAAGGTGCTAGTCAGTGTCACTCATCGACGCAGGATCATCTATACAGGAAACCTAATGGAATCTACAAAAAGCAATTCGATAATAAGTGTGGTTAGCAAGTTTGTAGGATACAAGATCATTATACAAAAATCAATTCTATCTCCATATACTAGGAATAATCAGAAATGGGAATTTAAAAATGAAATTAAAAACAATATTAAAAATATGGAATATTTTGGGATAAATCTAATAAAAGATGTGCAAGATCAGAAAACTAAAAAATATGACTGAGAGAAATTTTAAAAGACCTAAGTAAGTGAAGAGAAATTTTTCATTTAATGGGTTGGAAGACTCAATAATGCTAAAAATTACAATTCTTCCCAGATTGATCTATAGATTCAATACAATCCAGACAAAAATTTCAGAAGGCCATTTTTTTAAATTTATAAAGAGATACTAAAATTCATGTAAAAATGCAGATGATCAGGGGCGCCTGGGTGCCTCAGTTGGTTAAGCATCTGACTCTTGATTTTGGCTCAGGTCATGATCTCAGGGTCCTGAAATTGAGCCCCGTGTCAGGCTCTGCACTGAGCAAGGAACCTGCTTGAGATTCTCTGTCTCCCTCTTCCTCTGCTCCTCCTCCCTCCCTGTTCACACTCTACCTCTCGTAAAACAAACAAACAAAAAAAAACCTTTATAAATAAATAAATAAATAAATAAATAAATAAATAAATAAATAGAAAGAAATGCAGATGATCAAGAATAGCCAAAACAGTTTTGAAAAAAGAAGATTAAATTGGGGGACTTTACTTAATTTCAAGTCAAAGTAGTCAAGAAGATACAGTATTGACATAAGTATTAGACAAACAGAACCAAAAAGAAAGTCCAGAAATAGACCCACACATATATTAATGGGTGATTTTCAATAAAGGTGCAAAGGAAATTCAGTGGAGAGAGTACTGCCTTTTCACCATGTGGTGCTGGAACAATTGCATATCCACATAGAATCATGTGAGTGAGACAGCTCAAATGCTGACCGACCCATGTGGCTCTACTGGGGACAGAAAGGCCATGGGCAGTATTGCCATCTTCGGTATGATATTGAGAAATGGTGAGCAGCTCTTAGAAAACTTTCAACACATGAAGAGCAAAACAAAATAAGGCGGTCGTATCTCAAACGGTAGTTACGTTCCTGGAAAAGTTAGTATATATTAAAATTATGCAAAATGATTTATGTTTATATATAAGATGAAATCAGGCTCAGATAATTAGAATGAGTGGGTGGTGCAAAATGTGCATTCAGTAAAGGTTATTGAACAAATTAAAGAAAGGCTGCTTTCTGACTTCAACTTCTTGCAACACCCTCTCCACTTTAGTTTTAAACTTTCTCAAAAGCTGTGAAAGACAATGGTGAGATGTTTCAGATCTCAATCATTTAGTTAGGGATATATTTTACTCTGGGGAATCCAAATCTCCAGACTTACCTTTCCTACAATAGATAAGCTGTAAGAGCAGGGACTGCCGATCCTGAGCCATAGTTCTGGGTTAATGTCCCTGCAGAAAAACCCGCTCTTTACCTTGCAGGGAGACACCATTCCTCCCTTCCACTTAACGACGGTACAGTTCAAAATAATAGGAAACCTTAAGAGTAAGATGTAGAGCTTTATTAAAGTTGATCTATTGGTTTTCATTGTAATTAACTCACATGTCATCCAGAGTGGCCTCAGCCTTTTCCTACTGCAAACCTGTGGTCAGTTGCAATGTGTTCAGCTTCCCCTTGCAGGAAGTGAATCAGAATCATTAACAAACCTGAGTGTTTCACATAAAATTTTCCCTTGAATATAAACTGTATCAACTTTCATATTAACTATAGTTATTTTGAAGATCTTAGTCCCCTGAAAAATGTTTGAGGACCAATTTCACTATTTCTTTGCCATTTCTGCACAACTACCAAATTTGATAAAAAAAAAAAAAAAACCAAAATGCACAAAAATGCAGAAAAATGAGTTTTATTGTTGAGCAGTGCATTTTTTACATCTTATGAAGGCACAACCAGTTCTGAAAACATCACAAGCACCTAGTGAAACCTGGCAGCTCCCTACATGAAGTAATCCACACCGTGGGTGTGGAGAGGTGCAGGGAGTTCTGGATGTATACTTTGGCAACAGTAAACATTGAGACAAGGTTGCAAAGCATAATATGTGTTTTTCTTTTTTTTCCCCCTAGTTTTATTTAGAAATAATTGACATATATCACCGTGTAAGTTTAAGGCACACAGCGTGGTGGTTTGATTTACATATATTGTGAACGATAGGGCCAACTAACATCCTTCTTCTCATTAGATAAGAAAATAAAGAAAAAAAGGAAAACGTAATGACAACTCATAAAATTTCCTCTCTTCACTCTCCCGTGTATGATACAGCAGTGTTAGTTATAGTCATCATGTTGTACACTAGCTCCCCAGTATTTATTTATCTTATAACTGGAAGTTTGTACCTATCGATCACCTTCCTCCAGTTTCCCCTCCCCACATGTTCCACCCCAGGTAACCACAAGTCTGGTATCTTTTTCTATTAAATTAAATTTGTTTTCTTTTAGATTCCACATATATGTGAAAACATACAGTATTTGTCTTTTTCTGCGTGATTTATTTCATTTAGCATAATGCCTTCAAGATCCATCCACGTCGCAAATGGTAAGATTTCCTCATTTTTATATGGCTGAATTCTTTTTTATGAATATATCCTGCATCTTCTTTGTTCATTCTTCCATTGATGGGCACTTAAGTTGTTTCCATGTTTTAACTATTATGATTAATGCTGTTATGAACATGGGGATGCAGATATCTTTTTGAGTTAGTGACTTCATTTCTTTTGGATATATTCTCAGCAGTGGAATTGCTGGATCATACTAGTAGTTCTGTTTTTAACTTTTTGAGGATTATCCTTACTTTTTTCCATAATGGCTGTACCAATTTATAGTCCCACCAGCTGTGCCCAACGGTTCCTTTTCTCCATATTCATGCCAGTTTTTCTTATGTCTTGTCTTTTTCATCATGGCCATACTAACAGGTAGAAGGTGGTATCTCTTTGTGGCTTTAATCTGCATTTCCCAAATAACTAGTGATGCTGAGCATCTTTTTAATGAAGCTGTTGGCCTTTCCTGTATCTTCTTTGGAGAAATGACTACGTTTTAATTGGATTAATTGGGTTTTTTCCTTTCCTTTTTTTTTTTTTTTTTTTTTTTTTTTACTATTGAGTTGTATGAGTTCCTTACAAATTTGGGTATCTTATTAGATAGATGGTTTGCAAATATTTTTTTTTTTCCCATTCCACAGGTTGTCTTTTCACTTTGTTGATGTTTTTTGTTTTTGTTTTTGCTATGTAGAAGTTTTTAGTTTGCTGTAGTCCCACTTGTTTATTTTTATTTTCTTTCTTGTGTTTTAGGTATCCAAAAAATCATTACCAAGACCTATGTCAAGGAGTTTTATTCCTTTGTTTTCTCCTAGGAGGTTCATGATATCAAGTTTTAATTTAAGTCTTTAATCCATGTTGAGTTAACTTTTTGTGAGTGGTGCAAGATAGGTGTCCAGTTTCATCCTTCTACATGTAAATTCCAATTAGCTCAACACCATTTATTGAAGACTGTCTTTTCTCCATTGAGTACTCTTAACTCCCTTGTCAAATATTAGTTGGACATATATATTTGGTTATTTCTGGGTTCTCCATTCTGTTCTTTTGGTCTATCTGTCTGTTTTTATGCTGGTACCATACTGTTTTGATGACTACAGCTTCATAGTATAGTTTGAAATCAGGAAGTATAAAGCCTCCTGTTTTGTTCTTCTTTCTCAGGATTCCTTTGGTTATTTGGGGTCTTTTGTGGTTCCATGTGAATGTTAGAAGTGTTTTTTCTACTTCTGTAAAATACGCCATTGAAATATTTATAGGGTTTATATTGAATGTAGAGATGGTTTTTGGTAATATTGACATTTAACATTAATTCTTCCAGTCAATTAACAAGAGATACCTTTCTATTTATTTGTGTTTTTGACAATTTCTTTCATTAATATCTTGCAGTTTTCAGAGTAGAGATCTTCCATCTTCTCTCTTTTTTTTTTTTTTTTTGAGATCTTTCATCTTCTTAACTTAATGTATTCCTAAGTATTTTCTTTGTTCTTGATGCTATTGTAAATGGGATCAACTTCTTTATTCCTTTTTCAGAAATTTTGTCCGTGGTATATGGAAACACTACTGATTTTTGCATGTTAGTTTTGTATCCTGCAACTTCATTGAATTTATTGGTTAGATCTAAAATCTTTCAACCTTTTATTATTGAGTATTATGTTATCTGTGAGTTTGTCACAGATAGCTTTTATTATGTTGAGATATGTTCCTTCTGTGGTTAATTTGTTAAGAGTTTTTTATCATGAATAGATGTTGAATTTTATTAAATGTTTTTTCTATATCTATTGAGATGATCATGATTATTTTCTTTCATTCTATTAATATGATGTATTACATTGATTTATTTGTGTATATTGAACCATGCTTGCTCTCCAAATCCCACTTGATCGTGATATATGATCCTTTTAAGTGTTGCTGAATTCAGTTTGCTAGGATTTATTGAGGTTGGTTTTGTTTTATTTTTTTAATCTCTATTCATCAGGAATATTGGCCTGTAGTTTTCTTTTCTAGTAGTATTTTTTTTTTCTTTCTGGTTTTGGTATCACAATAATGTTGGCCTTGTAAGAGGAGCTTGGGAGTGTTCCCTCCTCTTAGATTTTTTGGAAGAATATGAAAAGTACTGGTGTTAATTTTTTAAATGTTGGTAAAATTCATCCTTGAAGCTGTCTGGTCCTGGGCTTTTCTTTGTTGAGAGATTTTTTTATTACTGATTTAATCTCCTTACTTTTAAATCATCTATTCATAAAATTCATATTTCTGAGAATTTTTCCAGTTCTTTTATGTTGTTTCATCTTGGGGCATATAGTTGTTCATAGTAGCCTCTTACGATGTTTTATACTTCTATGGTATCAGTTATAATGTCCCCTTTTTCATTTATAATTCTGTTAATTTTCATCCTTGCTGTTTTTTCCTTGGTTAGTCTAGCTAGGGGTTTGTCACTCTGTTTACGTTTTCAAAGAACCGACTCTTAGTTTGGTTAATCATTTCTATTGTTTTTCTGTTCTTTATTTCATTTGTTTCTGCTCTAATATTTATTATTTTCTTCCTTCTAACTTTGGGCTCAGTTTGTTCTTTTTTTTCTAGTTCATTAAGGTATAGAGTTGGGTTGTTTATTTGGAGTTTTTCTTGTTTCTTATATATAGGTGTTTATTGCTATGAACTTCCCTCTTAGAACTGTTTTTATGGCATGTCCCAAGTTCTGGTATGCTGTGTTTCCATTTTTGCTTATCTCAATAAACTTTTTTTTCATTTCCCCTTTAATTTCTTCTTTGACCTATTGGTTGTTCAGGAGACTGTTATTTAATTTCCATGTGTTTGGGATTTTCCATTTTTCTTCTTGTTATTATTTATAGTGTTATGCCATTGTGGTCAGAAAAAATACTTGGTATGATTTCAATCTTTTTGAATTGCTAAGACTTGTTCTGTGGCCTAACATATGGTCTGTCCTAGAAAGTGTTCCATGTGTGCTTGAGAAGAATGTGCGTTCTACTGTTGTTGGATACAATGTTCTATATATGTTTTTTAGGTCCATTTGGTTTATGGTGTTGTTCGAATCTGTTGTTTTCTTATGGCTTCTCTGTCTGGATGATCTACCCATTGCTGAGAGCAGACTACTAATGTCCCCAACTATTGTATTACTGGAGTTTTTTTTATTTGTTTTTGTTTTGTTCTGTTTAGCTCTGTTAGTTTTTGCTTTATATATTTAGTTGCTCCAATGTTGGACGCAAAAATATTTACAATTGTTATATATTCTTGATGTATTGACAATTTTATCATTATATAATGACCTTCTTTGTCTCTTTTTACTATTTTTAAAGTAAATACATTTCATCTAAGTATAGCTACCCCTTCTGTTTTTTGTTGTTATTGTTGTTACTATTTGCTTGAAATGTCTTTTTACATTCTTTTAATCTCAGTCTGTGCATATCTTTAAGGCTAAAGTGAGTCTCTTGTAAGTAGCATATTGTTGGATTTTTTTTTTTTAATTAATCAGTAATTCTTTGTCTTTTAACTGAAGCATTTAATCTGTTTATATTTAAAGCAGTTTTTGATAGGCAAGGACTTACTATTGCTATTCTGTTGTTTTCTGGTTGTTTTGTAGATGTGGTGTTCTTTTATTTCTTATCCTACTGTCTTTTGTTGTGTGTTTTGATGTCTTTTGGTATCTGTATGCTTTGACTTCTCTATTGTGTTCTTTTGTGTAATTTTTATAGGATTTTCCCTTGTGGTTATCTTCAGGCTTACATAAAATATCTTAAACTTATAATTCCCTATTTTAAACTGTTAACAACTTAATTTTAATAGAATTCCTAACTTTACACTTTTACTTCTCTTCCCTCTCACATTTTAGGTTCTTGCTGTTACACACACACACACACACACACACACACAGAGTTTTATATATATTGTGTAACTAATAACAGATTATTGTAGTTCTAGTTATTTTTACTAATTTCATCATTTTTTTTTAAACTAGAATTGTAAGTGAATTTGCACCACTGTTGCCACATTGCTAAGTTGTGTTTTCTTGTAATTGGCTTAATTTCCTTAAGATCATTATTCTGAATTCGTTGTTTCCCAATTCATAGATCATCGTTTCTTTAGGTCAGTTACTGGAACTTTATTAATTTCTTTTCGTGGTATCGTATTTACCTGATTCTTTTGTGATCCTTGATTGCTTATGTTGGTATCTGTACATTTGAGAAATGGGGCTCCTCTTCCAGACCTTACAGGTTTGATTTGGCAGAGATAGTTCACCAGTCAGCTCATTTTGCCAGTGTGTCCACTGGTAATGTCATTGAGCAGGTGGGGTGTGCTCTTATACTCTGTTTTGGGGCAAGGCCACTGTTCAAACTCTGAGGATAGAAATGGGCGCAGGAGGTGTGTGAGGTGTGTGGCACACATTGGCTGAGAAGAGTTGTACAGGGTTTGTTGGCTTGGTTTTCTTCCCAAGTGAGGCTGTAGGGTGGGTTCCATGGTCGCCTGGATTTTCTGATCAGGCTTATAGATGGTCAGGACTGGTTACTATATTCAGTAATACGTGGGGCTATTCATTAGTGTCCTTTCCTAGGCAAGGCAACAGGATAGGACCCACGGTCACTACAACTCATTGTTTAGGGATTCAAATCAGGCCAAAATTTGTACTGAGTTTACTGGTCAAGTGAGCCCACCAATTGTGTTCTACTGATGGGGGAAGGCTTGGGCTATGCTCTATGGACTCTGAGGCTTCCTTTGTGCTCAGGTTCAGCTCCCCAGTTGGACAGGTTGAAGGCTGTGTTCAGTGATGAGCAGGGCTACAAATTAGACTCCCTACCTCATCATAGAGGGAAAAGCAGCTCTAAAGCCAGTAAAGCTCTTGGTTGTCTTAACTCAAGCCGATCTACACCCCAAGTTCCCTGACTGAACAAGGCCATTGGTTTTGTTCTGCAAACTATCAGTTGAAGCAGATTGTGTTTATTTACTTTTTATAAACCTTCCATTTTCCAACAAGCTTTTAGGTAGCTTAGAAAGGATTTTGTTTGTAGAAATGTTTAATGGAAGTTAGTTAAGAGTATTAAGTGACTGGAAATCTCAAAAATCCTGGGGTAGACAGTAATTCTCCATGCCTCATCTGGTGGGTAATATGGGATTTTCTTGTTTCAAAAAGATAAGAAATAAAAAACATTCCATTCAAAGAGGCTTCACATTAGAGAAAAACTTCCATTATTCTTCATGTATCAGTTTTTAATTCCCACGAATGTTTATACATTATTTGGTCAATCAGTTGTCTGTTTATTTTAGAGGTAAAGCAATCTGCCTGTTTCTGATTCTGGTGGGTACAGGACTCAATGTTACATGTAAATCAGTTTGGGCTAGTAGATCTTTCTTTGTGTTTTACACATAACTGAAGGGAAGAGATGTAATTATGTCTCCCTTTTATATGTGTTGCAGCTTGTCTCTTTACTAAATCACTGTTTTTGCTATTCACTTCTGTCATTATTTCTACCATCGTCATTATTTCTCTCCAACCCAGAGTGAGACATTTACTCTAACTTTGATGGAATATGAGAAGTGGAACTTGTTGGTCAACACATTAGACAAAACAGATGGGGAAGCAAAGAAGTGTGTGACATAAGACATGCAGAAATTTGGATCTCTCCAATTAATCATGGTTCACAGCTGACAAAAAGGTGACAATAATTGATGTAACCCTTTGAGAAACAATCTGGAACTTCAGCACCCTGGGAAATCTTGTTCAGCTTTGCTCAGCTACTACTGAATTAATGTGTGTTATAAATTGCTACTCAGAGGGGCACTTCATAAAGTCAGAATTTCTGGAACAAATCCCATACCACGAGACATCCTAGAAATCATCCTTTTTTTTTTTTTTTTTCTGGCTTCTCACCACTGAGTGTTGTGTTACCTACTGTAACAAGCACAGTACACAGATAAAAGATGAAAGGGCCAATTTGTCTGCATGCATTTTGCCAATGGAGGCAGTCTCCATAACTCAGTTCAATCCCTAGGAGGGTTACATGTTAGCTCGAAATGTCTAAACTAGTTGTCTATTTGCTAACATGCAATGCTACATGCCATGTCCTTTACTGGCTCTGCAGCTGTAGGCCATGCAACCCCCACTCTTTTAGATGTAGCCTCCATATAAGAGACTTCCCCTCAAAAGATGATGTAACTATTGACCAGGCATTTTTCTCCTTGTAAAAGGTGGGCGCTTACACATAGGCACTGCTTCCAACTTCCACACCTGAATAAGGCAATGTAACACAGATCTCCAGACAAGCACAAATGTGTGAAGCATGAACCACTGGAGTTGCAAGAATATATTATGATTTGATTCATAGTTGATTTTTAACTAGAAAAAAGAAAAAGTTTCATTATTTTGCAACACAGAGATGGACACTAGTCGCCTTACTGAGTCCATATATTAGAAGGTCACGTGGCACATAAAGCAAATGAGGTAAGGGCTCCACAATGTGGAGAGATTGCCTGTGGCATTCTCGCGCACTCAGTGCTTTCAGCATCTTGCCAGGCATTGTAGCTAAACAGACTGATGGACTGTTACCTAATTTTGATCACTGTTCTTCACAAAATAAACATGTGCTTTAAAAAACATCTCTTTAAGTAAATCATGGATTACCAATAATATCAATAATGCAAGTGAAAGCAACCGAGAAGGAGATGGTAATACTGAGAACTATTCCTAGTATCATCTCCTCATAGACCACATTATAAGATAAGAACAATGGGGCGCCTGGGTAGCGCAGTCGTTAAGCGTCTGCCTTCGGCTCAGGGCGTGATCCCAGCGTTCTGGGATCGAGCCCCATATCAGGCTCCTCTGCTGGGAGCCTGCTTCTTCCTCTCCCACTCCCCCTGCTTGTGTTCCCTCTCTCGCTGGCTGTCTCTATGTCAAATAAATAAATAAAATCTTTAAAAAAAAAAAAAAAGATAAGAACAATGATTATCTAATCAGATCTTCTGAGATAACGGCCACAATAATTTGAAGTTATCTAGGAGGCTATTCGAAATCAGGATTTACATATGCTATCATTAGCTATAGTTAATAGGTTAAAACTCAAATACTGTATTTCAGATTTAACTCTTTAAGATTCATAGTTTTATATAATTTGTAAAGGATGAAATAGTATAGTAAGATATGTATTTTTTTGTGAATGAAGGTATATTTATTGAGGATACATACTCAAAAGTTTAAGAGACCAACTGCATATTCAAATATAAACAATTTTTTAATATTCAAAATAAGTGAAGTGTAATCAAGCATGAAGGATTGTTGAGATTTTAAGTATTCAAGGTGTTTAGCTCTAAAGTTATATTTATTTCAGAGCACCTGGGTGGCTCAGTCGGTTAAGCGTCTGCCTTTGACTCAGGTCATGAGCCCAGAGTCCTGGGATCCAGCCCCACTTTGGGGTCTCTGCTCAGTGGAGAACCTGCTTCTGCCTCTCCCTCTGTCTGTTGCTCTGCCTATTTGTGCTCTCTCTCTCTCTCTTGCTGTCAAATAAATAAATTCTTTAAAATAAAGAGTTAAATTTATTTCAATAAAAATTCAAACATAACTTCAATAATCACATGGGTTTTCTTTATTTCAATCTTGAAAACCTAAAAGGCCATATAAGTAACCAATAAGAGTCCTAATCGAATTAAACAATTATATTCACAGGTGGAGGGTCTTAACATTAACTTAATAACATGTCTAAGACTAGAGAGAATACTCCCAAATCTCAAACAGAAACCTCATATTATCTTCAAGCCAAAATCAACCCAAAAACTATACCAATAATATTAAAACCAAGACTGTTTTATTATGAACTTGGGTGAACATAATCTAGGAATGGACTGGTATACATTGCAGAGTGGTGCACACTGGGTCAAACCATCACCCCTACCACCATCACTAGGAAATGACAATGCCTTCACCTGCAAGCAGGCCATGAAATGAAGGTGAGTAATAGCTGTAACCTCTACCTTCTGGGTACTTTGTAATGTGCTAAACAGCGCATTTCACCCTCACATCAGACACCAAATTGACCATTTTTATGCACCTTATACAGATGAGGAAACTGAGGTTTAAAGTATTAGAGTGATTTCACAAATCACTAAGCTGACAAATGTCAGCTCTGATATGGGAGTCCATACTAGAAGTTTGGTTCTGTCAGAAGCAGGAACAGATGTGAAATTCAGAGAAACAAATATTTCTTCCATATGATAAAGAGTTCCAAAGAATTTGATCTGTGAGATGCTTCTAGGGGATGGCTTCTCTCTTTCTGGAGATAATGATGGAGTGACTGGGTAATTTCTATTCAGTGATTTACAGAGAGGGATTCAGATGTTGGCTAGGGCTGGAGAATATATGTTCTCTTTCACTATCCTCACTCTATGGTACCATGATTTTATCCCACTAAACCTTTCTTGAAGTTTCAAAGTTTTCTGAAGCTAAGGGGGATTCTGTTTACTACTATAATGCTCATTATTATCTTCACTTACACCGATACACCACATCATTTCTAAGACAAGCAAAAAATCCTAAGAGTTAAAATTGTTATGGCTTTGCTAATGGGCAATTTAAAGGGACATTTATTTGCTATATAATTTTGAGGAAAAGGTCAATTATTTCTTTCTTTTTGAAGCTCAAGAACTAGTTATTGCTGTGAAATTGGTAATAAGCGTATCTATTGAAGGTAAATAAAATTTTTAAAGGATTAAATGTGATTCTGATTTGCATACATGTAAAAGTATGCTTTTTTTTCAAGTGATGAATATGCAGTTGTCATATTACAAATAATTAAACATGTTTTTGTAAGCACACTTATGCATAACAATATGGATTTATTACAGTAGCACACAGAGATAGATAATACGTATGCACACACACATTCAAACATCTAACATATATGCCTTTAGAAAATGATAAGGACTGAAAACTATCTGTTAAGAACTTTGAAGGGTCTGAAATTTTACCCTACTTACAAGGTAACAAATTAACCTGCTGGTTTCAGGGATGCTTGCAGAAGACCTGAGACCGCTGGGTCAGAGACAAAAGACAGTTTATTACTCATAGCAATAGCAATAGCCAGAGTATCATCATTTTTGTACCAATTCCCCCAAGTCATATGGGATACTGTGAAGAAGACCGGGTAACACCTGCCTGTGCACCAAATTGAGTAAGAAAAAAGGAATCTTGAGCTTAGGGAACCAAATCTTTATAATGGGTAAGTCTACCTGCCTTAACTCCAGAGAGACATTGTTTTTCTTATACTGGACAGTAATCAAACCTGCTCTTTCTTCTGGAGGGAACATGATTTCTCTTTTCCAAGACTGTTTGCTAAACTACTACCCTTGAAAAGATATTCCTGAACAAAGGGAGTCAGTGCCTGTGTCTAAGACATGCAGAAATGCAGGAAACTCATGGAAAACTGTCTCCCAACACCACCAGAAATATTTCTTGTCAGCATTTGGCTTGGAAAGGGGCACATGGCACAGCCCTTTTGAAAATCATCTGGACTTTGATCCTGTAATAGCCAAATACAACATTAAGCCATGTTGAATGTATGGACTTTTCCCATCATATTTCCTGGAAAGCACATGTTTCCTATTCAGGGGTCAGTCTGACACATTTGGTCCTGGAGACCAGCGCAACTAGACTTGTGTCTGCAT
This sequence comes from Ursus arctos, assembly GCF_023065955.2. Taxonomy (NCBI): domain Eukaryota; kingdom Metazoa; phylum Chordata; class Mammalia; order Carnivora; family Ursidae; genus Ursus; species Ursus arctos. The sequence continues at coordinate 14,394,801 of NW_026622775.1, read as the reverse complement.
CACTTGCTGCCTGGGATCTGTTCTGCCAACCGGCCTTCTGGGACCCTGCAGAAGGGTGAGTAATGGAGCATTAAATACCAACAATCTGGCTATCACAAGGACTTAATCTCTTTAAGCCCCACAGGGATCTGGGTGAACATCAAAATAAGCACACCAAACGTGCCTTCCGTTGACTCCTTAGGCAGAAGAGCCTAAAACACCAGTGAGAGCATATGAGGCTCAGATTATTTGTCTTACAAATGGCATATTAAGATATCTTCCTCTAAGGCAGCAACATGGGAGAGTCAAAGCCACACTCCCCATTAGGGCGTCAGCAAACAGGGGCACTGAATGGAAATAAAGTTTGAAAAGCCCATGTTCAATGAATTTATCCAGGACTTTACAAACACAGGTCCAGAATGGAAGTATTTTAAATTTCAGCTTAAAATGTAGCCTTGTGATGTTTTTTAAAAATACTGTTGTACTCTGAATTACATGTTATGGTGGTGGTTGGGTGCTGTGGGGCATAATCGTTCTTTTAATTCTAATGGTCTCTGATTATGACTCAGAGTCCAATGGAGAGAGTGTAAGATCTGATTTGTCCAGGGTTTGAATCCTGACTCGAGGCAATTTATCCTTTATGAACCTCAGTTTTCTCATTCATAAATACAGATAATTATTTATTCGTATCAGACTGTTGTGGAGATTTTTTTTAAAGGTGCGTTTAAAATAATATAGAATGTAAACATAGCGGATACTTAAAATAGCCTTGTGGTGCAGCCCAGTACCCAGGGCCTGCCTTTTGTTTGAGTTTGGGCCGCTTATTCTGTGGAGCTATAGGATTTTCTGTCATGGGCCATCCAGCTAAATACATAGATTGCCCGCTTCAGACTAAGCTCAGGAAAACAAGAGTTGATTCAAGCTGCTAGACTCGCTTCCTCTCCAGGAACTATAAACTTCTGTTCAAGCGCTGTGTTTATGTTGTAATCTTCTGTGTCGTGAGTAGGGAGAGGAGGAGACATTTGAGAAGAGCTGCAGCAGCCCCTTAGGTAGGAGATACACACAGAGAAAAATGTGATGATGAACCAGAATCCGTGAGGTATCCCTTGGTGTCAGCTGTACCCCGTCAGCAGCGAAGATGTGTGCATGTGTGTGATGAGCAAAAGTGCTTTAATGTGGATATGATTACCATATGCCCCATGGATGAAATCATGTTTCTAGCCTACATTATCTACCCACATTTACAGTTTAAACTAAACAGTGTTAAGTAATGTGGTTTATTTCATCAGCGCAGGCCCTTCTTGTCCCTTCGAACGCAGAACCAGTCCTGGCTCTTCATTGGGTGAATGGCGTTTGTAAACTCTTCTTGTATGGTCCCACGCAGTCTTCAATGTTAAGAATTTGGCTTTGTTTGCACAATTACTATTCTTTGTATTTTATTCTAAATCCCCATGTGGAAGAAATATGTTTAAATACAGCTTATTGGACATGTTTTCTAAAGATGCATTAATAAGAAAAATGTGATTCAAATGTGTCAGGGAAGGCTTATTTGGAAGGTGGTTCCCATTAACATAAGTACAATATCCTACATATGTCATGTTGCATGATAATGTACTCCATCATTTTATTCTAAATATTATGACATTTGATTCATCTTTTTGTCAAATTATGATGGTAAAATATAAAGTAAAATATTTTTAAAAATGGATGATGAACATTATCTATTTTACAATATTGATATTTCTTCAATAATCATCTCTGGTGATATATTTAAAATGTCTAATTTCAAATTTATTGACACATTATTTACCTAAAACTATCACAGCTGAATCAAAATAGGAAATATTTTCTCTATGTATTTTCTCTATTCTATAGCCATACATGTTTCATTGCCTCGCACTAAGTCTGTGCTCAAAAAATGAATCAATAAATGAGCATCCAGAGTAATGGTTAATATTCTACTCCTGTCTACCATCTGACCTATGCTACATATAACCCAACATAATGTGGGACATTTCTCTAGAACTTGCTGCAATTTTCGTTGTCAGAAATGTAACTAAATTTTCATGATCTCCCTACATCATTTGGTTTCATCTTCTTCCTTTCCTCCTCCTTATTTTCTTATTTCCTTTTTCATTCATTCTTCCATCTTTCCCCAGTTTGATCCCTCTTTCACTCTCTTCCTCCTCTCTACCCCATTCTCTGTCATCATTCCTCATTTCTTCCCTTTCATCTCTCTTTTTATTTATGAATTCCTTTGGGGAAAAGAATTAGTTAAGAATCCAAGACCTCATATTTATATTTTACTGGCTGAAACTACAAGTGTTGACTATGGTTTTGTATTATCCATTTGTCTACTAATTCTAATTATCCTTGGTAATAACTTATTGACTGAATGGGCTATGGTTTTAAATCTTGCCTAGGACAAGTTAAGAAAATAGGTTGAAAAGTTGGGTATTTTAGTTTTTATATTCTATTAGTGGATTTGAAAAATAAGAAAATCTCTTTGCAGGAACAAATGAATCAACAATACCTCCTTGGGCTAAAATGCAAATCTCTCCAAAGCCCAAAGCCATGAAAGAATATCCTTGCACCTAGGCTTTACTATCTAGCATGAACGTTGAACACTGTCTGCATTTATGCCATTGAAGGGAGAGCTAGCACTGATTGCACATGATCTTTCCTTGAACATGGAGCAGACTCAATTAGGTAATAATATTGATGTAATTGCATTTTATTGAGTAAAAACATGAACATTATCTCTACTTTCTTACCCTAATTCCTGAGATCCATCACGTAGATTGTTCAGCAACAATTATACCAAGTTGAAATCACCTATAAAGAATGGCAGGTTATGCCCTACCACCACTACCAGAGCTCGTATTTTCTTTTATAATATATTTGATAGAGTTCATTTAGCTTCAGTGTTTTGATTCAAGTATAGATTTTCCTTTTATGGCTCTTTTTAAGTGTTTTTAAGGCATAGATTGCCAAGTCCATTCAATTCAGTTTAGTAAATACAGAGAAATTTTTGTGGTTGGAAAGGTTATAGAAGTGACGCTGAAAGCAAAATGAGGGACTAGGAAGCTTTAGGCCCTTATTCCCCTACAGAGACACTGAGATGACAACAATATACAGACCAGAATACGTTTGTGAGAACTGTAGAGACCAGTTGAGACTAGAACATTCAGTTCAATGTAATCCCAAGAAAGGATGCCAGTGACAGGGGCATTGTAACTTCCATTTTGGTCTCTTGGATCCTTAGCTCTGGCGAAAATTAGCCACCTTATTTCAGGACACTCAAGCAACCATGTGGACAGGTCTAGGAAGAAAGGAACCGAGATCTGCTGCCAAGGGCCATGTGGGTGAGCCACCATGAAAGCGAATCCTTCAGCCCCGGTCAAGCCTTCAGATGACTGCAGCCATACTTGATACCTGATTGCAAACTAATGAGAGCTCTTAAGCCAAAGTATAGAGCCTGGGTGATCTCAGTCTTCTGACTCACAGAAACCATAGGAGTTAATACGTAATGTATTCAAGACACTAAGTTTTAGAGTAATTTGTTATATAACAGTAAATAATTGTTATGGCTGAATGGTATCCTTCCCAAATTCATATGTTGAAGTCCTAACCCTGCTCCTCAAATTGTGACATTATTTGGAGCTAGGTCTTTATAGAGGTCATAAAGTTAAAATTAGGTCATTAGAGTGGATCTTAGGCCAGTAAGATCGATCTCCTTATAAAAGGGAAACTTGGAGACAAACTGATTTACATGGAGAATGCGTGTGTAGATGAAGACAGAGATTAAGGTGATACTTTTACAAGCCAAAGAACACCAACGATATCCAGCAAACTGTGAGAAGATGAACAGATTCTCTCTCACAGGCCTCAGAAAGAAGTAACTCTGCCAACACCTTGATTTCAGATATTGGACCTGCAGAACTGTGAGGCAATGCCTTTCTGTTGTTTAATAATCTTTTTAAAAAAGTGACACTAGTGTAAATAGTTTGTGTTGATACGTCCTCATCTTTTAAAACCCTCCTCATACTGAAAATGACGCATAGCCCTGAAACTCCATTTCCTAGTCTCCCTTGCAAGCAGGTACCCTACTTTTTTGACAGTGGGAGGCCCTCACAGAGTTGTAGAGAAGATAAAAAGGATGAGGCAGACCTTTCCAAGTGGCTGCTGTAGTCAGGTGCAGGGACTTTGGCAATGGGCTAGGTAGGTACATGGCATTTGGGTGTCTTCCTGAAAATTGCCCACTTTGAGGTCACAGGCCATTGAGGTCATTGTTGGTGGGTTCCCTGTGATCTCTGCAGTTTTAAATTTGTGAAAAGTGGCCTCCTATGCCTTCATTCCCCAAGTCTCTCAACTCCTGGGTTGTCCAAGCCTCTATATCTCTTTATTTTCTTTATTTGAGCACTTTCTGTTGAACCCATCTAGTGTGAACCAGTTTCTCTGACCAGCCCATGACTGACTGATATAGTCACTGCTATTGCCCTTTAAGATGAGTGAGCTCCTGTATATGTTTTTGTATATGTGTGTATAGTGAGTTGTTGAGAGAGGTAGTTTTTAATCCATTAAAATATTTCAACTTACCATTTTATTTTTAGTCCTTCTACCGAGCATGTGAAATATTTTACTATTTGTCATAAAGCAATGTTATGGCACATGCACTCAGATTTGATACACTGTTTTTTGGGAAGGTTGAAATCTAGTACTCTAAATCTTAAGTATTTCAGAAACTTTAAACAACAGCTTAGTCGGGAAGGCTGGAGCATTTTTAAAGATATTATGTGCCCTATTACTCCTTAAGAAACAGACTTTCTGGGTAATGGCTATACCACTTGACTCTGTTACATGTCACAGTGAGACTAATAATTGAAGGTGAAGGAAACTGACCCTGGATATAACAGAGACGAATTAGACAGAATATATTGATTTCTGATGGAACAGATGGCCACCTGATGGAACTTTTTATTTATAGAAAGTGAAGCCAAAATATTTTTCAGAGATACTTTTTAATGATCCAACTATAAGGTGAACAAAGTTTTTAAAAATTCAAAGCAAATGTTACTAATAATTTGGAGTCTGGATGTCACAGTCCACAGGGTCACTTCTAACACTTATATTTGGCACTGGGTGTCATACACAACTAATGAATCATTGAACACTACATCAAAAATTAATGATATACTATATGTTGGCTAATTTAACATAATAAAAAATAAAGTCAAATAAATAAATAAATGAAACTTACATTCAGCCTTCTGATCGATGCATGTTGGTCCTGTATGTTTGGATGAAAAGAATGCGGACTGGCAGAATCATAGGCATCCTCCAACCTCAAAAGAGTAAACAGATTATTAAATATTCTACATATTTTTTCTTCACACTCTTAGATGTAGTTGGAAAACATCCATATGTTCTCAGTGACAATTTTCCAGATTTAAGGTTAGATGTAATTTTTCAGGGAAAGTTAGAAGTCTAGATTTCATATATATAGGTATTCTTATTTTGAAATACCATCTTTTTATTTATAGATTTTACAGCACCTCTTGTGTCAAGCAAGACATATCCATGGGTTGGATATAGCCTATGTGACCTGCCAGTTCCTAACTATTTTTTAAAGGATCTCAAGCCAGAATGAATAACAAAGACATAAGCACTCTTCTAGTCACCTAAAGTCTCATTTAATAATAAAAGTCTACTTAAAATGTTTTTGAAATCACATACAAATATAAGCAGCCTAGTGCCCTACAACTTAGACTATGAAGTCTGAGGATGTCATTCAGGCTTTGCCACTCAACTATGTGACCATGGGAAGGTTACTTAGGAAGTACAAACTTCCTAAGGAATTTCTTTAAGGAATAAATAAGATTATGTGTAAGTGCCAGCACCTGGCACATAGTTAGCACTTAGTGTGTGTTAGTGATTTTAGTTATCAGAGTAACTAAAACAAAAAATGGTTAACGTGTAGAAGTCTTGCAAAAGAAAACATTTTATTTAACGATTTTTTTTTAATTAAGTGCTTTAAAATAGGGAACAAACTATTTTCTGTTCTCTTTCTTCTCACTTGTAGTCTATTTTCTGATACACATCTTGGGGCTACTTTAGAAACTGACGTAAACTCTTCCACATAAATTTCCAGCTGGCGGTCTCCCTGATGTGATGTAGGTTGATGGAGTAGTGTGATTCATGATGGCTGCATGGTCAACAGGTAATGTCAGAAAATGAGTAACATGTTGCTATTACAGCGATTTCAAGCACCAAGAGTAATGTGTTAAAATGTTTATCTGTGAATGGACAATCAATGAATGAGAAGCATATATATTCTTCCGTTTTACTCTTGAAGATCACAAAGCATTACCTCTCATGTCAAACTGAATTCCATGTCAATTGAAAGGTATTTGGAAAATGATGGTTTGGCTTTCTGTCGAGAGAAGTTTACTCCAATTTGATCTGCTGGAAATTCAACCACCAATCCAAGGTAAGTAAAGCCTGAATGGCCATGTTTAGGTATCTCATGTAGTTTTAGTAGTGAAACAACAACAACAAAAACTGACTGGTAGGTATAAGAAAGATGAGATAATACTATGTAATCTAGAATAATATTGAATGTTCACAATAAAGGAATGAAAAACCACCCTGATAATATTTGCTATTTTCTTTCAATCTGCCCAGCCAAGGAATCTGGGTTAAATCTTTTCTATCACTTGTGCCAGAAGTACACAGGGATTTTCCTCTGATATTCACTATGAAGACTTGGTAGAGTTGTAGAAGATAAAATTTCTAAAAATGTGGGGCCCTTCTATGACTAGGTCCCCCAGGAGTTCTCAGACTTGCTCACCCCAAGCCTCTAGAAATTTACTGGTTATAGTTCAGGTTTCCCTACCTTGTCCCTGTTTCCTGGAGAGGTTTCAACTCATGGGTTTCTGCTCTGATAAATTGTGATTCTCTATGACTGTCTGTCTGTCTGTCTCTCTAATTTTGGAGGCAATAATTGGTCCTGTGACCTCACTTCTCTGACAGATTTAAGACAAGTTGTTGATTCTTCATTTTGTTCAGCTTTTTATTTGTTGTTAGGGTGAAGTGTCAACTTCTAAACTCCTTCCCTACTGGACCAGAAACTAAGTCTATGTAATATTTTTGATCTTTATGAATAGTCAATAGCTGAATTATCAGTATCTGAAATAATTTCAGAATTTCTGATTAGTATTTTTTAGCATAACAAGAGATTATTCTTCAGTATGCCTATATAGAAGTAAATTATAATTGTAGTATTAGTATTCATTGAATTCAAGAAATTGAGAATATTTCTCATAGTCAGGGAAGCCAGGCAGCAATCCATCTTAAAACAGAAGCAAAAGCCCTTAAATTGTGCTGGTTCAGGTGCAAAATGTGCACATAAGCTGCACAGAGTGGGACAGACCCCCATTTCACCCATCCCTGCTGCACCAAAAACTCTGCCTCATCTCATTTGTAAGGCTCAACAGGTGTCCCTATGACTAACTGAAGGGGAGGGAAAAGTCTGAGATTGGTTGGTCGGCCAATGATTACTGTACATAATATATAACATACGGAGGCAAATGAAAAATGGAATGCTGTCCAAACTGGTCGAGGTGAGACTGGGGTGAAGGGAAGTCCCCCAAATGGCAGTGCTTTGAGCCATGCAGCTGCTCAGCCACTTTGTTTGGTGAGAGAAGTGGTTGGATAATAGACACATATTCCAACTCATAGGCAGTTTCAGTTGGCTTAGCTGGTTGGTCAATGGTCTGGATGCACCAAGATTGGAGTATTGCAGATAAGAAAGTCTGGGGAGATGCATGTAGACCTATGTGTCTATGGAAGTGGCCACAAGGTATGATGGTAGTTCTCTTCCATATTAGTGTTCACTGCAGAAGAGCCATTAGTAAAAAAAGATAAGATTATTCTGTCAGTAGATGTCAACCAGTCTCTGCCCTCAATGCTTTCACGATGGACTGATGAACAGAACAGAGTAATCACAGTAGCAGAGGCAGAGCTTATGCATGGACACAGCAGCATGGACACCATTTCACCGAGGTGGTCTAGCTACTGCTATCGCCAGTTGTAAAGTCTGCCAGCAGTAGAAACCAACTTTAAACCCCTGATATAATATCACTGCTCAGGGAAATTAGTTACTTGATGATAAGTTGATTATAAGGGACCCTTTTCACCCTGGAAAGGTCAATTATTCAATCTAACTTGTATATATATATATATTATATATGAGTATATATAATATATATATTATATATATATAATCTAACGTGTGTGTGTGTATGTGTGTGTATATATATATATATATATATATATATATATATATATATATATATATTTCAGATATGGGTTGCTTTTTTTTTACCACAATACCTCAGCCAGAACTACCACTTAGAAGGTCACAGATTGTCTCACCTACCAACATAGAATCACATATAACATTGTCTCTGGTCAAAGGAGGTGAAGTAGTGAGTACAAAACCATGGGTTCCACTGGTCCCACCACTGTGCAGTAAATGGAAGCTTTCAGCCTGAGAAAGCAACGGATGGTTTCTAAAGGGGCAGCTGATAGAAACTTAGAGATGACACCCTACAGAAATGAGGTATTGTCCTTTGATTGCAGTATACTCTTTAAGCCAATGATCATTATATGATCTTGTGTCTCCAACAGGTAGAACACAGGAATACAGGAACCAAGAAGTGAATGTAGTCGTGAAGTCATTTACCAGTAGTCGCAGTGAGCAACTTGGGCAAATCATGCCATCTGTGCCTATAACTTTAGGCTGCCTCAGTCTGAAAGCCCTGGCTCCCAGGTTGTGGGGTTGGGGATACTTATACCAGGGAACATAATAGTGAATAGTCCAATAAATGTAAAGCTACAGTTGCCACCTGGTCACACTGGCCTCTTTATGCTAGTAAGCCAAAAGGCAGAGAAAGGAGTTACCGTGTTGGCAAGGGAATATGAGCTAATTATCATAATGAGGTAGGACTGCTGTTATATGAATGGGGCATAGAGGAATGTGCTCAGCACTCAGGTATTCCACGGAGGCACCTTCGCATTTACTGTGCAGTTTTAACTGTAGAAAGGCAAGTAGAGCGACCACAGCCTAATAAGGACAGCTTGACCTGGGCCTGAGACTCCATGCCAATGAAGGTCTGGATTACCCCGCTAGATAAACCACCTAGACCAGCAGAAGTGCTAGTCAGGAGGGAGGGGAAATTAGAATGAGTGGTAGTGATAAGGATGGAGATGAAAAGTAGCGGTTATATTTCCATACCAAGTGCAAGGACTGTACTTAGAACTTAGGGTGAACCCGAATCCTAAAGTTATGCTAACGGATGGAAGTTAGTAGATCTGTGTTGTGCATGGGTAGATTGTGGAGGACACTGCTGTGATGTGGCCCAATCTCCCTTTCTTGTGCCAAAGAAAGCACCCAATCTGAGTTTACCGTTGGCAGGTAAAACTCACAGTTGCCAAGCAGAGAATTGTCTTCTGCTGTTAGGCTGCTTCTTTGCCTGGGAAGTTTCATGCCCCTTATGTCCCTCTGTGGGGAAACCTAAAACCAATGACTAGTTCATGTGGAAATAAATTAGCCCCTTGACTAAAGAAGGGAGCAAATATGAAGTGCAAGGAATGTTCCAGAGCTCCCTGTGGGATCCGAGTGCTGGTAGATTCCACCTGAGAACATATCCTTGTATAGTTTGTTGCCTGCCTAGTTGTGTTTCTCTCATTTCATTTCAATTGAGAGTACTCTTTCAATAAATCACATATACACAGATACTTATCTAGGGCTCTGATTGTTATCTGAGTGAGGAAGAGGAAGAGAGAGAGAAAGAGACAGAGAGAAAGAGAGAGAGAAGGAATCAAACATGATACCAAGAGATCTAGTTTAGGCAGCTGTGAGATTGCTCAATAAAATGAGAAGAACTGAGAGAACAGGTATGGAATCAAGTAGAAGTCACACCTTAGATTTGACACATGTGATATTTTGTGTGTATTTGGATTGTTAAGTAGTTTGCTGCATAGATCTAGAGTTTAGAAGACATGTTTGGGCTAGAGATATAAAATTAGAAGTCCTTAGCATATAAATGGTATTTAGAGACAATTTCCTTGCAAAAAGCATATGTAACAAAGAGGGATTTCATCATGTGAAATTAGAAGTTAGTTAGAGGTTTTTAAAAGTCTGAGATGGAGCACTACGGAGGTAGAAAGAAAGCAAAAAGAGAGTGTTATCTTACGGGGAAAAAAAAAAGAGTGACATTTGCAAATTGTCATGCTGCCAACATGTTAAATTAAGTATGAGGAGTACAGAATAACGTGCCTTGGCTTTTGAAATATATAGGTTTTTGATGACTGTGAAAGAGAAATTTCAGTGAAGTAATGGGATAGAAATGAGATTGCAGCAGCTTGAAGCATGTATGAGGGGAAAACATGAGTGAATCATGTTTGTTGAAGCTCTTTTGGGAAGTTTGGTTGTGAAGTGTGGCAGAGAAAAAGCTGGGATGGTTTGTGTGGTCATGTGAGGTGATTATTTTAGGAGTGGAAATACTACATTAATAATAATTAATAGCCATAGATTTCCTACTATGCACTCGACATGTAATAACATTTAATCTTCACAACACCATAAGGGACATTGCGTTATTATCCCATTTGTAAGTGAGGGAGTTTCAATAACTAATGAATGGTGAATCCAGGATTTGAAGCTGAACAAAGCCCATGCTCTCACCATCATGTTGTACTCAAACGTCAGAGAATGTTTATATAGTGATAGGATGACCAAGTTGATGATGGAAGAAATGGATGGATGATCAAAAACACGAATGTAGGAATGTAGGAGATGGACCCCAGCATATGTCTATAGAGAGTGTTACAATAGAATAGAGGACCTGTACTAAATTTTAATAAGGGAAACAAAGAAGATGGGTGCAAATAAGTAAGTAGGCTGAAGTTTTGGTGATGGAAAATGGTCTGATGAATTCTATTTTCTCAGACTGTAAACTGAGATTGAAGGTCAGAGGAGGATGAATGGAGCTTTCCTGAAAATGAGAGGATGAAAGAGAAGGTTTTAATTAGCTACCTCAAAGGATAGGAAATATAACAGGCTTTCAGATAGTATTAAAAATACATTTGTAGTTTGTGATTCTGAATTTAGAATGAAACTAGTCTACCTGACTGAACCCTTTTCTCCACTTCTATTTAGCTACTGACATAAAGAAGGTTGAGAGTTGACTGTTTTCAGAGTTGGGATGTTGGCAAGGGAGGGAGAGATGGGCAAGAAAGGTGTGGGTGTTTGCAATGGATTGATTATAGCAAATGGCTATAGACTGCTCTGGACAAAAATGGAAGTGATATCATGAGGCAGTTGATGCACAGTGTAAAAAAACGGTGGGATTGATGGGCTGAAGGTTCGGCTGACTTAAACAATGGTCATAGTAGGGTAATCTGTGCAAGTTAACGTGATACAGGTTGTGATCACATGATGAGAAATTTGATTGAAAGATTTTTTAATAGAAGCACTTTGGTTATGGTCCAGAGTATGACCTTGAGAGTGAAGACCTGAGGTGAAATGTTAGAGGAAAAGGACAATGCGTCTTAGGACAGGAAGCTGAGAGGACACGGCTAAGGTGAAGCAAAGGACTCAGAGCGCTCGTGTGTCTCATTAGGCTCACGTTTATGCTGCCTCATGCTGATGGAAGGAACAGTGTTCTAGAAGCTACTCTACGGGAACCTTAGGCCTCGAATCCTCGAATTGACTACCAACTGTCCTCCTTGTTATCGGTATGAATTCCATCTCAACTCCCAAAGATGTCTGCCCCAGGTAAGAGGAAGATATCATCTTTAATTTCCCCGCATCACTTGTAGCCCCCATTTCTCCTCTCGAAATCTATCCCATCAGTTTTACACTAACACTCTCTTTGGAATGTTCTCTTTATTTTGCACCACAAAACTTTGAGTTCCTAATTATTATATGCATTTTACAGATGAGAAAACTGAGGTTTAGAGAAAGTTAAGTAATTTGCTGTTTTATTTTCTGTAAAGATCTTCCAGACTTACAGGTATTCTATTTCCAAAAACACTTGAAAACCCTCTAATCCAGGAAGTATGGTTTCTGTAAAAAAAAAAGAAAATGGCTTAGACTAGATTCAAGAATAATTATGGTGATAGACTAAAGTACATGCTATTCATGGTGTTATTGACATTTTTATTATTAATATTTCTAATTCCTAATCTCTAATAATACTTCTATGATGATAATCGGGTTGATAGTCTAAGGTCTATGTTTTTCATGGTTGATATTATTTTTAATAATATCAGCGTAAAACATAGTTGCAAGTTCTTGGGAATTCCTTCCATCAAGAAGTGGGGGGGCACCTGGGTGGCGCAGCGGTTAGGCGTCTGCCTTCAGCTCAGGGCGTGATCCCAGCGTTCTGGCATCGAGTCCCACATAGGGCTCCTCCGCTATGAGCCTGCTTCTTCCTCTCCCACTCCCCCTGCTTGTGTTCCCTCTCTCGCTGGCTGTCTCTATCTCTGTCAAATAAAAAAAAAAAAAAAAAAAGTGGGGGTCTGTGTTTATTCCCTTTGAATCTGGAGGCTTCTGATTCATTTATAACAAAAAAATAGTGTACAAAAATGGAACTCAGTAACTTCTGAGGCTATATTGGTGTATTCATTTTCTTTTACTGCTAGAAGAAATTACCACAAACTTGGAGGTTTAAAACAATACAGATTTATTATTTAATTTAATTTTTTATTTTATCTTACTTTATTTTTTAAAACTTTTATTTATTTGTTTATCAGAGAGAGACAGAGAGCACAGAGGGAGTGACAAGCAGAGGGAGAAACAAGCTTCCCACTGAGAAAGGAGCCCGATGTGGGACTCGATCCCAGGATGTAGTTAAATACTTCAAAGTTAATATTTTATGGTACTACTTGTATACAAGAACAATTATATCTACTTGTCTTGTGCAGCCATTTTGAACATAACAGGAATGTACAACTTATTTATTTCTCTTTCTCTACTATGTTTCATACAGACTCAAGTCATATTTATCTCAAAAAGAAGTTATATTCCTTATTAGCATTGCTATCGAAATTTTTAAAAAATTAAGAATGGCTAGGGATAAACAGTGTTAATGTGAAAATTTTCTCTTCCTTTTTCAAGCAAAGACACTAAAACTTGCATCTCATGATATTTTCTAGTTTGAAAATAATTTTTTTTCAAGCTTCCTTTTGAACTTTGGAAGGAAGAATAAAGAAACCAGTTGTAGGTTCTTGGTAGTTTCTTCTTTTGGATTCCTCGGGCCATTTCTAAAAATCTCCAAATAGCCTGCCAAAACTTTCTGTTATTAGCATATATTAATGTTAAGTTGATACCAATAGCATTAATATATCACAAAACTATATAATAGATAATAGCATTTGTTGCAGATATTAGCTTTTCTTATCCTTAGCAAAAAAACTTCAGGGTGATAACAATGATACATACAGACCTGAATTTTGTTAGGACTAAATCATTTGATATTTTGGGATGTCTTATAAAGTATATTCTAAAGTGTCATTATTATTATGATTTGATTATTCTAAATATATATGATATTATTAATTAGGAAATTATTAAATATTAACAAGGATAAACAAATCTCATTTGTCTTATGTAATATCAGCCACCATTGTCTTTGTGTGTTTAAAAAGCACATTGGGGGGCTCCTGGCTGGCTCAATTTGTAAAGCACGAGACTCTGGTTCTCAGGGTTGTAAGTTCAAGACCCACATTTTAAAAACAAAATCTTAGGGGTGCCTGGATGGCTCAGATGGTTAAGCATCTGCCTTCAGCTCAGGTCATGATCTTTAGATCCTGAGATCAAGCCCCACTTCAGGCTCCCTGCTCAGCAGGGAGTCTGCTTCTCCCTCTCCCTCCGTCTCTCCTCCTGGCTCACACTTTCTCTCTCTCTTAAATGAATAAATAAAATCTTTGAAAAAAAGAGTGTAAATATTTAATAAAATAAAATAAAATCTTAACCCCAACACACACACTGGGCATAAGTACAAGAGTAATAAAGAAAATTCAAGTTGGAAAATAAGTAACAAAAAATATTGTTTGTCAGCAAAGAAAACAAGTTTTTGTTATAAACTGCTTTATAAATACATATTTTGTTTTGCAATCATTCCCTAAACCACAATAACCTATTCTACTTTTGCACTATTTTAAACAAATTCACTCTTACCAGTCAGTGATGAAAAGGGATAGTAGGAGGGGGACTTTAGAACTACCACTGAAGAAACACCAACCAGTGTTGCTTTAAACTTGCCAGAAATGCAGGTACTGAGAGATCACCAATACTGGTCAGCAAATATATGGATTAAAAAATGCCTCAACGTTCTAGACACAGTCTTTCTTTGGCTACGTATAATGCTTTTTGTTGGAAAAGGAGAGAAAATGCATTCTCAAGAAATAATATGTTGAAGGATCTTTAGCGGCTACCTAACAATAGTAAACTGGCTTGCCATTTATGCAGAGAATGTATCAAGTTGGAAATTAGGTATCAGATTAATTTTTATATATATGTATGTGTGTGTGCATATATCATGAGTGTGTATATTGTGACTTTATACTATTGTCTTAGCTCAGGCTGCCATAATAAAATACCATTGCCTGGAGAGATTACAAAACAAACATTTATTTCTCACAGTTCTGGAGGCTGAAGTCTGGGATCAGGATGTCAGCATGGTCAGTTTCTGGCGAGAGCACTCCTGGCTTACAGAATGATCGCCTTCTTGCTATTTTTCTGTTTGGTAGAAGGAGAGAGAATGGCCTCTTCTTCTAAGGACACTAACTCCATTATGGGGCCCCCATCTTCATGACCTCATCTAAATCTCACTACTTCCCAAAGGCCCGCCTCCAAATACCATCACATTGTGGGGTAAGTCTTCAACATATGAATTGGGGGGACCCAAACATCGAACCCATAACAACTCTATATTTATCTTTAAAAATTAGGGGCGCCTGGGTGGCTCAGTTGGTTAAGCGTCCGGCTCTTGGTTTCAGCTCAGGTCATGATCTCAGGGACATGAGATCGAGCCTTGCATCAGGCTGTGCTTGGAGCCTGCTTAAGATTCACTCTCTACTTCTGCCCCTCCCTACCCTACTTGTGCTCTCTCCCTCCCTCTCTTAAAAAAAAAAAAAATTAATAAGCAGATGAAATTGCCATCTCTCCATCTGTTTTTAATGTGCATATCCAGTATCTGTTTGGGGCAAGACATCAATCCAGAACTCTCGTGTTTGTGTTCTAGAAAACAGCAGATGCAGAGCAAATGACTTTTACGGTATGAAAGCCATGATTAGGGAGAGGGGGTGGGAGTATGTTATGTCAACTTTCGCTTGGTGGTTTCATGCTATTTTTAAACACCAAGGGTTGTGTAATCTTTTCTATAGGGGAACTTAGCACTGTACTTCTACTGTTTTCAAAGACCGCAGAGGGGAGCATAATTACCTAACGGTTCGCATGTTGCCTGTAGGTAATACTGGAGTTGGCTGAAGGTAGAAACCTATTCGCTTGGGATTTGACCTCTCTGATGTCTGGCCCTGTGTCCAGACTCCTACCCACTCACACACAACCTCTGTTTGTTAGATTTGGGTCAGCCTATGACTCACCAGTCTTTAGAGTAATATTGTTGCTGAAGGAAATGGCAGAGCGGTAGGAAAAATCCATCAAAGTTTCCATTACTTAATTTAAAGGTTCTAGTGCATCTGCTCCACTCTAAGGAGAGTAAATACTTACTGTTACCTAAGCTGATGGAGATTTTCAGATGCCGGGTTATTCCTTTAATACCAGGCCTCGCTTGGTGAAGCTTCTCATCCAGTGTAAAAATTTCATTCTCCTGTACCCTCTAGTCATTCTAACAGGACGCCACATGTACATTTATTCTCATTAACTACGAGTAGCAGAGCTAAGCTGGAAACTGGACTCGTTTCTCTGACGTGCAACTGCAATGTGGTTGCTGCTTAGTGGTTTTTAAAATCAGTTCACAAACAGGACAGCTAACAGGTTGTTGGGCAAAAACCCATCTTTTCAACAGGGTCGCCTTTATTCTTCTCTTCTAGGTGATTTTTTTAAATATAAAGGGCAATTTTAAAAAGTTTTGAGGCAGAAGGGAAAACGCTTCAGAATTTATATGCAATGCGCTAAAACATCGATCTATTCAATTAATGATTGTAATGTAGTAATGATATAATGACAGGTAACATTTACAAAGCCCTTCACATAGATAACCGTGTTATGCATATATTTTTTTTGTATGTACTTTATATGCATTATTTCTAGAATGAAGGTTGAGGCATCCTCAGATTCTTGTTTATAAATAGAATGTGTGTGTGTGTGTGTGTGTGTGTGTGTTTTCCTGTGTGATATAGCATGTATCTTTGAGAGTACATGAAAAATAGGTTTACATTTTAGAAATAGTTGTGAAATGAACACCCATATAATTACTATCCAGGACAAGAAGTAGAGCATTGCCACTGCCATTGCGATCTCTTATTACTGATACCCCTTCACAGAGTTTAATGATGATAATTCCTTTGTGTTTTTTTTAAAAAAAATACCTATCTATATGTACGTTCCCCCATCATGCTTACTTTGCCCATTTTTGAACTTCATATTAATAGAATCATACTGCAGAGGTATTTTTTTTTTTTGGTATCTTTTCTCAAATTTGCATTTGTGAGATATAGCCATGTTTTGCATGAAGCTAAATTTCATTTATTCTTTGTAAATAATATTTCATTATGTAATTATGCCACGGTTTATAACATGTCTTGACTATTGATGACATTTGGGTTGTTTCTAGCCTGAGCTCTTGAACACTAACACAATAAACATTTGTGAGCATGCATCTGGGAATGTGTTTGTCTAGAACAGTGTTTTTCAAATTTTAGCATCAGAATCATTCACGTTTTTAACAATTTCCCTGGTGATATTGATGCTAGTGGTCCCTGAGGCCACCCTAGAACCTCTCATCTAGGGTGTATGACAAACGCTAGAATTGCTAGGTCAGCGGAGAGAACTATCATCAGTCTTATAAAATTATCCCAGCTTTCCAAAGTGGCTAGACCAATCTCTATTCCATTGGGAGAGAATGTGCAATCTCATTGCAGCCATCTAAGAGTGATTTCTCTGCTGCCTTGTTTTTGCTTATATGGTGGGTTTGTAATAGTATCTTACTGTGATTTTAATTTTATTTTTATTGTTGATGAAGTTGAGTACACTTTAATTATTCGTTGGCCATTTGGATTTATCTTTTGTCTAGTGCCTACTCAATTCCCTTCCTAGTTTCCTAGTTTTCTTTTTTTTTTTTTTTTTTTTTTTTTTTTTTTTTTTTTTACTATTGCTTTGTAGAATTATTTATTCTAACTGTAGTCTTTATTAGTTACCTCTGTTACAACTATCTTCTTCTTGGTGGTGGTTAGTCTTTTAATTTACTTTATAATATACCTTAGTAACTTGAAATCTTACATTTTAATGTCATTTTACCAGTGTTTATGTTGATGCTTTTGTGTCTTAAGAAATCTTTCTTCATTCAAGGTTATAAGGATATTTTCCTATATTACCTCCTGAATCTTTAGAGTTTAGGCTCAAATTACTTGTAAGTGATCCCATTTTTTTCTTTTTCTTTTTCCTTCCTTCTTTTGATATGGATAATCAATTCTCTAGGGACTATATACTGAAAGTCTATCTTTTCTTCACAGACCTGCAATATCAACTCTGTCGGATAATAGGAGTCCATGTATGTGTGGATTCATCCTGGGATCTCCATTTTGTCAATTGACCTATTTTTCTTATCACACTACCAATACCATAGATTGCTCCTTACTGTAGTTCAGGAATTGAACTTTATTCTGTAAAGTCCAAATAGTACATATTCTAGGCTTTATGGGCCTTATAGGACATACATAGTCTGTCTTCTTTTTTCTTTAACATTCCTTTAAGATGTAAAAAACATTCTTATTTCAAGGGCTGTACTATATACTAAAACAGACCGTGGGCCAGACTTGGCCTGCAGCCATAGTGTGCTGAACCCTGTTACAGGTTTATTTTAAATTTTTGTATCTGTATCAGTTAGTCATTGCCACAAAAACACAGTGGATAAAACAATAAGGATTTATTCTTTTCTCATGAACCTCTAAATCAGAAGGTCTGCTGTAGGTTGGATAAGCAGTTCTGCTGATTTGTTTGGGTTGGTTTCTCTCAGTTGATATTAGGTTGTTTTGAAAGTTATTCAGGTGACACAGTTAGTCTCTGTCTCCTTCAGGGTGCCCTGGGCTATTCTCAGGGCAGCTGCATGTCTCTGAGCAGAGATGAAAGCATGCTAAGTGTCTTGAGGCCAAGGCTCAGAACTGTCTCATAGTCACTTTCATTGCTTCTACTATGCAAAGTAAGTAAAAAATCCAACCCAGATTCAAGGAGTGAAAACAGAGACTCTACTTCTTGTTGAGAAAATTTGCAAAGTCATATTGCAAAAGACAAGCAAATACAGCAAATTGCTATTTATCTACCAATAGCTGTTTGAGCAAATTCTCCTATTGTGTCCTTTATTTTCATGAAGGCATTTGAGTATGAACAGGAGTCTGTCATGCAGAAAAAAGGAGGAATATCATTCAAGTGGATGGAAAAGATTTTTCAAGGTACTCTACTGCTAAAGGGATCTCTCATGTGCAAGGAATGCCAGGCAGCTGTACAAGTTGGTGAAGAGTCCAAGGATCATAGGGGCCAAAGAGAAATTTAGAAAGGTAGTCTGGAGCTGATTCTTAAGGGCTTTAGTCTTATAAGAAATGAGTAGTCATACGGTTTTATTTTTAATGGTTTAATCAAATGACATAAGCAGACATATGTTCTGGAAATTTCTCCAGAGGAAGGCAAGATGGAAGAGAAGTTGACTGGTTGAATTTCATAGGAATAAGTCTGCTGAGAAACAATGGAGACCTGAACTAAAACAATAATAGCAGAAATTGGAGTAGAGGAAGATTCAAGAGGTATTTTGAAAGTACAATGAATGAGAAATAGTGAATTATCAGATATGAAAGATAGGGAGAAGAAAGAACCCATGATACATGTTAATTTTTCTTGCTCATGTGCAATTAGTGGTAAAGCTATTCACCGAGATAAAGGACATAATGGAGAAAAATTGGGGGCTGGGGACAAGAATAGTAAGTTCATTTTTTATAGACTGAGGTTAGGCTTGAAAGAAGGCTTATGGGTAGATAGAAATCTTTGAGACAGCCTGCTAATTGAATATATGAATTTGGGCCATTAGAATTGATATCACTCTGATAAATAGATTGGAAAATTTACCAAGGATCGGTTTTGGGGAACAGCAACATCATCACATCATGGTAGCATATTTCAAATTCTCCTTTCACCATTCAAACCTTATATTTTAGAATTCTCTTGTAATTTGTAAATACCGTGTGAAAATATTGTAGAGTCAGAGGAATGCTTCTCAAATTTTAATGTGGATAGGTGTGACTGCAGATCTTGAAAAGATGCCGATTTCAATTCAGTTAGTCAGAGGTGGGGCTGAAATTCTGCATTTTTAATGAGTTCTCAGATGGTGCTGATAATGCTGGTCTGTGGACTACACTCTGAGTAGCAAGTTTATATACAGAATTTTTTTTTTAAGATTTTATTTATTTATTTGACAGAGATAGAGACAGCCAGTGAGAGAGGGAACACAGCAGGGGGAGTGGGAGAGGAAGAAGCAGGCTCATAGCGGAAGAGCCTGATGTGGGGCTTGATCCCGTAACGCCGGGATCACGCCCTGAGCCGAAGGCAGACGCTTAACCGCTGTGCCTCCCAGGTGCCCCTATATACAGAATTTTTAGTTCATGGTGTTTTTAATTAAGTGGCATTTACTATTGCTCATAACAGACAGTAGCTAAGTTCAGCCACACAAATAAAAAGCCTCTTTAAAAGTCTCCCATACCTTAATAACATCCAGGTTATATATCCTACCATAAGGATGAGCAAAGAAATAAATCTTGAGCAGTCTTGACCCTTGTTCCAAAAGTACAGAGCACAAATTCTCTCAGACAGGCCAAGGTATATGTGTCCACACATGTTAGGTATCTTTGACCCAACAGCTGTCACTAAGTGCATCCAATGCTCAGGAAACAGCAGGGTAAGTGGTTGAATAGTCAACAAGGCTAAAAGTCAAGCATAGATACAGAAATTGATGTAGAGAGATTTTTGCCACTGGAACTTAAACTGGCTGTGTATTCCTCTCCTCTAATCAGAAGCAGCTTCCCTTCCAGCTGTACCGGATATTCTGCTTATTCACTTTGTACTTTAGTAGCAAGTGTCCTTTAGTGAAAACTTCATTTCCCAGCATATCTTCAGGGATCTCCATTAGACTGGTAACAGATTATCACCATCTGTTGGCGATTATTTCCACTATGTAACAGCCTGATCTAAAAGACGTGTCCTCTTTCACCAGCAGAGCAACACCTTGGGACAACTCCGTTGGTCTCAAGAGGAGACGCAAGAATTGCAGCTGGGTGTAGATAATCAGTATGAAAACAGCCAGTGGGTTTCTACTTCTATTCCTCACATTTCTTTTTACAAGTTGGGAACTATAGAGTCTTTTTCACATTTCTGTTTTCTGGAATCCGAAACAGATTCAAGAACAAAAGAGAACCAACGCCATTATTTTATGAAAGAATTAACAATCACATCATTTATTTTGTTTCATTTTAATATTATCAGATTTTTAAAAAAATGACATATTTATTGCTCCAGTTAGCTTATCATTAGTGTAAATTCACAGAACACAAATATAAACATATTACAAATATAAAATATGAATTAATTAACCAGCAAAAGCCCATTTGGGGGCATATACACTACGGGTAACATTTGAAATATGATTGTAGGTTAAATAAGAAATAATTTATATGATATCTGAATAACTCTGCAAGAACTATCCATCTATATTCACTCATTAAAACTGTATATGTTGAGTTTCCAGTGATCGGCACATAGGCTTTTGTAAGCATGAAGATAAATAACAAAAATACCTGTCTTCATGTAGCTTACGTTTGTAATTATGGAAGGCAGACTATCAAATAAAATATTTAATATGTTAGTGATAAATGCCATGGAGAAGGAAATAAGGGATATGTGTTAAGAAGTGCTAATTAGGAAGGAGGACTTGTTATTTTAAATAGGGTGAAGTATATCTCTGGACACTCATCCTTTACCCCAAATATAGAGTTATTTAAGAAACATTTCAAAGTTATCATTTTGGATATGGAAAAGATAATTTCAATGATGGTGGTAATACCTTGTTTTTTCAGTGCAGGAATGGAAAGGAATAGAATTTTTCATTCCCTAGAACAATGTTAACATGCATAGTGGCCTAAGCTACAAACAACACTTTGGGGAGATGTCCAAGGTACTGAGCTCATGATAATTTCTAAAAGAGGCAGCCTCCAACTGCTCCTTGTCAGTCAAATAATGAGACTGCCTAAGTCACTCAGCTTTATCCTCTCTCTGGGGTGGAAACCTCTAGAAACATCAGCTAAGCAATTTTTTTGCAAACTTCTTTTTTTAAGAAACTTGCAAAAAAAACCTGTCCTTCAAATGAGTAATCTTTTAATTTTGGTCACTTCTTTATTGAAAACGTGAGAGCATATTTTTTCTTTAAAAAGTTCTACCTTCTGAAATTAAATCTTAGCATAGAAGACATTCTACTTTAGAGTAGTAGGGTGAGATAAATAAATTTGGGCTTAAATCTTGACTATATCATTTAGAAGATTGGTGAATTGGGAAAGTTGCTTAATGTAGTTAAGATTTTATAAAATGAATATTATAATGCATACTTCATAGGATGTGAAGATTTAATAAAATAATATGTGTAAAGTACCTCTTGCTGCACCTGGACTATAATAATTGCTTTAAAAATGTTAGGTTTTTTTTCCCTTTTCTCTACTGTTGAGACAATTCTCCACGGGTCTCCTGTGTTTCTGCACATCTTGTAATCACAACCAATGACAACCTTTCATGCTGGATTATCTTTTCGAGGATGTTTTATATAATGCAGTCTCAGAAGTTAAAGTATTTCCTTTCATAGCGAAGTGAAGGCATAGTTACTATCTACCATGATAAAGATAATATCTCCTTCTGGAGAAAAGTCAGGGCAAGCTTGCTTTTAGCCTAAAATAAAATATTAGTGTTTCCTGAGCTTGGGGTTCCTCTTTTGTACCATGACTTACTGCATTACCATTGATGCACACGTCTGGCTCTTGTTACATTGCCTTGTGGGGATTGAAGATCAGGAAACTGGTGCAAAGTGATGATAACTGTGGCTATTAATATTACTGGTAATACACTTTCCTTTTTCTCTGACCCAGGATTCTCGTGTCTTCTGCCATTATGCATGTAACTGTGATAGGTTAATTGCTTAGCTTCCTACTAAGGTCAAACTCTTCACAGACCCTTCACAGTTCTTGACACCTACACATCTCTACTCCATTGGTTCACTCTATCATATGCAGCAACATTTTAGTCCTCATAATTTAATCCACTTTATTATTTGGTTTTAGAGCTTAATTATTATAATGGGAATCAGAGAATTTGAATGTGTCAACTTTAAAATTTAATAGTTAGACTTCAGTTTTAAAATGGTTTATCTCTTGCAGGCTTTAATGCTTTCTCTCCTATTTTCTCACCAAACTAATTATGAAGATACAGATAATGAGGAAAACACTCATAATAGACACTAGAGGTAGTGTTTCTACCCATTGCCAGAATCTGAAAATGTTCATTAACAACAAGTGTATTTGAAGTATATCGCACTCAGTAATGTGTATCTCATATGGAGCCCATCCTTCCAGAAATCTAAGAATTTCACTTAAGATTTTAGGAACCCCATCATTCTTTCAATGTCTGTACACTGGCTCAGAAATACAAAAATTATACCAACTAGAAAAGTAAAAAGCATCTTTTTTAATGTGTGGGTGGTGTTTTCTCAAGAGAGCCAGTATGCTGCTTCCTTTGTCCTACGCCCCTGTTCCACAGTTGTGCCTTTCTTCCTACATTCAGTGAAACTGCTGGACAAGTTTGTGTAGGGGTTGGAGGGTGGTGAGCATTGAGGCAGAGGAGGGGCTGCAAGTAATGCTTTATGAATTTGAAAAGCGGAACAGATCTAGGAAGTGTCCTTGTAGGAGTTTAGACTAGAGAATTTGTTATCACATACTGGTTTCTATAGTGTCAAAAACAATTTTGGTCAGGCAGAAGAGCCACGGTAGTTGAAAAGATGGTAGACACCAGTGATCTAGCTAGGAGCTGTGCACATTAACCAAGAGAAAGGACATAGAGTGTTTCTTTGAACATTCAGAACAAATTCATATCTCTAAAACATTTCAAAATAAGAACCAGAAGAAAATACTACAAAACTATTTAGTATTCTTAATAGGATAAGAGAAGATATGGAACACAAAGCCATGCATATCATCACAGAAAAAAAAATATAAGCCTTATGAAAGCAAAGCTCATTGATTCATTACTGCTGCTTCCATAATCTTGATCAATAAATACTGTTAAATGATGAATAAGATTAAAAGTCAAATGGCTGAGAGAAAGAAATATTTCTAGGGAGCTAAATGTAGAAACAAATAAATCTGCAGCAAGGAAAGACTAAAAACTGGAATAGTTATTGAAACTTAGAACAAAAGCATGAAACAAAGACACAAAAATAAGCAAAAGGGCAAAATTCTCTAAAATATATGTGAAAACACTCTTAGAAAACTTAAAATTGTGCCTACAATAGTTAAAATATGATGTAGGTCTTTTCATTCCAGGAGAAGATAAACCAAAGATATGGGTCAACATAGAAAATATTTTAAAATAAACAAAGGAATGTGGTTTGTGCATAAAGGAAAAACCTGTCTGGTAAGAGACAAATATATAAAGCAAAATATGTGATCCAATATGATAATTGCCATATAATAATTCCCAGCTTACCATGTTAGAGAAATTGATGTCGTACTTTCAAGAACGTGACATGTTAACTGTCTTGACAGATGAATAGTATTTCACGATGGGAAGAATATTCCAAAGAATGTAAGAGCATTCCAGATAATTCAAGGATATAAGGTATTTAGGAAATTGTGTTTGATATGACATGAGTAGAAGATATAGGGAAGAAAATTGTAGGAAAAGAGACTAGAACAATAGAGAAATTGCATGTTTCTCCCCTATTGGAGATAGATATATATGTGTGTACATGCATATATTTAACTTTCTTGAAGTTGTACAGGGAGTTAGCCATTGTGCTTTCATAGAATGCATTGTGGTATAACTTTCACTGTTGCCTTGAATCTGTCTTCTGATATTTTATTTTATTTGTCTACATTTTATTTCCTGGAATAATTTTTAAATAGGAACATTTCTTACACTTCTTGCAAAGTATAATGAAGAAACCATCAGCTTTGGAGTTGGAGAGACCTGGCATCCAATTCACACTGTGGTGTGACTTTGATCAAGGCACTGAAATTTATGTAAATAAGGCATGCTGTGGGATAGCTTGTGACTGCGATGGCTCTTAAAATCATCTGACTTTTGGAGGGGATAATTTTACTCTATGACTTAGGAATTTTGATTTAAGCCTGTATAATCTACCATTGGGCCTGGCACACAGAGTAGGTGCTTAAATAAGTGTTATTTCCATTAATTTCTGTGTGTGTGTTTGTGTGTGCATGTGTGCGTTCTAGTGTCAACCACGGATCTCTTTTAGTAGTAGGATCTCTGGAAATATTATTATTTTGACTAAATTAATGTCAGTAGGAAAAGAGGCCTTCTTATATGATGATTCAGAAGGCAGACTCTAGAACCTGAATGCCGACATTTGAATCTTGGCTCTGCCACTGACCGGCCATATGACCATGTGGCACATGACTTTATTTCTGTTTCCCCAACAGGATAATGGAGCTGATAAATACTGACCTTATAAAACGGTCATATATTAAAAGAGTTAATATATGTAAAGCACTTGGAAAGTGCCTGGAATGGAGCAAGCGCTTAATTCATGTTAGCTAATATAATTATTGAAAAGCTAGAACATGCTTTTGATGGTGGTTTCTCAGATGCGTCTTATGTTTAACCCCCTGTGGTTTTTGAAATGTCTTCCAGAAAAACGAGAGAGAAAAATTTTGCTGTATGTGGTTACCCAGAAGTGTGTCTTCCTCATTAACTATTGAAAAGGTCTATATTATATTGCCGTGATTAGGTCTAAATCTAAATTTCTATAGGCAGAATAAGGTCTTCTAAGTCCAATGTTAGTTTGAAAGCCATCTTAATCTTATGTCATACCTCAAATCGAAGAGTTGTTAATACCTCAGTTCCCTTATCTGAAAAATAGTCACAATAATATCTACTTCTATATTTGATATTAATTTTCTAGAATTAAATATGATAATGTATTTAAAATGATGCCCTTATGCTTAACTTAACAAACATTCTATTTGCTATTGTTATTATTATCAATCATTTTCAGATTGTCTCCCAATTTACTATCTGATGGGCTGTTTAACATTTATGAATAATTATGAGAATATGGATAGTGAATCTAAGAGCCAAGACTTTAACTGTTTTCCTGTTTTAATCCAGCAGAACTCCAGTGCAATCAAGTGCACTCCTTTCACCTGTTGAGGAGGCCGGGCTATAAGAACTTTAAATATGTCAGTAACAGGAGGAATATCTTTTTCAGTCTGCCGTTCTGCTCCAAATATTTATTTCTTTTGGAAGAAGAGAGGAAACAGGTCTTAGGTTCAATTGGACATTGTCTGATAGTGATTTAAAACTGTACTTTCCTGTTTCTATTTTTCGCATTCCACTTATTGGTTTTTCTATTTTTTTCCTGTTGTGGTGTTCAGGTAGTTAAGAGATTAATTCTTAACTTGATGATAGTGATCACTTACGGTGTAAAAATTTTGTATCTTTCATTATAAATTAGCCCAGTGGCTCTTTTCTTCTCGTAGTCCCAATTGTCAGTCTATTCCTGTTCCAGGGTGCATGTGTTTACTCTGTATGGTAAATATTTTATACTATATGCTATGTAACATTTCGTTCAACTAAAATGTCTGATGTCATTTGATTGTGACAGGGAAGGTAATTTTAGAACACTTTTTCCATCAGAAATTCAGAACTATCCTTTACAAGGCAGTACTAGGATGTCCGTGTAGGCATCATGTTTTGGAGACAAGTTCTACATTTCCAAATTAGTTCTGTCACTAAAAGTCTAAGTTCTTTCAGACTAAAGTTGTAACACAAAACAAACATCTATCCAAGACCAAATGTCTAATTCCAACTCAAGAAAAGCATTGATAATTCTCCAGGAGTATTTATTTTTTACAGTATATAATCTCTCAATGATAAGACATATAAAAATATACAGCTTGAAACATTTACTCAGACTTATAATTCATGCACAAAAATCTTGTTTAGGAAATCAAGAAAATATATTTCCTCTCCCATTTTTTTGTGATTTTGTTTTATTTGAGTAGTTTGAAAATAGGTTAAAATAATTATATGTAGATTAAGTATGGAAAAGTATAATTTTAAAATGTTTTTCTTTCTCTTTAAATAATACATATTACATATCCATTTTCTTCAAAGTGAAGTTGCAATAGGTGGGTCCACATTGCTTTTACAGACATTATTAAAACATAACCTCAAACTCAAGGAAACTTTTATGTAAATGATTTTTTTAATCCTCCAAAAATTTAAAATTCAACTCAATTTATTTTTATTAGCTGGGATCCTGGCTAGTTTCCACTTCCTGAGGCTTTTTATTCTGAGTTTATTTTTAAGACTAATTATCTTCACCTACATAAACTTCCTGGATTTCAGAATACTTAATTGGCTGGTCAAGTGTCTCTGCTATCCAGATGAAAGTTACCTATCATGCATCCTCAAAGGGACCCGAAATTTGGACCAGATGCCATCTACTCAGGGGTACAGAAGGAACTGAAGCATTAAATTGTTGGCAGTATTGGCCAACGTGTGTCTCATCATTGCAAACAAGTGTTCAGCCAAAGGAATGGTGTATTGTCATTGTGACCCACAAGTGTTGGAAGAGTTCCAGAAATGACATAACGCATTATGCATTAATATAGAGCAGGTGGCAGGTAGGCACCCAAAGTAAGCTAAATGAATGTACAACTTACTCTTGCAGTTGAATAAGTTATAGACTGACATAATTTAGATATGTAGGCAAATTCTTAGCAATAAAAACATAGTACTTGCATTTAGGTTCTCGTTACTCAGAAGTTGATCTGGAACTTACACAAAGACATCGGATTTAAAGTGTTCGAAGCAATTAACGGTCACACAAGGTTTGCCCTTTTTATCACAAATTCAGAATTTCAGGGTAATTCTTATCTTTTTCTACATAAAGGAAAGTAATAGTAATTTTATACCTTACAGGAAAGAGCAACATCTTTAATATTTGCCTTTAAAAAGGAGAATGACAAGGGAACACCCGGCGATACACACAGGCAGGAGATGTTCCATACCTCCAATCCGAATATTCTGAGTAACAGAAAATCTCACATCCTTTTAGATTTCACAAGGCTCAAGGAAATGTGAAATATTTGACATTTTCACCTTAGTGTTTTCACACATAAAAGAGACACCTTTCAACGGTAAGTAGCAATTTTTCTTTTCCTGTTGAAACCTAGTTTTGCAACTCAAAGGGCAAATAAGGAAAAATGTTGCTTTGGAATTTTCTGAAATGATACAACTCACGTGCAGTAAACTCCAGTTTTACTATTTGTGCAAGTGGCCCTGAGTCAGAATCTTAGTTGTTGAGCTGCTGAGAATTTAGAAATTATGTCTTTTAACCAGTCTACCACGTATGTGAAAATCAGAAAAGGTGTAAAAATTTTGCATTGACAGAGCTCTGTTCTTTCAGACTTAGTTACACATTTGGCTGTCACATAAGTCTTAATTGGATAAAATCAGACCCCCTATTTTTCAATGAAACTATGCAAAGTTTTAAGTGTGCCGTAGCAACTTCATTCACTGTGGTTTTGACCCCTTAGAAATGAAAGCCAAGGTTATTTTTGCACGTATGTATGTTGTTTTTGGGAAATGAATTCAGGGACAAGATGAAGCTGATATTTGGAGATATCAGATGTTGAATATAGAAAATTTACCGCATTGCTAAGCAAGACAAGATCCTGTGAGAGCATAGAGGGCACCCACGGAAGCAGTGGGAAAAGGCTAGAAAATTGTAGAAGGCTTTCAACACCAGACGGAAGAGTATATATTAAACCATTAGTCAACAGAGAATGATTATAGGGTTTTGGAAAGGGTATGGCATGATTAGTATTGTGCTATTAGGGAGAGCATTTTAGCAGCAGTGTGTAGACTAGAATGCAAAGGAGAGAAAGGAGGACTGGGAGACGTGGTACTATGTGGGGTCTGAATAGCAGGCACTAGTTTCTGACAGACCTAGGTTTGAAACCCAGGCCAGGTATTCATGAGTTCAACCTCCCGATTCGTACTGGAGCACCAATCACAGCCCGCCCCAATGAAGGCAGCCCCAGAAGTTACGCTACCTGCTCCTCAGGATTCTGAGTCTAGCTCCACAGGGCTTCTCTCCTCGGTCCTGGAGTTTCAGCAGCTCTCGATGGGCCTTTAGCTCAAGCTCCTTGGGTCTGATATTTCCAATCTCCACCATTTTGTTGTCTGAGCCCCAGCGGAGCAGCTTCCTGCAGATATGTCTGCGTTACATCAGCATTCTTTTTGCTTTTTCAGGCCTTCAGAGCATGATTAAGACGATTTTTATGCTAAATATCTTTATTATAATACCTAGCGTGGTTTCCATTTTCCTGGCTGGACCCTGACTGATAGAATGAGGGCACACAGATATATAATCTATGTAGACAACATGGCGGGAACATGGAGTGTAAAAGTGCGGGCGAACTCAGGGAAGGGAAGTAGCTGGATGTGATTGGAACACATAGCTGAACAAGTGTCAGCTTGTTCTGAAAATTAAGCAAGGAAAATTAGGGTGGGATTTCAATGATGTATTGTCTCAACATATACAAGCAAAACTGGCTTCTATAACTTGTGTCATCCATCTCAAGAATTTCCTCAAGAACACGATCCAGTGCAACTCTTAAAATGTGATAGTCTTTAGGAATATACGGAGGCTTGTAAGCATCCCCATCAGGGTAAGTGGCCTATAGGGCCATCTAGGGACATGTGTAGTAGGCAGGTGGATATGTGGTTCAGAGCTTCATGAGGGCAATTGAGATTATATATATATATGTATATATAGTCAGTATACAGATCACAGTTGAATTTTTGGAGGCCATTGAAGGCACCCAGAAAGAGGTCAAAGATGAGACAGTGCAACACTTTAGGCCAAACATGAGAAGAAGCAACAGTTTCCGTTACTCTTCAATAGGGTCTCTGTACTTTAAACAAATCAATCTGATTTCTGTCTCTCATGTGTTATTTACTAATTCCTGCCTGTAACCCTGGAATAAGGTTACATACACCTGGAATAAGATAATCTGCTATTTCTAGCCATACTTGTTGTGAAGACAACTTCGGATAGTAGAATAGGCTTGGGCTCAGGTCCTAAAATCTTGGGTTTGACGTGGGGTTGACATAAAGTCATCTTTTTGCTTCCTAATAGTTAAGAACTCTTCAACCTCAGGGATTCTCTATTTTCTATTGTGTAATATTAATAATAATAATAATAATAATAGTTTCCTCTTGGGGTTTTTGTATGCATTAGGGGTCATACAAGAAACATTAGTTGATAGCTACTAAATGCCAGTTGCTACTAGGTTGTCACTATGAATAAAAGAGGAGGAAGAATGCAGGGTCCAGAGGGGAGACAGATACGTTAGGAGGTAAATATAATATAAATATATATAATATATATAAATAATATATATTATAAATATATTATATATAATATAAATAATATAATATATATAAATAAAAATAAATAAATATATATATAATATAAAAAGTGAAGCAATAGGGAATGTATAAGGTACAGGGCAGAAAAGGATTGATAGATGACATTTCACCCGTTGAAGCTGAATCTTGAGGAAACTATGTGAGTTAACTGAATGAAAATGGAGGAGTATAGTATTGGGAATTTAATGTCAGATTTTAGTAAAGGAGTTTTGTTTTGTTTTTTTTTTTCTTCCCTTTGACTACTTCTAGTCCTGGCTCAAAATTCACCTGTTTTAGAAAGATTTCCTGAGCTTACTGGCCTCTTTTGTACTTCCCCCCTAGTCCTTTATTCTAATTCACTTTCATACACATATATATTTTTTATCACTTTGCTTTTATGGATATAATTGATAATTGCCTTCATATTTTAGTAGGTGTCCTACTTTTTTTAAATAGAAAGAAAATTTATTTGGGAAAATTATTTTAAGTACTCTTTTGATGTCTGTGACATCAACATAGTAAACGCTTGATAAATTTTTAAAAACTTTTTATCATATAAATAGCAGGCTAGGTACATCAGTGAAAAGTATATTTAAAAAATGATTCTTAATACAGAATAATCTTGTTCTTACATAAGTCATAGAAGAAGATAAAAAACCAGGTGATCATCACATCGTGACACGAGTAAGTCTACAGTGTGGCAGGAAATGATGGGAGTGGAGGAGGGATTTTGAGATAAGAATGTCATAACAAACTCTACAGACGTCTCTTTTCAGAGGTTTTGTGTGAGGACTAAGATGATACTTAAGGGGAAATAGAGGGGATGTGGGGCTCTTTATTTATGTATGTATGTATGTATTTATTTTTATAATAAGACCCCCAAACATTTTTGTGTATTTCTGGGAATGTTCCAGTAAAAGGGGGGAAATTGATGATGCAGGAGAAAGCCCTGGCACCTTGGGCAAACATCTTTTCCCTCTTCTGTAAAACGTAGGGTCTAAAATTGGAGATCACCATGCTATTTTTAGCTTAAAAATTTCTGTTCTATGATTCTTTCTTCTTTTGTTTTTCGGGTCATAATCCCACATGATATGATTGTATAACTATTATGATGTTAGTACTTAAAGATAATTGCATTCCTAACAGAATATGAAGTAAACGTATAATAGAATGTTGCTCTGATTTTATATCAGTGACTGTATTTATTTCAAGTCATGAAAAAGAAGACTGCTCTGCTCAGTGACATCTCTCGGACATATAAAACATGATAGACTTTTCAGAATAGGTGACTCAATAAATTTGAATCTAAAGTGAACATATTTTCAGGGATAACTCAGGCAGGGTTATTTTTGCTGTATTATGGAGGGGAGATGTGTGACCAGCTCCTGTCTACAGGGATCCCTGGACAAGCTTTCATCTTCTCACTCTCAACATGAGGTAGACAGAGTACCCTACTTTTCAGAAAAGTGCTTCACAATCTGTGAAAAGAAGGGGCAAATCCCTTGACTTTAGGTAAGACTAGCATGCTTTTTTTTTTTTTTTTTCATTCCTGGAAGGGCAGGTTGGCCGTGGCATCTCCCACTCCACTGACAGCTGGTGTTTTTCCTGCAGATTTTTATGTCAGGGTGATTCCAACTCTTTAATCACCTTATATTGCAAAAGATTGAGAAGTTGATGTGTGCATCTTAACATGAAGCAAGATTTGCTTGATCCATGAAGTGAGTGAGGAAGAGTTTTGTGTGTCTGATCCCTTTGGCCTCCCCCTGTGCTGTTTTGGAAACTCTGATTGTTGCAGGGTGTCCCCCAAACCACAGTCACCTTCACCCCTAAATTATGCTTCACAAAAGAGACTGGTGCAAAACAACATCATTGAAAATATCCTCACATGATCAGTGGTTTCAATTTGGAATCTGGTGCTGGTTTATGGAAGAGATGAGAAGGAAATTTTTCCTGTCCTGGGGATTTTGTATGTTTTTCTGTCTCTCAGATTTTTCCCTTAAAATGTGGTTGTGAAAAGCAGATGTTCAGTAATCTGAAAGTTTTGGAAATATTCATCATTGCACGGTAACCCCATACCTCAGGGTATACACTGTCTGTAGTAGCAAAATGATCTTTTTTTCTATGCCTACCATGGAATTGTAGCCATTGAACTGATGCAAAATATGCCTTCTAAATTTAGCCTGCATTCAAATTCCTTTATTGTTTAAAGAAATCATGCAATGCCAATTAAAGGCTTTTTAAACTTTCATAAATCAACCGCATATTTATTTCGCAGACTAGAATGAGTCAGATAAGAATGCTAAAAATTAAATTTCTGCCCCAAATATCACAAAATGAATACCAAGTTCTCCTTAAAAACTTACTGAGATGCCAACTTTGCCTGTAAGAGCAGTGTCCAATGTCTGGCATTTGGTGACACATAATGAAAAGTCATTGTAACAGTTATTTTGGTGTGGCATCATGGAGAACTAGAAATTTCCAGGACCTCATTCATAGCCCATTGTTGGAAGGTGACCTTGAACTTCATTAAGTATTCAAAGTCTCTCACCTACTGGCACCATTCAAAATGTGCAGTCTTTGTTCAAATGTGTTGAAACTACCTTTATTTTCTGACATTTGTCTGTATAAGGCATGTGATTCATTATATTGGTTTTATATTGAAGAAATAAATTTGAAACAAACATTTTTTTACAGCAGAGGCTGATATTCATAACTGGGTTCTTGAATACCAGGTAACTAATCAGTCATGGATATATTAACAAGATATTCATGCTGTTCTTGTTCTCACTATGAAGTAAATTTTAAAAAAGCCTTTTGGCTGGGGTGTCATGTGATATTGTAATGATACAGTGCTGATAATAATTTCTGCTGGGGAAACATAGTAGCTGTCTTTACTTTCACCAAAGTAATAAACAAGCAAATTCCCAGTTTATACACAGTCTTTCCTCAGTTTGTTACTTTTTGAAAATTGCTTTGAAAGTTAATTAGAACTATATAAAATATACCCAGCATGCTAGTCCCTAAGAACAGCACACAATTGGGGAATACTTTATCAAAAAAAGCAGAATGTTTATTTCACTGGCTAAAATCGGCAGTGTACTCCTATGGCTGCTACCCAGTCCTTCCTGAGTAACTCACCCACTTTCTTCTCCCTCTCTCTTTACCCTCCAGCCCAATGTAATCTTAAATTGATACATTGACCATTGTCCATTCACCAATGTATATTTCAGAGCTATTTCCGGGCTCTAGTTTTAGCAATATTATGTTGAGTATTGGCATAATGCGTAACAGCCAAGATAATGACCCATCCCAGAATGCTTTCAGTCCGTAATCAATGATCTGACTTTACTTATCAACCAAAGTTTATTGGTCTGTAGACATGGTCCCTTTGAGTCACCATTATCCTATACAGAATCATCAACATACAGTTTCAGGCTAAACTAGCAATAACTCCTTTGGATGCTTACATTTGCCAAAGAACAATGAGGGCCATGCATATTCTATTCTGTAGGCTGATCAGTTCTTGAGGTGTGTGGGCAGCAGGCAAGGGGGAGGAGGAGGGAGCTGTAATCAATGGAAGGAGGGACGAAAAGAGAGAGGAAAAAAGTGAGTGAGTCGTGTGGGTCTGATTTTATAGAATGATCAATCTCAACCTTTTTCTAGATGCCAGTCTTTCAAGAATCCATTAAAAGCTGTGATTAATTCTTTAGATCAAAGCAAACATGCACATACACCGATTTTTTTTGCATACAATTTCTGGCAGTTGTTAGGTCTCTGGAAGTCTCAGGTTAAGCACCCTTGCTGGGACCAATGGGGTACGGATTTAAGAGCAGAAAAAGGTAGGGATCATTATATTGACCTAGTGGGAATCTCTAAGAGAAAAAAAAAAGAGAAGATAATAATGAGGGGAAGAAGAGAAAGGGTTTATGTAAGCTTAAAAACAATGGTGTGAAAGCAATAATGGCAAGATTTAATGCTAACTGGAACTGCAGAGAAATTCTGTGGAAGCTTTGTTACCTTATGTGAAATTAAACTGTCGGGAAAATGGTTCAGAAGAACTGGGACATTTTCAGAGCTCACCCTAAAGAAAATACGATTTTAACAGATCTTGAGGTTTCTTGGTAGACTCTTAAAAGGCTCCCCTGGAGGCTGGATTTGCTGGCCACATCAGAATCAGAATCAGCAAGGCCATGGTCACTCTTGATAAGAGTTTGTCGCCTTGGCATTGAGATCTACTGAGAGTGAAAAAGAGAGACTGGGGTTTAGATTACAGGGAGGTGTGCTTAGACCACAGTTAAAAATGAGCAATTTCAAATATCCTTTATCTATTCAGTGTGAAGGGATGCAAGGTGGGTGGAGTATGGGGTCCTCAATTGAACTGAGGGCCATCATTTGGAAATCTTGTGTCTACACTCTGATGCTAATATGGTGACACAAGAATCGAGAGACTCAAGTCCCATCTCTGGATATACCACACTCTAATTTCATAAATTTGGGGAAGTTGTCTCATATCTCTGGATCTCTTTGTTCTGCTCAGAAGAAAAAAAAAGGCACAGAAGGCCTAAATGATCTCTAAGATTCCTTTTAACTCTAGAAGTCTAGGGTTACTGCAGAGAATGAAAATCAGTGGGAAAAAGAGCCACACTGTATCAACAATGCTTTACTTGTTTTCAAAAAAGATCCCTTTTATGTCTACTCTGATGTTTTAGATATGTCGATTCATAATTTTAAGTAGATTAATGTCATAAATTTCATATAATAGAAAAATGATAATTCTTGAACCAGGGAAATCTTGACAATTGTGTGTTTCTAACAGCAGTTGGAAGTCAGTTAGCTTTTTAAACAGCAAATACTGCATTTATTTACTCTTTTGGCTGTGTGGAAACTTACACTGCCAGCTTCAGCCACAGAACGTTCTATAAGAAGCAGTTGTGGTTTCCAGATGAGGGCAAGTGGGTAGCATTCTCCAAGGCCGATTCAGGAGCATCTGAGGTATGTAAGCACATTTTGCATCTTGGCACAGTGCACTTGTTATAAATCCCCTGTGCCTGGCTCTCTGTCTCCTACCCCGATTATTACCTTCTTATTTTGGCAGACTAGAACAACTGAGAACTTCTGTGGGATGAAAGAGCTGGTTCCAGTGGTCTCGGCGGTGCCTCAAGTCTTCCTCCGGGTAGATTCTTTTAGAATGAGGCTGGAAATGCCACTTGAAGGATCTGATTCTACCCTCCACATTAAGCAAAAGCCCACTCCATGTATCCTCAACTGGAGCCTGGGTTCTCATATGATGCTTATTTTTTCTTAAGTGGAGCAAAGATTGTGCCAATAAAAAGTAAAGAATACTGATTTGATTCTTTAATTCACTTGGTGGTTAAAGTGTGGGACAAACACTAGGAGTAATATGAATTCAGACCCAAACAAGAGATGTGAGCCCTTTCTACTGGACACATGCCGTTTATAGCAGTGGGTTTTCTGTGTCGCAGAGGAGTTGAAGATACGGAGTTATTTAGCAGTATCTGTTACTCAATGTGCATAGTGGTTACTGACGATAGTCTGATTAATTGAAAGTATCAGTTTTCTAATGTGGATGCCTATACAATCATTTTTAAAGGAAATCCTCATATTCCTAAAATTGTTGATTCCAGTTGCCGTCTTTAAGATGTGTCACTATACGGACAAACGGAAAGACATTTGGAAGACAATGAACAGTGTGAGCCTTGGTTAGTAGAAGATCACTGGTATTTTTGTGTTAGAATACTTATATTCAGGTCTCAGCTTTATCACCCATTATGTGTATGTTCTCGAAGAACCTTCTTTATTTCTATAAAATAGCATCTGGAAATGGATAGCTTACTGTTGTTGGCAAAATTGTAAGATACTCCCCGTGATTCCCACTCCCAGGGGTATATGCCCTGTATAATCCCTTCCTCTTGGGTCTGGTGGCACCTGCGAATACGAGGGAATATTATTCCCACGATTATTGATATTATATGTTATGCAGAAAAGATGAAGAGATTGTAATGATGTAATAATAATTAATCTTGGGGAGAAGGGTAGTGACGGGAAGAAAGAATTTTGCGACTCCTAGGTGCAGACAATTTTCTCTTTCTTGATCTGGATACTGGTTACTGGGTGTGCACAGGTTATGTAAACTCATGGAGCTATAATATGTGTACTTTCTGGATGTTTATTGAGTTTCAGTATAGCATTATAGCATTTATATGTACTTTTAAAGAGCTATTTTTCTTTCAAACTATTAAAAAGTAAAATGATCTAAATGATAAAAAATAAAATTATTTAAATAGAGATGTTAATTTGCTTTGAAAAAATATTTAAATTTTATTAAGTATTTTGGTTAAAGTAACACCATTTACAATTCTAGCATTTAATGGTCATCTAATTGCCAGTGAAAGAATTTATTTCATACTTCAAGTATTTTGAATCTAGTTCCACATATATTTATATTTAAGAGTAATATGATTTGTGGAATATTGCAAACTGTTCTTCAGTCACCATCTGCAACCGGTGTGAGTACTATACTAATTTATGGTGGTCACAGATCCGAAAATTGAAACACAAAGAGAAGGAAGAACATAGATGCTTGACCCTACTATGAAATGGTACTTCATTATTCAAGAATCTTACTATCTAGGAAGAAGAATTTTTAAATTAATCATCCTTTTTCTTACACCCAAATCTTTTCCAACCTAACAAAAGCATTGCCCATTTCTGATACTGGCAAACAGCCCACAAATCTTCATGGCGTTCAGATGCAGTCACCAGTTGTCACAAGGACATATGGGCTGAGATGTGAGAAATATTTCTCTGGGGCCTGAATAGTTTCAGAAATGAGGGAGGATGTTTGGAGTTCCAGGCCATATCCTGCCAGCACTGGGAGTAGGGTCCCACGTGCAGAGTCGCCCATATGTTCTTTAGTAAATGTATTTGTTCCATTCATTTGTTTCTGATATGTGTGTTTTCTAAAGTGTGGAGCCCAAAGCAGAAGCCTTTTTTTGCCTGCGTCTGAGATTGAGTTTAACTGACAATGCTAAAAATTTTTGAAAATTTTAGAATTTTGAAGAGGAGAGATTCATAATGTCATTTAATGCTTTAATAGAGGAAGGAAATGTGATTTTACTGCATGAAATAATGTATATTTACTATCTACGTCTTGGAAAATTATCCATCAGCACCATTATATTTATGCTTTTATTTAACAACAAAGTGGTATTTGTTTTCTTTAAGTATTTGTTTTCTTTCCTTGTCTAAAGTACCCATTGTATTTTAGTTAATATTTTCTTAGTGCAAGTTCCTTCTTATTAATATTCATAAGACAGAATATTTTTGTCTTTCTATGTTTTCCTTTCTTTCATCATTCACATTGCTGCTTTATTTTTCTTACTGTGAATTTCTTAGAAAAATCCTTCCTAATACCAAATATTGCTCCTGTTTCCTAGTACTGAATATTGCTTAGTCAGAGAGAAAGGTGGCTCCTTTTTAAGGTAGTTTTTTTCATGCTTTAGTATGAATACTAAATATGACACTTGGAGTAAGATTGCTCTTATTTTTAAATGAAAAAGCTTCCATGATGTTATCAATTACTGAACTCTTTGGTTATAATATCAAATTCAGCTGGAAAGTTATATAATTGGAAACTGCAATTCATGAGGTGCTTTGCGCAGTTGTTCCTGCCATTACTACTAAATATAATTATAATAGAACAGTTCTGGATAGATTGTGGATGTGTCTTGAGTGTTGTATAATGAGAACACGATTGTTAATGTAATAAATTTGACAACAAACGATTTGTGAGATGATGGTAGTGATTTCAATATAAATGAACTTAGCACTTGATTGTAAATGTTTCTATAAGGAGGGAAGGATTCAGAAACAAAAGTTACTTTTTATCGCTGGATTTCATTGTAAACTGAATTCTCATATGTCTATCTCTCTACAATTGGATGTTGCTTCTTTTAGAGGGAATAGAGAAATCATATCAGTATCTAGAGATTATACTTATAAAAGAATGAAATGAACCTACTAATTAATTTCTCTGTTTAATCTCTTATAACATGGAATTTCTTAATATAAGCAATAAAATTAAAATTTTATTTTTGCTTTAGAATGTCTCTGAAAATGTAATTGTAGTTTTGCCTCGCACAAATTAGAACAAAATATAAAACAATTCAATGAATTGCTTCTATTTTAAATCATTTTGAAGTTTTGCTTTTTACATGCAACCTCAAAATTTTTTTAACTTAAAGTTACTCTTCCTTAAAGTAACTTAAAGTTACTAAAGAGTAAGAAAGAAGAGCTTTGGAGTGTCAACCTTGAACTAAGAGTCAAAGGTGGGGCATTTTTGTATTTCTTTAAACATTTGTTCAATAGATATTTTAAAAAATGTTTATTGCAAAATTAAAAAGAAATATTGGCTGCAATTTGGAGGATGATTCATAAATATAAACAGTGTTAAATAACTTCTGTTCTTGGTTATGAGAATGCAAATGAAACCAGCTTACTTTCCTACCTGGGATCAACTAGAAAAGTAGACTGTGTGAACAAATATTTTTTAGATGTTGGATAATAGGAAGCTTATATAAGTCATCCCCAACAGAAGAAAAAAAAGTGACACAAGTCCTATAATTGTCCTCTGTTTACTGCCTGGAGAGTTTTTTTGGCCATAGTGAAGAAGTAGGGATGGGGAAACCAAAACAGAGCCCAGAGGTCCCAATGCTTTGAGGAAACAAAGATGGATTTAGGGAGGCGAAGTCAGACTAACAGGGCTGAGTACCAGGAAGAAGGAAGTTGTGCAGAGAGAGAGAACTCTAAAAAATCTGCAGATGGGTCTCTCTAGTCCTTGACCCAGTCATGACACGTACATGTCTAGGCAGAAACTAGCTGAGATAGAAGAATCACATGAAAGAAGAGCTGGAATAATCTCCAGAGTTCAGATGGCTCCAAACTCAGGAGACGTCATCAGTGAATTCTATCAAATATTAAAGGAAAAGGTAATACCAATCCCATACAAGCTTCCAAAACACAGAGGAGGGCGAGACACATCTCAAACATTCTGCATCCCACATTAGGCTGACACCAAGAACAGAAATAAAAATTAAAAGAAAATTAAAGACTAATATTCCTCATTAAATGAACACAGCTATCTTTAATAAAATGTTAGCAAATATATTATAGCAATATTGAAAAAAAATGGATGACACATCATGACCTAGTAGGTTTCTTCTAGGTCGTAGTAGCAAAGTTGTTTCATTTTGAAATCGGTCAATGTAATTCACCATATTAACAGCTAAAAGTGAAAAAAAAATCTCTATAGATGAAGAAAAACCCTCTGGCATAATTCAACATCCATTAATTCGTGCATCCTGATAGGTTACAGACAATTTCATTTGTTTCATTACTAATCTGTCCACTTTGGTTCCGTTTTTGTCAATCAAAGTTTCTATGAGAGAATTAAGCCCAAATATTCTGAGGCAAGGCTTGGCAAACTTTTCTGTAAATGGCCAGGTTGTTGTAAATCATTTATGCCACTGTACCTTGAAAGAAGCCAGAGAAAATATGTGAATAAGTGGCTCTGGCTGCATTTCAATAAAACTTTGTTTTTGGACAATAAGATTTGAATTCCATACATCACAAAATACTCCCTTTCTTTTTACTGTTTTCAACCATTTAAAAATGTAAGAAGTCATTCATAGGTCATGATGTATATATATAAAAAAAACAGTTGGCTGGATTTGGCCTACAGGCTATATTTTACTGACCTCTGGTCTAAGATATTCATTGTATGTAATGAATTCATTTTTAATATGCATTTAGCATGTACCATTCTTGGAAGAGTTGAGAAAATTATCCCCAAATGTGTGTTCTTTGACTCAGATGTGGTATCCTGATTGAGAAAAGCTGTATTGTATCACTAGGTTTCCCTACTGTAAAGTTACTTCACCCCCTTGCAAAATGCATTTTGTGGGAAGAGATACCATGACCTATGTAAATATCCCTTCACATAAATAAGCTTTCAATTTATTCATTTATTTATTTATATCTATAAGGACTTGAGATTTCCTATTTCATCAGTGAGTTATAATCTGTTATTATGTATTTTCATGTTCAAATTTTTCCTGCTTGGGCCATTGAGAACCCATTCATGCTGACTCCTATTTCTTTTTGACATGTCCACATTATTCTTGAGCATTTCCTTTCTGGAAGAACAAGATTCTCTAGATCCATCTTGCTCATGCTTGCTTCTGCAGCCCTGAAATTAGCCATCTCCCCCACAAAAGTTCTGGTTCTTTTTACTGGAGAGTGGGATTTAGAAGTCAGTGTCTGAGAACTAGATGGGCTTATTTTATTGGGGTGTTGCTGAACCCAGTCCCAATCAGTGGACAGGCATCTATGTATGTTCAAACATACATATATTCATATCTGTATTTATTTCTCTATCTATCAGTCATCTATCATCATCATCATCTCTATTTATTGAAAGATAATACCAATTCTATACCAATTCTATGTATATGTGATCACACAATACTAATACTACATGGTTCATGTTAGTTTTCTGCCTTTTTGTACTTAATTCACTCCTCTAACAGTAAGAAACTTGGCTCTCAATCCCCTTATATGTCACCAATCTCTCACAAATGTTGCCACCACCCTATACCCATGGAATGCTCTTTCCACGCTGTTTTCTCCCTATGCCAGGATGCTCCCCTGCACAAATGCCCTTTTCACCTCTTTTGGGCTCTATTACTCCACATCAGTTTACATGACACCTCCCTCACCTTTGTCGGAGTTTGATACTCTGCGTTGGGTTGCCCTATGCATGTATTCCCTTCTTAAACAGCTCAGGCTTCCTGTCCCATGTAAGGCCCCCACCCTGTGGGAATCATCTCATACAGCCCAAGCTGCCCGTCTTTGTGGACTTCCTCCTCATTCTGCTTGGGCTCTAACATACAATCTGCTCTGCCCACACATGTGGGCACCTTGCACACTCTAGTCTCTATGTCAAACTTCCCTACCGTGTGCCCTCCTCAACCTGGATGGCTCTGACATCCCAGTCCAGGCCTCCTCACACGGAGAAGAGTTCCTTCAATGGTTCTGACATCCAGCACTGGGCCACCCCTTGTGGAGATGCCCTACTGAACCAGCATAGGCTCTGAAATGTCCTGTAAGTGTGGACACCTTGCTTGGGTTATGTTACCTGATTCTGGAATACCTCCATGTGTGGAAAGCCTCCTTATCCCACATGGGCTCCAACATCACATGACAGGTTGTCTACAAGTGTGGGTGGCCACCTTACCCTGTTTGGATTTCTAACAGTGTGACAGCCTGCTCCCGCATATGAATGCCTCTTTGCCCTACTTGGGACCTGACACTCTGTGTGGGTAGCCCTGCAATAGGGGTGGCCTCCTCATCCCACTTAGGTTCTAACCCTCCATATGCCCCTTGTCTGTGGGGCCACCATGTGAACTCTACTGAGACTGTCACACCCTACTGCCATTGGAGCTCCTACCCACTGCTTGCACAGTGACCTACAGTGATTGGGGGATTAATGGTTCCCCAAAGATGTTCACATCCTAATCTCTGTAACTTTTTAACATGTTAGGGAACATGAAGAGGGAAATTAAGATTGCTAACCAGGTGATCTTGAGATGGAGAGATAATTCTACATTATCCAGGTGGGCCCAGCCTGATCACAAAAATCTACATAAGTAAGGGAGGCAGAAAGGGGAGAACTAAAGAGATGGTAGCATAAGAGGTACTCAGCCCAATGTGGTTGGGTTTGAAGATGGGAGGGGACCAAGAGACAAGGAGTGGAGGCAGCCTCTGGAAGCTAGAAATGGCAAAGAAATGGATTTTCCTTTAGACCCTCCAGAAAGGAATGTGGTCCTATTGATATCTTGATTTTAGCCCAGTGAGACCCATTTGGACTCCCGAATTCTGGAATTATAAGATAATAAATTTGCATTGTTTCAAGCTACCATGCTTGTGGTAATTTGGTATGGCAGTGATAGGAAATAAACACTTACTTGTTCTGCCTGACCTAATTGCTTTAGGACTGAATTGTTCAGGAAGGGAAGGAAAGAGGGAGAGGAAAATAAATGCATGTCTTTTAGAAACAAAATCATAACCCAAATAAATAATGCAATAATATAAATACAAAATAGTAGTATTAATTGTAAGCATTCCAGGTAATGGAAGGCTGATTTCAGAGATATTTCTGGGGCAGGGGGAGCCTTGCAGCATTGCTCAAGTCACATTTCTTAAGTAATCAAAGCTGGGACACTATCAGGGTCAGAATCTCTCTTATACATGTAGGATAAATATCCTTAAGTAGGATGAGGAATAGAAAAGTCTTTAAACATAAAAAAGAATTGTCATTTGAACAATATCATTCAATGTATACAGCCTTTCTGTTTCTATTACCTCATAATCCTCATAAATAAACTCTCCCTATAGTATTTTATGATTACTTTATGAGGCTCAGAGACATTAAGAAGTTTGTCCAAGGGCTGGTGCATTATCGAAACTGAAGAACGATAGTATCCTGACTCTAAGATCAGAGCTCTTTTTCTCTACTGTGACATCCCAATCTCCTACTTAGTTGTGAAATTTCACCTGTTTATCTCTTACCAATTCATTTCCCACAATGTTTCTGTAACTCTTATTTGGTATATTTGTATATTTAATCTGCTCTTTTACTTGAGATTTGCACTCATTCACTTAACAAGCCATGAATACAGAGCTGAAAGACCTTAGAAAGTGCAAAAATGGTTCTTAATGATAGGACTTTTGGTTTTTCTTAAACTAAATGTACTCGGCCTGTTACTTAGGTGCGTTTCCATTTCCAGTGCTCAGGAGAGAATGTGGTATACATTATATTCTTAAATTCTGCTAAAGGGAAAAAAAAAACCATAATTTTGCAATGGAAGCGAATGGCCACCCTGTGGCTTTTCCATTAAAAGACTATTGAAAGCCAATTTAATTCAGTTTAACTTCAGTCTAGCATCTTAATAGTTGTAATAAAGAAAGTCATAAGGATGCTCATTGTCTCTGCATAATCTCAATAGCTCCCTCCAGAATTTTAGGGTAAATGCTTAAAATTAGCAATTTACTTTCAAGTTTTGTTTTGGGGGATGCGAAGTGTACCCTAAAACATGCATCCTTAGCTTTTGCAAAATATAGTTTAATTGATAAGGAATTACTAAGGCAAAGAAACACATACCCAATATCTCTGAATGCATAAATTTCTTTTTTTCTAATTCAGGTACAGTGTTAAATTGGGATTTTTTTATAATGATAACATTGTTTGTAAGAAAAATAATCTATTACCACACCAAAGGGGATGCGAGATAATCGAGTTTCACGTTAATGAATAGCACCATAATAGCCACTTTATCACAAGGCTATTTCTGTATCCAAAATGCCTGTAATGGCACCATATGCTGGTATGGGAATTATACTTTGTGTTTGAAAGAGAAATTAAATATAAACACATTTATTTTTACCCTAGTTAGTTTTGAGGCAATTTCATGGACATGGAGCATCCTTTATTTGTACACAATATGCATAAAGATAAGGAATTGGGACTTCGTGGTTTGCTATTTTGCATTAAAGAGACTGTCTTAGGTCCAGAGACTCTCCTGCCTGTATCTTGATGGTCAATTTGTCTTGAGCTGCTCAGGAAACCAAATTTCTAATGGAAAAATAATTAATCAATTCAAATGAGAAAGAGAATTACCAAACATGATATCTAAATTACTATATTCTCTTCTTTTCCTTTGAGAAATTAAAAAAAAATCAGAAGATGATTCAATTAATACAAAATCAGAACAAAGAGTGTAGGATGATTGTACAAAATAAGTGAGCAAGCTGTGAGTATCTTAGGGAGCCATTCTTCTCAGTCACAGAGAAATATTCATCAAGACATCAAACTGCTGGTCTGCTGAGAAAACTTGAGCTCGGAAGTCCCCGTACAAATTGATAAATTTTGAACACTTTTAACCTTTTTCTTGAAAGTCAGGACAATATAACAAAGTATTTTTCTAACATTTTATTATGGTGATTTTCAACAATAGAGCCAAAATTGAAAGCATTTTACAGTAAACACCAGAATACTCACCACTGAGATTATACTGCTAATATCTTGCTGTGCTTTGT
Organism: Ursus arctos; assembly: GCF_023065955.2. Lineage (NCBI taxonomy): Eukaryota > Metazoa > Chordata > Mammalia > Carnivora > Ursidae > Ursus > Ursus arctos. The sequence goes on along the minus strand of NW_026622775.1, from coordinate 14,350,652 downwards.
TTTATTACATCTCTGTTCACGTATCCATCCCCCTCAGACAAAAAAAAAAAGAATATATACAGTATGACGCTATTTGCATAAATTTCAAAAGTGCAGGCTAAGCTAATCTATGATGTTAGATGTCAGGATGCTAGCTGTGCTAGGTGGAAGGGGTCATAAGGGAACTTTGGGCACCATCGTGAAAGAGGACTTCAACCACCTCCATTTTGACCTCAAGTTTTCTAATTAATTAAGTTCTTCATGCCAGTTTCTCTCTTAACTCAGGCAGAGGACCCTGCAGGCACGGCATCCCCGATGGGAACTGACACTACCTCCCAGCCTCAAGCAATAAAGACTGTCCTGAGCCAGCAAGACGGGGAGTGACTGACCCCAAGACTACGATTGCCTACCTGCAGGTACCCGCCCATTTTTCCTCCACATTTTCCTTATATAAACCTGAGAATATTTTCAGCCCTTTGGAGAGAGTCTTTGAGATGTTAATCTGTTGTCTTCCAGATGTCGGTCTCACTGAAATAAATTCCTTTCTTGTTTTACCACCACTTGTTTCTCTGCCTTTGAATTTTGTCAGTGGCAAAGGTCAGTGGCGAATGGCCAAAACACTTTGGTCTTTTTGGGAGCCATGTGCTCTTGGACCCCAACACCCTGGCTGCAATAGTGGTTTATTTCTGCATGTTGGTGACAGTTTCATAGGGGTATTCAATTTGTGATTTGCACAGTTTTCTGAATGTTTGTTAGAATGCAACAAAAGTAATACCAACAAAACTGTTATAAAGAGGTTAAAATACAGAGGTCAACAGAGTGAATAGAAATCAAACAGAAAAAATCTAGTATATTCTTCTTATTAGAGAGATGTTCAAAGCAACCTAAAACTAAAAACTGGAAATATGGGAGTGCAAAGAGATAAACCAAATATGGATCAAAAAAACCGCAAAACACTAGTATATTTATTTTTTCTAACAGTTAGTCTGGCCCGTCCAGGATTAAATATTCTAATTTACATTAGCCTCCCCCTCCACCCACATTTATTTTACTCATAATTCAAATAGATTAAAAATTGGTAAAGACGTCAAGGTGAAATCCAAGAGAGGATATGCATTCTTCTCTAGCATGAATGGAATATTTACAAAACGATCACATACTAGACCATAAAACAAGTATGTCAATAATCCTCAAATACCAATAAAACAAAGATCACATTCTCTGACCATAATACAAATGAATTCCACAGATTCTGATGTTAAATCTCTAGATTCTTATTCTGCATGCCATATACTTGTTTGTTCAACTGCCCACTCAGCATAATCACGTGAACGCTGAATAAACATCTCAAACCCAGCAGGGCTCAAAGTGAACACCTAATTTCCCCCTGCAGACTTGCTCCAGCCATAGGTTTCTTTGTCTTCAGGTTCTCAGGCCAAAAGACTGAGAGTCATTCTTGTCTCCTCTTTCTCTTAAACCCATACCCAGTTTATGAGGAAATCCTGAGGACTCTACTTTTAAAAATGACATCTCAGTTAAAACTAGTTCTAGCCACCTGCACTGTAGTCATGCTGGTGTAAGCCACCTTCTGTCACATTACCTTCTAACAGGTCTACCCATGTCCTGCTGTGTCTATTTTCGGCTACTGCAGCTGACATGCCCCTTCTGCGGCAAGCTGGAACATGTCACTGCTTGTTGAAACGCTGTGGTGCCTTCCCACTTCATTCAGAAGCAAAGCCTTATAATGGTCTGAAGACTCTCCTTGTCTTCCTCTCTACTACATTTCTAGTCTCCTAGCCAGCTACTCTCCACTGCCTGCTCCACTCTAGCCGCTTTGCTGGTCCTAGAATGAATCAGGCATCCACTTCTCTTAGCACTTTGGCTCTTCTCTTCCCTTTGCCTAGAAATCTTCCAGGAACACATTTGGTGAATTGCCTCACCATCTTCAAGTCTTCCTTAAAATTTCTCCTTCTTTCTGAGATCCCATGACAAACCTATTTAATATTGCAAACTTCCCCTCATTTCTAGGCCGTCTAGCAGGTGCTCTGTATGGAATTGTTGAATATCACAATTTGGGATTTGCAGCTAAAACAGCACTCATCAAATCGATTATAGTCTTCATGCTTCTTTTGGGGAAGAACATGTTTATTACAGGGAAAAAATATAGGAAATAAACAAGCTAAGTATGTGACTCTGTGGTTTCCAGCTCAGATTTTGCCTGATTTTCCTGGTCACATTCACTTACATGTTCTCCAGATACTTAAAATCATCACATTCTATGGAGAAGTCATCTTCAAACTGTTCTTAAATTCTTCATATTGCAAAAAGTATCAATAGTCACAGTGATCTATTCTGGGAGCATATGAAAACATTCTTGACTCCTCCTTCTCCCTGACATATCGATTCAAACAATCACCAATTTTTGCAAATTTGCATTCCTCAACATCTCTCCAATCCCCTTGTATTTCTATGTTACTTTGTCCAAATACCAAGATCCAAGATCCAGTCACAGCAGTTCTCACTTGTTTTGCTCACTGCCTTTGTAACTGTTCTTCCCGACTACACTGCAAATCTGCTCCATATTCCATTCACTTCACGGTAGCTGCTATGGGCTGAATTGTGTCCCCTCAAATCTGTAAACTCCAATACCTCAGAATGGGACCTTACTTGGAGATAGGGTCTTTACAAAGGTAATAAAGTTAAAAATGAGGTCATTAGGATGGGTCTTAATCCAGTATGACCAGTATCTTTATAAAAAGGGAACTGAACACAAAGATAGTACAGAAGGAAAATAGTATTAAGAGACACAGGGAGAATATGGCCATCTAAAAGCCACAAGGAGAGACCTGGAACAGAGCCTTCCCTCACCCCCCTTACAAGGAACTAACTCATCCAACACCTTGGTTTTCACTTCCAGCCCCCAGCACCATGAGAAAATTAATTTCTATTATTTAATCGCCCAGTCCACAGTACTTTGTTATATATGTAGCCCCAGCACATTAATACTGTAGCCAATAATTATTTTTAAAATGTATTTTGAATACCTTTAAATTATTCAATAGCTACTAACTCTTGATACAAAAATACAAACACTTTGTCCTTAAGGTGGCTTTCAGAACCCTGTATCTCATTTCTACTCTGTCACCTTTCTTTTTATGTTTCTCCCTATCCCCCTGCACCCAGGGACTCTGACAGCAGGACCAGCAACCACTACAGGGGTAGAGGGTGAAACATATTTCTATAGATGTGTTGTATTTTTCCACAGAGCAGCTTTCCTCTGTGTTAAACAAAACCTTAAATGATTCTTGAACATCTTGTGTCAAACAGTAATCTGAAGGATAAAATTTTTCACATTTATAAATATTTTCTCCTTTAACAATGTGACCACAGATTCCTTAAAAGAGCAGATTCTCAAGGGGTTGTTCACAGATCATGGAGTACTTTACAGAAGAATGGAAAAACTGAAGTATGCTAAAACACTGCTGATTAAGTTTCAATTGGAAATTAAGGTTAAGCAAACTTATAATTATGAAAAGTAATAAACAATCAGATACATGTCCTTTAAAAGCTAAATAAAGCTAAAGCCCTGAAATACTGTAATTCTGGTTCAAAATGAGATACCTGCCAACCACCATGCAACCCACTTACCCTCATCTTTATAAATGCTGTTTACGAATGTTTGATGTGCCAAATCTTCTGCCTATATGGAAATTTTCTTTTACTGCACCATCCTCAGTCCACCTAGATATTCTTGATTTTCCTTCTAGCACATACATTAGCTCCTTCTTGTAGGTGTCGCTGTTGTATGCCCCAGAGTCCTGTTCAGGTATCAGTCATTCCAAATATTCCCTGGAGGTCTACTAAGTGCCAGGCCTGTGACAGGGGCTGAGGATACAGTGATAAAGTTAGAAGTTGTCCTTGTTTTGGAAAGCTGATAGACTAGTGGTAGAGTCAGGAAAACACAGTGAGTTAACCAAATACAGGGACTACTCAGTGACTGTGGTCAGTGCAGGCTGGTACAGCCAATGAGCATTTTGCAATATAAGCTGAGATTTGAAGGTTTAGCAGGATGAGAGGACAGTAGCATTTAGAATTGTTCAAAGGAAAATGGTCTAGACAATAATTTTAGGATTTATTTGAATAAAACTGGTATATAAAACTATACGATTAGATGAAATCATTTACGAAGGGGATATATATGGAGAAAGAGAGAGAGAGGAGAAGGAGAAGAGGAGGAAGAGGAAGGAAGGGAAGGAGAAGGAGAAGAAGGAGGAGGAGGAGGAAGAGGAAGAAGAAGCAGAGGAAGAGATGGAGAAGGCGGAGACAGAGAAGGAGAAGAGGAAGAGGAGGAAGAGGAAGGAAGGGAAGGAGAAGGAGAAGAAGGAGGAGGAGGAGGAAGAGGAAGAAGAAGCAGAGGAAGAGATGGAGAAGGCAGAGACAGAGAAGGAGAAGAGGAAGAGGAAAGGGGGAGGAGGAGAAGTAGTTGTAGGGGAGCATAGGAAAAGAAAGAGGAGTATCCAAGAGAACGCCATGAGGAAAATCAACATTTAGGGAGAAGAGAGAACTAGCAAAATAATCTAAGATAAAGTGTCTTCTGAAGTAGGAGAAAATCTAAGAGACCATGGTGTCATAGACAAAAGGATAGATAAGGAGTAGTCTAATATATCATATACAACTAAGAATTTGTGTAAGATGCAGATGGAAAGTTACTTCTTAAATTCAATGACACGAGGGCCATCAATTATCTCGACAAGTGCCTTTTTATGAAGTGTTAGATGGAAACTGTATACAAGTTGGTTGAAGAGTGAACAAGAGATAAAGAAATAAATAAAACACTTTGAAGAGCTTGGCAATGAGGGGGAGCAGAGAAAACTGTTTTGTAGTAAGGGTCTCTCCTAAGTGCCTGCATGGGTACCCTCTAATATATCCATCCCGATCCACAACATGATGTATGATTAATGTCTCTATTTATTCACTCACATTCATTCATTCATTCAACAAATATTTATTGGACCAGGCACTTGCCTGCATGCCATATGCCCAATTAAACTGTAAATCTGAATCTATATATATCAGTTTCACAGATACACCTCAAGATCTTAGCACAATACCTGTCAAGTAATGGGTACTCGTTAGTTCTCTTTTGTTTGGCAGTGAAATTTTTGAACCAAACTACCCAGTCACTTGGGGTCGTTGTGTTTGGCCGGTGTTAACAGCCATGAGCAAGAGCTTGATTTCCTGCTTCTGAGACCACTGCGGAAGGCCTGGTCCCTTTTCTTCCCAAGGCTAGATTGTTCAACATTCACTTAGATTCTCTGAGACAATCCCATAATTCCCTTTTTGCTTAAACTAGTCTAAACCATACTTTTTTTATTTTAAGCTAACAGGATCTTAACTAATGCAATTTCTCCCATTATAACTATGGAGGAAATTAAGCTTTGTTAGCATGGGGTCCATAGACGGTCTGAAAAGGTCCAGACCAGGAAAGAGAGGCATAGAACTTAAAACCTGCCTAAGGTCACTGAATTAGTGAGAGTCCAGGACACATCCAAGCAGTCCAGTTCCATGCTTCTTGGTCTTAACCCCCAGCTCTACTGAGGCACAACTATGAGAACCGACACAGTAGATGCAAGAACGTATGTGTTCAAATTTTAGGCAGCCGTTCAGAAAAGGCGATGCTCTGGAAAATAGAGTCAAGTCTAACTTTCAGCTGAGTTGGCTTGACCAGGCATATAGTTTACAGAATCTGGAAGGGAGACCTTGAAATAATCATTCTGAGTATTTATCCTACCCCAGTGCCTTTGACAAACATTGAGTAGCATTTTATATGGTTTCATTCAATGTCAAGTAGGGCTGGACAAGGACTATTTTCTTATTGCCAGCTTAGCACTCACCCATAGTCCTTCACAGACATTGTGTAGATATTTGTTTCGAAAGTACATGAAGAAACTAAATAATTGCCTGCAGACAACTGCAAGATTCTCCTTTGAGTGGTGTTTTGAATCTGCTTCAGCAAATAAGCTGAAGTTCTACTGTATGTAGTATGGCGGCGAAAACCAAGCATACCTACAGATTATATTCAGCTCAGAAGTTTGTTATTGTGCTCTAAGATTTCAGATCTACTCCTAAAGCTTTGCCTGTTTTATCTCCGATAACCACATTGGAAATACTCCTTCGCAATCCACTATTAAATGGAAAAAAGTTACTAAATTAGAACGCTGGTACTTTTAAAATTAATTTGCTTTCAAGTGTAGTAAATTTAAACACAGGCAGTGTCCGTGATTGACAAAACATGTTTTGAAGAAGGTCACCTTACTTGATACTATAGTGGAATTTGGATATTTGCCTATTTTTAATTTTTTTTAAAGTAGCTACATCCTAACAGCAGAGGGAGAAGCTGGGAGGAAGGACTATATTGTTGGTTGTGGGAAAGGAAGCTCAGAGAAAATGTTACTCTTCACCTTTCTTTCCTCTGTATCCAAGAGAAGGAAGACTGTCCTGCCCTGGTCTCAAAGAGACATGGGCGCTTTTCAGAGGACATTACCCTAGTGCATTTTCTCTTTGCGAAGGACAGACCCATGAAGCATTGACCACGTCACTCAGCATGGGGAGCATAGGGTCCCTGTCACCTTCCCCTCTATTCCTCCACTGGTCCCTTTGCAACCTTGGGCCTCATCTGTGGGAATGGGAGTCCCCTGCCCAAACTGTCCCACACCACAGCTCCTTGCCCTGGCTAGAATTGCCCTGCCCTGGCCTACTACTTTTGTGTAACAAAGGCATTACATTCCATCAGGTTTGGACACAATAAAATGTAATTATATTTCAAGCCAATTCAAATGTGATTCTACTCGCAAACATCTTCTGGAGTGCTGGTGAAAAAAATTTTTAACACACACATACACACACACACACACACACACACACACACACACACTTTCCCTTCTTAGCCAGAAGCTGGTACTATGGAAAAAAATTGGTACAAAGCACAGAGGAAATGTTAGAATTCATGTTTTAGGTAAACAGAACTTCTTTCTTACTTAGCAAAATCTGTAGAACACATTTAAATTTTACAACAGTTCTGATCATAAAGACAAGTACAGATTCTAGGTCAGGGGAAGATATTGGTTAAAAGTAATCTGTAGGATACATTCCACCTTCCCAGAAATCCTGAACAGAAACCTCTTGTCCAGACCTTGTTCATCTAGTATTTAGGTACCTTTCCCTGCAGACTGTGGACACATTGGAATGACAGTGAGTGTGGTTGTACATGGAAGGTTGTTTATTTTTTCACTATTTTGGTATATGTCTTCATTAAGAACCTGAGGGGATATAGGAAATATTCTTTTCCTTCAGTGATTCACAAGGAACCATGACCATATTCTGGAGCTTAAAGAAGAGATAGAAATTTAAAGATATAGTATTTATTGTAAAAATAGAATTTCAAACTTATTTACAGAAAAATGTAGATGGTACCATTTCCATTATGAGGTGCCAACCACATTTCACAAAGGGAAATATGTGTAGTATCTCTAAAATGGTTACTTTAGCTCATATCCTCCCAGGAACTCCTTATTCTAGTTGGAATTGCTCCTAAGACCAATTGTCCAGTTTTCATATTGAATATTCCATAAGGGGTTCCACAATTTTCTATTGCCAAGTGAGGTGATCTTTCACTCATATTTCCACAGATGTGAGATAATATCAAATGGGAGGGAAACTGAAACCAGTGGTCTCTAGAAGTGGATATGATTTTTATAAGCATGTGAAGCACAATATATATTTAATACTCCATGATTTCTCTGAGCTCAGTATAAGCTTTTTAGCATGAGCTCACATATGTGTTCAAAGGGCTGAATGATGTCATTTAGCTGGAGGGGGAAATGACAGGTGTGTTTGGTGACATTTTAGAGGTGCAAAATGATAAAAAATAATTAGACTTACTTAAATTCTGTCCTTTGGAAGGTATATATCAGAACAAACGTGAAGAAAATAAGATATGTTTCATCATTTTCCATTATTTTACTCATGAGCTATCAGCATTCATTTTGAAGTAGATGTATCTTTCTTTTAAATAGGGAAAAATAAGAAAAGAAGTAATAGATATTTTGACTAGATATTGCCCTGGAAAGTTCAACTCTGTTTCCATGGTGGCTCAAAGGTAAATCTACAACGTTAGAAACATTGGAAGCATCAGCGATCTCTCCTGGCATTAGTAAATTGCAAAAGATAGTGTCTGTACCATGCAGTCAAAACACTGTGTAGAGTATAGTTGCAGAAGATAATTTGGAAGACTGCATTCCCCCAGATCAATGATAATCTTCTAAGGGGATGAATCTTAGGACTTTCATCCAAATACTATTATAATGTGAACAAAATGCTGTGTCTACAGAATTAATCCAGTGGTGCCCATGAAAGTGAGTATTACTGATACCATCGTGGCTAATGGCTGTGTCCTCAGGCTAATAACGGGCATACCTAAATTTTAACTTTCCTATTGAGATTACATTTCCAAAATGTTTGGGGACTGAAGCGGTTTTCACAGTTATCTCAACACTTGACAAATGGAAAGCAAAGCATAAATCCAAATAATGTACTTAGAAATAACTGAGCATTTGTTCACAGCCTAGCTGTTCATTTCAGCATTTGCCACCACCCTGCACATGCTGTAGGACTTCGTGTTTTTATCTATCAACTTCAGTTTCCCTTTGAATTTGATTTGTTGCCTTTGCATATTAGGAATGCTCTCCAAGCAGCCCACAGATTCAGGAAACCTGATCTGACCTTCTGCACAGACTAGGAAGTTGTCTCATAAAATACTCCAGATGGAAGTGAAGGGGTTGTGTTTGAAAGGAGGGGTGAACCAAGAAACAAGTTGGAGTATGTGTTTCTTCCATAGGAGGTAGATGGTATGGTTCTCTGCATATTTTTGTGCATGTGTGATATACTTTTATACTCTGTGTCTCGTAGTACCCACATATAGAAAGAAGTTGGTTTCAGCAGGGGCACAAAGGCAGTTCAGAAGGAACCTCTTTCTAATGGTATAGTGACACGTATTCTGGTTCATTTGATTTAAAGATAGAGATGAAATTGAATTTGCTTGAGTTCTGTCTGCAATAACTTGCAATCCATATTTTAAACTAACCAACAAGGAAGTTTGATTCTTCAGACCATTTCCATAGGTAGTTCTTCCCTTCCAGTTACTGCTTGGAAAGGAAAGGCCAAAAAGTAACTAAAACGGAACGAACAAAAGGGTGAGAGAGATGGGACACTGTCAATGTTAAACCCACCTCACTTTACATGTTCGAATCCAAAGCCTGTGTTGTTTATATCCTTGAAATCTTTGGCATTAATCCTTAGCTGTGCATACCTTTGTCACTATTTGACTCAGGTTATCATAATTTCTTGCCTGAAACGCTACAATTAGTGTCTGCCTTGGCAACCTTGATCCCTTTGTCCTCACACTGCCACCAGAGGGATCCCTGTAGAAACACGTATCTGGTCTGTTATGGCTCACCCAACTCTTTCATTATCTTCTCTTTATTTTATAATGAAACCAGGACTCTTTGGCTTGACACTGAAGACCATTTGCGACTTGTTTTTTCTCAACCTCTACATCACCAATCTTGTCCATCTCCGTTTTTCTCTCAAACTCCAACTGCTCTGAAATGCTTGCCTGTCCTTGAGGGTGTTCACCTTGTTCCTGAAGCTTTCTACCTGCTGGTAGTTCTCTCTCCCCGAAAAAGGCAGTCCCAATGAAATGACCTGTGAGGCTTATGCATATTTTCTCATTCCAAATGTCATAACATCTCTAAATTTTTTTTCTGACTCTCCTCATTTCCCATCCTCTCATTTTCTAGGGAGAATGAGGCAACATGCTATGGTTGGGAGAACAGGGGTCTGAAGTCAGATAAATTTGGCTTGAAATACTCACCACACCATTTCTAGCTATGTAATCTTGGCCAAGGCCCAAGATTTATACAAGCTCTATTTCTACAAGCCCCAGAATGGTTGTGAAAATTAAATAAGATTTTGTATGTAAAATGATTGTACAACACCTAGATTACAACAGGAATTCAACCCACTTCTCCTCTACCTCTGTTCTTCTGTAGTAACTTGTATAAACCTATAATAGGACATTTATCACATTGAATCATGATTGAACATTCCTGGAATATAACAGCCTTGACTATTTAGAAATTATTCATATTTATCTGCTGCCTCACACAACGTCTGTTCATATTAGGCACTTAAAACTTGTGGTGTGAATAATTATAATCTTTTGGTCACATGGTGCATGAAGATATTAACTATGACAAGGCTATGTATGTATATGAATGAGAAGAAATGTTCAGTGTTTTATCAATAATTATTTCTATATGTTAGGAAAACAAATAGAGGACTTTGGTGTGCTAGAAAACCATAGTGCTAGAATTTGTAATCGAAGAGATGCTTTATGAATCATTTACTCAGCTCCTAATTTAACTCAATTAAGGGTCGCTCCACAACCTCAGTTAAATCAGGCATCTGACAAGAATAAGGCTATCCCACAATCTCATCTGCCGGTTAAAGTCAATATAGAAAACAGGCACAGTTCATTGACAAAGGGTCAAATGTGTTATTCATAGGGATATATTAATGATAGGAAAAGCTTGTGACCATTTAAACTATATAAGCTCATTCAATTTGAAATGCAAAATTATAAAACTGTAAGTATATAAACTGCTCATTTAAAACATATTGTTAGAATGTTGTTATATCAAGTATTGCAAACAGAAAAAATGTAGACCATATAAAATACTTTTACTGAGGAGTACTTAAACAAAAATCAAGAGTCAAGGCTAGTGCGCATTCACTCATTCATTCATTCATTCATTCAAAAATCAGTCAGTCAATATTCATTAAGTACCTACTATGTTTAGATAATACTAGAGTTGGGAGATAAAAATGTGTGAAGAAAGAAGACATAGACAATCCTCACACAGAGCTTATGTTTTAATGGTGGAGGCAGACAATAAGCTAGCACGTAAATAAATGAGCACAGCAGTTGTAGTTGTCAAAGGACTTCTGTAAGATAAAAAGTGCTATGATAGATACAAACTAGGAAGAATCTTCAGGGGGCCTCTCTGAGAAGTTGACTTTTAAGCTGATTACTGAATAAGCTAGCCCTTACAACTGTGGAGGTCAGGTGTTTTCCATATCTTGGGCACAGAAAGGAGTAAGATTTGGAAGTGGGAAAGACTTAAGACCACTGTGCCTGGAAAATAATGAACAAGGGGGAGGGTGACATGAGATGGGTTTAGAGAATATGTGGGGGCCAGTTATTCAGGATCTTAGAAGCCATGGTAAGGGGGCGCCTGGATGGCACAACGGTTAAGCGTCTGCCTTCGGCTCAGGGTGTGATCCCGGAGTTCTGGGATCGAGCCCCACATCAGGCTCCTCCTCTGTGAGCCTCTTCTTCCTCTCCCACTCCCCCTGCTTGTGTTCCCTCTCTCGCTGGCTCTCTCTCTCTCTGTCAAATAAATAAATAAAATCTTTAAAAAAAAAAAAAAGAAGCCATGGTAAGAAGACGGGGTTTTATTTTAGGTGCCATGACAAGAAATGGAATATTTTAAGCAGAAGAGTAACTTACTTAATTTTCATTTTAGAGAAAGAACTCTGGCTTCTGCAAGAATAGAAGCAAGAAACCCAGAAGACATGGGCATTTCTCTCACAGAGTGAAAGACTGGATAGAGAGGAGTGGCAGAAGAGACAGTGGATTTGAGATCCTCTTGCACATAATGGACAGGATTGCTGCCGACAAGGATGTAGGAAAGGGAGATTGGTTGAAGCACCAAGACGGACAGTGATGCCACGTACTGAGGCCGAGAAGACGAGAAGAGCAACCACGTTGGAGGTGGGGGATAGAACATGCGAACATGGTTAAGTTTGAGAAGTGTATGGATTGTTCAAGTTAATATTTTTACAACCTGGCAGTTAGATTTTAAAATCAAGGTCTAAGATAGGTGGTTCCGGGGTGGAGATCTAAATGTGTATTATCATCAGAATTTGTATGGTAATTAAAGCCATGATAAGAGAGGGTGACGAGAACAAAATGTCCCCTGATGAGGCATTAGAGGTGAAGCCATTGAAGGACACCGAGGAGCAGAAAGCCGCAAGAGTGTCCTGGTGAGGAAGCAAGACAGGTGCCTGGTTCAACAAGAAAGAAATGGAAGTAAGAGAGATCCAGAGCCCTATTCAGCCCTATTATTAATGAAAGGATTCTGAGCTGTAAACCTCTTGCATTACACGGAGCAGAAGGAACTAAACAACTTGTGAACACTCCCCGCTATGCATGAACAGAGGGGAGAAGAGCAGATTGGGGGTGCCATTCCCTTAAAAAAGAGTCTAGATAAGGAACAGGAATTCATTTTCTGTTAGACAATTCTTAATAGATCAGAGAAAACGGCCCTGTACATATTTGGCAAAATGCTGAATTGAAGTACAGAAGTACTGGTAAGACTATTAAATCATAGACATCTTTGACCTACTGACCTTGTTACAGCAATGGAACTTCAATCTTTGGCTAGAACTTTCCCACGTCTAAGGGCGATTCCGAGCTAAGCAACAAGTGATTCCAAGCCCCGCAGTCTTGCTGACAGACAGCTCCGGGCGTTCCGCCTGAGAGGTCGCCGGCGCTGACTTCTGAAACCACTAACCCTTTACCAAAGCACCTGTTTCTGGCAGGACCTGTGCTTTTGTGAGCCTGAGGCTCGATTTCTGGAATGGGAGATGCAGAAGCAGCAGAAAAACACTATCTAACTACACGACACCTCAGAATTCCACCTCAGAGTCCAGGATGATTCTCAAATCACAATTTTGATGATAATGAAGCGGAGGCATTCACTGCGAATGACTTGCCTGAGGTTCTGTGGAAGATTCCAAGCCAAGGAAGACGCCTCGACTCCTGATTCCTCTGCTTACACTATAAACACCCCAGCAGTTTCATTATTAAAATACAATTGCTACCACGTGCAAGCAAAGCCTGGAGGACTCAGAGATCCTCAGCCTGAGTCATTAACTCTGAAAACCTTTTTTTCTATCAGTTCCCCACAAAAGACAAAACTCCTTTTGTCTTTCAATAGATTTGCCTTCATAGGTTTGCTGAAAGTTGTCGTAGTTCTTTTTAATAGGCAAGACATTTTCCTTAGACAAAAGGTGGTAAAATTTTTGTCATTGCCCTTAGCAACTTTTCCCAAGAATATTGAAAGTTTTCCACAGAAGGTAAGAAGCGTTGAAATGAAGGATCTGCTTCAGTTCCCTCACCAGCAGCTATTCCACTGCCGAGTATTTGAGGTAGAGGAGCGATGAGATTTACAATGAACGATTTTAATCTCAACTCAAACCTAAAATTTCAAATGGGCTACTTTTCTCCTCGGGAGCGGAGGAGAGCCGGTTACTGTGAAGTTGTCGACGATAGCCTCAAAAGAGTGAGCTGTGCAGGGAGGAGTATTTTGCAGAGTCAACGTCGGACAGTTGCTCACAGTCACGTGGACTGAATAGTCCAGCAAGGCCAGGAAGTTCCCGTGATTCTAGGCGGATGGGCAAGGCTTCCAGGTGGCTTTTGTTCCTTTGGACATCACTAGTGGGACCAAAGTTAAGGCGGAGTCCCAGGGCTCAGCTGCTCCGCTTTCCAGTTTCCTCTGAGCAGAAAATACAAGTGTGGCTTCAGTTTCCCAGACAAACTCTCAGATGACTGCTGAGGGGACACAGGTCAACCTGAGGCAGAACCTGCACAGAACTGGAATGTCACACTAACCCAGTGAGTTTATCAAGCACTCTTTGGCTTCTGTGAATCTCAGAAAAATATTATGCAAAGGCCTCATAATTTTCTTGCTATGCAGCAGGTTGAATAAAATCTCATGAATAAAAAGGAAATCTCATGAATAAAATCACATGAGAATGAAATTTCTTCAAAGATATTACATACATATCTCATTTAAAGGTATTGTATCATTCTACAAATAAGAAATAACAGGCTTGCAGAGACCATGACTCTACACAGAGACAACGAAATTTCGACTCCAGCCTGGGACTTGCATATCCACTTCTCGATGCTTAATTTACTGAAGAAAAAAATGTAAGTTGTGCTATTCAGCTGGGTGGAAATTTAATGGGTAAATTAAATAACAAGTGAAAAAGGCCAGAATTTATAACATAAGAGAAGATAGGAAAGACTTGTAGGAGATGAGAAGGGAAATTTTAAGTCCAGACCGTGTAGAGCTGATTAAGTGTCACACCAAGGTCTTTATTCTGTAGGGAATGGAGAATGATGTCAAGCAAGCAGTGACATCATTAAATTATGAGTGGGAAAATTCATCTAGTAGAGGCATTCCGACTAAGTATAAAAGGAGGGAAATAATATCTCAGTAACTGAACCTTGGATGGGAAAGGAGTGCGCCCGGAAGCAGCGACACCAGCTGTGTCTATTGCTCCCCACCTCTCATCTCTCCCTCCCTCCGCACGACAGCCTTATTTTCTCTTACAGTAGACTGGCAGGTGCAGGACATGTGGCAGTGAGACATGTCTGTAGAACATTCTGGCCTCATGTTTCCACAACTTTACAATCAGAAAGGAAAGGAATCTTCTTCCTGTAGCTTCCTTGTGAACCCTTGTGGGGAAGGACTCCAATTGCTTCACCATGGAAAGTGGTCACTCTTCAATATGTCACTCTGGTCAGAGTCAGCACTTGCCTGAAGAGTGAACAGCATAGGGACAGTTCTGCTCCTGGAATAATGAAGGAAGAGATAATAATAATTAACCACTATCGCCACCATCTGAACCAGTAAGGTGAAAGAGATGCGGAAACCGAAAATGACTCATGTCACGGGGTGGACCAGAGGCCGGCGGTACCTATAGAGAAAGTGCAGGGAAGGAGATTAAAAAAGAGATTGAGCAACAGGATAAACTGACTTTCAAACATGTCAGACGTGAGTGCTGAAGTGGACAGAAAGGAAAGAGCCATGAGGATCTGGAATTCAGAGGCTGGGGGAGTTAGAGATTTGGAGGCAAGAAAGAGACTGTAAGTTGTGAAGGTAGACGGAATCACCTCAGCAGACGCGTGTGAAATGGGGTGCCATTGAAGGGCGTATTGAAGAAGAGGGTATCCTGACTACAAAAACATTCCAAAAGGCAAGGGGAAAAATGAAAATCGTTCAGTGTCTGAGAAGACTTGCTCAACCCAATTAAATTCAGCAGCAGCTGAGGAGAATTAGGACTAATACAAGGCTGAACCCAAATCCAGTCACTAGGAAGGGCATGAGTTTAGTGGGAGAGTTTTTGCGTGAAAGCTGATTGCTCTTGTTGAGGCAACGAGGGAAGGGCTCCATGGAGAGGACAGGGGGCAGCTGCACCAGGGGCGACATTAGCCGTGCTTGTGTCCTTCGTGACCTAGCCTGCCTTTGTTCCTGGCTGTTCTCGTAGCCTTGGTTGCCAACATGTCTGTAAATTTGTGAGTCACCTGCTATCTTTTCAATAATCCTATTTGACTCTAGTTAGCCAGAGTTCGTTTTTGTTGTTTATAACTAAGAAACTTGTCAGGTACACAGATTTCATCATATTTTGCATCTTTGAGGTTCATCCTGTATTCTAAAGGAAGACAATAATTCAATGGTATAGGTTCAAGATATTCTTTAAATGGATTTTTAATGTTAAATAGCCATGTCAATGAACATCTTCTCATTGTACTAGAACTAATATGGTTTGACTTCAGACTAAATTTAAGGTAAACTACCTCCTGTCTAGTACATGAGTCCTTTGTTATGATCGAGAAATATATATGATTTAATTGCAACTGATTTCAATTCCGTATAAAGTTATTGAATCACTATGACTTATTTTCATTCTCTTTTTTTTCTTGTTAGAATTTAGGAATATATTCAAACTTTCTGCTTAAAAATAATTATCTTCTAATTAATTATTAATTTAAATCCCAGATCTTAAGTTAAAATACATACAGTCTTGACAAATAGCAATTGTTTTAAATTCAAGTTTCTCCATATTCAGGAAAAAAATGTAAACAAAAAGTGGACAGGTAAGATTTCCATAGTATTTCAAAATAATGTTTTGCTTGTTTAATTCATTTAGTATTTTATTTTTATAGATAAATTAGGATGTATCGATAGGAGCTTATAGAATGCATTTGAAATTGTAATGTAGTTATTTAAAATTGATTAAGTTTAGGGGCGCCTGGGTGGCTTAATGGTTGGGCGTCTGCCTTTGGCTCAGGGCGTGATCCCGGCATTCTGGGATCAAGCCCCACATCAGGCTCCTCCGCTATGAGCCTGCTTCTTCCTCTCCCACTCCCCCTGCTTGTGTTCCCTCTCTCGCTGGCTGTCTCTATCTCTGTCAAATAAATAAATAAAAATCTTTTAAAAATTTTGATTAAGTTTAAAACATCTTTTTCTCCAATACAGAAAATTCACTGTTATAGACGTTTGCTATTACTCCTTGCTGAGATGGAGAAGGGAGGGAAAAACATTATCTTATTAACTCTTTTTTATTGTTATACTTTATACATGAGGTAAGGAATTTATAAAAGGAAACACTAAATATCATATTTCATGCCAATTCTGTGATATAAATCCGTTGCATTTATGGATTCAAAGCCAAGCTTGAAAAAAACCCTCAGAAGCTAGGGGGCTAATGACCCTATAAACTGTAAAATGTTTTAACAGCAATAAATTCCTCTTTCTCAGTTCAAAGGGCATTTGATTATATTCTCCACTGTCAGGGTCACACACATCGGAGCTCATCTTGGAATGATAAACAAGGCAGGCCTGTAATGTACACCAGAGAGTGACAAGACACACCTGTCACTACAAGTTTTGAGACAAAACAGTAGGCACATGCAGACAGCTGTGTCATCCATGAATGAGTTCACTTGCAGGCTCAGCACCAGGCAGGAAGAAACTCCCTACTCAGCTCAGACTTCAACGTCGCGGTATGTGCAATGTTACATCTTTGATTTTTATGAGATCATTCTGAACTGAAAATTATGTCAGTTAAAGTCCACATTCATAAATTTTTTTATACTCTAAAGAGCTACTGATCCCAAATGATTTTCATTTGCATATACATATTTGAATGTATTTTAATAACTGTTATTTAAATGTTAATAAATATTCAATAGGCGGAAGAACACGAATTATGAAACAACATTTCAATAACTTGTCCAAGGCTTTTCTGTTAGTATGATTTAAAAATAGTCTAAGAATTTGATTTATATATCTTTAAGATGGGAAATTTTTTGCCTTACTTGAAATTTTTCTAGCCTGGAATGTTTTACTTTTGTCATTGAGGTCTAATTGTGAGTATCTCTTATAGAGAACCACCACAACACATCGTCCTCTAAAATTTGTTTCAAGGTAACTAATTGAAATGCATTTTTTATCTTAGATGCTTATTTTTAAGACGTGGTACTTGTGCTGGTTTGCTATTCAAGGAATGCTTATTGAGCATTTGGTACTCCGAACATATGTAGGAAATGGTTTCTTCTTATTATTTATATTCTAAAGAAGGCCTGTACAACCTTCTTTAAAGAATGTCGTCTTTCATTGGTTTGTTTATATTCATCTTATTCTTAAAAAATCTGAAGCAGATCTGACATTCGTGAAGAATTTATTTCATTTTCTTTGGTCTGATTCTTCATGATTCTGAGAGAATCACAATCTAAAAATCAATTTCATATTCTGGTCTAAAAAAGTTATCTTGACAAAATTGTTATATGCAACTAATGAATCGTTGAACACTACATCAAAAACTTATGATGTACCATATGCTGGCTAACTGAACATAATAAAACAATAAAATAAAATAAATTATTCTTTTAACTTAAAAGTTTCAACTTCCTGTCCTTGTTGTATTTTGACCAAAACCATTAAACTAATTTTTAAACATAATTTTCATTAAAAATGCTCCTTCTGAAATGACTATTTAGTGGGAAAAAAACCTTAATTTTACTAATTCATTATTAGGTCTAATGTAAGTTTAACTATCTAATAATTGTTTTCCATGTTTTATAGTACATAGTATTGAGCTGGATTTTAAATACTTTTGATGTCCTAATTTCTGAAAAAAGAATTTTGAGTCATGAGATAGATTCAATAAATTGCAGTTGCATTGAGAAATTCTATGAACCAATTTAATAAAGAGTTTTAAAATTTTTAAGTAACTAAAGAAAATGAGTATGATACAATTTAATACCAAATGCTGTCTAATATTCAAATAAAATAGGACAAACATGAAAGTTATGAGAATTAGTATTCTTTATATATTTATGTTGACAAAGCTAAATAATTATTTATTGTCACGCATTCTATCTTGATTAAAACTAACATTGACTATGACTAAGGGAAATGTTAGTTTCCCTTAATGTTAGAATTTCTACAAATACATTTTACCCTAAATCCTGTATTTCACATAGGAATACAATCTCAAACTGACACTCTCACATGCCTATACCTAAAAATAAGAATGAAATCTTGTTATGAATATTTACAATGAATATTTATTCAGTGAACACACCATTGCTACATTGTCAAGATTATTTCACGAACTTCAGTCTATTTTTTTGGTACTATACTTTAGACGTTGAGAATACTCATGGTATTCTTGACATGTGAAAAGATGGTGCCTGCAATTTATGAAATTGAGGCATTGATTTTACCTGATATTTTATGACAATACTTATCAACAGTAACGAGTCATGTTCTTTTTTCTTACGAAGAGTATTCAATCTAATCCTTTCTAATGCATGCATTAATGGCCCAAGAAAAGTAGGGGCATAAGTTTCTTTCAATTTTATAGAATTTATTCACATTTATGGAATAAATAAATAAAATTTATTTGTGTGATTTCTCAAGGTTTTCCCATTGTTACTATAAGGCTCCTATTTGCTGTTAGTACTGAATTTAATTTTTTAATATGTTTTTGTTCCTTGTCAGCAACTTTTCAAAAGTCAGGCCATTATTATTCCTTTGGTAGATTTTGAGGGAGGGCAGTTGTCATCTATGGCAAATCACCAGATAATATTAACTATGCCAGGTGAGAATAATAACAAACGTGTGTGCAAATATATGTAGGAAATATGGAACCAGTGCATGCATGGATCACATTCCCATCTAGTCACAAAGATCCATCTTCTCCGTGTCACGTACGTGTAACATTCACTAGGTATTGCTTCTGCCACGTACAATGCTTGCCATATTTCTGGCTTTCAATGGATACTGATGTAATAATAAAAGAGTAGATTTTCTTTTTTCTTTTTGAAGGTAGTGGCTCTGCAGTATTGAAACAAATTGATTTTGGATAGAGCTTAAAATGGCTATTTTGAATCTCAACAAATAATCTTTTAAATTTCTTGGAAAAATTGAAAACTAGGATTTCTGTCTCCCTCCAAAATAAACAACTTTCTTTCCGCTTGATCCTGGCAGTGTAACAATCACCTCCTTGCTTCAAGGGTCTATAATGCTTGCAATACACAGCTGTGGTCTACAGATGAATTTCTCATCAGTTCAGTCATAATAGGTGTAAAAAACCTAATTTGGGGCAATTTGTCATTGGAGAAAGTGAAAATAGTTTATATTAATAAAAGAAACTATGAGATACATCCCACGTGTTCTACAGACTGTGGAGTTGTATGAAGCTCTTGTAAAAGCAACATGAGTGTATCCAGATATAGTTCGATGGGGCAATAAGACCACAGCCATCAATTATTTAAAGAAAGCCTGTCTGGAAACAGTCATGCCCAGCACCTGAATTCACTTTAATGGAGGAAGTGGCACATATGCTTAGGGAGTTCAAATCCTTTATGAGTAACACTCACTTACGATATATGGACAGAATGCAAAACTGGATTTTTTTTTCTTTTAGCATTGTGGATGTTCTGAAATACATGCTTTATACACCTCTTTGAATGTAGTAATATTGCGACTGTTATTTAGAAATGCTCAGAGCCTGCTTTGGTATTGCTTGGTATTGAGCGTAAGAGTTGATGCTTTCACAGAATCGGGCAGGTGTAGATGTTCCGTTTGCCTTTTTTTGGGTGGGGGAGGGATTTAAAAATTAGCAACATTAATCGATACTGAATACTGAAATAGTGTTGCTCTTGACAAACTTGGTTGGAAGACTTTTATTATCTTTGGACAGACTCGTTCCCAGGAGAACCTGTATATTCAGTATTACATCTCACTCTCATTTTGAAAGATGATAGAGGGAACGATATTTGATGGTAGAATAACATGGTGTAAAGTTTATTACTAAATTCAGATTGGATGGACTTACTCATTTTATAATGAAGAGATATGGAAATTTACCAAATACCCCAGATTCTTATATTCAGAACATTTTTAGATACAAACATATTTATATTATACTGGGCATACATTCCTTTTTTCATTTTATAACAAACATTTAAACATGAATTGAAATACCCAAATCACTGTGAAGGGGACCACATAGTAGCTAATGGATAAATATCATCATTCCTATCTGAAATACATGTACTTTTTCAAGAAAATAGGTGGTGATTAAATAACACCTTTTATTCTGATTTTGCTAAATTAATTATAAGTACTTTCCCATATATAGATCTATGTATATGTGTGTGTATACACACACACACACACACACACACACACATATATATATATATGGGGGTTAACATACCTATCTTTGTATATTAAATAATTAAATTTATTTCAAGTGTTAAATATACTCATCATAATGTATTCAAAATAAAACATAAATGTTTAATCTCAAACTATGTTATAAAAATCAACAAAGACATCACAATTATTAAACTATGTTCACTTGTTCTAGAAACTACAGTTTTCTAAGACTCTTCTCTAGTATCCTATAGCCCATGATCATTTTGAGAGACTGGTAAATTAATTTAATGCTCTTTCTTCTCTCCAAATAGTATTTCTTAACTGGATAATTTTGATTTTTGTTTTGTTTCTTTCTTGTTTTCTATTACCTCTATTCTGGCAATGAAACCACTCAGCAGAAAACTGGGAAACACAGAAATCAGACCCAGGAGATTTGTGGAATCTAACAGAGTCTCACTGCAGGAGATCAATGTGTAAATCTTCAATGCAACAAAGAGGCGACAAGTCCCTAGAGGTTAATATGTCCATGGTTTTCAATTTAAAACATACCAGTCCCTCCTCTCCAATCTATACTTATCTGGACAGCACCATAGTCCATGCATGGTGAAAAATAAAGTGAAAGTAAAAGAGCAAAACATACATGGAGAAACATAACTTGGATAATTACGAATAATTTTCTTTCTTGATCTCCTTGGGTATTTTACACAATTATTGTTGAACTTCTCCCCTCTTGTCTACCCCACAAATCACCTCCAGGAAAACAGCTCTTTGGATTTGAAACTAACTTCCAAGCATTGTGGTAGCTCCGTGAGGCAGGTCTGGACCACTCTGGCTCGTGTCTGTGCCATGGTTGACCGTGGGCCTAGTTAATGCCTTCGCCGGGGAGGCGCTCAGTCACATTTCCATGTTGCTGGGAGTCACTAGTATTTATTTTCTTCTCATTTTGTTCTTTGCTTCTCAAATCTTAAAATGAACACCTGAGAAAATCTTGAAATATGTGAAGAAAGAAAAAATAAATAAAATTATGGCTATATATTAACTAAAAGGAAGGAATAAAGCAGTGTGCAAATATGTGCTTTTTAGTGCAAAAAAAGTTAAAGAAACAAATATGTAGCCCAACTGAATATTAAACACAAAAAAATTAGACCCCGTTGGAGCACCAAACTGTAAAATTACCAACTGGAAATGGCAGAATCCTATTAC
Source organism: Ursus arctos (assembly GCF_023065955.2). Classification (NCBI taxonomy): domain Eukaryota; kingdom Metazoa; phylum Chordata; class Mammalia; order Carnivora; family Ursidae; genus Ursus; species Ursus arctos. The sequence continues at coordinate 14,328,825 of NW_026622775.1, read as the reverse complement.
TTGAGTCACTGAAAACCAGAAATATGCTAGGTAGTATGTGGGTGAGAAAGCTGGTCAAATTTTGATATATTTGTCTTCTGTATATCATATGATGTCAAGAACTTCAGTTTAAAAAAAAACAACACAACAGAAATTCTGTGAAAAGTGTCCAAATTATGAGTCTTTTAAAATACTGGAGTAGAGATACATTTTTAATGTTAGGTAATTCTCCCTTTCCTTATTGTTACTTTAAGTAATTACCTAAATAGTATAAACTAAATTTAAGGAAAGAGATTGATAATTTACACCATCTATTCCATCACTTCTCTTTTGTTATTTTCACTTTGAATTTGAAGCTAGGTCCATAAATCAGTTTAATGTCTATATTTATGGCTGGCAATACACACGCCATGTGGGACAGTGCAAGGGGCCCAAGCCTCAATGTTGAACTCTCACAGTGATTCACGGGGGAATGTTTCATCTTCGGTATAACTTAGGGATTTAGGGACAAGGGGAGCCTCTACAAAAAGGGCTCCAAGCAGATCAATGTTGTACCAAGGTTATGATGGTAAAGATTAAAATAGAAGCAGGGAGAGTTTAGAATTGAAAACTATGGAGGAAGTTAGAGGAAATGAAAGAATGCTAGACTCAGATGTACAAAGGCTATGACAGAGTGGCTCTGCTTGTAGTGAGTGGGAAGGGAAGAGGTAATAATCCTTGAATTGTACAATTTATTTATACTGAAGTTGTAAAGACCTCTGATTCAGTGCTTCTGAGTGAAAACTGGAGACCCTTAAAACTAGAGCAATTTGGTGGGCTTATAAAATGGTACAGCCACTTTGGAGAACAGTGTGGCAGTTCCTCAAGAGGTGAGGCCCCATGTTGCTATGTAATGCAGTGATTCTACTCCTAGGTATATTCTCCCAGGAGTACTGAAAATATTTACACACAAAAACTTATACACACACTTTTACAGCAGCATTATTCATAAGGGCTAAAAAGTGGAGAGACCTCAAATATCCATCAACTGAAGAACAGATAAACAAAATGTGATCTATCCATACAGTGGAATATTATTCAGCCCTAAAACAGAAAAAAAATAATGACACCTGCTGCAGTATGAATGAACCTTGAAATCATGCTAAGTGAAAGAATTCAATTACAGAAAGCCACATATTATATGATTCCACTTATATGAAATATCCAGACCAGGTAACTTAATAGAGACAGAAATTAGATTACTAGTTGCCAGGGGCTGGAGAGGCAGGAAATAGGGAGTGATTGCTTTTAGGTACTGGGCTTCCTTTTTGGAATGATGAAAATCTTCTGAAAACAGATAATGATGGTTACAAAACTCTGTGAATTCATTAAATATACCTGAATTGTACACTTGAAAATCACAACGAATTCACTTGTCAGTGGGCAAAGGTCTTGTAGTGTTACAGTGGAAAGATGGTTTAGCAGAGCTTTGCATTGTTCTTTATTTTTAAAAACAGAGGATTGCAATTAATAAGTTATGCATACACTTCTACTTCCAATTTCCCATAATTTTATGTTATGATTAGAGATGGTTCTTTTTTTTAGATTTATTTTATTTATTTTTAGAGAGAGAGAGAGTATGCAGGGGGAGGGGCAGAGGGAAAGAATCCCAAGCTGATTCCCTGCTGATCAGAGTGACTTGGGGCTCAATCTTACCACCCTGAGATTATGACCTGAGTGGAAATCAAGAGCCAGTTGCTCAAGTGACTGAGCCACCCAGGTGCCCTGACTGGCAATATTTCTAAGTATGCTATAATTAATGTGGGTAAATAGAAAAAATATTGCCTACGAAGGGAAATATAAAAAAAAAATGCCATTAAGAACATAATACACCAACTACAAGGATTACTACAAATTCACTGTGTAAATATTCCTAGTTTAAATTATACAAATATTGTTACAGTTATATACCAGGAAACGTGATCAGGCCAATGAGTTTAAACTGAAAACAGTTTCGGGAAAATGAAAAAATATGTTATATAATGATCATGATGGAACTCAATAATCCGAATAGTGATGAGTAAAGGAGAGAGAATCACTTTTTAGAGCAAAGCACTTTTTAACATAAAGAAAGGGAAGCATAGTGTTTTATGCTACCTCGGGACGAGGAAGTGATGCAGGAGTTAATTGTGGGTGAAATACTGGGAATCTTTGAATTAGGGTACAACAGCTGTCAACATTCTACTAAAGCAATGAGGAATCCAAAGGAATTCAGTTTCTGATTATGCAATTTTACAAATGAGAATTAGCAAAAAATGTGGGCAGTGGTTGGAGAAAAAAGTGAAATTGAGAGAGGAAATGACAAATACTCAAAACTATCTGAACTGCTCCAGGAGCAGTCTAAGAAAAATGATCAAAAGAGCATTGGACATGAAGATTAACCAATCATACATGCAACTGGAAGAGCCAGAAAGTCCAACGTGATGAGAAGAGCAGCTTTTATAAAATGTGGAAAGGTAATAAATTTAAGGTGAACCAGAATGCCTACCGAAAGTGGCATAATTGATATGAAGTTGGAGACAGGTGGACCAAAAACAACAAAAACATCAAATAACCACTTTTGAAAAAAAATTTAAATTAATTTTAAAATATGTTCCCAAGGGAGAACTTGGACATCCTTGGGATCACTGAATATTCAGAACATAATAGCTTGCCCTTTGGTACAAAGGGGTTCTGTCAAGATAACTTTTTTGAGATTTTAACGAATGTTTATAGATATTGTAGCCTACATACATACACACATAATTTTTTAAAAGACAATGTAATGTTCTCTAGCTTGTCCATTGGTTTACTTGTTTATTCCTATGCCAACAAAACTCTTTAACATAGGTTGATTATGTTTTGGAAGCTAAGGTAAATTTTCCTGCCTGATTCTTCCATCACCTCAGAAATTTTTTTCATGGATCATTCAAGTCAATTTTCAACCTCTGTTTTGATTTCTATCACCGTGGGTGAGTCTTATCCATCCTTGAACTTCATACAAATGGGATCACACAGTATGTACAATTTTATATCCATCTTCCTTCACTTAACATAATGTTTGTAAGGCTTCATACATATTGCTGTCTAAGTCAGTTTTTCATTTGTTTTGTTTTGCTTTTGCTAAGCAATGTTCTATTGTAAGCATACAACACTATTTACTTATGCATTCATTCAATGACATTGGAGTAGCTTTTGGACTGGAATCCTTATGAAAATAATCTCTACATCCATCTTATCTAAGTTATTTTTATGGATTTATGGTTTCATTTTTCTTGGGCAAATATCTAAGAGTTTAATTCATTCCTTAAAGGGAGGGTAAAATTTAACTTTATAAAAACTGTCAAATGTTTTTCTGATGTAGTTTGTCATTTTAATTTCTAGCCAGAAATGTATTAGAGTTCCAATTGTTCTACGTGGTCCATCAACGAAACCATATTTGGTTTTGTCAGTCTTTATAATTGTAGCTATTTTTGTGGTTTTACAGTGGTAAATTATTATACTTTTAATTGTATGTCTTTGATAACTACTGAAAATAAGCAACTTTTCAAATGCTTACTGGACATTTGTGTATCTCCTTTGATAAAGTGTCTGTTCAAGTATTTGCCCATATTTTTATGGGTATTGTTTTTATATTACAGGTTTATATATGTGTTTTAGAGTTTTAGGTATAAGAACTGCATATTTATGCATAACTCTGTTTATATATATTTTGTCAAATTTGTGTGTCACGAGAATTATCTCCCAGTTTGTGACTCTACTTCTAATTTTTTCAGCAGTAACTTTGGTGAGCCGCACTTTGAAGATTGATTTATCAAGTTTTGCTTTTATGGCTATTGATTCCTGAGAGTTATGTAAAAAATCTTTGCCGACTCCAAGTTCGTGAAGATATTCTCCTATATTTTCTTCTAGAGATGTTATAATTTCAGCTGTTACATTTGATCTGTAACTACCTCAAATTAATTTTTGGTTCCAGGGTGAAGTAGAGGTCCATGTTCACTTTTTAAATATGTTCACTCAGTTGTTCCAGCACCATTTCCTGAAAAGAATTTTCTTTCTCCTTTGAATTGCCTTGCTCACTTTGTTGAAATGATTGCTGATGGATAGATATATGTCTAGGCCCTCTCTTCTGTCCCATTGGTTTCTATGGCTATCCTTATGTTAGTACTACGTTGTCTTAATTATTGTAGGTTTATGGTAAATCTTGAAATAAAGTAGTATAAACCCTCCAACTTTGTTTTCCTTTTTCAAGAATGTTTTGACTGTGGTAGGTCTTTTGCGTTCCTATATAAATTTTAGTATTAGCTTGTCACTTTATAAAAAAAAATACTTTGGAATTTTTATTGGAATTGGAATCCAAACAATATTAATCCTTCAATCTATGAACATGGTATATACCATTATTTATTTGTGTCTCATTTAGTTTTTCTCAGAAATTTTAGAAATTTAAGTGGAAAATTTTAGGATGCCTTCTATTACATTTATTCCTAAGAGGTATGATAGAAAGTGAAAGTTTAAGGGGTTTTCAATTTTTTTAAAGAAAAGAATATTTCATAGACAATAATGTGTTTTTTTCTACCCAAACAAAAATGATTTCTGGTTCTCTTTCTCTTTGTGATATTAGCATCTGTATTGCATTGCTTCTTGTCAACTTGGCAGCATAACTACACTTTTGAAAGCTGGAAATTCTATTTTCCAGAACACCAATCCCTGAATGATTCCTTGTAAGATTTGCAAATGAGAAAAACTCCTGCATGATTTGGAAGATGAAAGTAAAACAAAAGTCATTCTTGGCAATTTTGGCAGCCAGACATGGATGCTTCTATAATGATCTTAGTAATCATAGTATCCAGACATTGCACCGTCACAGATCTCTCATGAGCTTGTACTTCATGATCATGACAGATGCAGCAATTTCTTGGACGTTTTCATAAGCTCCCACTTCCCCTCCTACATCAGTGCTTTAGGCTGATGTGATTTATAATTGTTTCTCTGGTTCCCTGGATGCAGCCTTCCAGACCTTTACTCCTCTTGCTTATGTTTACATTCATGTAAGCTATAATTCCTATACTAAACTTCTTATTTCTACAGTGCTTAATTGTTCTGTTTCCTGGTTGAATCCGGATGGATAATAGCAGTGAGGATAATAACTTCTTAGATTCATCCTTTAATTGGAGGTTGATAAATCAAGATATTCTGATTCTATTATTATTTTTTATGTATTAAATAGAAAAGTTCTATAAAGAAAAACTTCCCCTTATTACTTTTTTGGTTACCCTGAAGTACTAGAGAAAAGGCATGATTAATCTTCGAATCTTTTTCTTTATTTACCATTTTGTTTTTATCAGTTACTATTTTATATACCAGTTTATTTAAATAATGAGTTGGTTTCCTAGCATCCATCAAAATTGGCTGTTTTAAAAATTGACTTTGGGAGATAATTTCTGTTTCTTCCCAGGCTAGCGAAATTTTCATTTCAGTTATTATAAAGTTCTAAATTTTATTTTTAGATTTTAATCTCTGTTGAGATCCCACATCTGTTGACTCATTATGATTATATTTTTCTTTAAGTCCTTGAACAATATTTGTGAAAGTTGTATTAAGATCTTTTTGCGTTAATTCTAACGTCTGGGCCATGTTGTCTATTCTATTGACTAAATGTGTCAGTATCACTATAAATGCATGTGTGTAAAGATATCAGGTGTGCTTCTCTTCATTGTTGTCGTCAGCATTATTGAGGCTTAAATTATTTTATGTTTGGATAGTGGGTGCCTCTTCGAGCTGCTTCCTGGCTCTCATGGATGTGACTCTTCTGGGATATGAAAGCTTCCTGCTCTCCAGTAGGACAAGATGCTCTAGATTGATTCTGTATCTTACCCACCCACAACTGGAAAGCACCCATCTCTCAAAGAAGTTCTGGTTACTTTTAGTGAGTGATGGCATTTACAAACCAAATTTATAGCTCCAGGGTCCTTCCTGTTACTATTTTGTTTAATATTTCTAGGACTAATCAGTGGACAGATCTACAAGATAAGTGGACTTTTTTTAATGCATCATGAGTTTAATACCTTTCCAGTTCACTTTCAGGATTATAAGATTTTAATTAACCTCATAGATCTTAAGTATATATCTTCTTCTTTCACATTGGAAAAGTATGAGTTTTCAACATCATAAACATAATTACTCATTTTCTTTATCCTATAATAAAAGATAAACAATAATGTCAGAGTAAATATACCAACCCTCGTATAAAAAATATACTTACTAACAGCTATGTAAGATTATTTTTATATTCTGTTTTGTTCTTAAGTTATATTTTATCGGGGCCATAAAGTCAAATCATTGCTTTGAAAAGTCACTCAGTATAATTCTGGTTCAAAGCTGACATGAATATATTAGTTAGAAAATGTTAAACTCATTTTCCAAACATTCCAAGACAGTGTTCTGATATGATTGACTTTAATTTTCAGAGGTAAAACCTATGCTTTTAAAAGAAGATTTTAACTCAATATACTGGAACATAACATAGTTTCCATTTGCTTGAGACAAAAAGTTCCCCTAATATGTTATAATAGAAATGTTTAAGCATACAAAAAAGTTGAAAGAATATGAACATCCTCATACTCACTGCATAGATTCTGCAATTAACATATTTGCTTTATTACATATATATCACTCCAGCCACTCTTCTCTGCTCAGTTCATCTCTCTTTACTTATTTCAAAATGCACCTTTTCCCTAAATACTTCAACATATGTATCATTAACAATCATTCAGTATTTTCTTAGAGCCCTTTTTTAAAAAGTAAAACTTGCATATAATGTAATTCACAAATCTACAGTGAATTATTTTCTGAGTTTTGACAAATGAAAACACCTGTGCAACACCAACCTTTACCAGGGTATGGATGAATGTTCCCATGCAGAGGCACCAGTATTCCAGAAAACAGTTTCTTGTATGGTGCCTATGGGGATTCCCTGATCTAAGTTCATGAAATAAATATCCAGAAGGCAAAATCTACACTTAATTTGTAGATTGATATTACCATAAATTGCCTAAATATCTGTATTAATTTAAAATAGTCTTATATTTTGGAGGACCTGGGTGGTTCAGTCAGTTAAGTGGCCGACTCTTGTTTTGAGCTCAGGTCATAATCTCAGGGTCCTGGAATCAAGCCCCCAGTAGGACTCTTCACTCAGCAGGGAGTCTGCTTGAGGATTACTCTCTCCCCCTGACAACTCTCCCCCCACTCACATCCTCATTTTCTAAAATAAATAAATATATCTTTAAGAAAATACTCTTATATTTTATAGTTGTCTTCTCACAACATTGTAGCATTTTCAGTGTAGAAGGCTCTTGGAGACTAAGAGGTCATTAACACCCCATAATTTGGTTGTGTGATGGATATGCTTAAGTCTGATTGTCATTTAAACTGAAGAACTGATTTTGATACTAGAATTTAAGCAGCTTGCACTAGCATTCTGTTCACACTAAACTCCTGGGAGTGTTCTGCAAATATTACACCTTGTGAAGGATTGCAGCAAGTGTGAAAAGGGAAAAAGTGTATTTTGATTTTGTGTTTTAGCCAAAGGACAGAGGATACTACCAAAAAAATAATGTTTAGAAAACTAACAATGGACATTTATTCTTATTAATATTTTTTTCAAATAAGCATTTTAAAAAACAAAACATAAGAGATAAAATTGCACAAACTCTTTGAAAGTGAGACAGATATCTGTTTTTTGTTTTTTTCAAATGGGAATACCTTACATCCTCTTATGGTGCTGGGCAGTTGGTGGGTAATTACACATTAGAAACTTGTGCCATTATGGACATGAGGACAAAGGCACATCTAGTGAAACATGTTCACTTCCCTATCTAATTTATCTGATGATTATAAGATGTTACATGGCCTTTTAAAAGGGCAGTTGGTTTTGCTTTACCCTGACAATTAACCTATGCTACAAGAGAGCTTTATAGTAGACCAAAGACCATTTCGTAGGAATAGAGTTAAATTGTATATATAAAGGGAAATCTTATTAAAGAAAATTGCAACACACACAAACCTTTTAGTATACATACTATAGTAGAATGAAAATCTATTTTTTCAAGAATATTGGAAAACATACCAATTTATTATTTATTCAGTAACTGCTAGGAACCAAAATACTTGTAGGAGCACATTTCTTCATTTGGGTTTCTCTGAAGCAGAGCCAAAGAATTTGGGTGCATGTCACTCATTAAGGGAATGCTCTCAGGACACAAGGAACCGGGAATAGGATTGGCTGCGGGTCCTGAAACAAATGTTACACTGTATATTAACTAACTAGAATTTAAATAAAAACTTGAGAAAAATTTGCCTAGGGGAAGAAACAAAGCAAAGATATGTTCTCTGGGGGCACTGGAGGATGAATTATACTACAAAAATTATTCCACCTTAAGGAAAAAGGGAACCAACTTTTGTAATTCCAAGTCAGTAAGTTATTAGTTGGCTGTAGGCTGCATCAGCATGCAGGGAAATATAACATCCTTGGTGGGGTGGCTTCTGTTTAGCCAAGGGAAATTCCACCAAGAAGGGGTGGTTATGAGCAATTAACAGCCAACACTCAGAGAGATGGAGGTTGCTTTTAACCAGCTGGTGATGGGATGCAGACAGGCCACCAGCAGAGTTCATTATAGCATGTAAACAAAAGCAATATTATAAAAGGATTATTTTTACAACCTCTTATGTCTAAAGTCACATTTCAGTAATTATTGAGAAGCAATTTACTAGAGACCCTGGTCCTTGGTGATTTTTGATCTCTTGGGTTTCAAGCAGTTCATCAGAATGTCCAGGTGGAGTTATAATGAATGAATCCATACACAGAAGTCTGTCTGGCAAATTGTGAATTGTGGTGTCTCCTATTTATCTACTTACTGTTGGTAGCTAATGACTTAAAAAATATAAACTGAGTTGGAATATTTTCTGCCCCTCTGATTAAGATACTAATGAAATGTAAAAACCTAAAGAAATGAATGTATAAAGTCGTGATTCTTTATCATTATAAATACATAGATTTAGTTGATATTTAAATTTTGGAATTATATTTGGTCTAAAAAGATCAAATCCAAAATATTCTAGGTCAAAGATTATGTACTACCCTTCTACGTCCCCTGAAATTTATAGTTAAAGGGGTAATATATTCAGAAAGATGATTATATTATATGAAATATGTATGGAGAGAGAGATTGGGAGAGTTGAAAGACATTTTCATTGGGTAGATGGCATTTAGGCTGAGATTTGAAGGATGACACTCCATGGAGATGGAAAGACATCTGTGAAGATAGCATGCAGGGTCTCTTGTGGGAGCTGGGAGTCATTCAGCTGAATCGTGGGGAAGAGAGGAGGGGAATGAAGGTAGGCTTGTAGCTAGAAACTAGAGCATAAGGGCCCTGTGTTTCCATAACAGAGTTTAAGCATTATTTTAAAGGCTATAGGAAGAAATTGAAGAACTTCAAACCGGATACCGTCGTATCTGTGTGTTAGGTTGGGATCCATTTGCTTTGTTTATGACCTCTCGCATAATATCTTGGACACCAGCTCTAAAGAGTACGGCCAAGTCTCTTATCTTACCTGTTAAAAATATTTAAAAACATATTTGAAAGACTCCATACACTTTACTCCTTATTGTTTCACTTCTGACAAGAAGAAAAAGCTCATTACTAGGAAAGAATATTATTAAATGTCCTTTTCAAGGTAGATATGGATACAGCACCCCCTGAAGTTCACATGAGCAGTTTTTCAAGTTATGGCCATAAAAATCATGAAGTTGATTTAAGTTAGGCTTGACGAACATTTCTTAATGAGATACAATAGAATGAAATATCAGGAAGCATAATCTGAGTAAGGCTATGTATTGCTCTAAAAAACTTGCTTCAGTTAACAGAATGTGTATGTGTGCACGCAAGTGTATGAGTACCTAGCATCACAACATAAATTGTATTTTATGCTATGGATCATGACAAGAGAATTTGGAAGTCCCTGGTCAGAGGAGTGACCGCGTATGTGCACAGCAGCTCGCTCTGTATGTAGCTCAAAGGTATTCCTTACCAACCCTCATTTTCGTCCTTTCAAGTCTTAGTCTTCCCGGGGATCTGTTACAACATTGTGCTATACATGTATTAAAGGAAGAGTAAGACATTTTTAGTGCCTTTCCTCAAGCAATTTTTGGAGTAGGCCTGAAGGCAATCCCTGGTCATCTAAGAATTTAGTTTTGTATCTTGGATGAGTTTCTTAATCTTCCCATCCCTGAAATGGGGATAATAAAGTGAGACCATACTGTACCAATAGTTCTTTGAATGAGAGAATCTAAATAGGGCACCTAGCACACTGCCTGCCCATGCTGCGTAATTGACAAGTGTTAGCTAAAATTGATTATGATCTTGTTATTTAACTTGGAATGGTTAAATGACTTTCACATTAAAATGAAATAGTAATTTATGCGGTTTCGCTTGATGAATTGGAAAAAAAACAACTAGTAGGTTAAAATAAAAATCCTTGAAACTTCTGCAGACTATTTATTCAATAAGACAGCTGGTGAATATGCTATTTAGGACGTTCTCTATACTTTCATCATTTCATGTTGCAATTTTTCAAAGAATAATCTAAAATTATAGCTAAAATCAGTAGGTAAAAGTTGAAATGCAGGATATACCAGGTAGTCCTTTTTACTTTTTGCCAGTATTAAAACTAATGGTAAATCATGAGAATTGCACCATATTGTCTCCCAAGGTATCTAGTTGTGTGAATAATTTAATTATTTGTGGAAATAATCCACCAGCAGAATCCACATATTTGTTTACTTCGTTTATGAATATAACTTTTCCTTATTTCTGGGAAATCACTCACCTGGGTCATTTCTCATAACAACAAGAGCTTTATTTATTCACTTACTTACTTTTTAATTTAAAAATGCTTCATTGCTAAAAAAATGTTAGCCATGATCTGAGCTTTCAGTGAGTTGTGATCACTGATCACAGATCACCCTAACAAATATAATAATAATTGAAAATTTTGAAATATTGTGAGAATTACCAAAATGTGGCACAGAGTCACAAAGTGAGCAAATGCCGTTGGAAAAAATGGCACCAATAGATTTTATTGACGTAGGCTTGCCACAAACCTTCAATGTATAAAAAACGCAGTATCTGTGAAGGGCAATAACATGACGTGAAATAAAACAAGATATGCTTGTACCTAAGAATAGAATTACTGGACCATATAACTCCTTTCTTAACATTTTGAGGAACTACTAAGTGTTTTCAAAAGAAACTGTGCCATTTTACACGCCCATCAACAAGGTATGAGATTTCTCATTTCTCCACATTCTCACTACTGCTATATTTATTTTTAATCAGTAGCATTAGATTTACTGTACATCTATAGGTATTCTTGGCATTGTTGTTCTGATTTCTGTGACAAGTTAATAAAATAAAGTCTGGTTTTGTACCAGGAGACCAATATCTTTGGTGAGGTTATAAACCTCGGTCTACATTTTCCATGCACCATGATCAAAACAAGATGGCTCCCGTCAAAATATGCTTTATAAACTAAATGATTAATTTGTGTACAGAGAGAAAGGGAAATAAAAGCAGGGAGTGAATTGTAAAAATTGATCTGCACAATAAATTTTTTAACACCAGTTGCTAAAAAAAAAAAGTTTTGGCCGTTTCTTTTTGTACATGACTTTTGGCTTTACTATTCCAATTTTTATTTGAGTTTCAAGTGCAGTGGACAGGGAAGGACTCTGTAAAGCCCCTAGCCCAAATTGCCAACACTCTGTAAATGACCTACAGCCGACCTCTGGAAAAAAAGCTGAACTAGCAACCAAAAGCACATTCAAGAAGGATGCTTGTGGCCCATCGGGGGAAGGAAAAGGTGCTTAGTTGCTTTTTTTCCCCTTTGTTTTTGTTTTCTACAACAGATCACATCATACTCCTACTTAAAAAGAAAGAAAAACACCATCCAAAAAAGCATGTCCATCTGCTAGCATTTTCCATCTGATAGTGCCGTTTGAGATGCACTGTGTGGGAGGAACCGAAGCTAGATGCACTGTTCCGACCAGTAATGTAAGGGAGGCCATTTTCTGCTCAGGCAGGTTTTTAAAGCATCAGCACATAAGACCTTATGATAAAAAGTATGAACTGGGTTTTATTTATGGAGGGGACACAGCTTCTTCTTAGGAAGTAAATAAATGGTCATATACACATCAGTGTATATCTGACTCATAATTCTGATTCACATAATCTTACGTGCAATGAATAAGGTTTAACAAGGAGAAAACACATGTGCGGACTCTATTCTGAGAAAATAAAACCTATATAAAGATTGTCGTCAAGCTATGTGATAACAGGTTGCTCAAAACTCAGTGACTTGCTGGCTTAAATTACCCACAAAAAGGCAAAGTTGGAAAGTTAAGATCTGTGGCAGAGAGAGAAAAAAATATTTAAACTTACTCTAAGCTTACTTTTTATTAAGTATGATTTTTCTCGTGTGTCCTTGAAAATGTCTCTACTATATTTAAAAAATCACTAGAATACACAGAATTTCCAGTGGAAGTAGTTAATTGAGAAAGTTCCATGATAAGCGATTATGTTTAACAGCTGAGGAATGAAAGAAAACTTGGCATGTGGGAAGCACTGAGTTAGAGATCCATCTTCTGGGACTGAAAGGAGACGCCCCTTCTATTATTTGTGTTCGAATTCATGAGGTCTCTGACCGGCAGAATTTGATGGGGTTGCTAGGACCATGCCACTTACAGATTCTGCATCTTTCTCAGCTAGAAAGGACTCACAAGGGACACCCCTGGAATGTTTGGGGGATTGCTCAGTGACTCATGAGGACAGATATCGAGCCACAAAGAGTCTAGGACCTTACACATTTTGCTTATTCTTTTGACAGTTTTCAGGAAGATTATGCCTAATTTTTCCCTGACATAGTTTTCCCTTACTGAATGAGAAAAGTTGCTGAAATTAAAGGGATTTGGGGATCTCTAGGAGATATTTGGGGAAAAAAGAAAAAGAAAAAGATGAGTGTTCTCCCTTGTAGACCCTATCAAGAGTTCACGGAATAGAAAATTGGGTTTTGGAATGTAAGGAGACTGCTCTCTGTCCTACCCACAGTCAAGGGGTTAGGATGAACTTAATTCTGATTATGTGATAGAATGTACTGGTATGAGACTAAATTTAGAACTCTCTGTTGAATCAAATGGAAACACACATACACACACACAAAAAAAACCCTTTTCATTACATTTTAATTCATCCTCCCTCTTCCCATGGAATTGCCCTTAAAGGGCCCAGGGGGTGACAAATTGAAATGATTGCCCTGGGTCTTGCTCTTTGCCTCTCATTCTCCAACCTCTTAAAAGGATCAGGCATCTGGGGTGAAAATGGAATTACTGAACTGGTTGAGGGAGAAAAGAAGGCAGAAAGGATGTTGTCACCAGCCAGCATTGAAAAATTATCTAAGGTACACAAAGCTTTCAAACGACGGGTCTGAAGCTGGCTACTGTGTAACCGTGTCCGCCACCCTGTTTCTACCAACACGTCTATAACTTTTCCATAATTCTTTCATTTTTGTGTTCAGCATTACCATCTTTTACAAGATTTCACTTCTGTGAAATATAGAGGTCAAAGCATATGGTAATTCCCCTCCAGGGTCCACACTTTCTCACTGATGATATGGTCAACTCACTTGTCCTCACGGATTCTAGAATAACCAGAAATATCACTGCAGGTGGGCTCTTCGATGTAGACTTGTAGAAGTCTATTAAGTTATCTTAAGTAGTTATACTTAGTTAACCCAACCATTATTATTCATGTTTACTATACACCAAGTTTTTTGCTTGGGATAGGCAAAGTCAAATAAGATGTGTATTTTGTGCTGAAGCATGGGGTGGTTTGGTGGAGAGATTTATTAGTTTATCTGAGAAGCATTTTAACACCATAACCACCATAATAGATGCATAAAAATACGAGAAGTGAGAGTTAAAAAATTGTGAATACGAAAGAATGGAGCAATAATAATTAGAGTAACAAGTGAGTTTTAAAGTAAAGAAATGTAACAAATCTCTGGTTTCTTTTGTGTGTGAAAGTTATGCCATCAGTAGTGCAATATTTAAATATAAATGTTACTTTTGTATATAATTTGACTGAATATCTGGATATATCCCAAATGCGTGCCTATATCATGGAAAACTTACACAAAATTTCATTGGAAGTACAGGAAATTATGCCAGACCAAACAAGTAGAGAACAGAGAGGAAAATATACAATGGATGAAATGGATATTCCTTTTTTTGGTCTGAATAAGATTTCCTAAGACTCCCACCCAGTACTCTTCCTTCAGATTATTTCAAGTTTCTAGAGTATATATTTAAGGCAGTTTTTTTTTCCCCTCAGAAATTATTTTACCTTGGGCGATTTTTACTATTTGTTAATAGTTAATTAGAAATAATGCATCAGGCTGAATGCATTTAAATAGTTTTATGTGAAAAGGAGTAACATGTTTCCTGTGTAGACAGATAAGAAATGGTTGTCATGTTCACACCTACTATACTATACGACCTAAATTTCTCAATAATAATATCTATTACTTGTAGGGATGAATAACATTTTTTTTCTGTTCTAAGATATTCTCTTGCATCGAGATGGCCAGCCACAGTTATTAATTCAGGAAGGCATTGAAAAGTAGGTGTAGATTTGGTTTAATGAAGATAAAAACGTGGGATGCCATTGTGGAAACACTTAGCTTCACATTTGTACTAGTCCAGATCACATTTCTGGGCTACGAACATCACTCATTTCTTTACTCAAAATATTGTAATACCTTTGTAGTCTGTTGATGTTCATTCGAAGTTAGGTTTTAGGTAGGTGTTATTGGCTGTGGTGCTCAAAGCACTTAACAAGTGAGAATTGGTATCTGCTGCCAAGCTATCTTGCTAACATCATTTTCACTCCGTTCTGCTTTTCTGTTTATCTAGTCGTTATTGTGTTATTCAAAAACAAGAAGTCGAAGTTTATTTAAAATAATGTGAATTTCTAAAATTAAATCTGATAATTTGATCTCTAGATCAGTTATTGAGTGGGTGCAAAATTATTTTGAATTATTACCGAAGTATCCTTATCATCAAAAATACTTGCGTTTTTAGTGGGAAAATCAATTAAGTGTAAAATATATTAAAACAATTTTAATAATCTTTATGAATTATATTTCATGTATATAAATATGTTAAAAAGAATGCAGGAACTATAAGAAAGATAAGGTTACATTATTGAGTGACACTAAAAATTATATACTAAATAAATACAAATTTTTCCATGCCTGCATTTTTCCATTTACTGTAAAGAATAATTTTGCTTTTGCAAACATATCTACTTATATAATCCATCATCTCTACCACCCATTTTAGCTATGAATTTTTTGGTATACACCACAGGCTTAATTACATATAAATATTAGTTTGCAAGAATTTCCCATGGGGAAATGCCTAATATGCAAAGACTTTTAAGGTTTAGAAGTTATATGTTCTTAGAATCAAAAACTGATTGTGTATCAAATTCTCTGGAAACAAAGAATGCACTACTCCAATTTCAACACCTTTCACAAATTAAAAAAATAATTAGTGCAACATCTAATATTGGAACTCAGGAATCATCATGAGGGTCTCTGGATAGAAGGGCAATTTCATTGAATCAAGGTAAATTTTTGAATGAGACAGAGGTGATAAGCAAATATTTTCAGCACATAAGAAATTATCTTTATTAAAAAGTTCCCAGGTAGCTATTAAGCTATTTCTTTATGGACCTTCAATGAGAACATTTTTGTGGGTTGGGTTTTACTGGTGTACTGCTTTGTACCAAGAGTTCATTAATTCCATGCAGAGTCCTGACCAGGGTGCTCTAGGGCATAACATAGGGATAAGGGTCTTTTTCATAAATTTGGAGATTATAGGACATGTATAAGTAAACACATATATATTTAAATAACATTAATATACATATATTAGAGCAATGATAGCTAGTGTGAGCCATACTGAAGCAATTGCCCTTGTATTGCTGCATCTCATGGTAGGGGAATTAGACCAAACCCATAGCCAAGGGTTTTATCTTATGGTTAATCCTATAATCGCAAGATTTGAGTTATCCCACACCAAAATGTAAATAAATGTATTATTTTGGATCCCTAAGGATTATTATTATTATTATTGTTTTTTGCTTTACCTCAGCATAACCAATACCCTGAAATGTGGGAAAATAAATGTGAATATTCTAATCATTAGCCTCCTGACTTAATTTTAGTGTTATTTCCTTACATAAGACATATAAAAGGGTCAAGTTTGGAAATATGGAAAGTAGACTGGTTTAGTGCAAGGAACACTGGAATGAGATCTCAGATCCTAAACTGGGGGGAACCTATTCTGGTTCCAGAAGCTTGGACAAGTCATTCAGCCTTTGTGGGTCTCAGTTCTCCCATCTGGAACATGTGGGCGTTCATCTCTATGGGTACTTGTAACTCTAATGGTCCATGCCTTTCTGAATCCAGCCAGAAAGGAGCAAACCTAGCTGAGTGCAGGCAGGTCCCTGGGCTTGCCTTTAGCTGTGCTTCTTATCCTGAGTTATCCCGAATATTACTTCTCATTCATGTGATAAGGTAGCGTTATCTGACAAAGCGGGATACATTTCTGATTTTGGTCATATCTGAAAGGAATTTTTTCTGGAAGAAAGATTATATCGATACCCTTGAAAGCATTATTATGCTCCTCTCTGTATTCCAGATCTCATATTATTTCATTTATATGTGAAAAGTTAAAATTTTATCTAAGGACATGAGAAAAACCCCTTGAGATCATAATGAAAAAAAACTCTGAACCATCGAAAGTCAACCCAGTGAGAAAAAAATCATACAACCAAAAAGGTAAAGTGGACATAGAAATCAAGAAAGTAAAATTTTAAGATTCATAGTCATAAGCACTTAGAAGCAAAAAGCAGAGCAAATATTGATTGTGGTGTAGTATTTCAGATGTTCAATCTTATTCCAGCACAGGTACAATCTCACATTCTGAAAAATATGTGTTGATTTCACTTTTCCCCCCAGTTTAGGATTCTATCCAAAACTGAGACACAATTTAGGCTAAAGAAGATGACACTGAAGGGGAAGGATCATGCAATTTGCACAGATATGTTTTCTCAGGATATGGTAACTTTTTCCATTATGCTCTGATAAATGGTTTTAGTGTATTTATAATGCCACTAATATACACAATTCACTGAGTACTATAGAAAATAATTAAATCGGTACTAATTTCTTCACCTGTATTTTTGTGTAGAAAATGGAATGCTTGCAATATGTATATGAAATGAACCACTGAGGGTGCCTGGGTGGCTCAGTCGTTAAGCATCTGCCTTCGGCTCAGGTCGTGATCCCAGGGTCCTGGGATAACCCCGCATCGGGCTCCCTGCTCAGCAGGAAGCCTGCTTCTCCCGCTCCCTCTCCCCCTGCTGGTGTTTCCTCTCTCACTGCGTCTCTCTCTGTCCAATAAATTAATAAAATCTTTAAAAAAAAGAAAAGAAAAGAAATGAACCATTGAAAATGTATCAAGAGATATAAAATGTATCAATTCTACTTAATCTTTTCATTCTTATTGCTTTATCTTACTGGGTCCAAAAATTTCAGACCGATAATAATATTATCACGAACAATATGATGACTAAATACATAGATGATTGTTTTTCAAATGTTTATGCCATTAGGTTATATTCCACTAAGCTATATTTCAAACACTGGATTACAACTGTCATCTGTGTGGTAGGTTCATTTTTCTGACATGTCTTTGTTGTGGGAATGTTTTCTGTGCCATTATTTTCAAGATTGCAATCTTGTTCTCGATTTCTGGGGGTCCCTGCCTCTCAGAGCCTTTTGATATCCCTTTGTCTCTTTCCTATTTTCCATTTTTATCTTTATACCATGTAGATATTGTTACTTTTGGTGGTTTGGCCCAGCCAAATATTTTTCAGTATATGGGATATGTTGTCCCTTGGTTTGGTTGAAGATATTTAAAAATGATTTTCGTTTGTTTCTTTTTGTTAACCTAGTTTGTTTATTGGGTCATTCTGGAAGACTGAAAAATCTATGTTTCTGCCATATTGCCCATCTTTCCAAATTTTTATTTATTTTTTAAATGATACCATACCACCCGCCTAGATCTTTGGCCTGAATCAGGTATCAGAATATACTTTAGGTCTGCGGATCCAAGAAGTAGCACGAATAAGGCTGCTCAGCAAAGGTGGGGTTTCATTTGTTTAAGTTTTCAATATGTGACATAACATAAGGATGAGCTTTCTTTTATTTGCAGAATATTTTTGATGTTTCAATGTCACTCTCAGAGTGAGAAGGGCACTAGAAGGGAGAGCATACATATGTTAAAAATGCATCTGTACATTTATTTATAATTATATAAATTGGGTACTTAAAGGATGAACTGTGTCAACATGATTACCAAAAGGAAACCTAAGCACAGAGCGTGAGGCCTCGTCATACACTTATTTGTACCTTAAGATTATGTACGTGTGCGTGCTTGCATGTGTGTGTGTTTCCTTCCGAAGAGAAGGTACTAGAGAAGAGAAGGCTCTAGCTCTGAAATAGTACATTTAAAAGTGTGAGGCTTCAAAGGTTGTTAGCATTACAGATTTAGCACTTTGCCACCCAGGAGAGGTGGCAGTGTAATCTCCTGCTCCACCACCCTGGCCTTGACCTGGATATACCCAGCTGTCATCATCAGTATGAAAAGGAAGTTGGTCCCTTTGCTGTCTCTAAATGACTTCTCTTACAAGGTGACATGGTGACAAATGCTGTGTGACTCTCCATGCGCTGCAGCTTATTTTACTTCCAAATGGATTTGGTTGAAGACTACGAATGGTTCTAAAAAAACACCCAAGGAGAATATTCTATTCCTCTCGGCCCTCCTAGCGATGCCATTACCCAAATTCTGTCCAGTTCCAAGTTAGTCAGCTCCTGTACAGCACCGTATCTCACTAAAAATTTGCAGTATTTATTAATTCTTCATATGTCACTAAAGCTTTACTGGAAACATATGAAATGAACAAAGTATACAACCAAAATGTAAATGTTAATAAAATAGGAACTTAAAGAAATAGATAAAGTCAATCAACTGAAGATCAAACAAATTAGCTCATTATGATTTGACTCAGAAGTATATCTTGGGGCGCCTGGGTGGCACAGCGGTTAAGCGTCTGCCCTCAGCTCAGGGCGTGATCCCGGCGTTCTGGGATCGAGCCCCACATCAGGCTCCTCTGCTATGAGCCTGCTTCTTCCTCTCCCACTCCCCCTGCTTGTGTTCCCTCTCTCGCTGGCTGTCTCTATCTCTGTCAAATAAATAAATAAAATCTTAAAAAAAAAAAAGAAGTATATCTTACTTGCAATTAGCCTGTTGACGTGTTTGTAAAATACTCTCTCAACACAAATTTACTATTGGTGATCATTTCTCAAAGTATATAAATATTGAATCACTATATTGTATATCATGAAACTAATACAATGCTATATGTCAATTACACCTCAATAAAAAATAGAATTACTAAAAGAAGTTGAGGTCTAAGATTGAGTAAAGAAATGAGAAGGGAAGAGGTATGACAGCACCCCCCAAGGACTTTGGTTACTACAAAATAAATGGGTGATGGAAATTAAGAAAATTTAAATGACACACCCAACCCCTGTAAGTTCATTTTTTCTTTCTCCTTTCTTATCCAAGACCATGGTCTCATTGTGGATTTTCTTTTTTTATTTCTGGAGGTAGTGCTTTAGATGACAGGTCAGTGCTGGCATTCAGCATAATGATGGGATATGTTTGGTTAAAGTTTGCAGCCATTGTGCTGAATAAGCAGTAAGAATCTTGGCTGCAGTAGGCAGAATAATGGCCCCACAAAAATGTCAATATTCTGATTGCAGAGACCTGTGAATATGTTACCTTACGTGGCAAAAAGCACTTTGAGATAGGGACACTAAGTTAGGACCTTCAGATGGGAAGTTTAACCTGGATTAGCATTAGAGGCCCAATTTAATCACATGAGTCCTTAAATGTGGAGACTATTTCCCAGAGAACCAAAGAGATGGCATGGCCATGTGAGAGGGACCCAACTGCCACTGGTGGCTTTGAAGATGGTGGAAAAGGGCCACGATGGAGGAGTGCAGCCAGGCCCTAGAAGCTAAAAAAGGCAAGGAAACAGACTTTCCCTTAAAGACTCCCAAAAGGGACACACCCTTGCCAACACCATGGATACAGTCCAGTGAGACCCATGCTGGACATCTAACTACAGAACTAAATAAATGAGTGTGTATTTTAAGCCACTAAATTTGCGGTAATTTGACAGCAGTAGAAACTTCATACAGTGGCTAACATTGCTTGAGTACTTACTATGTAGCAGGCATGATGTTTGGTCGTCCACATGCCTTATTTATTTCTCACAGTCTTATGTTACATACGAGGAAATTGAGATTTAGAGAGGTGAAGTAACTTTCCCAAGTTTAAGCAGAAAGAAGCCATAGAGTGAAAATTTGATTCCATACTCTCTGTTTCAGATTCTGAGCTCTTTACTGTTCTCCTTTCTAGCCTTTCATTGCCTTGCAGGAGAGCTCCATTTGTAAACAGTGTTACCTGAAGCCATAAGGTCTCTAGAATTTTCTCTGGTAGTAATTCACAGAAATAACAGTGCAGTGTTGTTCAGGCCTAGGCTTGCCATCATTAAGGGTTGATTTGAAACTATTTGATCAATTAATTATTTTCTGAAGTAAGGGGAGACTTTATTCAACAGGATTATTGAAGTAAGTGGAGGGGGACTATCATAATACAGGGAATGCTCAGATCATAGACCAAAAGCATCTCCAAAAATATTTATTTCCCATGAAGTAAAAGGGTAATGGAATACTTTATCAACTACTTAAAGATCAATAACACACTTTAAGAGAAGATTGGTCTGGAAGTTTGGCAGGTTGTTTTCCTGCAGAAAACAAACTAAAACAATGAGAAATGCTGAACGAAATTTTTTAAAGCTCTTCTTAAAAGCATCCAGTCAACTCCAACTGTACCATTCTCTGTTTCTTGAACACCCCAGGCATGCTCCAGCCTCAAGGCCGCTGTGTTTGTTGTCCCTGCTCACTCATCTGGAGTGCTGTTCCTATAGAGATACACAAGGCCATTTCATGTCCATCTTTCAGTGAGGCCTTCCCTGGCCACCCTGTTTCCATTCAGTTGTTTCAGTTCTACCTTTTTCCAGAATTATTTTTTTTTCCATGAACACACATCATGATCTAGGCAACAAATTAACTTGAGCACCTACTAGTGTGTGTGGGGGGGAGAAGATGTATGATGTACTTGTTTACAGACCCTTCTTTCACTAGATTATAAGCTCCCTGAGCAATGTGAGTTATGTCTGTCTGCTTTGTTTACTGCTGTGTCCCAATAAATTACGTGTCACATAGTAGGTGCTAAATAAATATTTATTAAATGCATTAAAGAATCAAAACAAATAAAATTCTTAGGATAACAAATAGCTCTGAGGAAAGATAGTACCCGAGCATAAAAATAACAAATTCCAAGGAAGTGATCAGAAAACTACCTAAGGTATTAATTGTAATATTTTTTGTAATGTTGAAACCAGTGAGCAATCAAAACAGTTAATATAAAGTTAAATAAGTTATAATATGAATTGAAGTCACATTTTATGTGAAGGTTAGTTTCTAATATCAACAGTTAAGAATTTTGGAACATTCAGAATTACCTTTGGAAAACTAAATTTGCTGTAGAATAGATTTGTGTATCATTGCTCATTAATTTCAACATGGCCACTTTATTTCTACAATGTTGTAACACATTGTTGCTTCTCAGTTTTAGCTTTTTATTTTTTGCCCCTCTCACTTTTATGTCTTAATTTTTTTTAATTTATTTTTTGGTTCTCCACAATCATTTTGATATTTAAATGTATTAAAAGGACATACAGAAACTTAATTCAGTATGTATAATTTGATTTTTTAGTCAATATATCTAGCATCTAATATTGTAGAAATTTAAGGTGTACAACATGTAAATTAGATACATTTACATATTGCAATATGATTGCCATTGTAAGGATATTTAGCACCTCTATCGCATTACATAATTATCCTTTCTTTCTAGTAGTTGGAATAATTAAGTTCTAGTCTTTCCGCGAGCTTGGTGATTATAGTATACTGTCTATATGCATAACACTGTGCGTTAGATCTATGGCTTGTTTACCACTCACCGTGTGTTTGTACTCCGAAAGTTAGAACATTTATCTTATCTCCCCTTTCCCCAGCCTTTGGTAACCCCCATTTTACTCTCTGTTTATAAGAATTTGGCTTTTTAGGATTCCACATATAAGTGATGTCATATAGTACTTGTCTTTCTCTATCTGACTTCCCTCACTTAACATTTTGTGCTTTAGTTCCATTCATGTTGTCACAAATGGCATGATGTCCTCCTTTCTCATGGTTGAATTACATTCTTCTATGTATTTTCCACTATTCTTTTTCATTACATATAATACATATATTAATTATTATATTAATATACTACTTCTTCTGTATCCATTCATCCATTGATGGGCATTTTAGGTTGTTTCTATATCTTGGTTATTATGAATAATGCTGCAATTAACATGGGTTTGCATATATCTTGTTGAAATTCTGTTTTCATTTCCTTTGAGTACATACCCAGAAGGGGAATTGTTGGATCATATGGTAGATCTATTTTTAATTTTTTGAAGAAACTTCATATTGTTTTCTGTAGTGGTTGGACCAATTGAAATTCCTAACAGTATATAAGGGTTCCCTTCATCCATCTTCATCAGTACTATTAACTCTTGTCTTCTTCATGATAGCCATGCTAATGTTAATGTCTTTAAGTTTGTGTTCTATTGAATCTAAACTTTTATTTTCTTTATTGTAAATTTCACTGTCGTTTACGTAGTATTTAAACTCTCACTCTTCTTTGATACTTATTTTAATTATCTTGTTAAATTGAATTTTCTTTCTTTTATTACTTGTTTTTATTTAATCATTTAAATATATAAACTTTATATGATTTTCCAATTCCTCTTTCTTACATCCTTTATTTTTACGAGTTGTTTTTAGAACTGCCAACAGGCAGGGGTTGTGATAAGAGGAAGCCCATACCACCAGCCAACAGTTTGGATCTCTTTTTTTGAGCAACTATTCCTGCTCTCAGGATCCTCCTAACGGTTACCCCAAGAATATTAAAAATTCATTTTTCAAAATGGTTCCATTCTTGCTAATCTTCAGAGTTGAAGCTGAAGTATCACTTGACAAGTCTTATATATTTTAACTGACAAGGCCGACTCCAAGACCTAGAATTTGTTACTATGTGCCTGCCCATCCCCCGCCACAGGAAATTGCCAGCTGCTTGATAGTTGGAGAAAAGTCTACTTAGAAAGCAGAACATTGCATCCAGAGAACGCATCCAATAACCATAATGGGCATGAAACCAATTGTCTTCAAGGGCCAACACTAAATTACTGCTCTCGTTTAGAAGAGTAACCAAAACACAAAACACTTGCCTACCTCTTGGGTAGGCAAGAGGTCAGCAAGTGTTAGGGATGGCTGAGGCAGGTCTCCGGGTAGTAGCAATATGGCAGTGCTTTTAATCAGTACCAAGTGTGGGAGAGGCAAACGAAGGTAGGACACTGTAGTAGAGGGACTGAAATACTGGACACTAGTCATGGCACTAAGCAGGGGCTTTGGCTCCATGAATAATCCAGGAAATTAGTTATGTACTGGAGGGATAGGATGAGGAACATGGTAGAAGGCTTGTTGTCAGGGGTAGGCTAAAAAGGAAGGGTGATTGCTCTTATAGTGTTGGTCCAGTCTCTACAGTTTCTTTTAATTTCCTAACCAAAATCACTATTATTTCTGGAGTCCAAGGGAAAAGCAAATGTCAATGTGGGAGTTGAGTGCCCCCCACCCTTGAGAATGAGGAAGAATGCAAAGTCTGGGAGACACGCAGGCTTGGCATCATTCAACTCTTTCCATTATTACTATTTAATTTACAAAATTCTTTCAGTATAATCATTCCCAAACACAAAAGCCATTTGGGCATGTCACAAAAGACTGCCAGGAGCCTTGCCTTTACTAGTCTGTGGTGTTAAAGCTTTCATTAAATTTGCTGAACTTACTGTAGACCTTCTAAATTGGCTCACAAATACCCTCGTATGAGTTACCAACATTTTTATGACTTGAAACAGGTTCCCAGTTGTGCACTAACTAAGTCTCTGGCAAGTGAATCAGAAAGTGACAGTGTTCCTCTTTTTTGTCTAGTAATAGCTACAGAAAAAGCTAGAACAGTTGCTCATATATGGACATCACTTTCCATCAAGTAGTTAGAATCATTTGTTGTTGGGAAGTACCCTTGTTATTTCCCAAGTTGGACTGGTTTCTCTGGTGAGGTGGTTTAGAGTTGCAGGGTAACCCATCAGGAAACTTCGGGAACACAGTGAAAGACAGGACAAAAGATATGAGGAGCAGGTTCCTTTTCAACTTTCCATTGAAAGTAGGAATGACAATGTTGTCATGCTAAGTTTGCCACTCTGAGAACACACAACTTTGATTAAGAAGACGAATAGCTAACTGTAAAATTCGGGAGGAGTAAGTGTTACTTCTTTAGAACGCAGTAACATTTGGACTACACAAACTTAGACTGAGTCCTACTTAACATTCACCATCACTTGACTGCACAGTGATGGCAATATTTCCCAAATCAATTTGAAATTCACCTATGGAGCCTCAATTATGTTGCTGAGGTATTAATTTTAATTCTTAATTTCCTTGAGAATGCAATGTTCCTCATCGTAAAAAAAAATTCAACTCATGATACTACAAAAATAGAGGTAAAACAGAATCAAACTTCGCTTTTTTTTTTTTTCACTTCATTTGGAATTGCTATAAGACTATTTTTGTTGCAATAACTTCCTAGTTATCTAAATATGTGGGTGAAGGTGTGAATATGAGAGGAAAGGATATGAAGAATTAAAGTTGCACCAGTCCTGGCATCACGCCTAAACAGAATTCTCACTGGCCCTTATGGAATGAATGGAGAAGACGAGCTTTCTTTGACATCCTGTTGTCCCTCTTGAGTCCTGACTTTTGGCAGAGTAAAAGAAGGGAGGGAAGAGGTAACGCCATTTCAGAGGTGTTTCTGCTTCCACCCCTACCCCCACGCCCCTTTTTTCCTTTGGATTTTTGGTCTTGGCTGCCAAGAATATAAATTTCATAACCACTGCAAGCACAAACCCTGCTCTGTAGTCATTCAAATTTAATGGAAGAAAATAAGTGAAAGTTGTACTTTCTTGCTCAGAATTTATTAACTTAAAGGTGACAGAGACACTAGGGTGTGTGGAAAACATGAAAGGAAAAGAGAGTGATGGAATATGGACCTAGTATATAATGTTTAAGAATAAACAAAATAAAAATCTTAGGCATTTTTATATTCTTTACAGAGTCCTTTCATTTTCTTTTCCTTCTAAATTACACTATAGGGTTTTTTGTTTGTTTGCCAAAGACTGAAACTGAGAAAAATATTTTTGAAAATGATAGACGTTGGGGTGCCAGGGTAGCATCGTTGGTTGTGTCCAACTCTTGGTTTAGGCTCAGGTCATGATCTCAGGGTCGTGAGATTAAGCCCTGTGTGGGGCTCAGCACTAAGCATGGAGTCTGCTTGAGATTCTCTTCTCTCCCTCTCCCTCTGCCCCTCTTGCTCATACTTTCTCTCTCTAAAATAAATAAATAAGTCTTTTTTTTTTTTTAAGATTTTATTTATTTATTTGACAGAGAGAGCGATAGCCAGTGAGAAAGGGAACACAAGCAGGGGGAGTGGGAGAGGAAGAAGCAGGCTTTCCAGTGAAGCAGGGAGCCTGATGGGGGGCTGGATCCCAGGACCCTGGGATCACGCCCTGGGCCAAAGGCAGACGCTTAACCGCTGAGCCACCCAGGCGCCCCTAAATAAATGAATCTTTAAAAAAAGAAAGAAAATGATAGAAATTAATTGTCGGCCTCCACAAAATATTTCTTTTTCTTTCAAAATAAAATTAGATTTAGTCTTAGTCTTCAAATTAAAATTAGGCTACTTTTCTAAGTACAAAACAATACCTTTCCAGGATATATTCAATTTGAGAACATTTATGTTATCAGAAAGGTAAATAAGAAATTATTATAGTCTCTATACCAAGGTGTAACTATTGCTATTATTTTTCCATATATTTCTCCAGATTTCTTTTATGTTTACTAAAAATATGATCTTCTTTTTATGTTTACTAAAAATATGATCATATTATAAGTGCTTTTTTGCAGTCTTCTGTTTTCATGTAATAGTATATGTTGGCCATCTTTCCTTTCACAAACCGTGGAGTTACAGCAACATGTTTAAAGGCTGCAAAATATTATGTAATATGGGTGTTCTATAAATTATTTAAGTAATCACTAACTTTTAGGCTTTTAAGTTGTTTCTTAGTCTTTACTATTAAAGTTTGTAGCCTCTTTATCATTCTGTAAACTGCCTGTCTAAATAAACAGATTTGTCTATAAACGCAGAAGAGATCAGTGAAAAGTATGCATCACGCTGGCTGCCGCGACACCGCCCGCGGAGCCAAGGTGTGATTCGGAAGAAGGATGAGGCACAGACAGATTAGCTTGCAAAAGAGAGCGCGGGTGCAGGGGACGACCGCCAGGCGTGCCACCACCAAGAGTGCGATCACTCCGAACAGCTGCAACCTCTCGTACTTATTGGCAATAAACAATCAAAAACAATCAAGGGGATGATCCGTATTACATCCTAGTGAATAGTAGCACATCACGGGGAAGGTCACGGGATAGGATGATGTAACGTTCAGCAAGTGAGGCCGATTCTTAAACATGTTTCTATGGACCCCGCGGGCTATTGTCAAGAGCAATCAAGTTTCCGTTGGGGCCGCGTTCTGCCCTTTATCGGACCAGGCGTTCCCGGCCCCTCGTTATCTGAGGGCAGCATTCCACCCTGAGCGAGCTGGGCGTTCTCAACTGCTGGGTAAGCCGGGCGTTCCGACTCTGTGCTCTGACATTTACGCTAAAGCCCGCAAGGTCACAAACACGTTTTCCTATTACATCCTTAGCATAAGCTCTCGGCCAGGGGCTGCTGCAGCTGGCAACCACAGACATTAATTATATGAAACCATTAGTCCTGTGGCGCCTGGGTGGCTCAGTGGTTAGGCGTCTGCCTTCAGCTCAGGGCGTGATCCCGGCGTTATGGGATCGAGCCCCACATCAGGCTCCTCCGCTGGGAGCCTGCTTCTTCCTCTCCCACTCCCCCTGCTTGTGTTCCCTCTCTCACTGGCTGTCTCTCTGTCAAATAAATAAAAAGTCTTAAAAAAAAGAAAGAAAGAAAGAAAGAAAGAAAGAAAGAAAGAAAGAAAGAAAGAAAGAAAGAAACCATTAGTCCCAGCAAGTCATTGTCATTTAATACCACCTTGCAACGTATTCATCCATTCTGGTACTTGCTAAGTATTGAAGACAAGAATCCAGACCTGGCTCTAGCCATGGGGATGCATGAATGAGGAAGAGACAGTGAAAGTTTGGTCTCAAGAGGCTTATATTCTGTTAAGTGGATGCCATCGATAAACATGCATATCAATAAGATAGTAAGATAGTTAGAGACTTTATAAGTGCTTTGAATAAAATGAACAGGGCAACCTGACAGACTTGGACTGCAGAGATCTACTTAGCTAAAACAGCCAGGATCAAACTCTTTGAGGACTTGGCATTTGGTTGACGCTGGAAAAGTGAAAGGAAGCAGTCGTTCATGGAACAGGAGGGAGGGTAGGAGGAAATCGCAATTACGAAAGCGCACAGCAGGAAACAGCCTGGCTGGAACTAACGAAGAAAGAGGATTCCTGCACAGCTGGAGTGTAGCAGGGAGGTGCGGCAAGACCGGAGGCAGAAGAAGATGGCCTTCCTCACCTGCAGAGCCTCCTTGACTCTGCAGCAATGCTGGATTTTATGACAGGTGCTAACAAAAATCTTGGAAGGATTTTTAAGCAGGGGGATCGATTTAACGTGATTCAACTTTTCAAAAGGTCATTCTGGTTTATCTGATGGAAACAGATTACGGGGAGAAGAAAAGAAGCTGAGAGAGGGTACAAAAGGCCATTTCGCCAGTACTGTAAGTAGGTCCAGATAGGTGTGGGCAGAACAAGTAGAGATAAATAGACATTTTCAGGTATGTTTCAGCAGCAGAAGGAACAGAAAATGTTGACGGATTAAAGATGAGAGACAAGGAAAAGAAAGGAAAGAAGAATTATTCATATGTGTTTTCCTTCAGCAGTGGGGTACTTGGTGGAATAATTTAGTGAGAAGAGAAAGCCTGGGAAGAGAATATATTTTGAAGATATATTTAATAGGGACCCAACGGTCTGGATTACATGGGCAAGTTAAAATGGGCTTGGAGCTCTGGAGGATTAAATTTAGGCAATATTTAACATCAGAATGGATCAGATCTCCTCAGGAAAGAGCACAGCATAAGAAGAATCTCAGGAACAAACGGTGGGGCACTCTGAAGCTTAGAAATGAGATTGAGAAAGAGGAGACAGCAAAAGATAGGAAGGAAGAGGGGTGACTAAGGTAGAAGAAATGCCATGGAGTGTGATGCAAGCTAAGAGAGGAGAACAAGAAGGTGTCCGCGAGTGGCCTACCATGACAGACAAGGCCGCGTTAGCATGCTCAGGTGTATGCATTTGGTAGTGATGTCAGGTTTACCGCGAAAAAGTGAACGGAAAACTTCTTTTTCTGGCAGTAGCGTGGAACGGATATAAAGTCAACCCCTTCCTGCTATAGCACATACAAAAACAATGTATATTTGAGGAATATTTTGAATAAAAACCAACACCTCTTTCATGCATGGCTGAAGACAAGTGAGGGAATTTCTCAAAGGCCAAAAACTTTTAAGAAGCTAGACGAGGCAGTCGCTCTGGGGGATTTGCCAGCCCTGGGAACTCACGTGTCCCAAATAGGCAATTTCATTCATTTCTATTGCTTTGTGGAATGTGACCTTTACATTTTTTTTCTTAGATTCTGCGATGTGTCCTGTGGACTCCCTTGGGCTCTGGTGATATCTCTTTCCACATCCAATTCCCGTACCCGTCAACCCAGATCAAAGTTAGGGAAGCATGTGCCCCAACCAATAGGTGCAGATTTTCTAAGGGAAGATCGTAGGGGAATTTGGAGAATTTTAAAGCAAAAGAGAAGTAGTCCAGAAGTTAAAAATAAAAGTCTACTGCAGTCAGTCTGAAAAAAGCATACATCTGGCTGATCGGAAACATCAGCATAGATGCAAAACTCTAAAACAATTAGCAAATCAAATCCAGAAATTTGAATCAGAGATAATGTTCTTATCACATTGGATTTATTTCAGGTATGCAGAATTTCTCCAGCTAGGATATCTATTCATACAATTCGCTGCGAGAACACATTTTAAAAATGTCTACGATAATCTCAATAGATGCAGAAAAAAATTAGTTAAAATTCAACTCGAAACTCCTTGAGTTTTAGGCACGCGGACTGTCAGCTACGGAGTGCACTTTTCAGGATCCCTTGGAGCTAAGAGTGGCCACCCGACTAAGTTCTTGCCAACGCAATGTGAGCAGAAGTGACGGGAGGAACCTCTGGGTCTTCCCCTCGTAATGAACAAGGCTTCCGCTCCCACCTGTCTCTCCTCTTTTTGCTTCTGTGCTGCCCAGACCTATCATATGCACGGCCATTCTTAGTTCACCATAAAATTAGAGGCACTGGAGGTATACCTCTTAATTTTCTGTGTCATATTGTCATTGTGGGTGTTCTTTATCTGTGCTAATAAATTCTAAGCTTCCTGAAACAGAAAGTATAACTTGTTCATCTCTATATTCTTTTAGAACCGGACGTAAAATTTAGTGCATGGGAAGTATTTTTAAATATATATTTAATTGCCCTCAATTTCATTTTCCTGTTCCCGCTGCTAGCTAAATGTGGTGCTATTTGATTGAGGCAAATTCTTAACAAGCTAAAAAATTAAGGTACAATTTTGAAAATTTGAGTCCATTTACATCCTCATGTTACACTTAATTGCGGAGATTTAATAACCATTTGTCTCCCCAGTGGAAGAGAAATAGCCCGAAGCCCTTGGAAGCCAGAGCTAGAATATCAGGAGCTGAGAGGTTTTTGCTGAATTTTTCTGAACTCAACTTTTAATTCTTATAACACGTAGCATTTACAATCTAAATCTTTCATTTCTTGGCATTCCTAGACTAAATTATAAAGAGATCCTTTCCCGATTTAGGATAGGTTTTCATAAATGCCTTGAAATTTGTAGATACATAAAAAAGATGAGGTGCTTCTCTATTTCTAGAATCATTAAGCAACAATTATTTATTGAATGATTACTAGTAGTGATATAAACTTTAATAATTGTTTAAAGCTACCTCTACCCTGTCTTCATCTGTAAAAAGTTTTGAACTAGAAGACTACTAACATTCTCCCAGTTATGAAAGTCCATTTATTTTGTTTTAAAAATTCCTTTGTCATTAAAAATATTTGTAGAAATAGTATAATGGTTGGTCTCTTTAAATATAGTTACTGTTACAGCCATCCGGGCTAGCACATCTCAGCAGATCAAAGGTGTATCAGTGAACCTGAACTGATGTACCCATATGGTACTGTGTTAGGTATGCCACCGGGGGAAGCAGAGAATGAGCCAGGTGAAGAAGGATACGACGAAACTCAGCTGCATAAAACCTTAGAGTATTGAAAAACAATGAAGTCACGAGAATAAGCAATGCACGTAATGAATGATTCAACACAAGCCAGCAAGTATCTACTGGACACCTACAATATCTTACGTACTTGGAGTTACATCACAGCGTTCCCTGCTCTCATGGCGCTGCATGTGCGTAAAATGATGTTTTACCTTTGGAAGGCCTCTCTCAGATAAGCCACACGAGAAAGGTAAGAAGTTAACAGGTGGGGCGCCTGGGTGGCTCAGTGGGTTAGGCGTCTGCTTTCGGCTCAGGTCATGATCCCAGAGTCCTGGGATCCAGCCCCGTGTCAGGCTCCCTGCTCAGAGGGGAGCCTGCTTCTCTCTCTCCCTCTGCCTGCTGCCTCCCCTGCTTGTGTGCTCCCTGTCTCTATCAAGTAAAATCTTTTAAAAAAGAAGGTCCCTGCAGCAAGGAATTGGCATTAGAATTCATTCGCAGGAGAGAAAGTTGTAATAGAAAAGTACAGGAATTTAGATAAAAGGCCCCATGAAGTGCCATGTGTATATATTATGTGGGTGTCTAGAATCTTGACAAGCATGAAAGCATTGCTAACAGCCAGGAGCATAATAAGTGCTATGTGATTTTAGGAAACTAGAAAGTTTGAGTGTTGTGTCTGATGACACAGTGTTCCGGGTAGTGATGCCATTTTCTCTTTTATCCTACTGACCAGCAGCCTCCTTAAGTCGCCATCTCTTCTTCTGAAGCACCAGCTACAGTTTGGGACCAGGCCTCAGACGTCTCATTTACTATCCACCAGGCACAGCACGGACTATTTTAACACGGCACATACTTTGTACTGGAACGAGTTAACACTACAGAGTGGGTTCCTCAAACCTGTTGTGTCCTTCATCACAATTTGCTTCCTAGATAGAAATGGGGACACAGAGGCTCTGCATCCGGGAAACAAACAACATTAATAAACGTATAAACAAAGGCAAGGGTGTCTTTCACCCCCCACAGCAGGAGGAGGGCTGGAGCTTACTTCCCTGGCATGGTCCTCAGTATCTGGCGGTGCCATCACGGATTGGTTCAGAGTCACATCCTGCATTACTCTGTCTTCTGTTCCAGAGGAGGGGTCAGTAGGTTATTTCTCACATGGCACTACTCAGTATTATGTAGCCGGATAGTGTTTCAGTCCAAAGGCATCAAGAGATGAATATGAGGAAACATAGAGTCTAGGAATTATGTAAACGAAACTTAAAAGGTTTTAGTTTTGGTATAAAGTAAACTGGCAGTTTAAATACATCTTTGTTCAGGCTCTCTTAACTGTTTCATGTAATCTGTTTATTAGAAAAAGAGATCTTTCTTAGCATATTGCTAGAATAGTCTTACATGCGCTGGTGTTCAGTCCCTTTTCCTTCTTGAATTATTCTTGTTAGGTTGCTCATGATCCAGAGAGAGAATTAATTATTAAGCAATGCGTTAATATTGGAAGAGTGTGTGTGTGTGTGTGTGTGTGTGTGTGTGTGTGTGTGGCAGGAGTGGTGAGAGGTCCAAATTGGTCTCTAGGAGTGAACGATGCATTCTTGCTTCTTCTTTTAAATATTGTTCCCTTTCCAGCAAGTCCTGGCATAGAAACCCTGTGAGATTTCCCAATTCTGTTTAGTTTGGGGCCTTTCCTGCCCTAGAATTGCCAGATATTGTTGTCTGACACATCTTTGAACCTGAGCTGAGCCAGAAAATTAGGGCCCTGGAAGCAGAGTCCGAGTGAAGGAACCGATTCAATACAACCTGGCCAGGAGTCCACGCGGCACGATCGCAGCGACCGCGTGCAGGCCAGCCTGGTGATTTTTGCCAGTGTTTAAAATCCTCTGGAGGTACAAGCTCAAAGCAAAAATTTTTAGGCAGATATTTTGAATGAAAAATGATCCAAATAATTTTATAAACAACGAATAACAACACAATAATGTCTTACATTTATATAGTACCTGGCATCTTTCAAATGTATTTATGTATACATTTCTATGTGCTGCTAGAACAGTTATACATCATGGATTTATGCCATGTAGGATTTTCTCTGATTTTGGTTCATATAATTTATGTACACAGAACACTAGGAGCTTGCCTGGTTCCACTCGTTTTTATGCAAGAAGCGTCAAAAGTTAGACACAATATGAATATATTCAAAACAACAGACCATACATACAATGAAGTGGGAATTAGTAGACTCAGAAGGCACAGGCTCTGCTAGGATTATCATTATCTTTATTAATGATTTTAATTTAGAAGCTGTGCCTCCTTATGTCAATGTTGCACGTACTGGGTCAGGCCAAGATCAGCCACAGGGAGTTACATAGCTGTTCCTTATTGTCCCAAGATGCTGTCCACAGAAGGCCTCCAGATACTGTTGGCGGTTTTGTGCAGTAATGCAGTTCGTGTATGCAACACCCCTAAGGGGAGTTAGTCCCATCTGCAAGCCGGCAGATCGGAGACACATGAGGGACGGTGGATTGGGCTTAGCTGAACATGCTTAGCTCCTTCATCCAAACTTATCAAAGAGATAAATCTCTCTTCCTCTCTTGGGGAAAAAAATGAACAAGAAAGCAGGAAGAAGCTGAATAGATGCCTTTCACATGTTCTTCCTCCAAGAAAGAGATTGGAAAATTTCCCCTCTTAGGGAAACAGGAAGAGTGGGAAATACATAAGCTACATTGCTTTAGTGATATTTATTTGGTAACGATGCATATTTGTTTACTTTAGCTGATCTCACTTTACTACGTGATTATTAGTTCCTATTAGTCAATTTCAACAGTTACGTTTGAGTTTATGTTCAGCAGATCATAGCAGGAACCCAGATTCAGTTACTAATTTGGTGAAGTATTTCAAGCCACAGACTAGCTGCATGATACAGCAGAGTAGATGGCCATTCAATACAGTATGATCCACCACTATGTTGTTTCCAGAAATTCCACCAAGAAAATCTATTCTTTTTTAAAATATATATATAAAACTGTCATTTTGCCTAGGAAATTTATTTTTCATATGCTAATGAACTTTGTCAGCCTTTGCAATGGGCTGTAGTATGCAGTGTTTCCCAGTGTCTCCAGTGGGCAAAGTTACAAAATTGGTTTTATATTTCAGATAAGTTCGTTTTCTTCAAAATAGAACTGAACCAAACCCTGTCTTACAAGCTTATAAATGATTCTTTCAGTCAGTGGACATTAGGTAACACTTAATTCTTAGGAGACAAACTGTATATACAGAGTTGATTAAAACAAACTGTAGCATTATTGTTGAGGCATAAAGTGAACACTTTCAATGGCTTTTCAAAGTTGCAATGAGTGCTATGTTCTTGTATTACTTACAAACAACATGACATACTATTATACACACACACACACACATGGAATTAACTAGAAATAAGGGAAAAAATTGAGCCAGATTTTGGGTATAGCCTTAGATTTTTTTCTTCCTAATTGAAATTAAGTCTTCCCAAGTAAATATATGCGAACATCGATTGGCATGATATCATGATGTACTTAATGCCTGTTATTTTCTATATTCTATGCAACACATTTGTATTTTTTATGTGTTACTTTTATTGCGATGACTGAGAAGCCATGTTTATTGAATGTTCTAGTCAAACTTCAAGTTTTTTCCTCTCAAAGTTTATTCACAGACTTAATTCATTTTAAAGGGTTTTTTTTGAATTGTTATGCACTAGGAATATTCTTAAGAAGTTATATTTCACTGCCAGTTTTTGTTGACTTGTTCTGATATGATGGATATAAAAGGTATAGCAGAAAAAAAATTGGTCTCCACTATACCGACTGTGCAGTAGGCTGAAGCCTGAAGGCTAATCTCGGAGAAGGAGTGAGCGTGGCTATCCTGACGGTTGTATAGCTGAGGCCAAAAGCACTTAAAAGAACTCAGAAGGGTAATTCTTATTGCCTATAGACACAACTAAAACTTGTTTGCAGTTAAATAATAGCAACTAACACTTGTTGAGAAGGAACAGAATACCATACATACTATGCTAACACTTTATGTGTGTTTAACCATTTGATCTGCAAAACAACACTTTAAGGTAGATGGTGACAATAACTAACCCCATATTACAGATGGAGAAGTGGGGAGTCCAAGAGATAAAGCAACTTTCCCAGGCTTTCTTAGCTGTGGTGAAGCTGGGATTCAAACACAAGCAGTGCAATTAAAAAAAAGAAAGAAAGGAAGGAAGGAAGAAAAGAAAATGAAAAGAAAGGAAAAAGAAAAAAGAAATTACAGGTTGGAAAGAGAGGGAAAAAAAACCCTTTATTTGAAGATGACTTGATTCTATTAGTGAAACTCCTGAGAAATTAACAGAAAAACTACTAGAAAAAAGAAATAGATCTAGAAAGGTTGATCATGATGCATGATCAACATACAAAAATTATTTTATTTCTATATTCTAGTAATGAAAAACCTTAAAACAAAATTAAGAAAATAATTCCATTTATAATAACATCAACAAGAACTTAGGGAGGAATATAACAAAAGAGGTGTAACAGTTTTATACTCAAAGCTACATTGCTGAGATAAATTAAAGATCTAAGTAGATAAAGAAATAATATATATTCATGAATTGGAATACTCAATATTATCAAGATGTCAATTCTATCAGATTTTATATAAATTTAACATAAACTATCAAAGTGTTAGCAGTTTTTGTTGTTGTCAAAATGGACATACTGATCCTAATATGTCTGGAAATATAAAGGACTTAGAATAGCGAAAATAAACTTGAAAAAAAAACACAAAATTGGAGGACTTACACTACCCAATTTTAAAACTTTTCATAAAATCACAGTAATTAAGACAATGTAGTATGGGCATATGGATTAATGGAACATAACTGAAAGTCCAAAATAAATTCTTACATTTATTATCAATTGATTTTCAAGGAAGGTACCAAGATAACTCAATGAATAAGAAACTAAGTTCCTTCTAAAAATAGTTGTTTTTGTTTTGTGGATATCCAACTGGCTCAGCTCCATATGTTGAAAAGATTATTCTTTTCTGCAAGTCTACAATTATTTCAAAATTTAAGAAAAGAGAAAAACAAACATTATTTAAGATTTTCAGACCTCGTTTCTTCTCTACTGCTCACAGATGTCTGAGGCCAGGAACTGTGGGACGTGTTCATGTCTCAATATACCCTCTGGCTCTGTACCTCATTTCACAATGCTATGCTGGGGAGTTGCCATAGTGACATTAAACAGAGAACTAGCACAGCTTGTTTATATGCTGTTGGGAAAGGGAGAAGGGACTATTAATGCTGTGGGAGAGAGATGATTGCAGGAGCAGGTTTGGAGTACATGGTGGACATGGGAGCCAAAGCATAAGGGAAAGGATTGTTACGATACAGGAGCGCACACAGGTCCCTGGGCCACTCTGGTGGAAGGGAAGACAGTGCAGAGAGTAAAAGATGCAGGAACATCAGGAGATATGGTGCTGGGAAGGATGAGGTCATTCTTTGTGTTTTTGTTTTGTTTTGTTTTTCTATCTTTTTGTTCAATGAAAGAAGAGGTAGAGTCACTAGCTCTGTGTTGATGACCAAAAAAAAAAAAAAAAAAGTGTGAATGTGCCTTCCTGGAGAAGGGAATAAACAATTGGCTGTAGAAAGGTAGAAAGATTATGCAGCACTGGTGAATTACTTAAGGTTTGCTGTCATAAATTTAAAGCACACCCCAGTCAGCACAATTGTATTACATATAAACTTCATGAAGCAGATGGGATTTATGTAACCGGGTCTGCGGCTCTGCCGCTCCAGTGTGTGGAAGGGAAGGGAGCAAAGGCATTGAGGGTGGGTGCAAGGAGTGGTCGTTATGATGGGTTATGGAACCCGAGCTCAGAAACAGAGAGATAAGAAAGAGGTAAACATAGAAAAGTTTGTTAAATCAGTCAATATAACATTTATTGCTTGAAAAACCACCCCATTGAAATCACTAGACATTCTGAAGGAGGTAAAACAAACATTTTTTTTTTTTAAATGCAAAACTGCGCTCACAAGACGTCGAGTCAATCCACAGAAGCCAAAATGGAAAAGCGAGCTGAACCCAAAATGATACGGTAGTATGAAGCCAGGGTATACTAGGGACACCTCACACCGAAACCTTTAGTTTCAATGGCCGTGTTTGGGAAGGGGACACAAGTAATGGTGGGGATTGAAACTTAGACTACCACATGAAACTCAGAACGTTTCAGGGTCTACGTCCTCAGTGAAAAAGTCAATTGGCAAAATAAATAAATAAATAAATAAATAAATAAATAAATAAATTTAAAGTAATAAAAAAATAAGAAAAAATTCGACCTCTGCTTAGATTGAAAAATATGGATTTATAGTTTATAGCCAGCTAACTGATCATTCAAGATCAAGGGTAACATAGGCGTTTTCGTATGAACAAAAGCAGAGATGCTTGCTATTTACTTCAAGAATACAGAAAACAAACCCAGAGAAAAAATATGAAATCCTAGAAGGAATGGTAATAAAAGAATCAAATGTAAAGTAAGTATAAACAAAAATTGCTGTATACACACACCCAAAATAATAACATCCATGGGGCGCTGAAGTTAAATCTTGACACAATTAAAATGTTAAAAAGCAACAACAGGTGCATTGAATGAAGGTGAATGGAATTCAAGTGCTTATTATTTTTTTAGAAAAAGGGTAGAGACATTAATGAAATTTAGACTTTAGTAAATTTAATGTGTCTTGTTAAAATTTCAAGGCAGAGTAGAGTGTCTAAAAGAGTATAGACAAAACGGCACTGAAGTGTTTAATCAGAAAGAAAGCAAGAAGAAAGAAATGAGGCGGATAGGAAAATGGAACAGAGAAAGAACAAAGGGGCGTAGAAAAATTCCAAGTATATTAGTAATAATAAATGTAAATGGACCAAACTCATCAGGTAAATTCAGATAGACAGTTGACCATTAAGCACCTTAGGGGTTAGGGCACCAACCCCTTATGCAGTCGAAAATCCACATATAACTTCTGACTCCCCCAAAATGTTAAGTACGAATAGTGCACTGTTGACTGGAAGCCTTACTGATAACATAGTCAATAAACCCATATACTGTATGTTATTTGTATAATATACTGTATTCTTACAATGAAGTAAACAAGGGAAAAGAAAATGTTGTTTAAAAGTCATAAGGAAGAGGAAATACATTTACAGTATTATCCTGTATTTATATAAAAAGAAAACCTGTAAGTGGACCTGTGCAGGTCAAACCTGTGTTGTTCAAAGAACAACTGCACATTGGAAAAAAATATAGCTATATGTCATTTCTAAGACACCATCTTAAGATAACAGATATTTTATAAGGAGAACGATTGAACATATATATATGCATACATACATATGTGTGTGTGTAAATATTAATGAAAAGAAACTATGGTTGCTGCATTAATATCAGACAATATAGTCCTTAAAATGAGAAGAATTATCATCAAGGGAAAAGGAGATTAGTTCCTATTGGTGTGGTGCCTAAAAGTGATAATGGGACTATTAGTGCAGAGAAAAACTGTGAGGTTTGGCAAACGATTTAGATGAATTCTTTAGAAGTACGGCAGGCGGAACTGTCTGATGGTAAGCATATCAGAGAAACTAAAGTTTTGAAAGAGAGAATGTGTCCATGCAGCCCATGAGTCAGGGTGAGCAAGAAAACGAAGCTAGAAGGCTATAACTAAAACAGAATACGAGCAACTTTCAATCTGATTATAACTGAAAAAAATGCATATAGGGGATTTTTAAGAAGTAGAAATAACATTACAGTTTTAAGTGTTTCTTTATCTTGACTTGGCAAAATGACAAACTTTTAAAGAGAGAAGAAACATTCTCAGGGAAGTGAAAGTCTGATGTCCTAAATGAATTTTTATATAAACAGGATGAAATGAATTAGTAGAGCTGATTTCCTGCGGTGGCTCAGGACCATGACTCTCAGGTTCTGGAATGCTGTTATAATGACAATACTAGATATGCTTTCCTTGAGACATTTTTGAGAACCACTTGTGTGAAAGAGACTCCAGATATCAGGAGAAAATAGTGATTTGTCCTAAATTATTTTTACGTTTACTTTTCTCATTCAATTAATAGAAAAATACAAACATCCTTTGAAAAGCATTGTTTCTGACTAATTTCTAATCTTAAGATAATTGTGGTTCAATGTGAAGTCATTAGAAAGGGAGTGGTGAGGGGCGCCTGGGTGGCTCAGTGAGTCAAGCGGCTGACATCAGCTTAGGTCATGATCTCAGGGTCCTGGGGTCAAGCCCTGTATCAGGCTCAGTGCTCAGCGGAGAGTTTGCTTCTCCCTTGCCCCACCCCTGCTCATGCTTTCTCTCTCTCTCTTAAATAAATAAATAAAATCTTAGGGGAAAAAAAAGAAGGAAATGGAGTGGTGAATATATATTTAGCCTTACCACATGAGAAATTAATTAGATGTTATTTTAATTTTCTCCAAAAATAAAAGAAAAAGTGGATGCCAAAAATAGTCTAAAAAAGAATTGATGTCCCAAAGTTTATTTTGTTTCAAGTATCAAGTTTTCTTCAACGCATAAAAATTCGATTCTGATTTTATTCTGAATGACCACCATGGTAAAATAGAGTTAAAAAACCAAGCAAAATGAGCTTATGGGAAGCTAGGCAGTTTTCAGATTTCAGTTTCTCTATGCATTAAATCATCAGTGGTCTTTGATAATTACAAAATGAGTCTGAATAATTTTTGCTATATTATATAGATATTATTTTTAACTGCAGTGATATTCATAGCTTATCATCCACACAAAAAAAAAAAAACCAAAGAAACACATATGGGAACCATCATAGCTTAAAGGGTAAAAAAAATCAAGTCATTCAACTTAAGTGAACATAGCGCAAAAGGAAATATGAATTTCCTTTTCTTGAAATAAGAGGAGTTATCATATATATTTAGGGACATGGTTATTTTTTCTCTGGTTATTTAGTGCAGTATTAAAAACCAAATGTTTAGATAAATGTTTCTCAGCTTAGCCAATGTAATTATTAAATTGACATTTCACATACTTTATTAAGACTTTTAGTAAAAAGCATACATGTTCTTATTAAGCACGGTTTGTGACTTTATTAATCGAAAAAGTTTTATTGACTTTACTAATTAAAAAAAACCCATGTCACATTTTCAGGGCTTTGAATCAATATAACACTCTCAAAAATCTATAGTGTACTTGCTACTTGTCTTCTTTATAACAAGTCCAGCAATTCTCTTCTCCACTGAAACAAATAACTCTAAAGTTTATATTCTCTAAAAAGACTTTGTTAATTAGAAGAAAGCATTTTCCTGTATCCTTAATCCTTAGGATTAATTAATTAATTAATTAATTAAGGAATTAATTAATTAATTAATTAATTAAGGAATTAATTAATTAATTAATAATCCTTTTGAAACATTAAATATGTTGCTTTTGCTTCCTTGGTTTTGTCAGTGGGAAATTATAATAAGGATGAACGTAGATTAAGAAAAAAAAAATGTCCTGGCTTTATTTTTCTTAAAAAATCTGTTTTTGGACTCCTTTTTCCAGTTAAGATATAGAAAGTCCCAACAGACAATTGCTTACATCCTAAAATGCAAAAGCTAGATAATCCACAAAATGATAGATTTCGCTAAATTGTCAGCTCGTTTAGGACGCAAAGAAAGCTCATTGAGCTGCTTTCCTGAAACAATCAACTCCTTCTAGAAAAGAGAGGCCAATAGCTGAAATCATCTTTAGGCATGCAACAATAAGATCAGAGAAGTCCGTCATAGGTGGGGGTAAGTAGAAACCAGGAGAACTTCTAACGGATGTATAAGGGCTCAACTGAGAGACTGAAATCTCTGGAAGTTCCAGCTGCAAAGGAATCATTAACTCACCATCAGTGTTCTCTTAGGGACAAATAAATAGAATTTGTTTTTCAACAACTGGAAGTGGGGCAGGGGAAATAAAACATTGCTCCGTGAGGTACACAAGATAATTCCCAAGTGTAATACAGCAGCCTACAGAAAGAAAAGGGAACGGCAAGAAATCTGAGAAAAAATCGTTCAAGTTACACTAATTCTTACAGAGTACTACCCTGCATTTCAAATATGCCATCTGAAATCTGCAGTTGTGACAAAGGAACTGCATTTGTGAAAAAATTTGGTTACATAGAATTAAAATATAGGACAAGAAAAGCAAAAAAGTATAGGAGAGGAAAATGTAAGTAACTGTTATAAAGTTCTTAAACAATATAAAGATAGCATATTATTTGAAGTATATAATATGTAACATAGTATATAATATATGGTACATAATATATATGACTATATATAATACAGAATATATTATTTGAACTATAAATAGTATATTATTTGAGGGTAGTCTGTCATAAGTTAAAAATATACATTGTAATCATAGAACAAAACAAAATAACATAAAGAGATATACCTAAAAGTCAGTATGACCCATGAACCTGAATACAAAAATTTATGTGAGTCACCTAAATGATTCTAGAAAAGGAAGTACAAAGAAGGAAAGAAGAAATGGAATTTTAAAAGAAAAGGTGGGCACGATGGTAACAATTACATTAAGTGTTAATTGTCCAAATACTTCACTTAAAATGTAGAGGTAGAGATTTACAGGCTTAACAAAAAACACAAAACCAAATATATAATATTTACAAGAACAATATTTATATTTAGGCTGTGGTAGACAGGTTCCTAAAGTAGTCCTATGATTCTTGCCTCCTCGTTTTCACACCCTGTGTGATCCCCTCTCTTTGACTATGCATGTGATTTGCTTCTAAAGATAGAATACAGCAAAGGTAATGGCATGTAGACAGAAGATTTGAAAATCACTATCAATGAATTTTACCTAATTGATATTCAGAGACTATACATAGGTATTTACGGTAGCATTTCCAAATAAACATGGAGCATTCACCAAGACAGACCATATTATAGAGTATAAACATGTCTCAGTACATGTCAAAGAATGGAAGAATATGACTTCGGCCTACAATGTAATTAATTAGAAATTAAAAACAATAAATTATCTATAAAATCTCCAAATATCTTTAACTTAAACAACACATTTCTGAAGTGCCCATAAGGCAAAAAATCTTATGAGTAATTGGAACATATTTTGAACTAATGATAACCAAAGGATAATGAAAGGTCTTAGCAAAATATATGAGATACAGCTAAAGCAGTATTTTTAAAAAGTTATAATTTCAAATGACTATGTTAGAAAGAAAGGAAGTGTAAAATAATTGTATGTATTTCCATCTTAGGAAGTAAAAAAACAAACTCCAGCAAATTAAACCCAAGATAAGTAGAAAAAAGAAAATAAGAGCATCGAAGGCAGCTATCAATAAAATAGAAAATAGACAATGAAAGAAAATCAATAAATCAGTTTGTTCTTTGAAAAGTAATGTAATTGTTAAATATCAAGATAAAAATATTACTAATATCAAGAATAAATAAGAAATCTTTTTAATCATTAAAAAAGTAAGGGAATATTATGAACAACTTTATACTAATGAATTTTGCAACACACCCAAAATGGAAAAATCATATGAAAGATGCAAATGAACAAAATCAATATAGAAAGAAATAGAAAATATGAATAGTTCCCATATATTGTAAAAAAAAATTAAATTTGTTACTTAAAATTTTTCTCAAAGAAAACTTCAAGTCTAAATGATTTCACTGGTGAATTCAATCAAACTTATGTGAAAGAAACCCTACCAATCTTAAACACACTCTTCGAGAAATAGAGAATACATTTTTCAACTGACTTTATACTAAAACCTTAAAATGCCAAATCTGATAAAGATATTACAAATAAAAGAATTACAGACAAATGTACCTCATGAATACAGATGCGAAAATTCTTAGCAAAGTATTAGTAAATCAAATTCAGCAATACATAAAAAATAATACAGCATTTCCAAGTAGGGCTTATCCTAGGAATTCACAATTGGCTTAG
Source organism: Ursus arctos (assembly GCF_023065955.2). Lineage (NCBI taxonomy): Eukaryota > Metazoa > Chordata > Mammalia > Carnivora > Ursidae > Ursus > Ursus arctos. Next base: position 14,285,967 of record NW_026622775.1, on the reverse strand, counting down.
AATTTAAATATTAATTATTGAAAGTCACCATCTTAATAAGATAAAGGAGAACAACCATGTGATCACTCCAAGAAATAACCCTGGGTAGATTATAGCTGCAAAACATGTCCAGAAAAATAAAAGCATGGACAACCTTTCATAACTTTTTAGGGGTCCCAGTGTGGATCAAAGCAGAAGAATGATTCTCAGTCCCTCAGAACCAAGTAGCAGAATGAATGAGACATTGGACCTGAGAAGGTCATGCAGGGAAGAATGAGGAATGATAATGTGGCAAATCTCCATGGACAAAAGACCGAAGACGGATGGATAACCGAAATACCAGATGATACCTCCAATACCTGATGTACTGTGAGAACCAGGAACTTAGCCCCAGACCTCATAAAAGCTGGGGCTGAACCTCAATATTATTGAGATTAACATTCACTTTCCTCAGCAAAAAGGAGATTATAATGATAACATTTTTTGGTGATAAATTAGTGAATAAAACATAGAAACTAAGTAAGCAAGAAAACAAGTGATTATTACCCTTACCTATAATGGAAGTAACAACAAGAAATTGAACAAGATAATGTCAAGAAACAAGAAAACGTCAACATAATATTCTGTACTGTGCAATGGTGAAAATATTTACATAGTCATACTAAGGCCTCCAAAAATTATAATGTCATTATATTAAAAAGATGGATAGAGTAGATACGTGTGTGTGCAGCTGATTGTGTCTGTCTTTCCACCGTAGGAAGTCAGGAAATTATATTTTTATTGGAAAATCATGAATTAGCAGTGTATTCATGTTGGTTTTCTCTTCTCTCTCTCTGTTTTTTTTTTACAAGCATTGGAAACAGTTTTTTCCGACTGTATATATGTATAACTTTGATAAAATATTGCATCAATATATCAGTATAATATGATGAATTTACACATTTATTAAAGACTTTGAAGGACAGTATTAATGACATATAAGAATATATAAATGTGTATACATATCTCCTTCAATAAGACACTTGATTAATTTAAAATTTAACATTAGTGATTAGTAATTAACATTAAAATTTAATTGTAGTAATTTGGGTTTTGTGTGTGTGTGTGTGTGTGTGTGTGTGTGTGTAATTTTCAGATTTTTAATAATGGACACATAATACTTTTTTTTAAGTTAGGGGAAATACCCAATAGGGTTATTTTAAAAAGAAGAAACAATCAGAATAGAAATGAAGATAAATAATATCGACAGGACAAAAAACTTTCTGTCAGGGTTTACACATTTCTAAATATCCCTAAGATATATACATAGGTACACACACACACACACACACACACACACACACACACCATTGTGGTTAAGAATCAGTTTCTGTCTTCAGGGAAAAATAAAAAGGTGACCAATGTAATGCTTAGCAGAACCACGGATAGGTAGTTCGATGTCAAAAGGGCTGACAGTCCTCAGAGAGAAAGCACAGTGTCTGTGTCACCATCACGGCGCGAGACCCACGGAGATGTCTCTTCAGCCTGGTGAGAAAAGAGAGCCTGAGAAAGGCAAGCGAACTCAGCATATTCGGCAGGTAGCTTCCGCTAGTTCCGATCCAACTGCACAGGTTCCTATTCATGCCGTGCTGAGAGCTGTCAATAATCTTAATAGAATTCTCCGTTACCAGAGGCTATCTTTGTGTCTATTCCTGATTTCCTTGAAAACCAAGAACCAGTGACTCTCTCCTAGACCCCGCAAGCATCATGGAAGCAGAGCCCTGACTTACAGGTATGAGAAGAAGAAAAATTCAAGGGCTATTTTCAAGGAGCTAATGCAGTTACCAAGCTTCCTATGAGGACAAACATGTTCATTATTGTAACTGTTTTTGTTACTGTATTTTCTCCCTGGAGGGATCCAAGTTTACAAACTAAGAATGTTTAACAGTAGATGTCTCTGAGAAAGGAATTAAAGGTAGGTGCCTTGAAATCTGAGAGGAGGGGCAGAGCAGTTCACCCAAAGTGGGGTTAAAAGAGCCAGAAGACACTTAAACTGTTGTCAAGAATGGCTCATTTTTGTGTCAAAAATAAGTGGGTCCTTGGGAGTCTCCTTTAAAAATAACTCTGTGGGGGTGCCTGGGTCCCTCAGTCATTAAGTGTCTGCCTTTGGCTCAGAGCGTGATCCCTGTGTTCTGGGATCGAGCCCCCCATCAGGCTCTTCCGCTGGGAGCCTGCTTCTTCCTCTCCCACTCCCCCTGCTTGTGTTCCCTGTCTCGCTGGCTGTTTCTTTCTCTGTCAAGTAGATAAATAAAATCCTTAAAAAAATAAAAATAAATAAAAATAAAAATAACTCTGTGATCAATACTCTTTCTGATAATCTTTTTCTTTCAATCCAAACAAGCAATTGAACTCTCTGTAACTAAGGTTAAATAAGGTTTTTGGCAATAGAAACACCTTTTTTTTTTCCCATTTGTTTCATCTCCCCAAAGATGGGATTCTGAAGGAAGAGCAAGAAATCGGTTTTTGACTCATATTCATGAAACATTTTTGTTGAGTAAAATTAACTCAAAAGGATGTCAAATAGCAGCTCTGCCTGCAACCCCGAGGTAAATGGAGGTGTTGTACGCTTGACATCCAACATCGAATTCCACGAGTCCTCGCACCATTCTGCATTTAAAAAGACAACATCTGACTGTTTCATGGAGTGATGGCAGACTCCACTTGGACACCTGCATGCCAGATGTGGGTAGCTAATGCATGCACACTGCTGTTCCGCCTGCAATATTTACCGCGGCAAACTGCTCTTCCCTTTGGCTGAATCGAGGGGTAGAGCCTTCGGAAAGCACCACAGCTCTTACACATTTTTTCTCATTACTCTTTTATCTGGTCATTCACATGTTTTCAGTTTTCCTTCTAACTCTATTTTTACATAACAGCTCTTCTTTCAAATCCACAAGTCATCTCTTTTTCCCTTGTTTAAAAAAAAAATATATATATATATATATATTATGTATTATTTATTTATATACTGAGAACTGGGGATTCATTGTGGCATTTTAAATTTATTTTTATTTTAAAAACATAGGCAGTGACAAATGGAGGGGTATTAAGCTTCATTTTTCTGTTGGGTCAAGCTTAGGCAAAAGAACACATAGATTTTTGAAGTTTTAATGAATCTACTCCAAATCTATTGAATGTATTAGACCATGTCTATTTTTAAACATTATTTAATAGAAATCATCAGTTTTTCATGTTAAATGAGGGGTTGTTCTTTCTCACAGGTCTGTGCTTTGGGCTGGAAGGGAAAGTCATGCAGCAGATGGACTTTAAAAGGGGAAAGATCAAAGGGTGACATCACTGGAACTCAAGGTCTAGGCGTGGAGGGCCAGGTGGACACCAGAAGGATGAAGTTAATACGCTATTTTGCTGCTACCAGCAGGCAGGAAGCGCAGCGCAAAACAGCTACATGGGCAGAAATCCTCTATCAGCTGTTGGTAATTTGCTTGGATTATCCCAAATGGCTTGCTTAAATCCATCTCATATAATATTACCATGCAAATCCATGGTAGTCCTTGTACCAAACCGATGTGTTAAGTTTTAAAATGAGCTGTGAATCACATGTCAAAGGTATTTAGGTGGTTCTGCTTAGATAAGTCCCGGACCGGTTACCAAGGACTAATTTTAGCACTATGTAATTGCATGGGTTTCTTTTTCAATATAAAATATTCAGTTTGTTAGTAATGCAATAATAAGAAAAACATGTATTGAACACAGGGGTGGGCACTAGTCTAAGCACGTCACATGTATTACGGCACTTCATATTCACAACGGTTTTCTATGGTGGGTAGTAATGCTATGCCCATTCTGAAGATAAGGGAGGAAAAAGACTGAGAGGGTAAGTAATTTCTTAAGGTGGTCTAGCTAGGAAGTTATGATATTGAAACCCAGGCCATGTGACTTGGGAATCCTGCCACCACACTTGAATGATTTGGATTGGTACTGTAGTTAAGTGAGATTCGCACAAGATTTACCTTACTAGCTGGTAGCAAGTCTTGCTTCTTAATGATTAATAGATACAACTTTCATCAAAGTTATCTTTTACCCAAGTAGGAGAGTAGATCATGTCCTGGCCTTTTGAATGTACGGTTCTGGTTTTTTTCTTCACTTTAATATCAATAAAATCCTGTTGGATTTAAGTTCTGATCTCCTACTATCGTGGGATAGAGCCACTAAACTATTTAGAAAAGGTCACCGAGTCAGCTTTGAAGTAGGAGCTTTAGCTAAAGAAATCTGCACACATGTGTTCATGCTCCATTACTTCTCAGAATGATATAGGCAGATGGACTTTATGCAAGTAAATTCTGAAATATTAATAATAGGAGTACACATGAGAACTTTCTAACCATTTCATTCAATTATTCAGCTATCCTCATAGCTATCTCATTGTCTTTTAAGTTCAAGTAGAATCCTTTCTGCACCAAGTGGAATTATCAAGCAAAAATATTTTCAGATGAACAGTCATTTCCCAATTACATATTATTATTTTGCCTCTCATGTGACACTTGTAAATCTAACATAAAATATATATGCTAAATATCCCAAATATGCAGATATATTTTGAAACTCAGAATTCACTGTGAAAAAGAGGCATGATGTATAAGTTAATGTTTTTCCTGACAACTAGTCAGCCACGCACATGGAATCCAGAAATAAATGTCTTTTATTTTAGGTTTGCATTATTATTCTACCCAACACGGAATCCACATAAGATGGTAATGAGTTGCAGCTTCAACCTATTATTGGTCCTCAAGGGTAATAAGACTTTATATCTAGAACAGTGGTTCTCAAGCTTTTACATGCCTCAGACTGCTGGGCACAACCTCAGGGCTTCTGACTCAATAACATTGGAGTAATGGGGTCTGAGAGTTTAAATGACTGACTAATTCCCCTGGTTCAGGGACCGCACCTTGAGAATCATTGGTTGAGAGTATTGGAAAACCCTTTCTTTCATCTAAGGGGAAATCTCCCTGCCTTGGGTCTTCTCTTTTCTCTGATGATTCCCAATGTTTTCATTTTTATTTTTGTTGGGTCCCTTCCAGCACCTTTTTCCTCCTCAAATCTCACTGATGCTCTCTCTTGGTGTGTTTGCCTTAGGCTCTGGGCTGTCCTTCATTTGGTCCAGGCTTTTCCACTGCTGATGGCGCCCCGGTTAGGGAATGGGGGAAATGCTCATGGTAGTCTAATTTTGGGGTAAAATAGCCACAATCAGACCCTGCCAAATCCAAATTTCTTTTATCATATTCACTCCAAACTATTGTGTGAGAAGAATCGAAGGCCTTCTTTTATTATTCTAGTCTGTTTGTGCCAGAAGGTTCTCCCTGGAATAAAGTTAGAATGGGTTTTCTGTGCAGGCAGCTTGTGGGATCTACAGTTCTCACAGTTCTCTGCTAAATGGATATGCCCATGAGTCAGAAAAGAGGACAACTTTTGTCTTCCCAGTTCTACTGTTCTAGGACTCTCCAGGGAGAGCCTGCTCATAGAGACCCTTTGGTTTTCCTGGGCTACAAGTCCCTTGTCTTCGGTAGGTCAGTTTTCACCAGTTACCGCTTCTTTGCTGACAAAAGAGCACACGATCTTTCACCACTCGGCTCTTAACTTAAGCTCTCTGAGTACAGGAATGCCGGTCTTCTGTCGCCTTCTCAAAAGTATCTGCTTTATCAAAGGCCTTATACAGGGGCTTTGGGCATGCTGAAACTTTTGCCTTGGAACATTCTCACTTATACACATTCACCTAGTTAACTTACATTCTTTTTTTTTTTTTTTTATTTCAACTCACACAATCTCACTGAGGTCCTAAACCTGAAAATTTGACCAGAACCCCCTCCTTTGTTCCTTGTACTCTTCCTTTATCACACATACCATGACTTGAAATCATAGGTTTCAATGATTATTTTACTTTTTGGCTCCTCCTGTTAGCTTGTGAAGCCCAGGAAGGCAAAACTCCTGTCTATTTTCGCTCATCATTGAACCCCGAGAGCCTAATAAAGTGCCTTAAAGAGTAAATAATTAATACTCAACAGATACTGGTTTGACCGAAGACATTGGTGATGTCGTGCAAAGATCTCTTAGGATGGGTAGCATGGAAATAGTGATGCATTTTTGCATCACATATTCTCATAAGTTTACGCAATCTCATAAACCTTGCCGATACACATACTGGAGATCTGGGACAAGTCCACACATTTAGGAAGCTATTCTCATGAACAAATGTGGCATCATATGATGATGGCAGCTGAGAATGCTTTTCTGATGAGGAGAACCAATCATGGTTTTGTACCTGTCTGCTCTACCGTGTCTCTCTTAGACCTATATTATCCTCTTAAGATTTAGGTGAATTCCATTTTTTCTCTTACTCCTTGTTTCTCATCTGAGTTACTGGATTTGAGCTGTGGATGTAAATTTCTTTTGCCCCCATTCTTATATTGGGATGTTTATCACCAAGGCTTTCTACTTAATTTTTCCCAGTTTTTCTGTTCTAAGTTATATCCTGTTATTTATCTTTCACTGGTACTTCTGTTGATAATTTACTCTTCTTTAGCACACATCCTTCAACTATCAAGCCTTTCTCAAGAATCTTTTCTTTCCATGAGGAACACAAAGCAATATGTAAAATTCCAAGGGCCTAAGACGATGCTTCTAAAGTTGGTAAAAATCCAACAATATGGTTGGGTCACAATGTAGAATAAAACCTCTCAGATCAAACAAATATACCAATGCTAGCAAGTTGCAAGGAGTTGCTTTATCCTTATGAAAAACTCCCTCTGGGGGCACCTGGGTGGCTCAGTCGGTTAAGCATCTTTCTCTTGATTTCGGCTCAGGTCACGATTTCAGGGTTGTGAGATCCAGTTCCACATTGGGCTCTGCGCTCAGAGCGGGGAGTCTGCTTAGGATTCTTTCTTTCTCTCTCCCTCTGCCCCTTCCCCAGCTCTCTCTCTCTCTCTGTGTCTCTAAAATAAATACATCTTTAAAAAAATAATAAATTAAATAAAATCCTTTAAAAAAAAAGAAAGACTCCTTCTGCTTTTAATAGCCTATATTTATTATATTGGTTAAGATTTGAGGTAAAGAATATTTTAAATGTACTTTTATTCATCTTATGTAATGATTCTCATGGAATATGCCCAGGTAATGGCTTCCCTTTCTAAAATAACCAAACAGAAAACATTAAAGGATAGAATGTCCTAGAAAATTTCAATCTTAAAAATGTCTTTATAATCACTGAAAACATAGAATTTCTGGAACCTCTAACCTGCAATAGTTTTATGGCATTAAAACACAAAAGTTTAAAAAAAAAAAACTTTTTATAAAGTAAATAACCATTATGGGAGGAAAAATGTTTCCTTGGCCTTCCTGGGTTACTCAACTGGACATATGAGGCTGCTACTGATGAAACCTACTTTAAGTGAATTCAAGAATGCCTGTGGTTTGGTAGTGACCATGCTTTTTAAAATAACATTAATGAAGACTTAACATCATTAAAAATAGTCTTCAACCTCTTCATCTATATTTTGTCAACTTAAAATGTAAAGAAAAAAATAATGAAATGTTCTCATCATTAACATTGCATTAACATTGAAATATCTGAATGTCTAAAAAGATCTGATGAGCATTTCTCAAAACAACCCCAAATTCACTGATCTGATTAGCAATGTATCTAAACTTATTACTTACATGAACTTCAAGTGGGAATTCCTAATAGGACATATTGATAAATATATTGCTTTTTTTCTTCCAAATTATATATGTTAAAGTAATTGATTTTTGAAAAGAATTTTCTGTAAGCTCTTTCGTGAGTTTGCATTTCTATGTTCCCATTTTTTAAATAAAAAACAAAAGTTATACAACTTGTTTCCTGAGTTTATTCTTGATGACCTGGTATTGGAAACTTGATTTTGTTTGTGGGTCATGGAAATTTGTATCTATAGTTCAGTGAAAGAATTCTCACCCTGATGTGATAGTTCTATTTTCAGAAATATATTTGGTAAGTTTTAAAAAAAAAAAGTGGTGCTTTTGGACATCAGCAAATATTTGTAGAAGTGACAAAAATGTTTCAAAATAGACAAATGCATTTCATCTCTCTTGTGCTAGACCGAAATAAACCATCATTCTTTACGATAATCTTGAACAGTTACATGTACAGTGCTTACAGGAGATGACTCAGAAAGCAAAATAAATTTCTAAAGTAAGTGGTGTTCCCAGTACTTAAAAACTGGGGAAAGTGATTAATCATTATATCATAATATTATTTCCCCTTCTTAGAGTGGTCGTAAGTCTCTCCTGTTGCTTTATCCATACTTTCCAATCTAATTATCTTATATCAACCGGCTTCCACAAAGCCTACACAAGCCTGTTTGGAGGTAGGAATCTTCATTTACACTCATACTGAACAATTTGACAAGTATAACACCCCCAAGTGCAATAGCTAGATTAGAACAACATCAACATCGCTGCATTTGCAGAGCCTCTGTTATGAGTGGGATCCTGTGAAGGAGGAAGAATGTTGTGCTTTGTTTGAACTCCAGCCATGACTGAAGTCAGCCCTCTGACCATATAAAAATACAATAAGATGGATCTCACACATGACTCCATTGTGTATCCTGATGCTTTTTTTTAGTTATCAAATCCATATAATAGGGAATTTCAGCACTTAGGTCACTCATAGATACTATCTCTTTGCCTACACTTTTCCTGAGTATTCATTCTTTTGTCCAGAGCCTTGGTTGCCTACTTGGCACCCTATGATACGCTTTATTTTTTATTAGCTAAATTGATTTAGGAAGTGATACCCAATTCAAGAATAATTATTTATAGGCTAATTTGAGACACTGAGAGTCTCTCTCTTTCTTAAATAATTGGACTAAGAAATAAAAATTAAGTCAAATGGGTGACTTACTAATCCAAATCAACTTGCAAACCAAAACTGTGGGAGATCAAACACTAGTAGTTTTCTAAAAACAAGCAGGAAACAAGGATAAGAATAGAATGAGAAATACAGAAAGAAGTAGAGATGAGAGATCTTTAGCTACAGAGACAAAGGGATGGGGATATGAAGGTCTAATGATTTTGTGAGACCAATTAGGGCAAGGAATTCCTGAAATTAGGTTCTCCTGTATCTTTTCAAGAAACGTAATTTTTCTTGAATTTGAGTTCTTTATCCTTACATAATTTCGAATGTAATTCCTTGCATTATATGGTATCTGACCTTTCAAAGCAATAGTCTGAAATAAAGGCATATCCCGATGTCTAACTCCTTGAAAGATAGACATTGTGAAGAGTATATATCTTGGTTACACATACAACTTGGAAGTTAATTAAATCTTTATCAAGTTAATTTTGGGTATTGCATTTAAGTATGTAATTTCCTTTTTACAATGTTCCAAAAAAGTGAGCACATTCTGGGGTAGAAAGAAAAGGAGTCAGTGTGCTCATGTAAACAATTAGATTCATTCATCACTAGGAATTTATTGCATACCTATTATGGGTGTGGGGGGTATAATGATAAGCAACTCAAAGTCTATGTTCATGGTCTATACGAGTAAAACAAAAACAAAACAAAAAATAAGGCAGAGAGTCATATATGCCACCAGAAATGAGAACTCAATGAGAAATGTTTGATCTTTATTGTTTATCTTGCTGAATCATGGTCAACAAAGACAGACAAAACTGCATATTTTTATAGAGGAGTTTCACAGAGCAGCAATCAGAAGAGCTATGGCAAAAGGAACTTGAAAAACAATTTTAAGGGCTCCTACCTCCCATCTCTGTTGATTTAAATGAGAAGTAATTATTATTAAGATAACATCTACCTTCTTTTGGTTTATTTTTTGTGTCAAGCAGCCATGCTGTATCAAGCACTTTACACGTGTTATTATCTCCTTTAATCTTCATAACAGCTTTTTATGGGATTACTTTTAAGGAAAAGTCATAATTTGCACTTCACAGATGAGGAAATTAATACTTCAATTACCTGCCCAATAGTACATGACTGCTAAGCTTTGGAGACAGCTTCCAAGCTCAGTTTTTATAGCCTTTATCTCTTTGTCAATAGAGACAAAGTGGAGTGATCTGGTGGAGTGAAAAAAAGGGAAACATGAAGAAGACACTTCAGGAAATGACTGGAAGGAGTAGTTCTTTGAATGCTGAACCCCAAGTGGATGATGTTTTTCAGTTTGTTTGGGAGACATGTTGTTTGATTACTGAGTTGCTACAGTCTACAATATGAGTTAGTTTTATATAAATATTATCTTAAATTTCATTAACTAAGAAATAATTATCCAATGGTTATTGCTCTATATCTCAAGTGCAGTCACAGATGTCTCATTTTTAAAAAACAATAGTTAAGTAATAGAATGACATAGTGGAAAAACCAATGAGTTTGATATCAATTGCTTCTTACCAGTTACGTGAGTATGGAAAAGTTACTTAAGGTTTTCTGGCCTTATTTTCATCATCTGCAAAACAAAAAGGATAGTGTAATCGACCTTAAGGATAACAGTTCTAAAGGCAGATGGAATTCCATGACAGCCCTTGGCAAGCAGGCCACAGTGCTAGTCTGACATTCCACTCCACACCCTTCACTGACGTTCCTGGTGCATATAAAGACTACACACTGGAAAAACTAAGGGGAAAGAGTAAAAAATAAGCACAAAAATATGAAGTGTGTTCATAGCAGAAGAAATAGAGAGAGAGCTTTTAGGTAAACAGATTTAATGCTTCTTCAGTTTCTTCTTCTAGATGTCCCTAAATTTCTTTTTTGAGCAAGAGTGGTTTGTATTAGGGGTGTCTTGGTGGCTCAGTCGGCTAGGCGTCCAACTCTTGATTTCAGTTCAGTTCATGATCTCTGGGTCCTGGGATTGAGCCCCAAGTCAGGCTAAGCATTCAGTGCTGAGTTTTCTTATCCTTCTCCCCACAACCCCACTCCCACGTGTTCTCTCTATAAATAAATAAATAAATAAATAAATAAATAAATAAATAAATAAAATCTTTACCAAAAGAAAAAAAAGAGTGCTTTGTATTGTTGTTAATTTTGGAAGCACATTTGATTCTAGAACAATTTAAGGATGAGGTTGAAAAGACAGAGGATACTCAATGCTTGACCTATATTTAATGATGTAATTTTATAGGCTTTTGCCTTGGTTGGTTTTGGCCAGAAGGCTTTTCCTGAACTTCTCCCACACCCACCCAATCTGAAGTTCCCGTTCTCTATACACTTAGTACTTACAGACACTTGGTGTGTCCCCCTATCACATACTGTTCAGGTGGATTATTCATTTGTCTCTGTACTAGAGTAAGTCCTTCAGGATGGAGGTTGCAATTTTTACGTTTTTATCTCCATCATCTTACCTATTTCAGGCCTTGCTACTGAATGGGTATCCAGTAAATAATTCAATGAATGGATTAATTACATTATCTATGGTTGAGGAACTGGGATGAAGTAGGAAATGATCTAGGAAGAGCAATAAAGTGGACCTTTATGTTTTAGTCTAGGAGGCCAAAACCAGGTAGGAAAAGCAGCATGAATTCTGGGGCAGAAACCTAAGTTAGGAATAAAAATGTGCCTGTAACTGGAGAACTTCTTAAACTATAACTCTCAGGAGCCCCAGAGTAGCAGGTGATGAATGTTTCAGTGGAATGTTTCAGTTAGAATATTTCCAGTTGCAATGATATTAACCACGTTAACTCTGAAGGTTGACATTAATAATATAAATTTATCTCACATATCAAGGAGTGAATAGATAGGGCTATTTTAGAGTATTAAACTTAGCACATAAATAGTTCGCCAAGGGTCATATTTAAGCTCTGATACCCTAGGTGTCTTGATTTTTACAAGTTTGTTACTTCGTGGTGACAATGTCAAGCACCTCATCTTCATCGAATAGCTTCCATGGTCAGGAAGAAATAGTTTTCTTCAATATAATATATACTATTTGTTTTCCTTTCCCAAAAGATATTCAACAGAATCCCAACAGAGCTGAAAGGTACAGCTCACTGGTTAGAATAGGGTCATATGAGGATAATGAGGATAATCAAACCAATCATGGGCAAAAAGGATTTCCAGCCTGGGGTTATGGAGGTGTCCAGTTTCCTCTGAAATACATGACCCCCAAATTCATGACCAAAATCTAGGTTCCATAAGCAAAGAAGATTGTTTGGAACTTCTGTATATAGGCAACCAACAGTAAGTGAGAAATCCCAACATTAAGCTTTTGTCTCACTGAGCCTGGTGAAGCATTATATTAACTCTAAACTTCGAAGGTCTCATAAAGTTGTTAAACTGAGTAGAAAAGTTAATCAGCCATTCATTTGGACTGGATCTCTCCGTCAATCACATTTGGGCCATCACAGAAATGTCCAAGATATTCTTTCTTCTAAGCACACTGTATTTTATGATCTGGCAACTGACCTATCAGTTAGTGTTCTGATTTCTAAGTCCTAAACATGATTACATTTTTGGCTACAATCCACAGAATGTATTTTAAAATCTTGGCGCTAGCCTCACTTGAGCCAAAATTTCTTACATGATTCATATTGATTAATAAAGTTCCAATATAGGAAGTTTAGAGGAATTAAAAATGTGTTCTTCCCAAGTAGAGGACAGGCATTATTCCTCCTCTAATCCAGTCTCCCAAGAGAAATAGCGAACTGGTCTTAACATAAAAAGTATACTGTTAGTCATCAACATGTCTCCAACTCAAAGAAAAGTGTTTATCTACTAAGTGACTCAAACAGAGTTGGCTGTGACTGGCTTCAAAACATGTTAGGCAAATTACGTGTAGTTTGGGAATGGAGATATTGCCTGGTAAATTATTTTAACAATCAGCTCATTTGAAGATAATATTAATCTATCAAAATCCACAGAATTCCATTTAATACAAAAACCTGTAAGTAAACAAAACACAATTTTAAACTTTTTTGTGTGATAAAATAGGTTTTAAGAATTTCAATTATGCAACTTTCTATAAGAAACTTATTAAAGTTGTCCTACTTCATCATCATAAGAAATAAAAGTCCTTTAAATAAAATATAGCCTAACATTGTATATCACATAACACAGGAAAAGGAATGCATATATGAAATGAAAACAATAAATGTAAGATTGACCTCTGAGTCACTAGAAAAAATTTGGTGAGATCTGACTCCCCTTCCCTCCCTTTAGGCACTTGTCCCCCCATCCCCACTGCAGACATATTAGTCAAATACATACATACCTACATTATATCCCTTCTGTGTAGAATATAGGAATCCAATGTAACTTGTTAGATAGGTATGTGCCTTTATTCATATTCATTCTTTCATCCACCTGTCTTTCTTTTTTCCCTCCCACTCTTTTTTTTTTTTTTTTTAATATAATGGTCTTTCAAAGTGGATAGAGTTAGTTTAAACCCTGGCTCTGCCAATTGCTACCTTTTTGACCTCGGGTTAGTTGATTAGCCTTCTCATGTACTAGTTTCCTTGTCTGAAGAGGACAGTAGTATTACCTAAAGAGTTCTTTTGAAACTTCACATATGTCTATAGTGGATAGCACCAAAAGTGTAGCTTAAGATGGCATCTCTAAAATTCATCAGATGCTTTTTCTGATAAATGGTAAGAAATCTTTCTCGTTGGCCTAATAATTTAATATTAATAACATATTTAAATATTATTCTGAACATAGGGCAGTTCAAACACTAAATTACAGATGCTTTTTCTCCAACTCTAAAGGAGCTTGGATTAGATGATTCCTGAGGTCTCTTTCAGCTCAGCATTCAAAGGTTTTCATTACACCAAGCATTTGTTGCATGCTGCAAATAGAACTCCTCTTAGCCAGGTATGAGGGAGGATATAAATATATGGAAGTGACATGGCCCTTGTCTCTAGAAGTACACATTTGGGCAAACTAATCAGAAGTATAACAGGTCTATTTACTTTCAGTTTTTATTTGTGCTGCTTCTGAAAATCCAATCCAATCTTTTTTGACAGATCAGGTCACGGTAGCCTCTCTTAGTCCTGCTGGTTCTCTTTTGGCACTCCTTAACTTTAAAAATTATCCTCTCAATTTTTTTCACATTTTGAAGACTTTTTACTTTTAGCAATCACTGTAAATTGCAAATTGAATCCAGAAAATTTTTAAAGCTGTTGTCTATTTTTTTTCACCCATTCATCAACCCGAATATTAAATGCATTGACAAACATGCCATCTGATAAATTCACATCTACTCTCTGGATTTCAGTCTTACTCCCCGTGGCTTCTATAAAGAGAAGGAATGTATGTTCAACAATTTGTGGTGGGAAATCTTAGTTCACAAAAGTATATTGAATAATAGTTCTTGATGGCAGCCATCTCCTGGAATAAGTGATGGATGTTTTAGCCATTTTATAATCCTGATCACTCCAAAAATGAAAGCAGTGACCTATGCAGAGAGAATCACCAGCCATGAGAAACAGAAACAAGAATGGTCAGTGCTGCAGAAGGCTTGTGTTACCGTCTTCGCTGGGAACCCGAGCAGCTACTTAGACTCCCCATCACGAGTGCTAAGGAGCAAAGTGAGTGTACTACACTTTCTTTCTCCAAAGTCTCCTACAACCATCTGTAAAATAGTTGTCTTTAACAAATTAGTATTTTTGAAATATCTAGTTTAAAATAGAATGAAATAAAACTCTAACACTTCCTGCTGGGGTAGATGCGAGCACCTGGTGATGCTCTGAGAGTTGTGGGCAAAACCATCTGGAGAATCCAGAGCTGGCTCTTCTCTCATGACCTGGCTGGATCCATTGTCACAAATGCCTACGGGCCTGTTTCCTCATCGGGATAATGGAAAATTAGACAGACCGACAATTCTTCATCTGAAGTCCAAGGACCCCCACAGGGACTCTGAATAGATTTGAGAGAGACTGTGAACTTGGGCAGGAAAACATTACGCTTTTGTTTTTTTAAAATATTTTATTTATTTATTTATTTGACAGAAAGACACAGTGAGAGAGGGAACACAAGCAGGGGGAGTGGGAGAGGAAGAAGCAGGCTTCACATGGAGCTGGGAGCCCGATGCAGGGCTCGATCCCAGGATCCTGGAATCATGACCCGAGCCGAAGGCAGATGCCTAACAGCTGAGCCACCCAGGTGCCCCAAACATTACACTTTTATTCTCGGTAATACCTAAGTGAAATTTAACATTTCCTTCAGTTATGGTTGTAGGCAACAAATGTATATTAGTAGTACTACTTCTAACTTTGTTACCTACAGAAAATACAGATATTTTCATATTATAATATAGTTGTTGCAGACATCCTGAAATACAATTTTGCTCATTACGACTTTGAATTCACCACAGCCATGATAGATCTGTCGCTAGATCTTATTATTTAATGTATTAATAAACAAGCTAATGTATTACTATTTCAAAGTTTGTTTTTAAAGATATCTCAATAACTATTTTAGTGTAATTAATTTTCTTTGTAAGCCCCTGAATTGTATTTCGTAGGGTTTGAGCTATGGGCTCCTTCAGACTACCACAGGATTTGGGCATACAAGAAGTGAAGAGTCCCTGCACTAACCAAATCCGAAAGTTCTTTTAATTTCTAAAAGTTAATGACTACAGTTCTAAAAGATTTACTCTAAATTCACAAAGTAGAAATTACATATGACTCAAAAATAAGAATTGTACAGCTGATAAAAATTATTTCTTAATCTGACTGTATAAAATAAAAAGGCAATTCTCTTTCACGACCTTAAAAACTTTGCCAGTTGGACCATGCCATGTGAATTTTTGAAGGTTTTGATGAATGTGATTGGCATAATATAATTAAGTTCCTATCTCTTGACTATAATTAGCTTCGAACATCAGCTAATGAATAAATTCAGCTTTTGTCCAGATTTGGTCTTCATTTGAATTTCTTGTCCTAAGCACATAGGGAACAATCCAGAACTTAAGAATGTGATTGAGTGAATGAATTACTACAGAATTAATTACATCATACTTTTCAAATGATAAAATAAGCAACAGAAAGAATAACCAGCAAAACTAACAGAACATAAAATTCTGACTTTGGTCCATTTCCACCATCATCATGGCAACTATTAGATTTGCACTAACTCTTTATTCCTCTCTGAAAAACAATAATCTATCTTCAAAGCCTCAGGGAATGGAAGAGCACGTTCAACAGGTTCTGATGTGAAGAAAAGGGCATGCTTTCTAAGAATGTCTGTTTTATTACAGTCATGGTTGTCACCATAAATATGATTAATTGGCTTTTTGTCACCAACAAGCCTTTTAATTCTGAGACAGTGGCAAAGATGAATAATGAAAAGACTTCATCATTCTGTAAAGCTACAACTTTAAAGAATGCAAATCTTATGATGAAAGAAGGAAGTTGGCTGAATTATGTGCAAACTGCAATTTGACCAATATTGTTTTTCATAATAACTACTCTTAATGTGTCAGCCATATTTCTTTCCCTGCACTAAAATCATATTTCTTTGAAGTGACAGTAAATTATTTTTTCCTATCCTTATTCACTTCAGTCAGGTGGTGCTCAATGATTAGAATGAAAACCTACACATTTCAACACATGCATTTTCTTTTTTTAGTGCTTTCAGTTATCATTGACATCAATTTATTTTGGTCACAAACATCTTGCTCTTATCTACTTCTTACAAGCACATTTGGTGTAGTTTACTTTCAGTAAACTGATGTGGTAAACTACTTTTAGATTCAAATATCTTTTTAAAAGACTAACAGGTGCTTCTTAAAAAATTACTGCACTTGTAAAGATACATTTGATTAACAATAAGAGATTCTCATTATTTAATAAAAGATCCCAAGTCATACCCTGTAGATTTGGAAAAGAGCATTTCACTACATGATTTCACTACATGGATCATTTAGTACATTTTTATATTTGTTAATACGTATTTTGGATTTGAAGCTTAAGTATAATTGTAGAGATAAAGTGTTTACATATTTAATATGTTAATATTTGTGTGATTTTTTTTCTAATCTGGAAAGCATAATGTCAAATAAATAACAAATCACCTCATAGAATTAAATAAATTAAACATAGCCATTCTCTTTCTTTTAACTCATTAAACTATCTACGGTAGCTTTCAATGAAAAAAACATATCCAGAATAAAAGACTGAGACGCCATTACCATTGAAATCCAGAAATTCATTCATTCAAGGCTTTTAAAATATTTTCCTTTATCTGCTGTGCAAAGTTTTTCGTTTGTTGAATATGGGTAAGAGAATATTGTAAGAGGATGAGTTGGAAGAAGTTCATAGTTTGGAGGGATTAAGTTGAACTGTTCTTTTATCTTTTAAGGGTCAAGGTGGGCAGAGACTATTTTATTTTATAAGATTTTGGTCTCTTAAGTTAAAAAAGTAAATAAAATTATAAAAAATTTGGAACTGATCTCATTGCAAATGGAGCAAAGAAACTTAAAAGCTAGATTATAAATGCAAAGCCATTTGTGTCCCGCTCCAAAATTATGAAAGTTATAGGAGTGTTTAATATAGTCACTGCTTTGTTTCATAGATTAAAATACATAGTATATTTGAAATGAAACACACATATTTAAGGACAGTTTCCATATGTGAAAATATAAAATACAGATATACATTGGACTAGGAAATTGCTGCTGACAAAGCTATATTCACAGTTATATATGAGAGAACAAAGTTGACAAAGATGAGGGGTAGAGTTTTCCTTAATCCTTCAGCAAGTATATATAATCCTTCAGCAATATATATAAAGCACCTGCTTGGTGCTAGAATCTTAGAACAACCTTAACTAGATGCAGTAACTTTTGAAATAATAATTTTTTCAAGAATAAAGCATGAAAGTCAATATTAAAGTGCTGTTCTCTTATATATCATAGCTATTACATATCTCTTATTATATTATCTAATGCAATTAATTGATATAATGACTATTTATTGAGGACTTACCATGTACAATAAGGCACCATGTTACCCTGGTAAGCACTTCAACATACATAAAAATGGAAACGAGAGTGTATCTACACTCAAAGATTTTGTCCTCTAGTTGGGAAAGACATAAGGCACAAACATAAGGTGTAAAGTAGTAAATATAAAAAAGTCCTGATATAATGCTCTCGGTGTAGAAGAGAAGGACCACTGTCATCTGGGAATCTGAGGAAGCCTAATGAAGGATATGATGTTACAACTCAAAATACATCATATTGTACCACTGGAGATGAAAAGCATTCATACTGAGTGAAGCAACTTGAGCAAAATCCAGGAAAATATGGATCAAATAGAAAAAAAAAATGAACAGTCCAGGAGTCTGAACTCTACTGATTACAATAGGAACATGGAAGTCTTTGGTCAGGAAAGTATCATGGTGGGAAGTGGGCTTTGCAGCTGCATTTTTAATGCTCCGTTATGCAGAATATTAATTTCTACACGTCCTGCTTGAAAAGCTTTCTCTACGTCAGGTTCATGAAGATATTCTCTAATACTATCTTCAAGGAACTTTATTGTTTAACCATTTCATTTAGATCTTCAATCTACCTGAAATTGATTTTTGTGGAGGATGTGAGGTAGAGGTCAGTTTCCCCTCTCCCCCTGAAAGGAGAGTAATATTGATTTTTCTGATTTCCTGGTTCTTGGAGGAAGCTTCATTATATGATCAAAATAGTAAATGACACTGATTAGAAAGAAAGAAAGAAAGAAAGAAAGAAAGAAAGAAAGAAAGAAAGAAAGAGAAATGACATAGTATTTTATTTTTGCCTAATTGACAAGATGATAATATTTAGTTTTAACAATTAGAATGGCCTTAGTATTGAAACAGTCTTTTAAAGTCTTGGCATTGGAGCTATCTTTTGAGAAATCATTTTGGCACTTCAAATAAAATATTTTAAAATATCCATAACCTTTGATTGTATAATTTGATTTCTGTCATCTATTTAAAAATAGAGAAAAAATAAGAATAACAAATCAAGAAAATAAAGTGGAAAGGGGGAATAAGGATTGCTGGGTTAGTGAGCTAAAATTTTAAAGAGGATAGTTAGAATGGCCTAATAAGGTGATGTTTGATCAAAGAGCAGAGGGAGGCAAGAAACTCGCCAAGTGTGAGGGAGCATTCCAGGCATGGAGGTCAGCAGATCAGAAGGAAGGTTTTGAGCAGGGATTATAGCAGGTGCATTTGAGGAACAGCAGGATGGCCAACGAGTGAGGGAAAAGAAGGGTTAAGTGAGGTCAGAAAATGGCTAGAACTGGATCAGGGTCCTTTTCCAGACATTGTAAATGACTTTGGTTTTTACCATGAGTGAGATCGAATCTACTGGAGGGATGGGAATTGAGGCATGGCATGATCTCATGTATGATTTCACAAATTTACTTTTCTATTTGAATAGAGGGTAGGGCATAAGAAATTCCAGTCAGATGGAAATGCATGGTCTAGGCCAGAATTCATAGTTTTTCAGGTCATGGTATTAGCAGGGAAGCTGGTAAGCAGGGACAGATCCTGGACATGCATAGAAAGAGAAATTCACAGAATTTGCTGACAGACTGGACATGGGTACAAATAGAGATGGAGAGGAGTCAAAATGATTCTAACACTTGGCATGAACATTAGAAGAATATAATTGCCATTAGATGAGATGCTGAACACTGTAAGAGAAGTTTGGGGGAAAGATCAGAAATTTGAATTTGGCATAAATTTGACGCATCTGGGTGGAATAAGCAGTTAGATATATGAATGACATGAGGAGGAAAGGTCTGGGCTACAGATTTACATCTAGATATCACCACAGAGAGGGCGTTTAAAACCATTCACCTGAGTCAGGTCACCCAGAGGATGGGTTAACAGAAGTAGAGGTGCAAATGGAGGCTGAGCCTTAGGGCTCGCCATGGTTTAAAACATGGTGACCTGAGGAGCAGCTAACAAAGGACATTAGGGGGGTGCCTGGGGGGTTCAGTTGGTTAAAACAGCAAAGACTCTTGATTTTGGCTCAGGTCATGATCTCAGGGTCCGGTGTTGGGCTCTGTGCTCAGTGGGGAGTCTGCTCAAGGATTCTCTCTCTCTCTCTCTCTCTCTCCCCCTCTGCCCTTCCCACGCTTGTGCTCTCTCTTTCTCTCTCTCTAAAATAATTAAATAAATCTTTAAAAACAAGCAAACAAAACAAAGGAAATTAGAAAGGACAGGAGAGTGAGTTATGGGGAAAACCAGAGCTTGGGAATCTGGAAACCAAGAGAATAAATTATATTAAGGAGGAGAAAGTTTGGAAAATTGTTATCTAATCATAATGATGTATCTGGATGTAACTATTAGAATCATTTTTTTTTTGGAAATTATTAAAAGATGTGAAAAATGTTCCTTATCTATTAAGGTGGAAAACTAAATATGACTTATGATCCCTGTGCTGAAAAATCAATACATATATACATATACGTCATATGTATGTATATATATATATGTATGTATGTATATATGTCATATGTGTATATATATATATATGATGTATATCTGAATAGAAATAGAGTACAGCAAAATATTAGCAGTTTTTATTTGCATACAGCAGGATCATGGACAAGTTTTGTTCTTAATATTTTCCACATTTGCCCCAAAATATTAAATAAAAAGAATTACTCTCATAACAGAAAAAAAATTTGAAGTGGGCACTTATAATTCCTTTCTTTGCATCCAAATTTTATTTTGAAAGATTTCAAAACTAGAGTAAAGTTAAATTAACAGTGCAATGAACCCCATCTTCCACCTAATCACCGATTTGCTTTTCTCCATATATTATGTACACACACACACACACACACACACACACACACTCCTCTCTTTTGGAGGGGAAGTCACCAATAGTACAAATTTACTTCTAACTACTTCACCATGAATCTCTTAAGAAAAGGACATTCTCCTGTAAAAATCATGTTCAAGCAATTAATATTGATACAATAATAATGCCTAGCAGATACTTAAAATTCCGATTTTCCCAAGAGGCCCTAAAATATCTTTAATGGTGTTTATTTCTTAAATTACTAATCCAAGATTCAATCTACAATCACACATCGCTTTTAGTTGCCATCTGTCCCTTTTGTTTCTTTCATCCAGATAAGTTCTATTTTTTTTTTTTTTTTCCTATTTATTTGGTCTGTCACGGTATGAAGAGATTTGGCAGAGTCTAGGCTGGTTGCTTTGCAGAACGTCCTGGTGGTTCCCTGCTGATTGGACTCTGGTGAAACAGCGGGACTGTCTTCCCCTCCGAGCGTCAGTGTGGAGACTCGGGCTTTCAGCCGGTCCCGTTGTTGGTTCTGGTCATCTCGATCCCTTTGCGAAGGCGGGGTAGCAGCGCTTCCGCATTGTAGGGATTCTTTAGTTTCTTTCCTTATTACTAAGTAATTTGATACTTGTAAGTACCTTGAAGCCCTACGGATAACCAGTTCCCCAGGACCTTTGCACTCAGTGGTTTTAGTATCTCCTCAAAGTTTGTTGCAAACTGGCCATTTTCCAGTTCTCTTTTGGTTTCAATGTATATTAATTAACATTTAAGATAAAGAATTTCCCCTTCCAATTTTTCTTCTTTCTTTTTTTCTTCTCTCTTTTTCCTTCCCTCTTCCGTTTCTTCCCTTCTTAGGTTATTGGCAGAATTCATTTGCTTGGGGTTGTAGGACCGAGGCGTCTTCTGTCCCTGGCTCTTAGCTGGGAGCTAGACACCTCTGAGAGGCCGCCTATAGTTCTTTGCCACGTAGCCATCTCCGTAAGCTCTCACAGCACGGCAGCTCCCCTCTTCAAGCCAACAAGGGAACAAAGTTTCATTTCAGTTGGCTAAGAGAACATTGTTCAAGGTAATACAAAACCTAATTAAAGGACTGATAACCCATCACCTTTGTTATAAAACCCAGCCTAATTAAGGGACTGGCATTGTTAAAAGTAAACTGTCAGTTACTTTACCAGCAAAAAAAAAAAAAAAAAGAAAAGAAAAGAAAAAGAAAATGGGTTTGGGGCGCCTGCGTGGCTTAATCGGTTAATCATCTGCCTTCGGCTCAGGTCATGATCCCAGTCAAGGTCCTAGGATTGAGTCCCGCATCAGGCTCCTTGCTCAGCGGGGAGCCTGCTTCTCCATCCCCCTGCCCAAGCTCTCTCTCTCTCTCTCTCAAATAAATAAATAAATAAAATATTTTTTAAAATGGGTTTATTCAGGAATAACAGAGCATTGCAATCCGGGACAAACAAGCTGCAGCAAAACTGTAGGCAAGTCCGGGGACAAAGGAGAGGCACACCTTTTTAAGGAGAAAAGGAGTTTAAGTTGGGAAGGTTGTTATAAACCAAAAGTCCATTAGAATAAATTGGGAGTTTGAAGTGTCTTGGCTTTTCATTAGCTGAGCTGTTGCCTGGGGTGGGGGGGACAAGGAAAGCATTTTTCCCTCATGCTGGAGTAATAGAGTAGTATCCATGCGCAAGGTCAAGTCCATGTAAGCTCATGTATATCTCTTCCTGTTGTATCTACAATTGGCTATGAGTGGTAGGGCGTGAGAGCTTACCCAGCCAAACCCACCCTTCCACATTGTAGTCAGGTTTCCCACCACTAATTTTCACACATTCTATCATTTTGCCATATTGTATCAATTAAAAAGCAAATCTTAGGTCCTGCCCGCTCACAAGGAGAAGGAGATTTTACAGAACATGAAGATGAGGGTTCACTCTAGGATTTGTTCTCCACATATGATGTTTTTGTTAATGTTAATCTTTTAAAAATTTAGAATGTTTATGAATGTCCTTTCTAGACAAAGTGATCATTTATATTTCCATTTATATAGTCATTTACAAACTTTTTGTTATTAATTTCTAGTTTTATTGCATGGTGATTAGAAAAAAGAGGTTTTTTATGATTTCTATTTATGAAAATTAACATTACTTTCATTGTGACCAATTTATGGCCTCTTTTAAGAAAAGATTCTAGAGGTGTTTGAGAGGAAGATAGAGTCTCTAATAACCTGATTTCAGGGCATAAAATTCATAATATAGCCATAAGATCTACCTTCATTAGTATGTTCTTTAGTTATTTTCTATTCATATTTTTTGTTCACTTGATTTATCTTAAACTGATACAATTTTTTTAAGACTTTTTTTTTTTTTTAAACCTGCTTTAGGTTCACAGCAAACTTGAAGGGAAGGTACAGAAATTTCCCATGCCTCCCCTCCCCCTGCCATGCATAGCCTCTCCCATTATCAACATCCCCTATCAAAGTGGTACATTTGTTACAACTGTTGAACTTATATTGACACATCATAGGCACCCAAAGTCCATAGTTACCATTACATCTCGCTGTTGGTGTTACACATTCTGTCAGTTTGGACAAATGAATGACATGTATCTATCATCATGATATCATACAAAGTGTTTTCACTGCCCAAAACATATCCTTTGTGCTCTGCCTATTCATTCTTCCTCTGCCATCAACCCCTGGCAATCACTGATCTTTTTTGCCTTTTTCAGAATGTCATATACTTGGAATCATATAGTATATAGTCTTTCCAGATGGGCTTCTTACACTTAATAATATGTATTTAGTTCCTTTATGTCTCTTTATGGCTTGGATATTCATTTCTTTTTAAGGCTGAATAATATTCCATTTTTCAGGATGTACCAAATTTTATTTATCCGTTCACCTACTGAAGGACGTATTGGCTGCTTCTGTTTGATCAGTTGTGGATAAAGCTGCTACGAACATCCATGTGCAAGGTTTTGTGTGGACTTCAGTTTTTAACTTCTTCGGGTAAATACCAAGGAGAGCATTGCTGGATCATATGGTAAGAGTATGTTCCGTTGTCGTTGTTTTAAAGATTTATTTATTTATTTCAGAGAGAGAGGGAGAGAGAGACAGAGGGAGAGAAAGAGAGAGGGAGAGAGAAAATGTGAGGGGCAGAGGGAAAAGGAGAGAGAATCCTCAAGCAGACTCCCCGCTCAGCACAGAACTCTGCTGCGGGGCTCGATTCCAGGACCCCGAGATCATGACCTGAGATGAAACCAAGAGTGGGACACTTAACCAACTAAGCTACCCAGGCGCCCCTAGCGTGTTAAGTTTTCTAGGAGATCTCCAAACTGTCTTCCAAAGTGGCTGTACCATTTTTCATTTCCACCAGCAGTGAATGAGAGTTCCTGTTTCTACACATTTTCTTTCTTTTTTTAAAATTTTTTTATTATGTTGAATTTCCCAACATATAGTACATCGTTAGTTTCTGACGTAGTGTTCCATGATTCATTAGTTGTGTATAACACCCAGGGCCGATCACCCGGCTACTCGATCCCTCCCACCCCCCTCCCTTCTGTAACCCTCAGCTGGGTTCTCAGAGTCCAGAGTCTCTCATGGTCTGTCTCCCTCTCTGATGTCTTCCCATTCACTTTTCCTTCCCTTCCCCTCTGGTCCTCCGGGCTATTCCTTTTGTTTCGCAGAGGAGTTGCTCCACATTTTCACCAGCATTCGTTGCAGTCGGTGCTCTGGATTTGGGCCACTCTAATAGGTGTGCAGAGGTTTCTTATTTTAATTTGCATTTCACTGATGGCATATGATATGGAACACCTTTTCGTATGCTTATTTGCCTTTAGTATATCCTCTTCGGTGAGGTGTCTGTTAAGGCATTTGGCCCATTTTAAAATCTGGTTGGTTTTTTTTTTATGGTTGAATTTTAAGATTTCTTTGTACATTTTATATAATCATCCTTTATCAGATGTGTCTTTTGTAAATTTTACTCCCAACCTGTGGCTTGTCCTCATTCTCTTGATGATAGCGATATATTGAAATCTCTTATTACTAGGTGATTTCTGCCTCTTTTATGAAGGTATATTCTGTATAATGTGACTCATAAATACAAACAATGGTCATGTCTTCATTGTGGATTATGGATTTCATCCTTAAGAGTGTTTTTTAAATATTTTATTCTTTGAACTTAATCCTGATTATCTGGATTGTCTGATATCTGGGTCACAGATCTCGTTTCCATTTGCCTGATCTACTTCTGCCTCTCTGTTTATTTGTAGTCTGAGTTACTTTGTTATAGGGATGAATCTTCGATGTGGGTATACCTAGGAGACACTGCAGGTTCAGTTCCCCACCACCTCAATAAAACAAATAGAGCAATAACGTGACTCAAATTAAGGTTTTGCTTTCCTAGTGCACATAAAAATTATCTTTTTACTCAATTGTGGTCTATTAAGTGTACAATAGCGTTATGTCTAAAAAATGCATATACCTTAATTAAGAAATACTTTATTGCTAAAACATGCTGCCCATCATCTGAGCTTTCAGCCAGCCACAGTCTTTTTGCTGGTGGAGGGTCTTGCCTTGGTTTTCATGGCTGCTGACTGATCAGGGTGATAGCTTCTGAGCGCTGGGGTGGCTGTGACAATTTCTTAAAATAGGATAACAATGAAGTTCGTGGCATTCACCTTCCTTTCATGAAGAATTTCTTTGTGGCCTGTGATGTTGTTTGATAGCACTTTCTCCACAGTAGAACTTCTTTCAAAATTGGAGGCCATCCTCTCAAACCCAGCAGCTCCTCTATCCACTAAGTGTCTGGAACACTCTCAGTCCCTGGTTGTGCTCTCTACAGTCTTCACAGCGTCTTTCCTAAGAGGAGACACCATCTCAAGAAACCACTTTCTTTGCTCCTCCCTAAGAAGCAGCTCCTTGTCCATTCACGTTTCACCACGAGCTCACAGCACGTCGGTCCCATCGTCAGGCTCCACTTCTAATCCGAGCTCTCTTGCTGTTTCCACCATGTCTGCGGTCAGAACACACACCACATTTATTAAGTTCTCCGTCTTTTATTGGCATGGTTGGTGGTGCCCCGGCACAAGTACACTAGTGACCTCAAAGATCACGGATCACAGATCACCAGAACAGATATAAAAATAATGAAAAAGTTTGAAATGTTGCAAGAATTACCAAAATATGACACAGAGACGTGAAGTGAGCAAGTGTTGCTGGATAAACGGCCCCGACAGCCTCGCCTGGTGCGGGGCTGCCGCAGCCTCCCATTTGCAGAACATGCCTATCTGCAGAGCACAGAAAGCAAAGTGCAGTAGAACCAAGGACATCTGTACTGTGTGCAATTGCGACGTGCTTCGTGAGGCATCTGAAAAAATAAAGTTATGGATAAGTTTAGCCATTTACGTGTATTCATATGACTGACGAATGTGGTCTCAGCTTAGTCATATTATTCTATCTTCTATTTCTATGATTCTCTATGTGGTTTACCCCTGCTATTCAGATTATCAGCTTTATGATAATCTTTGATTCCCACCTCATACCTTGTAACAGCTAATCGGATTATTTTACCTCCCTCCTCTCTTCTCATATTTTAGTCATAATAGTTTTACTTTGTGAGGAGTAAATAACATGTCTCTCACCTTTCTTTTATTCCTCCGTTTACAATTAACCATATCTAATAATCACCAGAAGTCCTTTGCCGAAGTTTCTCTAGGCACCTTCCAGTTGAATGGAGCTTGTCCCCTAGTAGTTGTATCTGGGTAGGTTCGTGATTGTAGCTTTGAGTTCTCACATACTAAAAACTGCTTTTCTATGGCTTTGACACAGAAAGAACAGACTGGATGTAAAATCCTAGGTTGATTATTTTCTTGAGGTTTTGTTTTTTAATTTTGCTTCATTGTGGTTTTGATTTGCTTATTGTTGTTGAGAAACCTTGTGTCAATGCTCTTTTTATTGTATTTGTTGAGTGACTTGGGTTTTTTGCTGGATACTCTTAGTTATTTTATCTATATTTAACCTCTAGGAGACTATTTTGGGTCAATTTTCCAAAAATGACTAAACATTTAAATGTTCAGGTTCATGCTTTCACTTATTTCTGGAGATTTTCTTAAATTATACTTGTAAATATTTGTTATATTCTATCTCTATGCTTTTCTTCTTCAGGTTTCCAACCATATGAGGGTTGTGTCTTCGTTGCCTATCTTCTGTACCAAACACACTCTTCCTGATTTTTACCTCTTCCTCTATTTTATTGACACTATCTCGTCTGTCTTCACACCTTTCCTTAAAACCACTGCTTATATTCTTCCATCAGACCTATTTTCCCCTGACCTTGTAGTTCAGGATAAAATTTTTAAAAATTTTTATCTTTTGCTACTATTCTTTTCTCCCCGTGTTTAATCAACATTTATTTACCATTTACTTTTTTTTTAGTTCATGTCTTTTCTGATTCTTTGAATATGTGATTTGAGCATTTTTCAATTTGAAATTTAATTTTCTTTTGGGGTGCCTGGGGGACTCAGTTAAGCATCAGATTCTTGATTTCGGTTCAGGTCATGATCTTGAGGTCCTGGGATGGAGCCCCTCGATGGGTTCCATGCTTAGTGGGGGAACTGGCTTAAGGATTTTCTCTCTCTCCCTCTCCCCCTCCCCCTGCTCTCTCTCTCTCTCTCAAATAAATAAATAAATCTCTTTTTAAAAAAAGAAAATATTTTAAGGTAAAAAAATTTAATTTTCTTTTTGAGTTAGTATTGGGAGTATACTCTTATCAGTTAAAACGTTTTGTTTCCATTTTCTGTGCTTTTTCTATGATAATTTTGTGTGAATATCATCAGCCATGATCTGTTTCTTTCATAAAGTCTTATTTTCCTAGATTAGCAACAAGATTGTGTGCAAACCAGGGAGGACGGCTTCGTTTGGGGTACTGTGATCCTTGCTTCCAGAATACCCTCTTCTGTTAACTTAGTGAATTATATATTCTTTCCTCGGTGACACTTTTTTTTATAGGATAGGAAGAGAACAGATGTTATGTGTCTATGTTGGGATTTTTTTATTTGTTTGTTTTTTCAGAATATGTACTTTTCTCATTTTGTTTTCTTCTTTTTATTTATCACAAAATCGCTGAGCAGCAGTATCTGCTTCCAAGTCCTCTGTTCTTCTCTGGTCTACCGCCTCTTGCCGAGGTCCCTTGTATTTCCTTCCTTTTGGACGACGAAACCAAGTGTTCTGATTTACCAGGTCTCAGTCTTGTTCTTAGTGACCCACTCGGGGGGGGGGGGGGGTTTCTTTTTAAATGTGGCCTCATCTATGTTTAATGGATCCCTCATGTTCCTCTCCTCTTTTCCCCACAATCTTTACTGATTTTTTTGATCTGCTGTGGGTGGCTTCTAGAGATGGCTTTTCTGGATTGAGGTGTTTATCTGCCTGCTTATATGTAATGTGAAGTTTTTTTAATAGTCTCTACCTCCCAGTTTTTCTATGCATGGGTCGTAGAATGGAGTTTCGTGGTTTTAGGAGGATACCTGGAAAGACTTAGATTTAAGTGTGTTTGAATAACCCACAAGAATCCAATAACGCTTCATTTTCTGTTCTGAGTATGAATTTGTTTGAATGATAGATCTGTATGCTCATCTGGATTTTTGTATTTTAAAATGTTCTTAAAAATTCCCGTGTGCTGTCTTTTATTATATATCCTTCATCTGGTACCCAAATTTAATTGTACCCTTCTAAAAACTATTAAAATTGCCCTTGTCAAATTCTTTACCATGTAGTCACGTTTTGTTTTGTGATCATAAATGAAAAACAGAAGAAAAAGCTGGTGGTTGTGGGGGGGGGGCTGGGGGGCGGTAGAAACCCTGAGGACAAACATCAGTAACAAAAAGAAGACCTTCTAAATCTAGAATCTGGTAATCTCCATAATGTGCCAACGCCTGCTTTGTTCCTTATTGCTTCGGGGCTCTTTTAAACCTCGAAGTTATCGTGGTGTTTAGTGGTCTAACCTATTATGCTTACTCCTCACGAGAAAGCAGCAACGTTTTTCCTAAATAAAGTAAAATAACTAAATCCTAAAATCTGAGGAATTATCAGTGATTACTCATAGTGGTAATGAACTCATCGGAGTTTTAGAGAGAAACCTGCCTCCTCTCTTCATTGAGAGCATTTATATATTCCATATTTTCAGACAAACAAAAACATCCAAAAAAGATTCTGTATTTGGTACAACTGAACCGTGTGAACATGACACTACCTATAAAATAATAACATTTTATACTTCAAGTACACAAGCATCAACTTTAAGTTGTTCCATTGCTCTTAATGCTATCTATTAAAGATGTCATTTAAAAAATCCAGCTTTTTAAGTTCAATGTTCTAATGTCAATTCTGTTATGCAGCAAACACTAACGCCATCATTTGATTGGCAACTTCTTGAAAATTGAGAATTCCCGATGTATTCATTAGACAAAGTGCTTTAAAAATATATTTAGCCTTCATACTGCTCACAAAAACATGTTTGAAAAAGCATGCCAAAAAATAACAATATGCAGCGTTTATCTGGCAGCCAACGTTAATGAATGTTTCATTACCATGAATCACTTATGGATTCATGATGCTCTGAAGTTTGTATATTCAGACCTCAAATAAATTCTCCTCATGTTTTCTATTAAGTTTAATTTTGTGGGTGACATTCGGGAGATTTGCTTGAATTATAGTCACATGTAGGGTTCCAGGGGTGAAGAATGGATGGATGGAGACTGTGAGTTTAGTTTGGGCATTATTAGTGTATTTGGAAAAGCCTTTTCTGTTATTTATATAACTTTGACTATAAAAACAAATATCTATCCCTTTATTCTTTTATTTTGTTTTTCCTCACTGGCATGGATTCATAGCTATTTTGGGGGTTTTAAATGACCATTAAAACATCAGAAACAAGTGGCTATTGAAATGCTAGGCAGCTGCTAGGTGCCTTTAACTATTTATGGTTTTTTTTTTTTTTTTGCATGTGTCCACGCAATTAATTTTAGCATCACTTAATTATTGTATTGGGTGCTTACTATGTACCAGGCACTCAGTCTTTACATATTTGAATCAATGCAATCTTTACAACACGAGGCAAGCACTATTATTAACTTATTCTATATATATATGAGAAAACTAAAGCACAGAGTTTAAATCAGTTGCCAGAAAATGTACATAGTACAGACAGGATGGAATCCATGATGTCTTCCTCCACTCAGCCCGCTCAGTCCAGATTATGGCGGCAGCTCATCTGATCAGACAAGGATTTACCACGACTCTGCTAAAATGAGACTCAACTTGGGTCACGTGATTAGGGTAACTATATAATTTATCTTTCACACTAGGATACATTCATGAGTAAAAGGAGTTACTAAATTTGTAAGTTTTGAAACATATTTTTACCAAAAATTTATTTTACCTATAAAATATTTCTATTCAGAAACAATTGCCAAAACCAAAAATATTTCTATAAATTAAAAAGAGCATACATCCATTACATTGCATACTATTTATATTGGTACATTTTCTTATGTTTGATGTTACTTAGCAAACCTGGTCCTAATACTACATCATCAGTACTTTGATGAAGAGTACAGTTCTTTCAATAGTTTTATTTTTACTTTTTCATAAAAATTATTTCAGTATTTTTCAAAACAGTACGTTATGGTTAATAAACTTAATATTGGTAACAAATTTCTTTGCCTTTTTGTCTATAAGCCATGATATTTATCATTGGAAATATATTCACTCTAAAGGTATTGGCCACAATCACAGAAAATTCTGCTAAGTGGTGGTTCGTATGAATTCATATATGTGTGTGTGTGCTGTCCATTAAAAGTTTCTTTGAGAGACATTTTACAAGATAAAACTCATTAAATTGTCTCTACTCATGATTCATTTGAAACCATAATTGCTGTAATATTTCAGACCTTAATTTTATTTCATTTTGTCCAAAATAGAAATTTTCCAATTAAAAACCAAAGCTCCATCAAAATCTTCTTCCCCTAAATTGAAATATTCCAAAGCCCAATTACAGAATTTTTAAATTAAATCTAATATACCATGTGAGCTTATTATTTGCTCAGTTAATCTCTTGCTTTTGTAGTGAAAATGTTCTAATATGTTCTCTGTTTTCAAGTGTCCTTTAGTAATTTTACAAAAGTTTTGAGAAGTGAACTCTTAGCACTCTATTTGCTGAAAGATTTTATTAAAAATTTCTGACTTGAAAAAGTGCAAACAAACTCTAGAGGATTTGCTTACAAAAAAGATGAAACCATTACAAGACACTTAGATTGATTTTCTAAATAGTTCAGAATCTCACACATTCAAATGATGACGGGCAGCAAAGGAAGAAGGTGCACACTGTCATACTGGTGTGTGATAATTAACTCAAACTCAGCTTTGTCATTTAAAAAAATCACCATTCATTATTCTAGTGATGTTTATATGCAACTCTTTATAAATTTGCTCAACTACAACTTCCATTTTCTCCCATTATCTTGAGATATGATTGACATATAACATTGTGCAAATTTGAGGTGTACAACAGTGTTAGTTTGATACACCTACATATTGCAATATGAACAACCACTGTAGCTTTAGCTAATAAAATAATAATTTTATTATTATTAATATTTTATTAAACATCGCATAACTAACATTTCGTTTTTGTAGTGAGAAAATTTAAGACCTAGTCTCTTAGCAATTTTGAAGTACATAATACAGTGTTATTAACTGTATTGACAATGCTGTGTATTAGATCCCCGGAACTTCTAACTGGAAATTTGTGCCCGTTGTCCAATATCACCCCAGTTCCCTCCTCCTTCAGCCCCTGGAAACCAATATTCTGCTCCCTGTTTCTATGAGTCTGCCTATTTTAGATTCGACATATAAGTGATGTCATACAGTATTTGCCTTTCTCTGTCTGATTTATTTCACTTAACATAAGGCCCTCAAGAGACCCTCAAACTTCATCCATATTGTCACAATGGCCAGATTTCCTCCTGTGTCATGGCTAAATAATATTACATTGTGTGTATGTGTGTGTGTGTGTGTGTGTGTGTGTGTGTGTGTGTATATATATTTAAGTTGGTCACTTAAGTTGTTTCCATATCTTGATTATGGTGAGTAACGTTGCAGTGAACATGAGAATACAGATATCTCATCAAGATAAAGATTTCATTTCCTTCAGATATATGCCCAGAGTGGAATTGCTAGGTCATACGGCAGTTCTATTTTTGTTTTGAATTCTTCTCCCAGGAATTAGCTTTTGTGGGAGGGCTGTTCATTTTATTAGCAAGTGCCCTATATGCTCCTCTAGGAAGAGAGGTGTTAATTACACTATGTTGCATTTGATAAGGGTTGAAAAATGAGAGATTTATTTAAGACCAACTTTCATATTTCACAGAATGTTGAAGAGATAACTATTCTCTGCTAAACAAGCCCTTGCAGAAGTTGGGTGGGTAAAGTAGAAATCCACCAAACACATCCTGGCCTATTTTCATGCAGTTTTAATAACCTAATCTTAAAACCCTGAATAAATGCTGGACTAACAGGACATTGTGACAAAAGGCATAAACTAGGACTGTCCCAGGCAAAACAGGATTATATTATATACATACATAAAATACGTTATATATATCACTATATATATTGTATATATTATTATATATTATATATATTACTATATATATTGTATATGTTATATACTATATATATATATGTAATGGATTCATAGTGCATTCATTGATTCCCACAGCAAGAGCTGTGGGCAAGGCCATTCATTCTGGAGGAAAAGTTTGGCCATGGCAGATATACTGATAGACCTATCCAGGCACAAGTTACTCTCAAATTTCAAGATACAGCAGAAATCCCAGTGGGGGGATGGCATGGAGTGGAGAGACAGGCTCTAAATGCCCAGAAGACCTGGAGGTGAGCATTTTTAGTAAGGAGAAAAGTTGACTTTCTCATGATGGAGACATAAACTCCATATAATGTCCAAATCATAACTTCCGCCTTCCTGGTTAGCAGTAATGAATCAAACCTCCCTTTGTTTATATTCTACAGTCTTGCATTCAGTGACTGTCAGTGTTAAAGATAAATTTCTATTTTAACTGTGCAGATTACTCTCGTTATTGTTATGGCTTTGTTCCTGTTCATAAACTTTGTTGTTATTAATTGAATCGTTATTTTCATGTAACACTGATTTAGGACATAAATAAATATGGAGAGGCAACACTTCTAATTTCTATAGCAACAAATTAAAAGCAAATACTAGCCATTTAAGCATTTCCTTCCTCCATGCATGGGCAGTTTTAGCACAATATAGCTCTGATCTCTCATCCTGAGTAGAGACAGAATCAAGAATGAATGTTCCATGTCTAGAGAACAATTCAAAATCTGCTTGTTGGAGCAGTAAGTACGTTTTGGAAAGAAGTGGAGTGAGGTTAGAAGTTTGGTTAGAGCCAAATTTTAGAGGAGTTTAGTTTGTCAGTTGTAAGTAAACACTGGAGGATTTTTGAACCTGGGAGGAGGATGAGAGAATGGTATTTGTGGAAAATTCACCCAGCATTTGTTCACAACATGCAATTAGAAAGGTGGGAAAGAGAAGATGGAAAGTTCATCATCCTGCGGATACCAAGACAAGGCCGAAAATGAACAAGTCAGTTCAATAAATGAGCTAGCACATACACAGGACTCCCCCCAAAATTTATTTCCCCCATTTTAAAAAGTTCCCCTAACTCTAAAGTGTGAGTTTACATCTTATGAAAACTTAAGTTATATTTATTACCAAGAACATAATAAAAATCAAACTTTAAACTTCAGTTCTTAGAGAGAAAGTATTTCCAGATTCTTTGGGTGATTCTTTGTCTTCTTGCATTGCTAGAAAATATGTTAATTGGAAGTTCAGTGATTTCTGAAACTATTCTTACCATGTCCAATAAGATAATTGGTACCTATATAATTTAATATATATAATTCTTTATTTAAGCTGTTGAAAAGCTTGTCCAGAAGGACTTGAGGTCACATCTTACATATTTTTGGAACATCAGCTCCAACACAGTGCCTAATGCGCAAGAGGCATGCAATAAATCGTGTATATTGAATGAACAAAAGAAATATTCCGTCTTCTCATATGTCTAGAAATGAAATTGATTTGGTAATTTAATAGTCTAAGCCACACTCCCTTTAGACGTGGACAAACGTGTAGCATGTTACCCACAAGACTATAGGAATGTGGGTGGCCTTTGAGGTCTTAAAGAGTTCTAAGACTCTATGAGTTTATAATTCTAATTACCTGAAATACTTGGGGTTTATAGGGACTCATGGTATTTCATATTTTTTACCATGAAATTTATGATTCTTAGCAAAAGAATTTTTAACAAAAATTGCTTGAAGGAATAATTTCTGCTTCTATCATGATGTTCTTTGGGGGACATTAAACGTTTGCCAAATGAGACAAGAAAAATTAAAAAAATATATGGATTTTTCACATGTACGAATAATTCAAACGTCACCAAAATGAAATAGGAAAATACACCATGAATTGTATGTTATGTGAATTACACACCGATCTAAAAATGCCCTGTAGTTGGTTAGCCTGAGCCGGACCACTGTCACTGATGAACACATTCGTAGTGTCGCTGTCTTCCAGAGCACCAGGGACACACTGCCCATCCAAATAACATTCAAATCAGAACTCGCGTGGGAAGTAAACTGATGGAAAAGTACACTGCATCTGTGCCATTTATCTCTGTTCAATTTTGCCGTATGAAGAAAACCAGGCCTGTTGTTTTTCCGCTTTGACCAAACCACCATGCCGGCTTTGCGTCATGAAGTTCTTATGTGGTAATTGTTTACCCTAACTGTCCCCTACAATAAAACCTAAGGTTTTGCCTCGAAGTGACCCCGATGCTTACTGCTTGGGCTTATCCAGCAGCACAGACTGCCCTCTGACCATGCTCCATGCTGCCAGTTTGCTGGGTTTCTTCCCAGGAGGAAGGTGGCCTGACAGGTTAGTGTTGGTAAACACCTTCTACAAACACCCCCTTCTGCCTGGACGTTGAGAACCGCCCATCTCAGGGCAGGTCCGGATCTCATTAGGAATGACACTGAAAGGCCTTCTGTGTTTCTATACATCACACACTTCTAAGCACAGGGAGAACATTCCACACTATCTTTGTATGTCCAAAGAGAATGATATTTTCAAGTCCTGGACAGCACTTGGTTTTTTTTCATGGAAAAGTTCTTTCCTCTTCCTTCTCACCCCTCCTTCTCTTACCTTCTTCCTCTTCTTCCTTCTTCCTGCTCTTCTTCCACAGCTTTTAAGAAATATATGCAATCAAATGTGTTTAGTATGATGGTCATGTATTTCACAATTCTCAACACAGCCGCTGGAGGGATCCTGGGGGGTGCAAGTCAGATCCTGCCACTTTTCTTCTCAAAAGCCTTAGTGGCTCTTCCTTGTGCCAAGGAAGGCCATGGTTTCTGAAATGGCCTAACTGTTCTCGCCCTAGAGACGGATGATAGATGCTGCTCTAGACTTTCCTATGACTCATCCCGTCACCTCCTCCGTGTTCTACCTTAAATGTTGCTTTCTTTGCGGGATCTTCCCTAACCACCTTATTTTATTTATTATTTTAATTTTATTTATTATTTATTTGAGAGAGAGAGCTTGCACAGGCGGGGGGGGACAGAGAGAGAGGAAGAGAGAAGCTTAAGCAAGCTTCTGTGCTTAGCACGAGCCTGAGTTGGGGTTCTATCTCTGCGACCCTGAGGTCATGACCTGAGAATCCATCACTTTACTGAATGCACCACCCAGGCGCCCCCCCAACCACCGTATTTTAAAATGCAGCCCTGCCAACAATCCTTCATCTCCTTCCCCATTGTAATTTCTCCTTCACTCTTGTCACAATTTAACTCGCTATATGCATATATCAATTATTTCATTTCTTGTCCATCTCTCTCAACTAGAATGTGATTTTCATAAGTATGCAATAGATATTTGTTCAATTAATGAGTATATTCATACCCACAAAATAAGTGAAATAGTATGAAAGCCATTTTTCATACATTTTTATATGTCTCTATACTATATTATATAGAATATATGTATCCTCATGTGATATTCGATACACACACGTATACTACATACATGCAAAATGTATTTACTATGGGCCATTTAAGAAATATGCTAATTTTGCTTTTTGCATTATGTCTCTTATGTGCTGACTAGAATTGAGCCTCATACTAAATTTGTCTCCACTGCAGCATGGCCCAACACTAAAGTTCTTTAATAAATTACAATAATTTAAACCCTTTTGATAGAAACATTACAAAATGTATGGTCCTCAAAACGCACTAATTTAAGAATCAGTAGTATTTATAATAGCAGTATGTAATAATAATAGTAGTAGTAGTTGTCGAAGAGGTATTGTATCAAAATTATATGTGTGTGTATATGTATATTTATTAGGAGTGTGTGTGTGTGTCTGTGTGAAATTCTGTCAAATTTAGTAAAAGGAACATTTATCCATAGCCTATGCAAAATAAATTGATATTTTTTTCATTTCCTGTGTCTCTTTGAGGGTAACTAAAGTTAACTTTTTAATTTTTAATAGGAGACTATAATGATAAAATTTGTAATTCCCTGCCTTCTCTTTTACGTGAACCTTATCAAGTCTCTTAGTTTCAATTATCACCTCTATATGTAGAATTCCCAAACTATTTCTTTAATCTTGACCGCTATCATGAACTTCAATATCACATTTCTAATTGCCTACAGGGCATTTCCAAAGTGTATCACCGCAAACTCAACAGTCTATCATTACCCCCACACTTTTCTGCTCCTCCTCCATTTACTCAAAAAAAAAAAAAAAATTGCATCATGATTTACCCTCCAGGTATTTTAGGGCTGGCACTCTTCCTTACAAACATTCTATAGCTCCTGCTAATTTTTCCTGAGTAATTATTTTCTTAACCCTTATTCCCATTTCACTGCCATTTGCACAAACCTTCATCTTCAATGCCTGTGTTACTCTAATCATTTTTAACTAGGCTTTTCCTCTTTTCTCCTTCTCTCTTAACTATCCCCCGCTCTGATTTTAGACAAATTTACTTTCAAGAAGTATATGATTGTAATCATGTTACTACTTTGGTTAGAATTTTTAAAAAATTTTTTCTTGGGAAAAAAATTCTAATTCTATGGAATTCTTTTTGTTTCCAAGTTTATCCCATTTTATTATTAAACATAAATTGTTTTTCTAGCCCCAAAGTCATGCATACGGTTTCCTGAACATATCTAATTACTTTCTATTTTGCACTGCTTCTTTTTAACTGCCTGATTCCTCCCCAACCTTCCAGGCTGTGCTGGGACTTCACTTCTGCCCGTGAAGGCTTTCCTGATCACTGTTGCCCATGACAGTTTTACCCTCTCAGGTAGTCGTCTCTAGTTCTGACTCTGTCATTAGCTACGTGGCCTTTAACATGTCATTCTTCACAGCTTACATCTGCCTCTGCAAAAAGAGAGAGTTGAGTTATATAGTCTCTTATACTTTTGATCACTCAAAATGAGACAAATTTACAACATACTCTATTTATATGATTCATTTACACTTGACTATTATTTACTGTTTCTTGTTACTATTGAACAATTTGATCTTCCCAAGCTACAAGGTCATTAGAGACAAAGATCAGGACTATCCTTCTACCTTAGCACCGAAGTTCTATATGCAGAAAGAAAGCAAATTAATAAAAATAAAGGTTTTGAACTAGTAAAATCTCAACTGTATCAGCTGCCATATTGGATAAGCTTTAATAATAGATCGTCACTAATTAACCTACTGATTCCAGGATACTGAATCTACTGACAGGCAAATGCCTGCAGCTCTTCACAGAGTTATGATTTCTGAGGTCCAGAGTCTCAGGAAACACTTTCTGGAATCATGGGGAAAGTTCAGGCAACATAGAAAAGAGTGATATGGGAGGTGAAGTGGTTACCTCTTCTCTTACAATTTGTTTTCCCAGCATAACTAACTTATACACCCATCAATTAGATCCCTCCCTTTGTTCAATTACTTTATCACTGCCAATCCTGCCTTTATCACTTCTGATTACCTCCATGTACAACTGTTTCTTTGAACTAGAGTGATTCTGATCTGTGAGTATTCTAATACTAGCAAGGATTCTGAAAAATCTATTCTACATAATGATAGAATAGATGCTTCTGAGCGTAGTAGTCTTACCGTATTTTGGGAAATCTATTCACTTAAATACCCCATTGCTGAATATGTACGTAGCCTACAAAGCAAGACTCCAGCAGAAAAAAAAAAACATGGTGATGTTTCAACGTTGCCCTCAAGGACTACGTCTGGTTGGAGAGTCATTCGATCTACACCATGCATTAGATCGATGTATGTGAAGGGCAGAATGCCATGAAGTTTCCAAGGAGACCATGACTATAAACAAATGGGGAAGATCAGGAAAGGCTTTCTGAGAGTCTGGTGGAACTTTCATGGAGCAAGGGGGTGGAGAGGATGCTAGAGGTGGGAGTAAACCCTGGAGGAGAAGCCAGAGGAAAGAACAGCCAAGGCTGACAGGGACACACCGTGTGGCGCTTTGGGTCTAGAATGCGCTGGAAATGCAACAGAATCCACACAGGCATTTTTAGCAGGTGTCACACCATCAGTCCCAAGTTCTCTGCTCACTTTTGATACAATCCACTTTCTGGATTTAAATTACATTGTGACTGCTGTTCACGTCCTCGTGTCCCAGGTTGCCCGCAGGAGTTCATCCTGCCTCACTCTGCCTCCAACTCATCCTTGTAAGCTACATTTTCCGCTTGTCATTTTCACTAAATATAGAGGAATTGTTTAATTCAGAAGCCAATGCTGTTTGGTGAGCTTTCTTTTTAAATTTTAAATAGTTTTTTTTTTTTTTTAAAGCACGCACAGTGGTGAGAACACAGAAGAAGATGAGAGGATTTTTCAGTTGTATCTTATTGCTATTGTCTTATTTCTACTTGCTCTTTGTTTCATTATATGCTGTGTGTGTGTGCTGGTGTGTATGAGAGAGATGGAGAGAGACAGAAAGAGATGGATTTAAAGTTAATATGCTTTAAAAGACAATAAGAACCTCAGGGAGAGGGGAAAATGATAAATCCAGGGTTCAAGAAAGAATTACATGATGAAATTTTCTTTGCAATCTCAGTTCTTTAAAAAAAAAAAAAGAGCGAAGAGAACAAACCGTTACTAATGTGTCCTTGATGCATTTATTTAGATTCATCTTAATTTTTGGAAAGTCTCGTGAAAATCATAATGTAGTTTCGGTGACATCATGGAAAGCTTCCCTCTTAAATTTTTTTCTGATCCTTTCCACATTGCCTCTAAAATCTGTGATAAAAAAAAAATCTTCCTCCTTTTAGAGAATATTGTTTACAGAGTGCTATCTGGGCAGACGTGGGAAAAGAAATAGATGTAAAAGTTCCCCAGAGTGCTTGGTGAATTATTTTTGAGAGTTAATTACATTGCCTTTTTTTTTTTTTTTTTTTTTTTTACCCTCAAGTAAACTGCTGTTCTGCTATTTAGCAATCCTTTACTTTTCTCTGTACCTGATTCCTCACTGATCAAGTGGAATGAAAACGGTTCTGGATTTTGGAAGTTTCTTGACTCTGATGTAGAAATTGTCCTGTTTTAAAATTTATAGATGGAAATAATTGTTACAATTTTCCTTGCCACACAGTGATGATAAAAATAATCTTCCCACCAACAATTCAGGAAGTCTCAAATGAGAATTAAACAGTACATACTTCAAGTTTAAACAATGAAATGGACTCTTAACCTTTCTGGTTTCATCTAACGATTCTGCTTCCCATCGTGTTCTTAATTTGATCCCATTGCTTATGACATTTTTGGACTTCAAGTGTGGTTTCACAGTTTAGATGAGCTGCTAAACTTGGCACTGAATAAGTTACAAAAACAAAGAGAAAAAAAAGCCATTTTTTTTCCTCCCGAGGATCAAGGGATTTTGAAAGACTATGGATGTTTTATGCTAATATGTGTGTATAAATTTGTGAAGGAAAGTATTTAACATTTATTTGTTGTTCATTTGTTTCTATGGAAATGAGTGGAGATACCCATCTTTTTTATTTGCTTTGTTAATGTTGTTGAAAAATACTGCCTCGGTTGATAACAGTCAACGTATAAAAATGGGAGCATAAACACAATAACAAAGCAAAGGTTTTGCATTGAGAGCGGTGTTTATCCGCAGAGTTGGCATCAACTCAACTGATAGTCTATTTTAGAAAACATTCAGAGAAAGGTGCATATTTCCCTTGGATCCCAGGACGGCAGAAGTCTCATCAGCCATTATACACAGCTTTTGTCTTACTTAAGCTGCAAGATCTCCTCCAACATGCCCAGTTTCACTCTGTACAGATCAAATGCCTGAATGATGTACATTGGAGGGCATAAATACCATTGTAAATGTATGTGCAAATTCTAGAATCACAGGATTGTCTTTCTCTGCCTGGAATCCTTGTGATAGGCATAGATCTGTTCTACAAGCTCAAACGTAGTGGGAACTTGGAAAAAGCTGATTCCTTTTTTCCAATTTGTTTTTTTCTCTGACAATTTGAATATGTTCAACTTTAGGGGAACATATTAAATAGTAAATATAATAAAATAGAAACTTTGGGGGTTACATTTATAATAAAGCATAATGTACAATAATTTATTTATTAACTATGTAAACTTTATATAAAATAAAAAAGAACATACTAATGTACTCCCCAACTTCTGCTTCTGCTCCATTATACATTTTGGGGATCCGGCTGAGGAAAATTTGAGATGGTATACTTGGTCTCCATTGGATATGCTGATGTGGTGTTCTTATTTCAATCAAAGTTATTTCTAGCAAGGTTTCACAAGCTTGTAGGTGATAGAGCTAAGATTCAAACCTGTCTGACTCAAGATGCTTAAAATCTTACCCCTATACTCTATTAACTTTCCTATATTCGAATCACCGAAATTCACTTCTGTACCTAAGTTTACATTGACAATTTTGTGTATTCCTTTTATTAAAAAGAGTTCTCAAATTTTATATGATTCAAACTTCACAAACTTTAGATGAGTCCTTAGATAGGTATTATTTTATCTACACTACAGAGAGGAGGAGACCAAGACAACCAATACCTGTAGCTTTCCCAAGGTTACACAGCTAGAAAGAAGCTAAGCAGGGGTATATCGACCCTGGTGACGATGAATCTAGATCTTGTGCTGGTGACCAGTAATCCAAGTCTTGTCAAGTTTGACTGCACATTCAAATCTCCAGGGGAGCTTAAAAATACCAGTGCCTGAGCCCCATCCCTGACCAATGATATCATCATCTCTTGGGATCCGAACTTTGGAATTTTTAAGGCTCTCCAGGTGATTCTAAGTGTGTAAATCACTGCATTATACTATATCTTATCAGCAAAAAGTGTTGGATTTTGTGATGGAACGTTTATAGTTTTTAAGACAGTCATGCTATATAAGCAGTTTGATGGCAGGAAGCTATGCCAACAAATTT
The DNA here is from genome assembly GCF_023065955.2 of Ursus arctos. Lineage (NCBI taxonomy): Eukaryota > Metazoa > Chordata > Mammalia > Carnivora > Ursidae > Ursus > Ursus arctos. Next base: position 14,244,648 of record NW_026622775.1, on the reverse strand, counting down.
TTCAAGGTATTTGTAATATCTTCCCTGCTTTGTGTCCCTATAGCCCTCTAATCCTCACAGCTGGCATTACTTAGTAGACGTATGCAAGCTCAGCTCCATCACATTATGGGACCAGCCTTGTTCTTCGAAGCTCCAAGAAGGGGAGATTTGTGTCATAAGCCATGTAGCATTCCTTACCGTGGTCATCCTCTTTTCACTCTCTGCCCTCAATGTCTGTCATCACATTTAGTAATTATGTATTCTCCCACTAGTTCAGCTTGACCAAATGGCCAAAATTGTTGCTTAATATTTACTTTTTCAATCTGACCTTTAATATTCATCAGATTATTCCATAAGCCACCTTCATCTCATTTTACTTCCTGAGTTCTCTGTACAAATATACAAATATTCTATAGCTCATAATATAATTTATCATTAGCGTATATGTTATTTCTGCTGTTTGATCTCAAAAATCAGAGATTTGAGTTAATTTTAGATTAGAAAACGAAGATTAGTATTTTAAATACATGACAAAGCAAATGAAAATATTGGGAAATTATTAGAAGGGAACATAATATTAACTAAAAAATCTATTTCTTTTGTTTATAGGACCAAAGGAGTGCTACTTGCTGGGTGAGTTCATCCATCTCTACTCTTCGCCAGAGTCAGCACCACGCTACAAATCATCTTAGCTCTGACTGTGTAGACGTTGCTATTTCATACGACTTATAACACCTAAGCAAAAGAAGAGGAGAAGGAAAAAAAAAAAACCCAAAACTTGTCAGGACTTCAAATTGTTTTTTTCTTTTTTTTTCTTTAAAGATTTTATTTATTTATTCGACAGAGATAGAGACAGCCAGCGAGAGAGGGAACACAAGCAGGGGGAGTGGGAGAGGAAGAAGCAGGCTCATAGCGGAAGAGCCTGATGTGGGGCTCGATCCCATAACGCCAGGATCACGCCCTGAGCCAAAGGCAGGCGCTTAACCGCTGTGCCACCCAGGCGCTCCTCAATCTTCTTTGTATCCTTAGCCACAGCCCAGGGCTGAGTGTGTATCAGGATCCCAAGAGATGTAGCGGAACTTCCCCAGTGGCCCGTGATCCTTTCCTGTCACCTTGCCCAGACAGAAGAAGCCCTTGCTTCATGTCCGGGGCACGTGTGACATCAGTGAAGACATTCACAGTAATTTCGGAGTGTGAATTGATGTTTGGCAGAACATCTTCCTCCTGCTGAGCTAGTGTCTGTTTACTTGCCTTTACTTTTGTGCTCGGTTTTGATCTCTATTTGACACATTTTGTTCATATTTCATATGTACTTGATGCTGGGTCATTAGTCTTAAAACCCACGTCTTGGAAGTTATTACCAATTTCGATATAGTTGTGCTGCTAATGTGCTTCCGTGCAGAGTGCAGTAAGTAGAGAGGTAGAGAAAATTCGGGAATGTTAGGCTGGTTGAGATCCTCCTCCTTGGAAGGAAGCACCGGAAGTGGGTGTAAAACATTTACTTGCAATACCAGACATAGGACGAGTGCGCAATTATTTTACTGATTATGAGTCATATTACAGCCGGCCTGGTTGGTAAGCAATTGACTTAACCTCAAAAGGAAAAAAGGGAGATGGCAAGTGAGCTTTTCAAGGCAGGATACTTAATTTTAATAAAACCCTAGGGAGTATCACAAAAAGCTATACCTATGGAAAAGCAGTTATGTGGTCATGAGGTTTTGTGTAATTAATTTGGGCATCTGATTGATGTTGGTTGCATGACATTTGTTAGCATTACTTAATGAACTCAGGAAAATCTCTTAACTTTTGTTTACTTTTTTCTTCTAGACTTTGTAATAAGACTAATAAAAATAACATTAACGTGTGATTTTAGTTTTCATTTAGTTGTCATTTTTTCTGGACTCCCAACAAACAGATCAACATGGGGACTCTGCAAAGCTGGGTTAGTTCTCGGGGCAGAGCGAGCTGCGGGGGTGGCCATCAATCAGGGCACAAAGGGAAAGCCGAAAGAAAGAGGTGCCAAGATGAAAAGCCAACTCGTGTCTAACCAGCTTCTTTGCAAAGAGGCTAGAAAGAGGGGCAGGACTCAAGCAGAAGGTCGAATGTTGGAGAAAGCATGACAGTGAGCTAGAGGAAAAGTGTTAGAGCAAAGAAAGGAGACAGGGCACAGGCAGGTTCCCCGGGCCCCTCTTTCTACCTATACGAGTCACGAGACACAATATTGCACTTAGGTGAGTCCAATGAGCTTGAATTCATATCCACAGAATAGCTATTTCTTATTATAGCCTTTTATAGATTAGAAAACTGCAATTAGGGAAGGTTCACTGATCCATGAGATAACACAGCTAGTGGATGGGAGGTCCAGTATTCTAGCTTAAGTCTGCGGATTCTCTCCTTAGAGCTCTCACTGTGATTTCCTTATACCTATTTTCTCTGTCTTTGGTCTTACTCTTATTCCTCCACACTGATCTCAGACTTATTCTCAAAGCTGGGACTGATCATATTAATGCATAACTCAAAACAGTTTACTGTTTCCCATCATAAAGTTTAAATTTCTACACATAACCCACAAGGTCTTCTGGGGACCTAGACTTTCCTGTCTGTGCAGCCTCAGTTGCTCTGAACTCCCCATCCTGTGCTCGGTGATCAAGACGTATGTATCCTCCACCCCTAACACGCACCCTGCATGTCGAAAAGGTCACAAAAAACGTGTGGAGATATCAATTACTACACTTACACTATGGAAGTTATATATTTCTCAGATAACATTACTTGTCTAGATACTTGTCTCCTTCCTTTGCATCACAATCTCTAAGCACTTAATGTGTCTTATCAATTCCTCACAAAACTCTAGGTACACAGACACTCAATAAATAATTACCAAAATGAATAAGTAAATAAGCATAAACTGTGTTCTTTTTTTTTTTCTATGTATAATATTGTATAATTGGAGAAAGTTCATCTTCAAACCTAAAGACTTCAAGTGAGTAAATCTCTCAGTCATAAACAGAATTTTTATCTGGAAGATTCTACCCCAAATATGCCACCTTGAACATAATTTCTTTAAGATGCTTACTTCTTAAGGCAGGGCATCAGCTGCTTATATTTTCCCAGGACAAATGTGCTCTTAAGAGCCTCTCCTAATTGAGCAATTGATTAATTAGCACTCGTCTACCTTCACCAGGGAGTGAGAATTTAGAGAGTATTACTGTGCTAATAAGCTCACACTTTTCCTATTTTAAACTGTTTTCAATTTTGGGAATACAAATCCCTGAGACAAGAAAAAATAAATTTTAAATCTTTTCATCCACACAAAATGCAAAGTAGGTCACCCCACCTGTTTCTCCTTGGTTGGTTCATATTTCCCTCTCATGTTTCTGTTTCAAATCTACAGTGTATTTGCTGAAGAATTTAATATCATAACATATAAAGTGACAGAGAGCACTCAGGTATAGACAGATGGAAAAGCAGGTATCAAAACTCTGTCTCTCTTCTTTATTTGGCAATTCTCTTCGATAAGGAATTCAAATTCATGTGATCCCATTGATAAATAATTTGTACTGAACCAATAGTAAATGTGGTGAATATACGTATGTTCCTAGAACCATTACGTTAGAGAAAAACTTAGTGAATGATACCCTTTTGCAAAATGAGTCCTCTGATGCTTGACAAAAACAAAAAACAGAGAGAGTGATTGAGAATTTATCTAACTGAGCCAGTCCTCTGTAGAAGGAAGTTCTGCCATGGAACAGGGCCTCTTTAATGGGTTTAAAATGAGCTGCAGGTGATGGTCTAGGGCTGTGTTAAATTATGAGGCTGTTAATGGTACTAAAGACAAAAGCACGTAATCAGCAATTGAGTTTAATAGCACTTTCGAAATGACATTGACCCTAATGAAATATTTCCAAATCTGTAAAAAAAAAATAGGATTCTGTGTATTTTTATATGGGGAAAATGGGAATTTTCTTAAACATATATATTTAATGTATAACTGCATAAATATAATATAAATAAATCTACATATAAATATATATTTGAAGTATGAAATTGCACTGTAGAACTGACTTGTTTAATTCATCTTTATAATGCTCATTTTAAAAAAGCAAGAATAGCACTCCCTAAAATGTTCTAATAAAACCACTCATAAGTCACAAAGTCTGCATTTACTACTTTGTAGTATATTGTTATTCAATTTATTAACTTAAAGTAAGTTAATGCATTTGATTATTATTAGCTGACATGCATATATTTCTTAGACCTTATTTTTTTTCAAAAATGAGCGTCTAGAAATTGTTGATAACAGGAAGGCTAATATTTTTTCTCATGTTACCTATCACCTCCTTATCTTTATTCTGTAATACTGGAAGTGGAACTCTGGAATAAGAGAGAATGGCCAATAACCCCATGACTTTAATAAACTAACCACCCAAGGCGTGATATCAGGCATCTTAAAAGACAGAGTGTCATCGAGGCCCAAAGCTAGACGAGCAGGGCTACAGAGCCGAATTATGGTGTTTGTATCTGAAACAAAGGCATTATCCGTGTGAAGACAGAATGTGTTCACTGTTGTGCATGGTGTGCAGAAAAAAGAGTCACGAGGTCAGAGTGGGTCAGTTTTAATCCACGACTTTGAGACAGCAGGTGCCAAAATCAGAAAACTGGAGAGAACCAGGTACCTTACCCTTTGAAGGTATAGCTCGCAAAACAGTTGTAAATGGGTGCCATCAATTGCTCATCTCACTGTCCCTGCTCTGATTCCTTGATTGACAAGGTGCCATCAGGGGAAACATTCGCCTTCCAGGGTCCGTTTCTTACTGGCCCTGAAGGACTTCGCCGAAGTGGACGGCATGATGCTGACAGCTGTCGCAGTACTCTGCAACGTTTCTTAATTATCTTATAAATGTATGTGTTATAGATTTTGAAATGGGCTTTTGCGTTTATCTACCAGTCTCATCTGGACTTGGTTAGTCTAAGGCAACTTCCGAATCTGCTCAACTCTGAGTGATCAAGGCACCCGGAATCTCTGGCTGTGAAATGCTCACCACGTAAGGACGGAGCACCGTCACACTCCATCAATATGGTGTCATCCCGGAAGACGCTGGGTCGACTTCTACACGATGGAAGATAGCAGCGGTCGACTTCTACACGATGTCTTTCTCTCTTTTCTTCTAGGTGGACTAACTGAAATAAAATCGCAGAAGTCAATTCAATCCATGTCATAATGATGTAGAGAAATCTTTCTACTTCATTTTGGTAAGAGGTTGAAAGTTAGGTTCGCACAATAAAAATTATACTTCGAAGCAGTGGCCACACCTCAACCCTTCCTGCTGGACCCTGAGCACAGAACTGTATTAACACACCCTAGTTCCAGTACTTACACTATGCTTCTTCTCTGGTTAGTTCCCAAACTAATGGTCATGCAGATATTAACATAAAACCTTTATAAAATACACTGCTTCTTTCCTATAATTAATAGACAGCACCTTGAATAAACGGACCTTGAACTCACTTAGCAATAGGGCAGCCTGGATTAGTGGTTCTCAAAAAGGACACTTTTTGCTTCGAGGGGACATTTAGCAATGTCCTGGAGACATTTTTGGTTGTCACAACTTGGGAAGGGGTGATATTAGCATCTAGTGGCAGAGATTGGAAGTGCTGTTAAATTATCCTACAACACACAAGACAGCTCCTACAACAAAGACTTACCTTGTCTAAACGGTGGGTATCACAAGGTTGAGAAACTCTGGTTTAGATGATTAAATTATTTTTAAAAGGTGGTAATTGTTTCAAGACAGGGAAAGTAAATCATAATAAACTTATACATCAGAAATGTTTTTTTCTTTCATTGCAGTACAATAAAGGAACACCTAACCCTAAGCCTCCCTAAGAAATGGTGGTAATTGAGTCTATGGAGAACTTCTTATAGTTGTTCATTTAAAATGGTTTTATTTTCAATTAATAAAAACTTCAAAAATTTTGAGGTGTTACCAGAATTACTGACTAGTTAGGTAGCTGAGAAATGCTCATTGCATAAATCTTCTTCAACGGAGCTGATTCTCCTATGGATATTTTCATGTCCTGGCCTCCATCAGTGGGGCCAGCGAATTTCCTTGTTGTTGCTCAACATTTTCTCTCTGCACTATTCCTTTTAATTAGACAGTGATGCCCGACTTGATCATGACGCTTTCTTTTTCTTTTGTTAGTTTGCTGTGTTCGAGTGGTTAGCAATCAATAAGAAGGCTTCAAAAGACAAGTCAGAGCCCTCACACAGGAAGTGGTCCCTAGGCAAGTGACAGTGCATAGACGGTGCGCCTGACCGCACAGCAAACCTGGGCAGCCTGTGTTATCACAAGCCATGCTGATCATAGCTCCACTCCATACTCGTGAGTTTCAAGCTTTTCCTGTAGAAGATCAGTGCATTCTCTATTCAGAGAACACTGTGGCCGTATGATGGCCGAGCACACCGTGGTGTGTGTGGGTGCCAACAGCTCCACTGGGCTAGGCCCACAGAAGCCAGAGTTGGTCTGCCCCATATTACTCATCTGTTTGTCTGTTGATTCAACAAGTAAATGGAAGTGGTATTTTTTTATCAAGCGTCTCCACAACTTAACCACTTTTATATGTATTTTCGTTTTTAATTATCATACTGCCTTGAAAGATAGTAGCATCAATGTTTTACTATAAACTTAGGTTCAGTGATTTATAAATGTCCCCGTGATTGGAAAGCTGGGAGGCTATTATACTCCATTTCCCATGCAATTCTATTCTCCATCTTTCTCTGCCTTCTCCTGTGCCCTGAGAATCTGAATTCTACACATCCCATCACTTAGATTTCTTTGCCCTCTGCCTTCTGAACCCATTGGGTTCAGCCAATGGAAGGCGCTAGCAGATCAAAGGGTGAGAAGAGAAACTGTGTGGGATATTTATTCCCTTGGCTTTCCTCTGCCTCACAATGGTTCTGGCATTACTGCACTTCTCTACAATTCCAGATTCTATTGGGGGTCCCTTTTCCCAGGACACCACGTTCTCTCAGCATTCTGGGAAAATACCATTCATTTTCTTTTGCTTTCCTGGTCAAAGGATAATAATGGTTTCCTGCTGGTGGTAGTCCCTTGCTGCCTTAGAATCTTCTGGTTCCCTTGATCCCACCCGCCCCTTTCTAAATTGTCTAGGCATTAAAAGTTGGAGTGTGTCTGCTGTGACCATAGCAGAGTAATGTCAGGATTTAAACCCAAATCTCTCTGATTTTAAAATCTGAGCTCCATTTACTCTATCATGACTCTTTTCAGTCTGCAAGAGTACAAGGGTAGAAAGGGTATGGCCTTCATTCCCAAGTTGCTCCTCGTTCATCTGAGGGGACCCATACTGAACTGCTGCAAAAGAATATGGCAGATGTCGTAATAAAAGACGAAGGAAATACGCCAAACTACATCCGTATCCCTGCAAATGAAAAGCAATGAATGACACAGATGAGTCTTTGAAGACTGAATATTAAAACTTGCCTCAGCAATGGATTCTGAGGGGCTACCAAGACTCCCGCGCTTTTTTTATAGAAGGAAACTGAGACTCTCTAAGGAGGTGTAGGGACTAGGCGAGTCTCACAAAGAGCATTAGTGGTCAAGCTGGGACTAGTACCTGTCTCTTAACGCCTGGGCAAGGGTTCATTTTCTTTACTACATAACCCACACAGACTCTGAGGAGAGAGGCCTAAAGGAGCATCTCAGCTGTCAAGTGTTCCACACGCACCCTATGTATATTAATCAACAAAAAGTAAATTTCTCCACTTGAAGAGTAGAAGAATGGAAAAATTAAAATATAGCCTTCTACCTTCCAAAAATCTTGCACAAAATAGAGGATATGTGAGCATGCGGAATACGTACAGAATCACGCTGATTTCAAAAAAGTCCTCAGAACCGCAAACTCTTCCGGAGACAAGGTTTTTCTTCCCAACTTCATCTAAATCTTGACTGCTTTTAAGACTTCTTGTCCTCATTTAAAAACAGTTAGAACTAACATATCTGCATGGTAGCAGAAAGAGATGCTACCGAACGCTCAGCGTGTCAGCGTTTGTAATCTGCTCTGGGCCAGTGGGTGGTGAAGTGGTTTGTTTCAAGTTGAGAATTTATATGAAAACCCCTTTGTGTTTTCTTTATTCAGAATAGCTTTCCCACAAAGCTTCTCCACAATTTTCTTTTTCTGTAAAGTGGTTCTGATATTAGAATTTAAATGTTTTTAATGCTGCTTGATTTTTATGTATTCAAAAATTTCAGATAACATCAAATTGCTTATTATAGTTTCATTTAAATAAGATCATTTGAATCACGAGCAATAGACAGCATCTACCAAAAAGGTGACTTTGAACAAGCCCTGTGGTCTAACTCATCATGGAATGGCTTTGCTAGTATCGTGTCCGTTTTTCGGGAAGAGAGTGCAAAAGCAGGATGAAGGAGGTTCTATTCCATTGGTTTACTTTATTTTCATTTTAAACTCTTAAGTAAATCCTGCTGAACTGAGATTTATTTTCTGGCTGCTCCTTTCACAAGTAATTTGTTATGAGGATAGAATTCAGGTGATCTCGAAATCTTCCAATGGCACACATTATTTTAAATCTTTTTATCCTTTACTCTAAACTAAAACGTATGTCTTTACACAAAATGCATAGGAGGTTTTTTTAAAGACAATTTTTTGCTGATGCTTTCCAGCCACACTGAGGCAAAAGTGCCAAATGTTTTCAGGAAAGGCTGCCCTTGTGACATTTTTTGGTCAAGGATCTGAAAGGCAGGCAGTAGACGGTGTAGAGAAAATCTTCTTTTTCTGTGATTTCCCTTATGATTCTAAACGGACCAAGATTCAAAACAAAAATTAAAACAACGTTCAGTATAATTTTGCTTTCATGTTCTGCGTAAGCACCATGGCCTGTCAGCTCTCCCCAGTGGGATGTATCAATCAGTGATCAGTCAACACACTCTGGTAAGATAGATGAGTCCCTGGTAAGTGCCAGACCTTGTGTAACACGCTGCATGTAAGACAACTAAAAGTGCCGTTTGGCCTGAGAAGACCACAGAGTCTAAAGGGAGAGAGAGAGAAGTGTCCTGAGAATAAGGAGGCAGAGAGTAAGAACATGCTGACAGCCAAATATACTTGGCTGTACAACATGCTAAGAGTATTATGTGCATTATCTCATTTAATCTTTGTAATAACCTTGCTGCCTGAATTCTTCAGATCAAGAAGTCAAGGCTTAAGAAAAGAGATTATTTAATGTGCCCAACCTAGTAGTGGCATGAAAGACTCCAGCCAGAAGTCAAATCCAGAAAATCTTGATTATGTTCCTCGAGCAAGGAGAACCTTCTAATATTACCACCATCCAGTCCTCCCAATCAGGAAAGCAACACTGATATGACGAGCATCCAATCCGCAGACGTGTTTCAAGTTTCATCAATGGGTCCAAGAATGCCTTTTTTCCATATCGTCCAGGATCTGTATAAGCACACCGATTGCATCTAGTTGTCATGTTGCATTAGGCTCCCTCGATCTGAAGAGTTCTTAAATATTACCGCGTCTCTCATGGGCTAGAGGCTCTTCCAGAGTGCAAGCTTCAATCTGTAGGATGACCTCAACCTGGTTATCTGACCATCTTCGGGACCAGCCTTAGGTCTTGCATTCTTTTTTTTTTTTTTTTTTTTTTTAAAGATTTTATTTATTTATGTGACAGAGAGACAGCCAGCGAGAGAGGGAACACAGCAGGGGGAGTGGGAGAGGAAGAAGCAGGCTCATAGCAGAGGAGCCCGATGTGGGACTCGATCCCGGCACGCCGGGATCACGCCCTGAGCCAAAGGCAGACGCTTTAACGACTGCGCTACCCAGGCGCCCCTAGGTCTTGCATTCTTGACAGGGATTCTACAGAAAGGATGCTGAGTCTTTCTTAGTGCATCATGTCAGGAAGCACACTGGTGGGAGTTTGTCCTTCAATTCTTGAGTTTGCCCTGATCATTTTGCCAAGTCTGAGTCTATCAGGTTTCTCCACTATAAGTCACTATTTCCTGCTCTTTATTTGATTAGTAGTTTGTGGAGGAATATTTTTATAGTACATTTCTCAGCAAACCTTGAATCGCCCCTTAGCATCTGGACATGACTCCTAATGATACCCTAATTACTGCTTTGATGATATCCAAATGGTTACCACTCATTTTAATCATTTTCTCTACAGTTATTCATTGGCATCTCACTGTAAGAAAAAGCTTTCCATGTTCCCTTATTTGTTTCTTTATATTTGTAGGGTTTCAAGGATTTCCACTTTATTCAATGAGTTATAGTCCAGTACTCTTTTGAGACCAAATTGACCTAGATTGTTCAGGGGGCACGCTGTCAAGGTGCCTATGTGTCTTGTCCTTTTGATATGCCCTCATCATTCCATAAGCATTTCCTTACTTTCTGGCATAAGTTGTTCCATGGTAATTTTATACTTTCCCTGATCCAGCCACAGAATCAGCTATTTATGCCCAAATCCTTGACTCTTTTAGTGAAAGATAGTATTTGGAACCCAAAGTTTGGATGCTCGGTGTATTCATTGCTCTCGGTGCCATTATTCCAAACTGACAAAGGTAGATAATATACATATGTACATATATGTATACATACACATTTATATCCATATATACACATGAATACACATAAATCTATAACCATTTCTATGTTTGTATGTATGCATTTATACTTACATATGTATGTATACATACACACACACATAAATTTCTCCTGACATTTTCATTTCCAAACCAATATCTTAAGGTTATTTTTAGCTTTCCCCCATTCTAGATCTGTAAATCTCTTCCAAGACAGTGAAAAATCTGGTTCTCATCACTTTCAGCAGTTTGATTAATTAACTCTTTGTTCAGCGTGATGAGTCTCTCAACTGTTCAGACTGTCCCTTCTGCCCACCATCTCTGGTCCCCTTCCCCACGTGGCCCCACTCCCTTGGACACCAGCATCTCTGCAACAGTGGGGTAAGAACAGAGGATTGAAAGGGTAGGGAGATGGGGCTGGCTGTGCTGTTTCAAATGACTTCTTCAAACTCTGTATTGATACAGATGGAAGACATATAATGACTAAGACAATTCACAAACTTAACCCTTGAAACTTGTATTCTTAGCATGATGAGCAGTGACTTCAGTTAAGGTAGAAATAATCTTTTGTCTTATTATACAGTTTGGGAAGTAAGGTATTTAAAAGATGCTTAGAGTCCCAAAGAGGTATTTGCATGTTCAGAGAAGCATTATTCACCATGGTCAAAAGGTAGAAGCAACTCAGCTGTCCATTAACAGATGAACGGATAAACGGAATGTAGTATAATATAGCATGAAATATTACTCATCCTCGGGGCGCCTGGGTGGTTAAGCGTCTGCCTTCGGCTCGGGTCATGATCCCAGGGTCCTGGGTTCTGGCCCCGCGTCGGGCTCCCTGCTCAGCAGGGAGTCTGTTTCTCCCTCTCCCTCTGTGTGCTTTCTCTTTCTCTCAAACCAATTAATAAATCTTAAAAAAAAAAAAAAGAAAGAAATATTACTCATCCTTAAAAGGAAGGAAATTCTGACACATACCGCAACATGCATGAATCTTGGGGATGTTATGCTAAGTGAAGCAAGCTGGTCACACAAAAACAAACTGTGTGATTCCACTTCCATGAGGTATCTAGAATAGTCAAGTTCATAGAAACAGAAAGTAGAATGGTGGTTGCCAAGGGCTGAGAGGAAGAGGAAATGGGAGCCATTTAATGGGTTTAGAGTTTTAGTCTTGCAAGATTCAAAAGTTCTGGGTATTGGTTGTGCAACAGTGTGAATATGCTTATGACCATCGAACTGCACATTTAGTGTAACGTGGGAAAGTTTAACTTGTGTGTATTTTACCCCAATTATAAATTTTTTTAATGTCAAAAAATACTGAAAGGTAGAAGCACCCATTTAAAAAATGCCTTCTTCTTTTATGGTCACTTTGATTAGATCATGACACTTAAAAAATAAAAGTCTAGAAATTACATCTAAGAAAAAAGGAGGATGGAACCTTTTGCTGATGACAATAAAGGACAAGGCAATTTGGTCTTTTCTGCTATTGTATATAGATGACATTACCGATACCTGTGCTATGAGGATATTATGCTCAAAGTGATTTATTTATTCTGCTCAAAGTGTTTAGTTGTAGTGATGGGCAAGTTTAATTATCACAAGGAGGCCCTTCCTTATTGGGTTGATAAGACATAGACGATACAGATCCAGACCTGCAACAGACAAGAATAAAATCAGAAATATAACTAGCTAACAATTACATCCATGACAAACTTTTTATTCTCTTTAAGTTCTAAAATGAGTACAGTCAAAGTTACAGATTAAGGGGTGTGATATATGATCTGTTTGTTCAAATAGATGAAACCGAGGGCAATGTACCCTGCACCTAAACCAGTCTGTTACACCACACCACCCTTTCAATACAGAGCGTTTCCAAGTTACGATAATATTTCCGGTAGAACACACTAGTAGGTTTGCATCAGTTGCTGTAAACAGACTATGTTCATTGTGTTGACCTCCTCTTCTCTAACCACTGTCCCTTCTGAGTAAGCCACCATAAGGCACACAGTATCAGCGAGAGCATAAACTTTAATTACCAGACTGCCATTATTATTCCAATGCCTTAAAGCCAGGAGAACGTGTTTCAACCTTTCCCCCAGTTTCTTCAGTGATGTGAATTTTTTTTAAAAAAGATTTTATTTATCTATCAGAGAAAGAGAGAGAGAGAATGAGCACGGATAGAAGCAGAGGGAGAGGGAGAAGCAGACTCCCCGCTGAGCAGGGAGCCTGATGCAGGGCTCAATCCCAGGACCCTGGGTTCATGACCTGAGCCAAAGGCATATCCTTTTTTTTTTTTTCAATTTATTTTATTTTATTTTATTTTATTTTATTTTATTTATTTTATTTTATTACTATGCTCAGTTAGCCACTGTATAGTACATCATTAGTTTTTGATGTGGTGTTCAATGAATGATTCATTAGTTAGGGGCACCTGGGTGGCACAGCGGTTAAGCGCCTGCCTTCGGCTCAGGGCATGGTCCCGGCGTTATGGGATCGAGCCCCACATCAGGCTCCTCCGCTATGAGCCTGCTTCTTTCTCTCCCACTCCCCCTGCTTGTGTTCCCTCTCTCGCTGGCTGTCTCTATTTCTGTCGAATAAATAAATAAAATCTTTAAAAAAAAAAGATTCATTAGTTAAAGGCAGATACTTAACCAACTGAGGTACCCAGGTGCCCCTTCAGTGATGCGAATTTTTGAAACAGGTCACAATATGACGAAATGAAACTACTGCTTATAGTGACTTTGACCAAGGTCACAGGAAGAACAGCTGGGAAGTGCCATACCTAGAAGTTCTTACTACCACACAAGCCGAAGACCATCTAACCTAATCCTGCTGTGGTGCAGATCCTTCTCGTCACCTCCTGGGCCTTCCCCCAAATGGAGGTAACCAATTACTCTTTCCAGTTACTCCAATCATTCTTCCTTTTGTTTGCATGCTGTATTTCCATGGTGATTTCATTAGCATAAAAGTGCACATCTTATTTGCAATACAACCAGAAATCGTACATGTGTACCATCATCGTTAATCAGATTTTAACTCTATTTAGTTAAACTCTCACTTAAGTTTTTGGCTCATCTCAGTTTTGTGATTGCAGAAATATAAACATTCCACAGTTTCCCCCTTTCTTATTTTGACTGTTTAGCCTCAAGTTTTCATTGGCCTGTACTTGTTTCCTTGAGCTCACTGGCTTCTATATTGTATTTCTGCTCACAATCTTGATAACTTACACTCCTTCAAATAAAGGATCTGTCTTCTAATCAGTACTATCCACTCAGTGTATGAAATGACTGGTGACTTACAGAAAGATCTGCAATCTTGACGACACTACAGAGCTTGAAGCCAAGTAGATACCCTGAACATTATTGCTTGCTAGAAGTATTATAATGCTAGAGGTCATTAGACAGTAATACTGAGGACTAATGAGTTACCAAAAAGCCCATAGACATCTAGCCAACTTTATCCTTGTTAAAGTGCCATTAACATATCCTCTTATTCAACTCATCCACAATGAATACTGCCCCTAACTATTTTTCTATAAGTTTATGCATTCCAAACAGTGATCCATTTTGTATACCAACAAAATTTACAGAAGCATAAGTAATTGAAAACTCACAATACTTTAGGCCACGCTGTTTCTTTGGATTAAAAACAAATTCTAGACATGAACACAAAATGGTATGCATTTGTTCAAAGAGAAGCATTTCTAAAATAATTGAACATAAATTACCATTGCATAATTTGGTCAAAGGGTATGTCTATCTGGATTCTGAAAACAAAGTCCGAAATTCCACATTCCCCACATGTCCTTTATGATTTTCTTTCAAGATAGAATATTTTTCTAAGACTTGTTTTTACGGGAAAGACTAGAATTTATGATAGGAAAAAAATATAGTATTATCGTAAGGAAACAAGCCTGTGCTACAGGGCTTTGAACACAGATCTGCTCCTAGTGCCCCAGCGTGTAAACCAGAGGGACATAAATAGCAGTGGTGTATTTCATTTTTAGGCTCAGCCATGGCCCAGCCTCCTTACGGCAATGCTCTGAATGCTGACGGGGGCACTAAATCTTTGGTGGGTTTATGCACTGCAACGGGGAACTTTTCATGACGTCCTGGATCCCAGAAGTGAGACGCCAGTGGCTAATCTCTGAGTCACCGGGCCCCTTTGACCTGTTCCCTTCACACTTGTTTCCATATTTCATCTGCTCTGTGCTGGGGTTGCTGTATGATTTTGGTTAAGTGTGAAGAAAGTCGGTGTGGCAGATGGAACTCAAGCTGTTCTTTACCAAATGCTAAATTTCTGCCAATATGTATTTTGTTTCCGTAGCGAAATCCCCGATGTCGTTTTTCAGCATGTCCAGTAAGCCTTATCACTCGCCAGTTTAAGTAATATCAGATGTAATAGTCCCTGAAGAGAACAAAGAAAGGGACTCCACGTTTGGGCTTTATGTCAAGGACACCATGGCTCGCAGCGCGCATGAGCTGAAACGAACAGTACTTCAGAAATCGTGCCAAGGGCGAGGCCGTGGCTGGGCTTTTGTGTCCCTGGTTAGAGACGCGGCTAGAACAGGCTGGCAGCAGCTATGAGTACCGTGAGGAGCCCTGAACTCGGGGCCAGAGGACCCAGACGCAAAGCCTGACTCAGCCAGCTCGTTACCCCAGCTGACTGTCAGCTTCTCACAGCCTGAGTTGCTACAACGGTAAAATCAAAATAAGGCAGCCCTCAGGGGCTTTAATTACGAGTAAGTGAGATAATGAACATAAACTTATTTGAGGCTTAAAAATCATCTTTTAAGCGGTATGGATTCTCTTGCTACATGGCTGTAAATACTTTTTGTTGATTTCGCCTACCTGTAACCAGTAAATCCATTAACTCACTGCTATGGCATTGATTTTAACTTCGAAACCGATTTTTGTGTCTGACTTGATGCCAAGTATCCAATTGGAAACTAAAATGTTACCAAAAACCTGAATCGCATAACATAAACACATTATTATTTTACATAGACCATTGTTATTTTTTTATGGAGTTTTTAAATAGCATTATAGTTTAGCATAGCGGTCACCTGGACTGAGAAACTTTGTAAACTGCACCTTGTAATTTCAGAAACCTAAGAGCTAAGTTATCACATGCCAAATTTTATGCAGTTTTAAAACATGACAGTTTTTATGAAAAATAAAAAACCAACGGTTCCGAGTTCTGATCCAGATAAAGAGCTATCATTGTCTCTGTATGCATATATTTATATAGATATACTCAAGAGAGAGAGACGACTGAAGCTCTATATGGAAAGTAATGAGATAATGATAGACATTGTATGAATATGAATATATACACATGTACATATATTCATATATATATTGAGGTACACACACACACACGTCTGCATGAGGCCAGCGCCAGGTCTCCATCCCTGAACAATTGGGTCAGAATCTATAGGGGTGCGGCTGCAGCACTAGTGCATATGCAAAGCTCCCCGGGTGATTTTAATGTGCAGCCAGGGTTGAGAACCACTGCTTCACGTCTATATCTTGAAGTCCTCAGTCTAGCTGGTATTCTGGATGCACTTAAACTCCACCAGCCCATATGTTTCCATTCACACAAGGAGGACAATAACAATGGCAATATTACAAGTCTTCATCTGATGCCACTAATTCACTGAACTTTTCCACTGCCTCCCAGAAAATGAAAACAGACACCACTTACCCTTCTGGTTTCTCACGGTGGCGAATGGAGACACAGTGTCCCTGATGGTCCTAACGAGGTGCTGGACGGTCTTCCCTCTTCGCCCGTCACTACGCTGCTTTTAGTGTTTCTGAGTGCTGTGAATGAAAAGTGTTAAAATGAAGGGGTCCTAAAAAGACAATGACAAGAAAACCTCCTTAGCGACAGAGATGTGAATGTTGAAGCCGGGAAACCAACATAGGGGACGACGGGGGAAGAATTGGTACACGCAACACAGCATCACTGGAAATCTAGAGAAGTCTCTGTTTCCGTAGCCTGGGAGTCCGTCCGTTCAGGCAGGATGAGGGGGGTGGATGCAGCCATAACTGCTCTCCACGGGCTCCTGTCATGCTCGGGAAGAACAACCATATCAATTTTAGAGCATCGATACTGAAAGTCTTTTACTTTATTTTTGCAATTGTATGAGAGTTTCTGGACAGGTCCCATCCATAAGCAAAGAACCCACCTGAGATGAGTTTTAGTTAATGCAATGTTTGCATATGTGCATGTGTTCATGGGAGGTGTGATCTGACTGACCAATCGAAAATTAGACAGTCCTCTCCTCACTGGGATTTGAGACGTTTGAAACTAAAGAGGGAAAAATAAGCCACAAATATAAAGAAAGGTAACATGTCGGCCAGCGCAATGCACTGTGGTATCTATCCACTTTACTCTGTGCCTAGAGCACAGTGGGGGCTCTAGAAATAGATATTCCATCAATAATCTCTTGACAATTGCTCTAAGAGTCTAAGTCATTTACACTATTAGATTTGTAAGTCACCCTTAGCTTCCTTACACAACTAATTTTCATATAATTGTTCTGATGTCCTGAAAGACTGGTTTTGGTCAAACTCTACTGTGCTTGTAATCACATGGGGATCTTATAAAAATGCAGACTCTGATTCAGTAGGTCTGGCTGGGGCCTGAGATCCCGCATTTTTTCCCCACTACCGGTGATGCCAGTCTGTTGATGACGTTTTCGTGACAAGGCTATAAGAAAAAAAAAGATAAATCAGAATTTGCATCACTCCTTTTGAGGAAGAAAGCCTGACTGCATAGGCTTTCTAAAACAAACCATTTAAGGAATAATATAGAGTATGAACGAGAGCTTAAAAAGGCAGAGAAAACGCAGCACCTGGCTTTGGAACAGTCTGTTTGTTTAATGGTACTCCCAAGTATTTTCAGGTTTCTTTGTTGTCCTAACTACACTTCAGTAATTAGTAAATGTTAGAGGCATGCTGAGATTTGCTGCTTGGTCCAATAGTCAATCATTCAAGCTTCTATAAGGAAAAACACGCACTTTAATGCACTTCTATGATTTGTAGTTTCACAAATGTTGTTCTAATCCTATTCCTCACAGTTAGCAAAACAGGAATGCAGTAATTCCCTTATTTCAACACACAGCTCGTCATTAATCCTGGGATTCTATTATAAAAGACTGTACCCCCATGAAATTAATCAACATGCTCCATGTTTTTCCTCCCTCCCTTTTTTCCCGTGTCATTGCTAGATCTCAGAAACCAAAATACCGATGTCTATAAAAACCTCTGAAATTCTTTGCCTTGACGGAACATATGAAGTTAGGACTTGTAGATTTTTCTTTGACTCATATCAGAACAGACTAGCTATGCTGGATCTCTTGTCTTCTGCCAATTCTAGCAAGACTGATTTTATGAGAGAAAGGAGAAAGGGTGTGTGGCGTAGGATGACTCTGATTCCCAGCTCTTTTATTTATGGGTCTCGTGTGACCTGAACTGGTCACTGAAATGTCTCTGAGTCTCAGGTTCCTCATACAGAAAGTGATAGTATTAGGAATAAAAATATGACTTATCATTACTAATATGCTATTAGGATATGACCAAATATACACATTTGATCCAGAAAACTTTTTGAGTGAAATTATAAATCTTTATGAGACACACATATGGATCATTCCTTCTCTTTTCTTGCCTTAACTAAAATGAGGTTTGGCAGCTGGGACTCTGGATACGTGGGACCAGGTTATGCATTTTAGCCTCTGCTGATTAGTTTTATTCTCTGTGATTAGTTCATCAGACGTAAAGCCTCCTGAGGGCAAGAGCAATGTCTGTTCCTTGCTGCTGGCTAACAGGGCCCAGCATAGAAATGTCAACCAAACACATAAATCAAAATTGTTTGCATATGACACATTTACTTCCTTCTCAGGATAAAAGGTGAGAGGTTCTGCTTAGTGATTGGGAATTGAAAGAGTAATTTTTAGTTTGAAAGCTTCATGATGACAACCAACGTGTTAACACAATGTCCAACCGCTATTCCATTTTAATTTTTTCATGAAAGTGAGGAGTCAATGGGAGTTAGCATTTTTTAGCAGTTCTAAATCTTCCAAAATATAAGGGCAGTGGAAATTGTAGTCAGCCAGTGTTGTGGTGTTTACTTGGCTACAAGAGTGTCCACTTCTCTCTCTTTGACCCATCTATCCTCAGCCCACCTGTCCACCTACAACATGCATGCCGTCACTGCCTTCCAGAACCCCGAAGCTCACCCAGTCCCAGAGAGGGGCCAGGTATGCGGGGTCGTGACTCACGCAGACTCACTTGGACTTCAGGACCACCAGGGAAGGCCAGAACTTCTGCGGTGGCATGGAAAGACAATGGAGGCTTCAAGTCCCAGGCACTAAAAATAAATACCTAAAAATAAAACTGTCAGTCCAGAACTTGGAAAGATCTAAGATGTGGCTGTGAGAAAGAACAGAGGTTCTGGAGAAGAAAACATGCTAATTAAAGGGTCTTAGTCAACATGGACTATTCTCTGATCTCGGCTTTTCCACAGTACCTCTGGCCTCAATTATTTCTTTATTCTACTAAGGAAAATAACCTTTGTTTGTGCCTGTTGTTGTTTCTCCCCCATTTGTTTGTTAGCTTTACTGAATTTAGAAGATCGCCTTCCATAAACTTTTATTCTCAGAACTCTAAGTGAATCACAAATTAGAGAACAAAAAGGCAGGATTCCTCCGCTGTTTATGTGACCAGTGGGATACCTAGCAACCACGAGCCACAACAGAATGCATCGAGTGCACCCCTCCGACCGGTCTGTGCTACAAAACAAAGGAAGGTTCTGAAAGAGGTGAGCTGGTGCAAGTACCAAACGGTGTTCTGTCTTCCTATGTAACCTAATATTTTTAACCCTGTAGCAGACTTGATTCGGATCCTAGGAGGAGCTAGGTGTCTTCAGAAACTGCATTTATTCCTCCAGATAAGAAGCATAGTATTCCTACCAACACCCCCGCAGTGCGATTCTGGAACGTTTGATGAGTTTGAAGGGATCACAGCAGGCCGAGAATGGCGTGCACCTTCCATTCACTTGAAATTAATACTCGCCCAAACATTTCAGCCCACACTTCTTATAAACTATTGTGAATTATAAAATCGTTTGGAATGGACCACCAAAGGATGGTCAATGGAAGATAATTGAATGTGCTAGGTCTGGAAAAGACATAGATTTTAGATATAACTAAGACTTTAAGAGTCCAAGACTAATTTCCTAAATGGTTCTTTGTGAAGGTTTTCAAACTAAACTCCCTTTCCCAATACTCTGTATCGGTTTCATTTTTTTTAGAGGAAAAACAATCAAAACCAGCACACGTTTCTGTCACTGGCTAGTCAAACACATACGAGTTTTGTTAGATTCCTCTTTGCCTTGCTTTAGTCTCGTATTCTCCTTTCGTTAAGCACCAATAAGAAACAATCTAAACAAAGACAAACTGGGAATTTTGGTAAGTGGCAAATGCGACTAGAGGTCTGGACCTCTGGGGATGATATAACCAGAGTACCTAAGCAATATACAGTGCAGTAATCAGCGGAAAATTGAGAGCAACCTGTGAAAACTGCACTTGGACTGATGGGCAAAACAGAGGAGATCTTTCAAGAGAACAGACTCTGAAAAACTGCCAATAAAATCACTAAATACAATATCATCTCAAAGTACATTGAGATCCAACTTAATGGATCATTTATTCATTGATTTCTTGATTAAAAGAAATAGCTAATCCGTGATTTTGAGATACAAAGGGAATAAAATGTGTAGGGAAAGAAGCTGACCTTAGCTGCAATATTAATGGGAGGCACCTCACCTGAGAATGAGATTAAGTCACCAGGACAGGAGTTCAGATGTGACCCTTACCGCTCAGGGCAGTTGAGAAGTGGCAAAACTTTTTACCTTGATAAAGCTCTTGTGGACATAATGCTGTTATAATTTATTCCAGTTTACTTGAGAGGGTTGATTAAATGATAAAGGAATCAAAATAGCCACAAGGAGGTTGTAGTTTTAAAATAGTTTAAGTGATATTCTCATTCTCTCAACCAACAACTTATTTTGAGAACATCACAGAAGACATTTGATATGCATAAGATCACTTGAAATTTTGCCTTTATATATGTGTGTGTGTGTGTGTGTGTGTGTGTGTGTGTGTGTAACTTCAGGTAGCATTATTAGCATACAATTTGCATTCTAATCTTTTTTTCTCCCTCTCCCACACCCTAATTTTTAAAATCAGTATGTGTGTCCTAGCTATAATTGAAAAATCTTAGCAAAGAATAACAGTAACTGAACTTCAACTCCTAGAGAAATTTTTTAGAAAGATCATGGACTGCTCAAAGTGTATTGAATTCTCTTTAAATCTAATCATTCACAACTAATTTTCCATCAAAGATTTTTTGGCTAGAGCGTGAGTTTTAGAGTCAAACTACTTTGATGCTAAAGCTAACTCCCCTGACCGCTAGCTGTGTGACCTTATAGGTTTTTACTGTGCTTCAGTTAACCCACCCGTAAAATGCAAATAATATTGATACCTGTTGGGAGACAAGTACCCATAACTCTCATTTTTCTGCTTGTATTCTGAGCAGAGACACTGACTATCTTTGTTATGGATTACATGTTTAAGAATGCTTGTATAGATAAGAGCTTGAGAAAAGAGAGATAATGTCTTCCTCCCAAAGAATAGCGCTTACTACCCATTATAAAAGTTTTGGGTTCCCGACACTCCAAGTTCCTGTCCTATAATTCAACCCATTGTATGGCTCTTTTCACTTTGCTCTATAGGAAATGGGGCTGGGGGAACTGACCCAAGAAAATGTAGGCACTTCGGCAATTATTATTGCCGTGAGTAATAAAACTGTCCTTTGTTTCTGAATTAGGAGTTTCATGTCTTCTGCTAATGTCCGTGAATCTGTGCTAAGCCAATTTGTTAGTTTGTGAGTGTGGTAAAATCTCAGACTTTTCAGAGACCTTGAAGATCCTACCTTATAATGTTATTTTGAGGATTAAATGAAATATACATGTAAAGTGGTGCTTACAACCTTATCTGCCATATTTAAAAAACACAAATTATATTAGCTAGTATTGTTGCTGCTACAAATTGGTCATCAACTGTTTCAAGGTATAAAGACCTCAGGATACTGATGAATTCTAATTCCACTGGTGCTGAGTGATGAAATATACAGACTAAAGAATCACTGAGGTGTCTTGTGATAGTATGCATTTTCTTTTGAATTGCCCAAGAAAGAAGTGGTTTGTAGAATTGGGAATTTTATGACTATCTTGGACAGTTGCTTTAAATATCCAAATGATTTATTCCAAATCAAATTATATAAATGATTACTAGAGAGGTTTATGCTCTCTGTATCATTTTTTCCTGCTGAAACTGACAGCATCATGCTGATGTCCTTGTTTTAATCAAAGCTGAAGACAAATTCATTTCACTGTCCTATGAAAATGTGTTTTAGTTGCCTGTCTTATCAAAATGCTATAAAGGAAGGAATGATGATTAGTGCTTATCCCTTTAACTTATTATTAGAGATGTTATGCAACCACGTTCAAAGGTACCTTTGCTGAGATATTATTTAAATAATCTCACATGATTCCCGTTCAACCTTAACTTTCTTCTGTTAGAGTAAGTGAAAAAAGCTTCTAAGTTTCTGTGAAATTAATTTAAATGATCCTAACAAATTGATTGATCACACTGAGCCTCTGTTACATTCTAGAACATCAGTTGAAACAGAAACACATCTGGACATGGCCTGTGCATACACAGTCTCATTAATTACAAAAAGAATTCAACTGATCACATAACCCTTAATTTTTGAGAATTCAAGGTGCTGCAAGCTAAAGATTTTGAGAGCTAAGTAGATATTTTTAGGAGCTTTTCTATAATTCATCATCACCAAGGGAATGTAAAAAAAAATATGGAATTGCTTCCTCTACATATACTTTCTTTAGTCTTATGTTTTAAGCCTATCTTAAGATTTATTTGAATTTCAGTCATGGAAGTCATGGAAATAAGAATCATCCACCCATATGTAGAGCAAATCAATATAAAGGAATTAATTCAGATAGGAAGTGTACTCGAATAATAGTTTTCAAATTATTTTTAAAATGTGAAATATTCTTCTCAAATGCCATGCTATAGAATATCCAGGTGGATCTGCCTATCCCAGAGAGTATCCTAATGGGCACCCCTGAGATCCCAGAGCATTTCAAACACCAGAATCTGTAAGCCCCTTCTTCAGATCATTCTTTCTAATTCTCCCCAAGGGTGAATAGAGGTGTTATACCAATTCTACATGCACAGCCCATTTGAAGAGGAACTGACTTGTCACGTATTTATGTGGTAAACACATATTTCAAATTCTAAATTTGTTTGAATTCAAAACTGCTGTCTTTTTGTTTTTATGGTTATCGTTATCTGTGGCTTCCATTTCACAATGTTACTCCCACATAGGGTTACCAGATAAAATATGGGATGACCAGCTATGAATTTCAGATAAATAATGAATCGCTTGTTAGTATTGTTTTATAACGTTGAATGGGACGTATTTATCTAAAGTAATTAGTTCTTTATCTGAAATTCAAATTTATCCAGGGATTTTCTATTTTTATTTGCTAAATCTAGAAACCTTCCATGGGAAGATTTCAGGAAAAGTGACATTTTATCCAGACCAATAAATATAAGTAAGTAATAGATTTAAAGAAAGCATTTCAAGAGTAGAAAAAGGCACGATTATCTACATTTCTGAAATCTTATTACAGATGTGAATATGCATTTTCTAAGTGTGAAGACAGAATTTAAAAAGTATTGAACTCTCTCTTTCTCAGGAGTCTATGTCCACCCCAGTGGGAACAATTTTCCTTTCTTATTGTTTAGTAGGATTGTCAAACGCACTTGAAGATGTCTACAGACACAGAGCAGAGTGCCAAGGTGTGAGGAAACAGAATATTGACTCTATATTCATAAAATAATAATCTAATCTGTTCCTTTGTGAGTGAGAAAACAATGTCACTATTTTGTTATCAGCTTTACTTGAAATTTCTCCTTATATCACTTTTTTTTAAAGGAATATGGATATTTCATTGTAGTTAAGAAAATAGTTTTTAGTCAAGCAGGAAAGGAATTTCAATCCTTTCTTCGATCTTTATAAGCTATGTGAATTTGGGCAAATAATTTACCTGCACTCACATTTCTGGTTAGAAAATAGAGCAAATGATGCTTACTTCTTAGGGTAGTGGTGAAAATTATTTGGAATGTATTTTAAAGCACCTCGTATAGTTGAAACCTAAAATACAATAAACGGCCAAATAAATGGGTAAGTATTGCTTCAGGTCCTGCCTAATCAGATACCACATTTCCCAAGATTATTAAGGATTTATTTAGTTTTTATAACTACTCATTTTTGTCAGAAATGCACCGAAGTAGTATTTTACCCATTTCTTTTTTTTTTTTAATATTTTATTTATTTATTTGAGAGAGAGACAGAGACAGAGACAGAGAGAGAGACAGAGCACGAGTGGGGAGGAGAGGGAGAAGTAGGCTCCCCGATGCAGGGTTTGATCCCAGGACCCTGGGATCATGACCTGAGATGCTTAACCAACTGAGCCACCCAGGTGCCCCTATTTTACCCATTTCTGTTTTTAATCTTAATCAAGAATTCTGAAGTAATATTTCTGGATAAGAATGAAAACTTTTTTAAGGTAGTAATATTTCTGGATAAGAGAGATATTAACCAACCACTATCACAGGCATTAGCCAATCAGAATAGCTGCAGGGACAATTGGATCACATGGCCAGTGATAACGACATGGTACCGGCATGTTCCCCAGCTAAATAAAAGCCATATTCCTGTAACAGAGAAGGCAAAATATCAGAGGCTCTACAATCCCATAAAAGATGATAAGGTCCTTACATAAAAAAAAAAAAAGAAAGAAATGCTTTTCTTTAGAGTTATTAGAGTTGAGGTGACATTTTAATCCTTAATCTAAAACGTCTGTATTAATAGGGCCATAATGCTTAATGGCACATCAGTTCAGACAAGCAGAAGTAATAGCAGCAATAATGATAACTCTCTTTATTGAGTCTCCACTGGGTGACATGCACTCTGCTGCACACTTAACATTCACTTAATAATTTCATTCTATCAGAACCTCGACTTGGGTTTATCTCCACTTTATAGATAAGACAGACAGAGATTCTTATGTAACTTTCCCAGGTCATACACAGCTGACAGTGGAAGATTCAGATTTTTTAAGCCACATCTCCTTATCTCCAAAACCCATGTTCTTACACACTATGCTGTGCTGCTTTCTGGTAAAATCTAATGAGGTAACTATATAAGACCACATTTTGATCAAAATTATGTAAACAATAAAAAAATAGTCTTAGCCTATTTGATAGCCACCACCAGAGTGATGGATAAGTAACAACTCAAAGCAACTTCATTTAATGGATATTGCCAATCCAACAATTAAACTTCAGAGAAAGGTTTGGGGGTGGAAGGAGCAGAAATATTGCAATGGTGTTAACTCTTTTTCCAAACGTAGTAAAAATGAGCATGTTTCCACTTAACTAGATGTACCAAGCAAAGAAAATATGCAGCGGTATTCCCTTTGTCAGTAGCCATCGTAACACTGGGATGTGTTTTTGTTGACACCAAACCTCTCCAAGGACTGCATAATGTTTTTGGATACTATTTTATCCCTACTCAAAGGTATCTATGTTTTGTTTTGGATGCCATTTTTATCCACACTTCAAAGTATGTACACAGCCACGACTTCAATGAGTTGAATCAGCGTATGGACTAGAATGTTCCTTTGTAGACTCCAAGGGGACTCAGGTTTGGAAGAAATCCTAAGGTCATCTTGACTAAATCTCTATCTCCCTCCAGGACTGTATAGGGACCAAGTCGGCCCTGGTAGTTACATAAGAGAACTAGGTACACCCAAGAGGACATGGAGAGCCCACGTGTGGTTTGCCCTCCAATCAGAGGGTCTGTAGAGGCACGCATGGGATCCTGCAGGTAGAACTGGAGGGATTGCCCACCCTTTAGTTGGCTTCTACCAGTGAAGCGCCATCATTGGCTTTGCTGTGATGATACATGTTTTATGAAGAAAGTTTTATGGCTAAAATTATTTGAAAACTACAAAATATATAAAGAGATACAGAAAAGACATGGCAGACTGCTAGCTGCCTACAAAAAATCCACTTACCCTTCAGTTTATTTAACACTATTTGTTTATTGTTTTTTTTTTAAGATTTTATTTATTTATTTGACAGAGAGAGAGACAGCCAGCAAGAGAGGGAACATAAGTAGGGGGAGTGGAAGAGGAGAAAGCAGGCTCCCAGCAGGGAGCCCGATGCGGGGCTGGATCCCAGGGCAGACGCTTAAGGACTGAGCCACCGAGGCGCCCCCAATTTGTTTATTGTTAGCAGCAGCCAAGTACTACCTGTAAGATAGCTCCCTTTCAGCCTCTCTTCCCCCTCCTTTCTGCCACCAACGCAGACATGATTGCTGGATCTGCTGGATCCAGCTTACCCCTCACAAGACACTTTGAGAACCAAAGCCGAGTTCTATAGATGGCAAGGCAAAAAAACAGAGGGAGCCTGGGGCAATAATGACAGAACACCCCAATTATACTTGCCTGGATTTTCTCTCTGGCTTGTTTCTCACATGAGAAAAAAGGAAAAGCCTAATTCACATAAGCCACTGTTTTAAGCTCTTACTTTTGTAGCCAGATATAATTCCTAAATAATACAAAAGGTCATACTTACTCTTTCACACTTATTTGTTTGTTTGCTTGTTTGTTTATTTATTTATATGTCATTTTGGGTGTGTGTGTGTGTGTGTGTATAAGTAAAGCCAACCTTAAGGGGAAACAATAAATTGCAATACTGTTAATGTAGGCTGAAAAACAAAGAAACTAAACTGTAGCTGGTCGAATTTAGTAAACATTTGAAAAGTTAAATATATTCAAATTTGTAGGTTCTAAGATCCCAAAGTTTTCAAAGAATTAGAAAAATATTTACATGACCTTTAGTAAGAATAGCATACTTTTTAATATATAAATTAAATATATAATTAATATATAAATTGTTTTAGCTTTCACTTTTGCCAGATTTGACATCCTGTGAGATCTCTCTTATACCTCTCAATGTCTCCCTCCCACTCGCAAGAGCTATTACAGCTCCCTTTAGCAGAAAAAGAGTCTGTTAGGAAGAATTTGGGATGAGGAACAAAAGTTTTCAAATTACTAAACACTTTTCATTTCAAATTTTCTAAATGCTTCATAAAAGCATTACATAAAATTATCTGCAAGATTCTTTTTTTTAATATTTTTTTATTATATTATGTTAGTCACCATACAGTACATCCCTGGTTTTTTATGTAAAGTTCAATAATTCATTAGTTGCGTATAACACCCAGTGCACCATCCAATACGTGCCCTCCGTATCTGCAAGATTCTTATAAAATGAGCAAATAATAGTACTTCATAGACATAAGTAATATCAAAAGAACTAAGCAAATTCAAAAAAATTAACAAAAGCAATAAATGGTAATAAAAAGTAAGAGGTAATAAAATTATTTATTTATTTATTTGACATTTTGATTATAAAATGTAACAATGGTCATTATTTTATAAATATTGGCCCTTCATGGTTTACTAGACACCATTCAGAAATTGAGTTATAGGTCAGACCCTACATGAGTGTATATGCATATGAATATATCTATAATCAAATGGTTTTTGATTCACTAAAATCAGTGCATTTGTACTTCACAAACATGAACAACACAATAATTGAGGTGAGTTATAAGTGAGCAGGAAAAAATTGCTTTGAAAAGTAGCTGAGGCAAGTACATATACAGGGGAGATATTCTTCATAAATAATGTATCTTTAAATCATCTTTAAACGATTTTCTTCAGTTCAAGAAAATTATTCTTTTTGATTAAACATGTCACTAGTCAAATCAGCAGAATCGACAAGGGCAATTCGCAGATGGCAGATATTACATACAGGTTAACCTCAAATTCAACATATGTTAGGGAGAATTTTCATATTGCATTGTGGAAAAAAGATTGGCCTAACACACCTCTTTTGGTGATTATCTTAAAATCAGTGATAAGAACAGCACTTTGAAGGCAAGGAAAGTATGATGAATCATTGATTCCAGACTAAATTCGCTTATTTTCATGTAATGCTTTCAGTGATTTTCCTAAAAACAATGTGTCTCTAACAATAATCTGACAGAATCCAAAAGTCTGCGAGGGAAGACTAAATGTACTGCAAAATCATTCATTTCTGTATGATCATTTTTAAAAAATCAATGGATAAATTTGTTTCATTTTTTAATAAATGTGCCATAAATCTTTTCCTATTTCCACTTATCTGTTAGTAAGTGTTATCACGCTACAAATAAACTAAAACATGAGTCAATAATTATTAATAAATAAGCTGGAAGTGTTATGAAATATTTATACAATATTATTTTCAAGATGTGAAAGACTGCATATATAAAAATACAGTCAACTTTTCATTAATTTGCGTAATAGAATTTAAAAACCGCAATGTTTTATGGTGTGATGTAAAGAACAGCATGACTCCTATATAGTCTACTGCCAGACTTTTTTCCCAAGTTTGTCCTAAAACAATATTACTAAAAGGTATCTCTGAACATGGTCATTTATAAGTCAAATTTAGGGGCTCTTGCTGATTTTCTCTTTTTAACTTGTTTTTATCATTAATTTCTTAGAGTGATTAATTTCTAATTTTTTCCTGAAGAATCATGAATAAACAGGTCCAGATGAGATTAGAATATTGGTTAGACCATGTTAATAGACACTTCTCAAAGTCTGCCACCAGAGCTCCATTCTATATCATCATCAGCTGCCACCCAGGATACTGACATTAACTTCCTATTGGTCTCCCTAGTTCCATGTTTGCTTCCCAACAATCTCTATCAATCATTATTCACCTACTCCAGCCAGAATATTTTCAAAGCACAAATCTGATCAAATCACCGACGAGGGAGTGCACGTGCACACACATACAGGCATGCACACACACACATTTTGTTTATAATACCTCAATGAATACCTCTTCTATAAAAATCGAAATTCCTAGCAGAGCCTGCATGGTCTCTCCTCTATCACTACACCGGAGCTCCCTCACTGGACACGAGCCATACTTACCATCTTTCTAATTCTTGAAGAATCTAGTCCCTCCTTGCTACAGTGCCTATGAATATGCTAATCACTCTGCCTGGAATACCCTCTACCTACTTTAATTAACTCAATATCATTAGTTCTGAAATCTTTGCTAAAAGGTCGTTTGGTTAGGAAAGACGTCCCTGATTTACTTGCTTACATCAAATCTCCATATACGATCTTTTGTCTTCAAATAGTACTTATTCAAGTAATATTTTTATCTTCATTTATGTAATATTTGATTAATACCATTTTTATATCCTCTAGGCTGTAAGTTCCATAAGATGAGGAACTGCATCAGCTTTTATTCATCATTGCCTCCCTAGTACTTTGCACATAGTAGCTCCTCAGTAAGCAGTTACAGAATGAATCATAATCACAAGCATTAAAAATCAGACTTATTTTACATAGATAATAAAATGCTGTCCATATTCTTTTAACAATACAAATAATACATAGAAACACAAATACCATTGTTTTCTTAATTATTTCCTGAGATGTTACTTTGACTTTAAATGAAATATTACTTGTCCCCACACTCAAGCCAGCATGGATTCTAAACATCTATTAAACCCTGAAGCATTACTGGTTCTTATTGGTCCAGATCATCTTAATAATGCATTATAGGAATAAAAACACTTTTTCTTTATGTTAATTTACATTTTGGAAAACACACACGTACACATGCATATACACACTGGGAGAACATCAATTCATCTTAATTATGGAGACATTTTACTAATAGAATAATCAGTACCCTGGGAACAAGAATATTCTCAATGTTTTAATATTTAGTTTTGTTTGTTAGAACATAGTAATAAAAAGAAGACTCACCATCCTCCCCTAAAGACACATTGCATAACATTCCCAGGGTCTTTATCATTTCTTGTCTTTATGTCCATTACACTCTTCTTCCTGTGGTCCCTACATTTGTCTTCCGCTTTTCCCTGATTTCAGGAGTTGAATTATCACTGCATTTATTTCAGTTATTTCTTGAACCAAAATGTAAATGCTTAAGATTGATTGTTTTTTCTGTTCACTCCCCCACCCCCACCCTGTTTCTCTTTCCGCTCTTCTCACTCTTGTGTTCTAAATAGGTTACACCCTGCATCTGGTATCTTTTTGACCCAGGTATTCTTTTGCAGAATGTTTTTCTTCTTTTGCAAAATTTCCAAATGGCTGAAGTGTTATTATTACTCTTATTATGAAAACATTTTTGTCAATTCCTCATTTTGCTGCATTAATTTATTAGAGAATGTGTCCTACGTTATTTCTAGTATGAAAATTTATGGATTTTTTATGCTATATAGTAGATGAAAGAATTAAAAAGTATAACTATTCTGTGGGTAGTTGGAAAGATGGTGTATACTTTGCTGAGAATCAATTACATCATCCTTCAATGTCGTTTTAAGTTCTCTATATTAATTTATTTCACATATTTAGTTGATGATTGGTACAGGCTAATATCTTATATTGTTATCATATTCTTGGCAACTGGCCTTATACTTAAATCTGTTTTGTTAAAAAAAATTAAAAATAAATCTGTTTTATTCTACAGATTGCAATATATGCTATTTAGTAATTAACATTTTTTTAGAATTTTTAGGTTTATTTGACAGAGAGCGAGAGAGAGAGAGCACACAAGCAGGGGGAGCTGGAGAAGGAGAAGCAGGGAGCTGAGAGGGAAGCCCGACGCGGAAAGCCTGAGCCCAGGACCCTGGGATCATGACCTGAGCCGAAGGCAGACACTTAACCTACTGAGCCACCGAGGCGTCCCAGTAGTTAACATTTTTGACTCTGCTATTTTGAACAGAGGCTTTAGCAGAATAAAATTCCTCTGTCTCAGGCACATCTCTTTCCCTTTAGTTCTGCTTTGTTGATTTATTTTTGTTTGCATTTATTTCATACATTACTGTTCAACAGTTTATACACAGTCTTTCTGTGTGTATCATTTTAACTATACCTACTGCAAAGTGTGCATTTGGGAGTGGGTAGGCAAAGTCATATCGGATGTTTTCTTTACTCACTGATTCTCATGAAAAGAGGAATATCTTATAGGAAAGGTTAATGCGTGGTGGTTTGTGGGTCAGCCGCATCATCTTTCCTCCTTGGAATATGGCCGCCTGCACAGAGCATGCGCTCTGTTCTGCCCTTAGCCGTGTTGTTTTTAAGAAAAGGCACTTCCACTACAAGGCCTGTGATCATCCAGCGCTGCCTGCTGGTCAGGTCTTTCTAATTAAGGATCAGGGTTTGGAGACTATTGTGGCTGCATACCTAGGCCACATTCTTCAACCATCTACCAGAAAAAGGCAGACTTTCTGATTTCCATTTATCTAGCTAATGAGCCTCACTTGCGTCAGTTCACCAAAATCGGGAGCGCTAGTCAAGGAGCTGACAAGGAGAGGGGTCTGGCTAGCAGTGCTATACTTGCAGATGGAAGCTGAACGTGTGGCTTTTTAATACTGTCACTTTGTGATAGTCTTTATGTTCACATGAATGGTTTTTATGGTTCTGTAGTCAGATTTTAACTAATGTGGCGATGGCAGGTAATTTTAGGAGTTAGCTAACTTCTGTGGGTCATGCCAAAGACCACAGAACACCATCATGCTATGCCAGATCTTAGGTGCATGTTAAATTACAGAAGCATAGCTTGGTCTGGTATTGGAGGCAGGGCAGATGTATGGAATGAATTGCCTTAAGAAACCCATTTATTTCCACTCAAGACTCTCCTTGAACCACGCAGAGTTTTAATAATAATTTTTGATGCTTTAGATGTTTCCATAGCTAGTTCCACAAAGTTCCTTGTGCACTGCATAGCACTAATGAACACTCAGATTTTTAGGGCCAGCCCTGTTAGAGCAGAAGTGGCTGGCTGTTCTCCACAATATCTGTGTTTTCCCATTTCTGTAGTGAAGTTTTGGCTAAGCTCATTGTCGCCCAGGTAAGAATACTCTTTCCACATTGCCTTCAAGCTCTCTGTGCCCATGTGATAGTTCTGGCCAATAGAAAGGGAGAAAGAAATTATAGGATAAATTTACAGGTCAGGCCCTTTAACGGAAAACAGATACATATCCATATGTTCAGAAATCATGAGAAGAATGAAAACTAAAACCACAGTGAAATACCACTATACACCAAAAATGGCTAAAATTAAAGATTCTCAATACCACGTACTCATGGGAATGTGGAGCATCTGGAACTTTCATACACTGTTGTTGTGAGTATAAAATGGTGGAATCATTTTAGAAATCTTCATGGTATTTTCCAATAACCATATACTACCCAGTACCCTAGAAAGTCCGCTCCATAGGTATATATGGAAGAGAAATGAATGCGTAAACTCACAAACAAAAAACAAAAACCTGATAGAAGAATTCTCAGAGAAACAAATGTTTATGGTACTAGCTCAAAGCTACAAACAATTCACACGCCCAGAAACAGCAGGATAAAGAAATGTAGTCATATAAGTATAGTGCTCTATGCTGCAGTGAACGTGGACGGGGAGCTATGAGCAACAAGGAGAAGTCTTAGAAACCCTGGTCTTAAGACGGGTTACACAAAAGAACTCATAGACTGTATATCATTTATATATAGTTCAAACTCAAATATACACGGTTAATGGAAGTATACATGGTTAACTGTAAAGAAAACACAACAATTATCTGAAAATCAAGGTAACGACCACCCATCTCCCATAGGAAAGGAAAAAAGGGATATAAATTGTAAGAAACCCAAGCAGGGATTCTGGCCTGGAGGCAACGTTCCGGTTCTTGACCTAAATCCTGGTACGTGCTTGTTCATTATGTAACTAGTTCTTAAGTTCTGTGTCTATTTTCTGCTGCATCTCACAATTACTAAATGTTAAAAATGAGTTTTGGCTGTGAAATTAAACAAATTGGGCAAAACTAAGTTCCTCAGTCTCTTGCAGTCTGGGTGTTTTAATCTACAAAATGGTGATGAGTATCTCCATTTACCAGCCTGTTTTGATGATTGAATAAGATGCATAGTCAGGTCTCTGTGATTTTATCCCTCTTACAAGATAGTAAGTTGGTCTATTACTATTTCGAAGATGTTGCCAGAAGGCCTGAGATTCCTGGGTCAGAAATAGCAGACTTCATGACTCATGGCACAGTGAGTAGCATGACATCAGCATGTTTGCGTGAGATCTTCTTACCCAGAAGTCTGTTGAGAGTGACGTAATATGGCCCAGATGTTGCTATGTCCACAGAGGTTTGCATCATAGCTGAGAAACACCAAGCTTGGGAAATCCACTGATTTGATAGGATATAATAAGAAAACCACTCTTTGTCCTAGAGGGAAACATCTCATCTTTCAAGGTTACTTGCTGCTAACAGACCCCTGAGAAATCAAGCAGGTAAAGAGTGATCAGGGCTTTGCAGACTTGTCACACCCTACAAGATGTGTAGGAACGCAAGTGACATATGGTGGACTCTTTCCAAACTTGCCTAGTCCCCAGGCAATAGGGTCAACACCTTAGGATAATGACATGATAATGAGAAAAACACATATAATACTTCAATTATAAATAAAAAAACTTACATAGTAAATGGTGCTGGAGCAACTGGATATCCATACAGGAAAAAAAAAAATTGAACATTGACTCCTGCCTTGTACTATATGAAAAAAAATCAAGGTGGATCAGAGACACAAATATGGAAGCTAAAACTGTAATGTTCCTAGAAGAAAACAAAAAAATCTTCATGACCTTGTTGTAGGCAGATATTTTTAACACTTTAACACATTGCATAGAACTCTAGTCATAAAACTTAAAATAAAATAACTTTTTATCAAAATTGAAAACTTTTGCTCATCAAAGATTCCAGTAAGTAATGAAAGGCAAGTCATACATTAGGAAAACGGAGTTGCAGTACATGTGTCTGACAAAGGACTCATACCCAGAATATACTAAGAACTTCTAAAAATCAAGTGTGACCCAGAAGCTGCTGTGTGATTGGCTGCATAGATCTCGTCTTGAGATGTGGTAGACAGGATTCTAATATGATCCTATCATCCCCATTCCCTGGTGAACATGCCCTGAATTTAATCCCTGAGACTAGGAATATGGTGGACTTCAGTCTCTTATGAGGTTATATTATCTAGCATAAATGAGTTTAAGAAAGGGAGGCTCTCCTGGGTGGACCTGACCTCATAAGGGAGCCCTCCAAAGCGGCAGAGATTTCCCTGGATACAGAGATTTGAAGTATGAAAGGAATTTCAGGGGAGAGAAATGTTTCATTGCTGGCTTTGAAGATGGAGTGTGCCACATGGCAAGGAATGCGGGCAGCTGCTTGGTTGCTGAAAAATAACCAGCAAAGACAATTCTGACCTCAGGGACTGAATTCTTCTACTCACCTGAATGAATTTGCAAGAAGCCCCTGAGATTCAGATGAGAATGCAGCCAGTGACATCTTTCTTTCCACTCCGTGAGAGCCTTAGCGGAGAACCCAGCTGTACTGTAAGTACCCGGACCTCTGATCTACAGAACTGTGAGCTAAGAAATTTGAGTTAGCCATCTAAACCGCTGTTTGTGGGGATCTTGCGGTATAATGCAGCAATAGAAAACAAATACAACAGATACATATGTATGTAAAATCATATCAAGCTGGACACTTAAGATTTGGTCATTCTACTGTAAATACATCATATCTGAAAAATATTATAAAGTAAAAAGGAAGAAGTTCTAAAACAAGTTTGGGACATATTTGTAATGCAGATTGAGAATGTAACCATGAGGCAAGAATAGGGACTTCGGTATAAATTGATCAAATTGAGTCTCTACAGAAGAAACGAATCCTTGCGGTGACCTACGTTGCCTCTTCCCTAGCTAACCCAGGGAGTGTCAACGTCAAACTATAGACTGGGCGCGCGTCGCCAACTTGCCCGATCCACACGTTTGCCCCTCTGCTGGGAAGGAAATCCCAGAAATGAGGAGTCAGGCGGGGAAAATGTGGATGCTCGTTCTTCTGATGATTCTTCTTTCGTGCAGGAGTGCAACGAATTCAGGCAGCCCGCTTCTGGGCTGTTTCTCTTTCCCTTGCTGTCACCACAGAGGGCTGGCCCACCGCAGAGCAGAGCGTAGAACAGGGAGTCCACATTATTAGTACATAAAAGGCACCCAACAGACAAAGTTGCCTCCCTCTCATTCTTCCTCCAGCCTTCCACTTCTGTGACAGATGACATAGCCACTTTCTCCCACATCACGCTTTCCTCAGACAACTGAGCTCTTCCAAAAGCATGCGTTTACTCGCAGTATTTTGTGTTTTGCTATTTTTTGGCCCCAGGAATAACACGTGGAAATGCACGGATTTGTGTACAACACACGATGACATCCAAAACGTTTTGTAGTGTCAGCTAACAATTTAGCGAAGGTTTTAGTGAGCCAGCTTTGACAGGTGAGCTTCTCCAGGTTGAGGCTGGGAATCTCATGAACACACGATGGTCTTGCTCACTTTCTTTTGAAATACTGGTTTGCTGTAGCTCAAGCAGCCCTTTAAAGGGATCTAAATCTCTTGCAGCTGCAAAACACTCTCCTCATCCACTAGGTCTGCGGGGCTCCCCAGGGAATGGCACGGCTACAGAGAGCCAGCTGTGAGAGCAAACATAAATCTCTTCGGAGACGTATATGCTGTCGTATTTTGCTAGGGCTTAGAAAGACTGAACGATTTTAATCATTTATCTCCATTTATCAAAACGCTCCAGCTCAACGAACCCCAAACCGTTTTCAGCTGTGAGCCTGCTTTCCAAAGCAGAAACTTACCACGGAGTATGTTGATAAGCAGTGCTTGAGTAAAAGATCCCTTTGGTCATAGGAAATATTTGATCAATTGACAGCCATTAAAACAAACAAATAATCAAAAGCTCCTTTGTAGTTGATGCTTTAGAGTGGATGTGAATTTATTATGCACATACA
This sequence comes from Ursus arctos, assembly GCF_023065955.2. Lineage (NCBI taxonomy): Eukaryota > Metazoa > Chordata > Mammalia > Carnivora > Ursidae > Ursus > Ursus arctos. The sequence goes on along the minus strand of NW_026622775.1, from coordinate 14,208,888 downwards.
CACACAGACAGACACGCGTATAAAATCCCATGAACTCCTTGACCAAGAAGTCACCAGGATTTCTTTTGTAAACCCTATTTTAGCTATTTGTAAAAGTGTGAAAATCTGAACCATGGAAGCATAGATGTGTTCTATGATGACTTTTTTCTTTTTTATACCATGACTAAATATAGAAAGAACAACGTAGTTCTAAATCTTTAAGTTAACATTTAAGAAATAGGTAAATGATGTTCTATTATATCTCTCTTAATCATTGTAAGAACTAATGAAAATAGATCCTTAATTTAAAAAATTGAACCTTAAGGATAACTGTGTCATTCAGAAGTAGTTAGGGGTTGTTTTGGGCAGGTTGTCTGTTTATTTGCTGCTATAATTAATGCGACGAGATTTCTACCCAGTTAAAAGTCCTCATTACTTAGAGACAGAGTGGAAGGAGGAACACGGAGCTGCTTCTTTCTGTGTAATCCCCGCTTTGAACTTGGGAGAAAGGGGCTTGTTGATGAGACTGCTTTGCTTCCTATACCACAGTCCCAGGCTGGGGGAGATGGAGAGATACCCCATTCACCAGACCCAACACACCTCATCCTTCCTTTCAGTGTGGCTGATCAGAGATAAAGAGATTGCCGTTAGTATGACTCATTTTGTGAAAAACCTCATTGATCTCACTAGGCAGAACCACTCATGCTGTTGTTTAAAGCGAATATAAAAATGGTGCTCTGGTCTCTGGTGAGTATCATGCATGGCTTTAAATAAGGATTGCTCTTGTTACAAGTAGCAAAAAGGTGAAACTGATGGGAACAGTGGGTATATTGTATTGTGTTCCATGAGCAAATTCAAACATTTTATGTATTCGGAAGTAGGTGTAAGATAGAAAAGGACAGAATAGGAAACATTTTTATTTTAAAATTTTTTATGGAAATAAAAAAGGTAGAAAATAGAAAATGACTCCTCAAAAACACAGACATTCATGGCTGATGAAGAATAGATGTACTGGATGAAACAGACATCGAGAGATAAGAAGAGTTAGGAACAGATGTGCTTGGTGGAAGGACGCAGCCCTTGCTTTACTAATCCCCCCGTGATAAAGTAGATGAATAGAGTGCTTGTGGCTAGGTCACAGGAAGGCCATCCGATGACCAGAAATTTGCCTGTGAGTGCTTTCATTGCCAATTTACCCAGAAGCACCAAATCAGGATGGGGTTCTATGGTATATTTTGGAGAAGTTTGACTCAGTTCATAGAACTCAGGGTGAGTTCTTTTCAAAGCACCTTGAAATAAAACCAGAGTTAGATTTTTTTAAAGAGTTAAATATTTGGGATCAAACAAGTACTGGGTTATTACAAAATTTTCTTATATTGCACTTAAATAGGACACGTTTCCAATGCAATTACAAAATTTTGGCAAAATTAGCTAACATGTATATTTAAATGCTTGAACATATAGTTCTAGTTTTTCCAGAAAAAAAAAGGCCCACCTGAAAACCTACTTTTCTTACTTCTATAGTATACCACTCACGGAGAAAATCTAATGGTTCTGTCTAGAAGATAAATCAAATAAAAATGTCTAAAATTATAGGGTCTTTGCCCTATAGACTTCTCTGGGTAGAAGTTTATGATAGGAAATAAATATACTCATTATTGCAAGTTTTTATAACCCAAACAGATATCACCATTCATAACCTGGCTGAAAGATCATGTGCTCTGGAGTCAGGCATAAAGCTGACTCCAGGTTTGCCTGTTATTATGTGTGTAAATTAGCACAATTTACTTAAAATCTCTGCACCTTAATTTCTTATTTGTAAAATAGGATAAATAATACTTATTCTACAGATGTTGTGAGGATTAGTAATATTGCATTTCAAGTAATTATCACAGTGATCAATAAAAATAATAGTGTACAATAACACCTATATGTTTGTTTTTGAAGAATCCGTATCAATTTAGATATAACAATTCACAAACCATTCATTCATTCATTCATTCATTCATTCATATATTTTAACACACATGGTTGATTATCTCTAGGCTTGGGAATAAATACTAGTAATAGTACATGAACCTTGACTTCTTGATAGTCAAGTTCATCAAAGTTCTTGATAAAGTATGTAGACTTTAAAAGCAAATTTGTGAGTTCTTCCAATGAAAGAGTTATTTTATTATTATTTTTTTTTTACATGTTGTTTCTCTGGAGTAAGTATCTGCTAAAGAGATCAAATATGAGGTTACTTTGACCAAGGTTAGAACTTTTATTGAAATTTTTGTTAATCCAACATAAGCAAAATCTGGGCATGTTAATTCTGTTTTAGAAATCTAATGAGGATTATAGAGCCTCCCCCGCTGTAAATTCTCTGTGTTGAAGTAGGAAAAGCATGGATTAATTCATATGAAAATGAGAAAGTGTCCATTGAGATGACAAAAGTGAAAAAACAAGTAGGTAATATCCCGTGCTGTGGAGCGTGTGATAGCACATACACGATCTTGTTTAGTAATTTCTGTGCACATCTAAATTTGTGATCCATTGTGGTTGGCAAAGGAAAATAAAGAAAACAAAGCAAAAGTTTTCTGGGTACTGAACTAATTTGCTTTTAAGATAACTACTAAATCCCCAAGTAAAAAGAGGGTAGATGGAAAGTTCTAAAAATTTTCTGTACATTTTTAAAAATTTTGCTAAGTACTTAATATTATTGCAGATTCAAGAGTAGTATAGTCACAGTTTAAGGAGGTAAGACTCTAAAGTCGCCTCTAATATATAAATGTGTGAAAAAAGACCTTCAAAGCAGAACATCATATTGTCCCTTCATCTTTCTAAGGCCAATCCCACTCCTGTACTTTGAAGTCTTCCTAGCTGGGCTCCCTACATTATCGATTTTCCTTTCTCTCCTTGACATTAATTTGTTCCTTTCCAAAAGAAAGTATTGTTACATACATATTAGGTTATTCAAATATCTTTATTTAAAGTCAATATATAATCAAGAACCTATATAACTCTCCAGATACTGTCCTGTCTCTCATATGTCCCCAATCAAATTTCTTCTATTCATTGTCTCTATACTTTCTCTCACTCACTTCTAGACAATATCAGTGGGACTTTCACCCTTATCATTCCTGATGTGCTATTCAACAAAGTCATCAGTGACATTCATGTCTACAAATTCAATAGTCATTTTCTGTGATCACTGTTTCACCCTTCTACAGTCTTTATTATTTCCACTTGGAACCCTTTCCTGTTTGGCTTTTCCTCATCTCTTTCTCCATCTTCTTTGCTACTTATTGTCCTCTACTCGATCATTAAATGTTGGATGTCCTCAAACACAGCCTAAGATTCTCTTCATGTGTCCCTTTATATCTGGTCCTTGGGCCATCTCATCGACTCCCAGAACTTCAGTCACTTTCTCTACACTTAACCCTTCCACACAAATATATTTCCAGTCTAATCCTCTCCCCTAAGCTCCAGACTCTTCCATACAGTCAATTACTAAATGTAGACTTTGTCCTATATTCCATACCCAAGTCATTGATTTAGTATCTGTTTAATCCCATAAACAAAAATCCCAGTCATCCTCCTTGATACCTTGCTCTTTCTCACCTCCCATATCCAATCTTTTACCGTGTATTGCCTATTTGCTTTCGAAATATGGATCACATACAATCACTATGAGTCGATGTCCACATATTCCATTTTAAATTCTCTCCAAAGCAGTCTGCTTTGCCACCAGACTAAACCTTTTGAAATATCATGCTGATATCTTGCATGCCCCAAACCCTCAGCTTCAAACCCATAATAGACTTCTAAATATTGATCATTCTCGAAACTAAAAAGAAATGGGAAAAGAAAATAGTATTAACAAGGAAATAATTAAACAAAGAAGAACATGACCTTTGAACTTGGGGATAGCCATCTTTAAAATAGTTATAGCCTCAAACTTACCATCTATAAACATAAATTAATGATACCTACATAAAAGAACTGTTGAAAATGATAAATGAAATCGGGTATAAAGTGTTAGGTTCTTTAGCAAATAAATGCTTAATAAACACTAGTTCCTTTCCTTTTTGAGAAATAGAAAGGCAACGTTGTTTCTGCACAAGAAAATGACGCTGGAATAATCAGTTACTTGAGGAAACAGATATTTTTAAGGTGAGGCGATACACAGAATGAAGTGTTAATAGTGAGGTCCGCTGAGATGAATACTCAAACCGGCCTTAAATTTTTAAAAAAATTATGAAAATGATCTTGTTGAGACTACGAGAACACATGCTCCAAATTATCAGTTCCTAAATGCCAAATTGAAAGAAATATATATAAAGTGGTGTGAATGAGTCAAGAGTTGCCTGGTGATTTTCAATTAAATTGTGTACATGCAAGAATATTTCACACCACTTGGAAAGGGTGATGGGCTTGAACATTCAGCCAAGATCAAACAAAGACATTAAAACTTACTGAGAACAGGAGTCTAATATATGAGTTAAAACCAACCAAATGACAGAAGTAAAAGTGTTGATATTCACAACAAAACAAAAACCATCCTGCTTCTCATGGAGCCGCTTTTCTCTATACCTGGAACACTTCATATAGTTTCTTTCTATGTTGGCAACATTGAGCTTCAAAACACTTCGAATGTAAATCAGTTTAACCTTTCATACAGTAAACTTAACAAATACGTATGAAAAACCTAAGAAAGAAGAAAGAAAGAAAGAAAGAAAGAAAGAAAGAAAGAAAGAAAGAAAGAAAGAAAGAAAGAAAGAAAGAAAGAAAGAAAGAAAGAAAAGAGGAAAGAAGAAGCGAAGCCCTTTGATCTAGCAATTAGAGTAGTTTAGCCTAGTACATAACTAGGAATCTATTTCCTAGGCTATTGCTAAGAATTTTTACTGAATTCTTTAAAATACTGAAAAATTAGAGGAAATATATTTTTTCAATGTATTCTTTTTAAAATATATATATAAATTAAATTTAAAAAATATTATTGCACAAAAATGTGACGGTACTCTGCAATTTTACAACCTGTTTTTAAATAAGCTGTCTTAAATATAATGTTAAAAATATTATTGCAATTAAGTATTCTTCATATTGCTTTAAATAGCCACCATAAATAGCAAAATATGGATATGTCATAATTATTTAACGAATCATTCTCAACTTCATTTAATCATCAATTCAAAAAGCATGTATTGTGTGCCCATGACAAACCGGTTGCTTACCAAGTATTATATTTAAGAAAAGGATGGCGGCACATTACAGAATATATGCCTCTGAGAACCATATTCCTGTCCACTATATTCAGTGGTCAACAGTGTTATTTAAACATTGTCAAATTCTCTCTTACTCCTTTTTTTTTTATGCTTCATGCTGTCCTATTAGTCACAGTGTCTTCTAGTAAAGGTTCAGTGAAAACCATTGGTTATCAGTTTTCTCAAAAAATACTCCATTGTTCTTTATTTAATTTTTTTCAGTATACCTAACACTTCTCAATCATTTTAAAAATCTCCTTTATTAATTAACAAATAAATGTGCTGGCTATGATATATCAATTTAGTTAATTTGTTCTTCAAAGGTAATATTCCTTAGAATTTGGCAGTAGGGATATATTTTTTCTTAAATATCTAAAGTGCTACCAACAGGAAAATATTTTTGAGACTAAACAGAAACTGTATTTTATGTGGTAGAAAAATTCTTATGGTTTCCATAGGCTTGAGTCTGGCTGCAGCAAGGAAGTGTGAACCAGTAACAGATATTTATTTCCCATTGCGTAAACCTGCTTGGGTTAAACTAGTGCCTGTACTGGTACAGAAGAGTCACCCCCATATCCCCTTCCTCCTTCTCCACTTTTCCCCCACAATTCTTCTGTTAAGTGGATCCTACTTGTCTATTCTTCCAAGATCTCTGCCTACGTTGGTTGGGAAAATTCCTTCTATCTGTGATGGAAAAAAATGAAGAGTTTAGCATCATCTAGATTTAAAAAGTGAAAGAAGACACAAAATTCAAAATATGGTAGAGCAAAGAGCTATTATCTCTATGTACATACACACACACACCTTTCTTTAATTCTTTTTTACAAAATATATTAGTATATGCAAACAAATAAATTCTTCTAACTGCCTCACACTGAGGCGAGTAAAAATGACATTATTATAACAGCCGTGCCTTGTTTTATTGCACTTTAAATGTGATTTGTGTTTTTTGGTTTTTGGTTTTGGTTTTATTTTTGTACAAATTGTAGGTTTGCAACAACCCTGCATCAAGCAAGTTTTTCAGCACCATTTTTCCCCTAGCATTTACCTGCTTTGTGTCTCTGCCACATTTTGGCAGTTCTCACAATATTTTAAACTTTATCATTATTATTATATTTGTTATGGTGATCTGTGATTGGTCTTTATGACTATGTTCCTTTTTTTTTAAAGATTTTATTTATTTATTTGACAGAGAGAGACAGAGAGAGAGAGAGAGCACAAGCTGGCAGAGGGGCAGGCAGAGGGAGAAGCTGGCTCCCTGTTGCACAGAGAGCCCAATGTTCGGCTCGATCCCAGGACTTTGAGATCATGACCTGAGCCAAAGGCAGATGCTTAACTGACTGAGCCACCCAGGCACCCCAAGATTGGTGATTATGACTCACTGAAAGTTTAGATCATGGTTAACATTTTTAGCAATAAAGTATTTTTAAATTAAGGTATCTACACTTTTTTAGACATAATGCTATTGCACACTTAACGGACTGCAATATAGCGTCACCATAACTTCTATATGCACTGGGGAAGTAAAACATTTATTTGACTCACTTTACTGCACTATTTGCTTTCTTGCGATAGCCACTTTATTGCAGTCGTTGGGAGCTGAACCTGCACTATCTCCAGCGTATTCCTATAGTACTATTACCATTTTATATGGAAGCATATTGAAACACTGGTAGTAATTGAGGCACAATTTCACATGTAAAAAAAGGATGCCCAGACAATAAACGACAACGCGATATTGAAGCGTCCACCTTATCTAGTACTTGATATTTCTCTTAACATTTATCTGATTGGCAGGTATTAGGTATAAAGACACAGGAAATAGAAAAACAGTGGGAAGAGCTAAGGAAGAGATGATCCAAATGAGACAAGTAACATGGGGATCTTTAGGAACAGTAGAGAGGAGAGAAAGGAACTGAAATCTAGGCAGAATTTTTAAAACATGGATATAGAAGGTATCACATCTAATGCATTCTCCTAAATTAGGAGTGGGTTAAAATAGAACTTAGATGGAGTTAAGGAAGAGGGGATATAGAGAAGTAATAAAGATGTGAAGAAATTTGACATCCTGAATCTCTACCGAATTATGATAGTCCTAGCCTACAAAGAGTAATAGAGTAGCGTCCTAGCCTTCAAAAGGAGCTTATAATTTCATTGGGAAATAATTCTACTTAATGAATGATCTGTGTACTAGACACATAATCAAGTAATTGAAGAATCATGCGAATCAGAACATAATGAAGAATTAAATCTCATAACCAGGAGTACCAAATAGCACCAATATTTCTGATTCGGTAGCTATGAGATAGGGCCCATGAACAGACACTTTTTACAGACACCCAAGTTAATGCTGAGACAGCTGTGGATACACTGGAATTTGAGAGACACCAAAAAAGTAAAAACTCCTATGAATGATCAAAAGATAATAGAACTATTTGCATTGACACTTTTGGAAAAGAGCCCATGGCAAAGGAAAAGTTGGAAGGTTAGAGAACGTATATTTTCCAAAGTTGGAAATTATAGTCTTTGGGTGTTTTTTAAAATCTGGATTTTTTTAAGATTTACTTATTTATTTTAGAGAGAGAGAAAGAGAGAGAGAGAGAGAGAGAGACAGAGTGAGAACAGGGGGAGGCGCAGAGGGAAAGGGAAAGGAAGAGAATCTCAATCACACTCCCCGCTGAGTGCAAAGCCCGTCATGGGGCTTGATGAGATCATGACCTGAGCTGAAATCAAGAGTCAGACTCTTAGCTGACTGAGCCACTCAGGGGCCCCATGATCTTTATATATTTTAAAAACCGTTTAATTATAAATATGTCCATCTTTGAAGAATTCTTAATCTTTTAAATACTGATATTCAGAAATATCTACATTATTAAATTTAAATGGAGCTTACAAACATACTGTGGAAAATCCTTATTTCATCTTTTTCCTCCCCTGAATAAAACATACAGTCAGTTAACAAGAGAAGCTATGGAATCACTCTGCTGAATGTTTGAATACAGAGTCTCATTTCTCTGGCAATAGCTGTAGTCTTGCCTGAAAGTGGGAGTCTTAACTATTAAATTCTCATTCTAGTCCTGCATTTCTAAGACTCTGTTGTTGTTATATTCTCCATGCCATGGCTTGACTGATTGCACAGAAAATCCTTGAGTAATAATTAAATGTATCAGAAGACCGTGGAAGTGATCTTAAACCAACTGGTGTTGACACATAGATTGTGTTTCATAAAAGTTGTTGAATGAGTAAGTGGCATCCAACACCATGAATCTGAGCAAGCGTCCCAGGAAGGTTAAGCTGAAGAAGAAAATGTGGAGGTAATGGGTAAACAACGGAGCCGAAAGAAGAGGAGACATAGTCAAGGAACATCATCCTCTATCTCAGCAACATTAAGAAAATAATTATAGGGGCCCCTGGGTGGCTCAGTCAGTTGAGCGTCTGATTCTTGATTTTGGCTCAGGTTGTGATCTTGGGGTCCTGGGATGGAGCCCTGCGCCGAGCCCTGTGCTCAGCGGGGAGTCTGCTTGAAAATTCTCTCTCCCCCTCTTTCTCTGCCCCTCACCCCTCTCTAAAATAAATAAATAAATCTTTAAAAAAATCTTAAAGAAAATAATTATAATCCCAGGAAACAGTAGTTGAAGCGTTTTCCAATTTGAGAATTTGATAACAGTGGATATTGATGAGAAACTACATCCATCCTGCAAGAACCAGGCTCCTGCTTAATTATGGGATGAGGGAGAGAAGGGGTCACACAGGGTCTACAGCTTTTGAATTTTCAGTGGGCAAGGAATGGTGATGTGTTGTTGATAATAAATACTGACTTTGACTCAGAAAATGCTACATTAGGTTATTTGAATTCTCTAGTCCTCCATACAGTACATTATTCCAAACATTACATTACTACAGTACATTAAAATCTGTGTAAATAGAGAAAGAGAGAAGAAAGAGGAGGGGGAAAAGAAAGTGAAAATAGAAAGATGAAAGACTAAAAGAATATGGAATATATTTCTTGATTATGCAGTAATTCAAGTTTTTAGACAAGTTTGACGTTGAGGCTTATATAGCTTACTCACTCAAAGAAGACTTCTGATTTTGCATTCCTCTCCTTTGGGGTCCAGTTGAAATACTAAAATCCAAATATTACAAAATAAAATGAATTGAAACATGAAACTGACGGTTAGCATACAAATTCACATAATTTTGCTATTTACTGCTACTATTACTATGACTAGTTGATTTTTTTTTAAGCTTGTACTTACAAAAAACTATTCCAAAAAAATTCTTTGTGGGTTAGCCTATTTAATCCTCAAAAAACTCCTGGGAGGTATTTACAAGTTTTATCCGATTTTACAGATGAGGACCTGTAACAGAGAAATTAAGAAATTTTTCTAAGTTCATACAAAGAAAATATGGTGAAGTCAGGAATTTCTCAAGCAATTTTGAATCCTGGGCTAGGCAGTGGAGAATCAGAAATGAGTAAGACACAATCCTTTGCCAAGTCAAGTCACAGTCCTTGTTATTTTCAGAGCGTAAGTGGGGGACAAGGGAGAAGTTAGAGGACTACGTCCTAGCACCAAGACTGGCTCCCTTCCCCGAGTTTGGATGTGATTCTGGTACTATTCCCCATGTCTTGGTGATGGTGTGAACTATAGCAGGGATATAGTACCGCCACTTACGAGATCGTACAGATTACCCAACCAGTAGAGTGTCCTAGCATGTGGCTGCCTACAGGAATCGGATGCTCTTTTAGTCATAGGACAGCTCATTATACTTGCTGAACTTTGTACCTGGGGGTCATGTCACTAAGAGGACTTGACAAAAATGTCAGCTAGAGAAGATAGCTTTTTCTAGTTCAGGTGAAGGTGTCATTGCACTAGAGCAGCCCTGGGTGGTCTGGACTGCCTGAATTTTGAAGGAACATGACCCCAGAAATCACAGGTGCACAAGGTTCAATGGTGTAAGAGATGGACAATGAACTTGCTCTGATGGAGCTCACATCATGGAGACAAGATGACACAGGTATACTTATTACCACAAAGAAAATACCGAAGAGTAATGGAGTAGAACTGACTGATGCAGGGGTTGCTATTTGAGATGTTCCGGGAGTTTCTAAGCTGTGGGTAATGAAAAGCAGTGAACAAAGCAAAGATCTATAGTAGCAGCCTTCTATGAGGAGGAACATCTTACAGTGAGAACTACTCAAATTATGAAATAAGAGCTTATTATCCTATTTATTGAGGCACAGCGATGAGTCACAAATTCATCAAGATAAATAGAAAATCAGAGGTAGCCTCAGAGGACCTCTGAGGGAGGGACCTAACACTACCTCCTCTAATTGTCTCCTTTCAATCTCTGACTTTCCCCTAAAATGAGATCTCAGATAGCTATTTTCATGGGCACCTAGATAAAGTATTAAGCCAAAAGAAGATACTAGTGTATTTGAGGTTTAATCTCAGATATCATGATACAATTACATTACATTTACATGACAAAACAAGTAGACAAGTTAACCAGTTTTAGCCAGTACCCAGTCAGTCAGCAAGTACAGGGGAGCAAGTGGGGGGGGGGGAGGCACAAGAAGGAGATAGATAATGGAGAGCAGGGACAGTCAAATTACTGCCTCTTCTTCTTCTTTCTTTTTTTGTTTTTTTAACATAACCAACCTTTCTATCTCACACGAAGAATATCTTAGGTAACAACGAAAAAAATGCTAACATCATCTTTTCTTATTTTCGGGGTTATCTGATAAATGTAGCCTTAAAGTACCTTTAAACTGAAATTTTATATTTATTTTTGACAATTTTTTGCTTAATAAGAGTGCTGATGACAGATATAGATATATTTCCCCTGAATGTCATAACATATGAGAAAAAGGGGAAATCAATTCAAAGATATTCCTAAGGCTAAATATGTTGTATAAATATTCAGGGGAGTGAATTATATAATGTGTGAGTTCAGCAAACCATAGAAAATGAGGAATACGACTTTGAGTGACGTATCATTGGGAATAACATTAGAAAGAAATGTGCTTAGCCGGAAGTCATCAGAAACTCTGATTTTCCAAAATCCAATCAACATGCAAATGTATTTATTGCCCAACTTCTATAGCATTCTTGGGATATTGTGGCAAGCAAGCACCAGTGATCACACACTGAGGCAAATAATATGGTTTTGGGTTGAGAAATGTAACACACACACAAGAACATATTTGTCTTTCCTTGGTAAACAAATAGGTTAGATATTAAACACATCATATTTCTTATTTATATGGTGTAATTCTGTATTTTCAGTGCAACCTAACATTTCATCTATCTTTTGCTTGAGATTTTTATTTCATTTACTGAATCAACCATAGGAAAAGCAAGTGTATCTCTACCTTTAGTTTGAAAAATGGCATAGGGAAATATATAACATGAGATAGCTTTCAGATTAATTACCTTTTTAATAAACTAGCCGTGTCTCGATTACATTCTAGACCTATAAATATATGGACATTTCAATGACGAGGGTTCACTTTATTATGCGCAAAGTGGTCCCGTTTTACAATTAAGTGTAATTATTGAGACCATCAATGCCACCATGAGGTTAAGTATAAAAAAAGAGCTTGTGGTATCTCTTCAGGATATGCAAGAACACAATTGGGTAGCAAGGGTCAAACACAGCTTGGTGTGAATTAAACGAATAGGGGACTTAGGACTCTCCTGGCTCGTATCTGCGAAGTCCTACAGCAGGATAGCTTCCAGCTTTGGTAGCTCTGTTGGCTCAACCATAAAGCACAGTGCTTGTCATTAATATCGATTACAGAGTTTGAAAAGAACACTAAGCCATAGTTCAGGTTCAGTAGTCCTTTCCCCATAATATCAATCCTGCCTGCTTTCTTTTTTACCTTACTTAGGTTTTTATCATTTGTTGGACACAGGTCTTCTGTTTTTTTATTTGAACATACGAATATTGATTTTTTTCCCTTGAAATTAATCAACCTAAAACAGTAGAAAAGACTTGAAATAGCAATTCCACAAATATTACATGCCAATCACATTCCTGGAATGTGATTTTTCATAAATATTTAAATATTATAGACTTTACTAAAATTAGAAATTAGAAAATTTAAAATTTTCTCTTTTACTTTTACTTTTTATATTGTCCCTTTCAAGTGTTTTCTTTCTCGTTATATACCGCTCCCCCCATTCTACTTGCAGGACTCATAGGCTCGTATGGGCAAAAATGACATCATCCCATCTGCTTCATTGGCAAAGCGGCTGACAAACTCAGTGACAAAAACAAATGCCGTGTACACCACTGCCCGTTACGGAAGTGACATAAAGTCGTACATGGAAATTCGTGTGAAGAAAAAATTTTAGCAAAATGCACACTGGGAAAGAATAGGCTCATTTATTAATAAAAATTAAACTATGATATATTTTGGATTCAATTAATACTAATATTAAGCTATTAACTTTTTCCTGATCTCACTCCACGTTATATTTGAGTTCACTTAGCACACCATTCATTCGTGTTACTAAAATTATAATCATTACTCCCATGTAAGATTGAAGGGCTTCCAAGAAACAGTTAAGATAAACTGAGATAAACTTCAAACTATAAAGCCTCACTGAAATCCCTGTATATTTCAATCATACACGTCATACACCTGGCACTAAGTAGGTAACTAGTAAATACTTATTTCAATTATTCTTCATTTCTTCCATAATATAATTCTAAGATGTGTTCTTTCTCCCTTTCTTTGTTCCTCCTTCTTTTTATTATTATTTTTTCTTAATTCCTTCAATGGCTAATACCTTACAGAACTGCCTTACAACTAGCTCCCTTCAGCAGCCGTTCTCAACATCGGCTGCCCACTAGAATCACTGGCAAAGCTTTTAAAACACTCTACCTCTGCAGATTCTGATTCTCTCGCGTGGAACGAAGGCTGCTTGCTCATTGGTATTTCTTAAAAATTCCCAGGCGATTGTAATGGGTTCAGAACTGAAGACAGACAAGTAAGTCACTGTGACACAGTGATAGGAGATCTAGAACTGGAAAATTCAGGAGGTGCCGGAGTGAACACACCTGCCTAGATCTGGATGTGGAGTATATGCATAACTCTCCCAAGATGAGTGATTCTTGAGCAGCACAGGAGAGAAGGACACACTGACAGGAGGAAGAAGCAATGGAAAGCAGGAGAAAGAAGAACTTTTACATAAAGAGGAAAGAATATATGGAAACATGCAAAGTTTGGAATTGCCCAGCTAGATGAGCACATTGGAAAGTAATGGGGGGCCCCTGGGTGGCTCAGTTGGTTAAGCATCCAACTCTTGATTTGGGCTCAGTCATGATCTCAGGGTGGTGAGATGCGTGTGGAGCTTACTTAAGATCCTCTTTCTCCCTCTCCCTCTGCTTGCTCCCCAATACACCCTCCAACCCCTTGCTCCCTTGTTCTCTAAATAAACTTTTTTTTTAAAAAAAGGAAAATAATGGGATAAGAGGCTAAAAAAGACCAAGGAGAAGCTGAACTTGGTGTGCCAAGCTATGTGTTTAGATTTTATCCTACAAGATTTAACAGGAGATTAATAAGATCATATGCAGATTTTAGAAATACCACTCCGAGAAAATGATGATGGGTCAATGGAAAGGCACCTAGAACGACATCAAGGACGTCAGTAAGGATGCTCTTGCAGGACTCCCAGGACAAGAGAGAGTGGGGAAGTGTGGGAAGGAAGGAGTAGTGATGAAGGGAAGAATGTGAGCAAGGGATAACAAAGGCCGAAAGATTGAGAGGAGTCAAATGTATGTTCTCAGTTTGGCGCTTGAGCGATTAGGATAATGGCAGAGCCATTGTTCAGGATGGAAACTATGGCATATGAATAAACTTTGAAAAGAAAACTGATGATTCACATTTGCACAAATTGTATTTTAGAGATCTAAAAGATATCCAAGTGGAAAGCTAGGTTTAACAAGCAGTAGACTTATGGATCCTGATCTCCAGAAAATTCTGGACTAAGAGAAAACATAGGAGTCATTTAGAAGGTTAATGAATTTCTGTTTGTGTATGGAAGTCCTCAGGAAAGAGCATTTGGATTGAAATGAAAAAAGAACCAAAAACAGAGACCAACAGAACACCAACATTGAGTCGCTTACATGCACACATGCGCACTTGCTTTTGTGTCGCTGGAAAGTGGGTGCCCAGCCAGACATTACATTTCCCATGCACGTAGGAGGGGGTAAGTGACTGGATTTCATTTGCGGAGTAGGAGCAGAAGTTGAGCAGAAGTTGTGTGTGTCAGGTCCATAACAAGGCTTTTAAGAAGAGTGTATTTTTTTTATAGGCGTTTTTCCCCTTCTACCGCATTTCAAACATGATAGGATCCTAAAGAATGCCAGAGGCATAAAACGAAAGGTCTCCTAGTCTCTGAACAGCCACAGAGTAGAAAGCCACCAAAAATACCAACTTTGCACTGTTACATGAGCAGGAATAAACTGCTCTTGTGTGAAGTCCCTGGGATGACCACAACTAAAACAATGACTCTTTGCGCCATATTGCTCATCAATCCAGTCTCCTCTGCCCACCCTATGCGTACAGCTCCTATTCCTCCTTCAAAGCCCAGTTGTTTTTCTTCTCTTCTGTGAATTCTTTTAGCCATGGTCACCTTCAGTGATGATTTCCTCTCCTGAAATCTTCGCGTCATTTTCGATCACTCGTTTGGCAAATAACCATGCTTTTTAATGTGTATTATAATTTTAATTGTCTTTTCATGTATTTTTAGTTTTTCTCTTTCTGGGATAGACAATCAAGTTTGCATTCAGTATATTTTTCATATTTTTTTTTCAAAGAATAAAAAGGGTTTTTTTCTTCATTAAAATGAGACAATTTCTAAACTAAACTCCAAAATAAAGAAGAAAGGGGGGGATTTTTGAATTTTAATGTCGATTGAACAATTATATAAAAGTTATGTGCTTGGCAAAGGAACTAAGCCTGTCTGTGTATGTGCTTTGAATAATAAGGATTATATTTTAGGAGAACAATAAACTATGGAGCCAACTAGATTTCTGTGTTCCTTAATCAGCCATTCTGATAATTTACCTTTATTTTTGAAATAATTGTAGAACCCATCAGATGCATTACATTCTGTAGCACTCAGTTTTTGATTTTATAAATATCAACTGAAATCAGGAGTAATTAATTTACATTGTTTTGTATTAGGTATATTTTTCTTGAGCTTACTATCATACTTATAGGCCAACAAGTTCCGTATTCTCATAATATTATGATGAAATTATATTATATATATTTATACTATATATAAATATATTTACAAATGTATATTTATACGTAATATAAATATATAAATATATTACCTACAATTTCAACTTTAACTTTGTGCTATAATGCGAAGTGTTAGATTTCCCAGGTCTGGGTTAATGGTTGGAATTTGGGTGGAAGATGGAGCATTCTGTCCCCTTCAGCCAAGGGGGTAGACGTTTCTATGCCAGGTCTCACACATCCTATAAGCTATCATCTCTGAAAGGCCCTTGGCCTGTTGCCCTGTAAGTGTTTTATTCCCAAGCTAGCAGCTAAAATAAATGACTCCACATCTTTATTTCCCATCTATCAACTGCACAGTAGACTTTAAGGCTAATTTGTTACTCTACCCCTTTGGAAAAAGAAAAGGTGATAAATGGTTTAATTAGATTTGTTTTTTAGAAGAAATCATTTCTGCAAATGCGAGGCTGTGGAAATCATGCCTGAGGGACAGAATTAGGAAAAGAAAATATTTCTCTAGAAAAAGCATCAAAGTGTTATGACCATAGCCCAAGAATGATGAGACAGAAAAAGTATGCGTTGTTTATGACCACATTGCCACTAAGGCTCTTATTCCATGACAACCATTTCGGTGAACAAGAATAACGGGTCAGAAGATACTTTCAGAATATTTCACTGCTTTAACTACAATGTTAAATCTTTATTTGACTTTATTATTTGTCACACAGAAGTCTATACTTCAAAAGAAAAATGGTGTAACTTTCAAATGGATCTTCCCGCACATTTATTTTCCCCAGCAGGGCGACAATGTGTTTGCAGTCAGGGTATAGTGCTGCCCCTTGCCTGCCTGCCTTGTCTGACTGCCTCAGCGTGAGAAGGAAATGCAGGTTGTGAGGCTGAGTCAGCCCTCGCATTTCCAGTGTTCTTACCACAGCATCTGAAATCCAGGGCTACCTTGCCTAGAATTAATGACTAGGACTAAGTATTTCTGAAGCTTATCTGCATTAGCAGATAAATGCTTTTATTTATAGTTCCTGAGTCATTATAACTTGAAATGAGTTGAACACACAAATTCCTGAAAGCACCATCTACAGGATAATTTAATATTTTCATGTTCATGAATTCTGAGACTTAATTGCCCCATTTGGTTTACTGGAAATTAGTTGTTTATCTTCTAAGATTAATAGAGAATTGGGTTTTCATGATCCTAAGAATACTAATCTTTCATTTAAGATGGGATCTATGCTTAGATTTGCATGAAATTCATAAGTTTGTAGTAATAGTTATCCTAATGTTAAATTTTTCTAATAGAGGTGAGGAAGCATTAGAAATAAAAAGTTGTTCAAATGAATTGTAAAGAAATCTCACATCTGGTAAGTGAACATTACTTAAAATCACATTGTAAGTGACTGATTCATAATTCAAGTCCATTCCATTATAGCCATTGGGATAATTTAATATTCATTAATCATCCAATAGGGGAATGTGTCCTTAACGTATCAGTGTTTTTGAAACTTTCAGAATCTGTGGGCCACTTGATGGATGAGGATGTATACACATAACAATTTTAAATTTAAAAAAATACAACAGGTTCAGTATAACTTTTAATATAGAAAATTAAATATATTTCAAAAAGTGAAATTAACAATGGTTTTTGAAATCATGAAGATGACAGTGTTAGGAATCCATCACCAAGATCTTTGTTTCAGGCTCAGTATTACATGCTTTGGACCAAAAAATCAAGTTCTACATATTACGTAAGGATGGACAAGATGCTTTTTCTTCCTCTTTATCTCTACTAACTTAGAAAATTTACAGTCAGGATGGTAAGGCAGGAATGAGATCAGACACTGGGAGAGAGGATATTGAGAATAATGATCACAAGATTGGAGCCTGGTTCTGCCACTTATGAGCTAGATAACCTTGGGCAAGTTTCTTGGCCTCTCCGCGCTTATTTCTCCAACTGCACAATAAGGATAATAACAGTGCCTAAATCCCAGCGCTTGGGTGAAAGTTAAAGAAATTAATACAGATAAAGGTATCAGAAGAGTGCCTGGCACATAGCAAATGTTCAGGAGATATTAACCCTTTTATCTGTTGATTCTGTTGGATCATGACTAAAGTTGAACCCATGTACAACACGTGGCTGCACCAGTGGTTCGTAAGCCAGGTCCGTTCTAATTGGTCAGGCCTGGGCCATAACGTTGTTGAATATTTTTCAATACCACCCTTGGCAAAGTCCTATATATTCACATAAGGCATTGATATAAATATTACAAAAAGAATCTTCATTGAGCATGGCTTATTAGCCCCCCATTAGATATATAAGTACTTAGAAGCTAAACACTTGTCAATTTCAATATAAAGAATGAGGCGGATCGATTCTGGATCCACTTATTTAGCAAATTGTTCTTTGCAAAGTAGTTCTTCCTGTTTATTTAATGAATTTGAATGTAGTTTAAAAAATATATGTCCAAAGAAATTTTCTTCTCTAAGAAGTGAATAAAATCATCTATTCAGGGGCGCCTGGGTGGCACAGTGGTTGAGCGTCTGCCTTCGGCTCAGGGCGTGATCCCGGTGTTATGGGATCGAGCCCCACATCAGGCTCCTCCACTATGAGCCTGCTTCTTCCTCTCCCACTCCACCTCCTTGTGTTCCCTCTCTCGCTGGCTGTCTCTATCTCTGTCATATAAATAAATAAAATCTTTAAAAAAAAAGATTAAATTCATCTATTCAGAGAAAATTTTACTCCAATCAGTTACCTGACAATTTGTCTTTTTAAGAATTATATTATTCTGTACATTAAAACATCAAGTTATTGTATTCCTGAGTGTTTGGTTCAACCTATCAAGATATTAAGATATTAAAGTTTATTTATCTATACCACTTGAGCAAGCCATTTGAATTAAAACAAAGATTTTCTGAAATTAAAGGATGTAAAGGAATTTTTTTTAATTCAATTATTTTTTGGAAAATTCATTCTTGTAATGAAAGGATATTTCTGTTAGCAGATCTATTAAGATAATTCAGCATATTGGTACATAATCACTAAAAATAAAAAACTTGTAATGGGCACTCATCATAAGCATACATACGTGTTAATGTATTTAATTTTCACAGTAACTCATTAGCATGGGTACCATTTTTCTCTTCATTTGCAAATGAACAGAGCCTTGGGGAGGAAAAGTGATTTGCTCACAACTAGTAGCAGAGGGGGTATTAAAACACAAGCAAGTTTGATTCCAGAGATAATGCTTTTAAATCCCACAGTAAACAACGTTTGAACACAGAAATGACTATGTTTAACACCCATTCTTAGTGAAAGCTCTTAACAAAATATGAATAGATGAATACATTTACGTCATTGTATTTGTGTGAGTATATAAATCATAGTATATAAAGGAGAAATATGATACATTAAAGTCAAAAATATAATTTAATATTTGTTCTGCATAAAATTGGAAAGTAGTTACATTAATCCGCATTTGCAAATGATTTCTTTGTTTACTTAGAGAGAAAGCAAATCAACTAAAAGACTATTTTACAGGACCATTCAGGCAGGCGGGCGGAATTCTAAGATGGCTCCTGAGATTTCCACCCTCTGGTCTACACAGTCTTATGTGTGAGAGAATATATGAATAACATGGGAAATCACTCATGAATTAGGTTACTAATCAATTGACTTTCTGTTAATCAAAAGGGTGATTATTCTGGATAGGCTAAACTTAATTAAAGTCACCTTTAAGAGAAGGAGACACATCAGAGAGAACCACACCCTGCTGGCCTGGAAAAAAGCAAACAGCCGTGTTGTGACTACTTACAGGGGCCATGAGGCAAGGACTGCACTTGCATACTGTTGTCCTCACCCCTGCCTTGGACACATGGCCTGCAGTGGGGAGGACAGGTAATGGTCCAATGGCAGAGATAGAAGCTTGGTCTCATTCATGCAAAGAATGATCACCTGTCAGGGCGCCTGGGTGGCTCAGACGGCTAAGCTTCTGCCTTCAGCTCAGGTTATGATTCCAGGGTCCTGGTTTGAGCCCCATGTTGGGCTTTCTGCTCAGTGGGAGCCTGCTTCTCCCTCTCCCTGCTGCTCCCCACTGCTTGTACTCTCTGTCAAATAAATAAATAAATAAAATCTTTAAAAAAAAATGATCACCCCTCATCTAGGAGAGTTTAAGAAAAACAAGTGAGACCATGGATTACTACATGGGAGGCAACAGAGAACTTGGTGAAAAGGGCCCACGGGCATCTCAGAGCAACAGATAGAAAGCCATCGGATGCAGGTTCTAAAAAACGTACAGAGGTAATGCAGTGATGGGGGCACACAGGGGAACGGACACCTGCAGCCACTCCCACCGCAGAGCAGGTGCTGCAGACCAGACGTGGGTGAGAGGCAGTGCAAGGGCTACCGTGCTGGGCTAAACCGCATCTTGGTGATGAACTATTGGTATCCCAGAGGCCAAACTCATCCTTTTTCCGGTTGGATCAGTATATCAGTACCATTCTGAAGGCCCGATCTCACACAATCTCATGAAAGGAATATCATACAGGCCAGTAAGAGCTGTCCTAGTTAGGGACTGATTACAAAGGAGCATACCCAAATCTTTGTTTCTAAAATTGAGGAAATAATGAGTTTATTAATAATGATCTCATCTGGGGCACCTGGGTAGCGCAGTCGTTAAAGCGTCTGCCTTCCACTCAGGGCGTGATCCTGGCGATCTGGGATCGAGTCCCACATCAGGCTCTTCCGCTATGAGCCTGCTTCTTCCTCTCCCACTCCCCCTGCTGTGTTCCCTCTCTCGCTGGCTGTCTCTCTGTCACATAAATAAATAAAATCTTTAAAAAAATAAAATAAAATAATGATCTCATCTGCTAATTTTTGAGAATTCCACTATACGGCAATACGCTATTGAACTTTGAACACCTTAACATGGGTATTTTTTAAATGCATGAATAGCTATATTGATAGCTCTTCTTTTAGATTAACATAAGAGCAACAATGAGAGGGAACATTTAAAATGGGATGAGATTAATCAAAACTGCATCTTTCCAATGGCTTGGCATAACTGCCATGTTCTTTGAGAAGGGAGGGAAATTACTAACAAGAAGTACAGACAAGATTTTGGCTGTGCCCAGTCATCAAGTTCTTGACCTTTCAAAATTTGAAATCCTGGATGAAGGATTTGAAAATACTCTCTAGGTGACTGCCTATGGTTTCCAAGGCAAGATAAAAATAACTTTATTAAGTAGGCAGGAAAATGCATACTACATATATATATATGTATGTATGTATACATATATATATATATATATATATTGCTCTTCTATGTATATATGTAGTATATATACTACATATATACATATAGTAGTATATATACTACATATATACATATGTATACTACATATATACATATGTATATAGTATATATACATATGTATATAGTATATATACATATATACTACATATATACATATAGTAGTATATATACTACATATATACATATGTATGTGTGTATATATATATATATATATATATATATATATATATATATTGCTCTTCTTTGATTGGCTCTAACAGGGATGGATCGGAGATTTTGAGTCCAGTCTCTAAATTTAGAGTAAATCAACAAAAAGATTCACGTTTCAGTCGGGCCAACCATTGTATGAAACTAATTGGTAACAGATGTTATCAGCTGGAAAAAAAAAAGTATTACTGGATTCAATGAGAATTTAACCATGCAAATCACAGCCCAATTAGAATCAGACCTTAATAGGTGCATGTGGAAAACATTTTTGTGCATTTGATGCACCTCCATCCAGTACCTTCTGCCTCCTCACACAGTTACCCCAACCTCTGTGTCCCCAGGGTGAATACTGAGAATAGAGAATGCTCAGGTCTTGGAGTGATTACTGGGAACATGTTAACAAATTTCTTCCATCTTAACCGAAATTGTGTGGAACTTACTCCACCTCAAAAAAAGCTTTTAATTAAATATTGTTCATTTATTGGACCAAATCTGGGTTTATGGAAAATTTCAATAGTTTTCCAGGTATATCAGAGACACTTAAATGGCATCATCCAAATGCCATAAAACATATTTGAATGAGATCAGGTCTTCTTAGTTAAGGATCTTATTCCATAGATAAAATTAGGGAAATAGGAAACCAAGATGTTGGGCCAGGAAAAAACACACAAGTAATATATGTCCTAGTTTAAGTAAGAGGTAAATGAATAAAACCAGTTCTCTCAGTGCTTAATGCCACCTTAAAGGTATGTCTGGAATACACAGGTTATGCCATTTTATACTCCCACCAATTGTGTCTTTGTCGTGTCCTTGCTATCATTTGCTGTTGTCAGGTGTTTTTTGCTTTTTTTTAGTTTTAGCCTTTTTAGTAGGTGTGAAGTGGTATCTTACTGTGCTTTTAATTTGCATTTTCTTTATGTGCAATGATATTGGGCACTCTTTTTTCTTTTTATAATTTTTAGTTGTGTTTGCCCCTCCCCCTCAACTACATTATGAGTTGCTAGAAGGTAGGAACTTAATCATTGTTGACCTATTTTGAGAAAAAAAATTTATCTTCACATATAACCTTCTATCCCGGTCTCCTCATATATCACATCTTTCTTAGCTGTTCTTTTCACCTCTCATCGTCTTTCCCCTCCAGGATTCTTTGATAGGACCGTGGAACTTGGGTGCTAATTTACCATCTGCAACGCTCATAATCTTCTCTCATCTATTTCTACTTCCAGGTTTTACCTAATAAACAAAACGATGCTTAATTACCAGCTGGAGCAATAAAAAGCATTTATAAGTCTCCTGATGTGTAAGTAATTTATTTAAATAATGTAAAAATACTTAATTTTATGATTGATTTTGATAAACTCCCAGAAAGTACTTTATCTGAAACTCAGCAATTTTTATTTCTATAAAGAATTTTTTCTCTTTCTGCTTTTCCATTTTCCGTTACTGTGTATACTAATATTGTAATTTACTACAGTATGTTTGGGACAAAAATAAACACATTTGGAATGTAACTATGTCTTTAAAAGTCTCAATACCTTTATGACACAACGGGCAAAAAATAGAGGCGATGCAATGTTATTTGCAAAAGAAGTAAAATAGTTTAAAATGTTGCTTTTGCATTCGGACCTTCAAAAACATGCTCAATAATCTAGAGAAAATAATGGTGTTTTTATCCTAAAATGTTACAGTCTCTTTTGCGCTAGGCTTTTGTATACACGAAATGAATTGTTGGGCTTTTAAAGAGGTGATATTTACCCTAAATGTTGTGAGGATTAGAGCTGGTGAAGAGCTTTGATCTCCAAAAGCAAACACAGAAACCCTCAGCAGCCAGCATTGGTAAATCACCCAGCCCAGAGGAAGCAGAAACAATCTCACCCCAGACGTCCTTTTGGAATGTTGCTAATGCCACCTCACGTTTCATCTGTTGCCCTGGAACTCTTCTGTTTTTGCTTAAAAATTCCACATCATTACCATGCTTTCAAACATAAACCACAGCATAGTATGTTAATACAGTCGTATTCTTCAGTCGTCTCTTTATTCATTCTTCCTCCGTTCCACAAAGCTGTAAACAACTCAACTTTGATAGTAGGTAAAATTCAGGGGGTGTAGGTTTCTTTGCCTATGAGGAGGAAAAACAAACAACCTATCATCAAAGAAGGGAAGCAGCCCTGGGTGCCTGTGGCTGCTCAGAATCACTGGTAAGTGTGTTACTTTGTATACATTGAGCTCCATGATCCTGACGCCATGATTATCCCAGTTGTTGCTAATACCTCACCGAGGTTCAGAACTTGCTGGCGACCAGACACCTAAGTACGTGTTGGAGCAAGGCTTCAAAACCAAGATTTGCCGTCCTAGAACCACGGATCTTTCCACTGTGTAACATTACCTGCTGAAGGGCAATCAACTTTTCCTGTTATCTCAACAGAGTAGTTTAATGATATTGAATTCTTTTCTTCCCGTAATCCTACCAAAGGGAAGTGCAATTCCCAAACAGATTAGAGCTCTTTTTTACGCTATTACACGTGCCAGGGCTACAGGGTTATTAAGGAATTTATTCGATTAGAATGAAAAAAGCAATTTATTCTGTAAGCTGCCCTTAATTAGTCACATGGATCCCGTCATAAGTGAACAACCTAGGTGAACGTTTGACAGTGCTCTCTGATCCTGGGAAAGTGTATTTTTATTTGTTTCCTCTCTGTCCCTTTCCCAGAGGATGAGTTTTCAAACAAGGAAAAGTCCTAAAACAAAAGTTGTTACTTACACATTTTTCTTTCCTCCAACCCCACAAATAATTGTAGGTCCTCAAAAGTATTGTCGACCAATCATGTTTTGAAAATACATCATTTCAGTGGACTTTTTCAAGTATTTATTTTGTGTAGTATGCAATACTAACATTAAAAAAAGTAAATAACACTTCTGGCATTAAAAATATACATGAGATGATTAAAACATGAGAACAAAATAAATAATATTATAAAGTATAGTTTCTTTATGTAATCACACATCTTTAGTACATAAAGCAAACTTAGATAGTGTTTAGCTCAACTCCTTCCTTTCCTTGGTGAAGAGATAAAATGACTAAGCCAAGTGTAACCAGTTTTGGAAAAAAACATATGACTTTTTAATAAACTCTATTATGGAGCGAATGTTTACATCTCCCCAAAATTCATGTAAAAACTCTAACCCCCAATCGGACTGTATTTGGAGATAGGGCCTTTATGGAAATAAGGTGAGATGAAGTCATAGGGTGGGGCCCTGATCCCATAGGCCTAGTGCCCTCACACGAAAAGACACCACAGAACTTGCTCTCTCTGCCTCTGCGCAGGTCCCAAGGCAAGGCCACGTAAGGAGAGAGAAAGCCGCTGAACCGGCTACACAAGGGGAGACGTCTCACCAGACACCAGACGCTCTGCTGGTACCTGGATCGTTGGCTTCCAGCCTCTAGACCTGTGAGAAAATAAATTCCTACTTTGTAAGCCCCCGCTGGGTGGTATGCTGTTATGGAGGTCTGGGCAGACAAATATAAATTCCTTATGAAAGGTTTTTACAAACACCTTTCAGTCCTAATTCATTTTAAATTATAGAAAAATTGCAGTGAGCTGCTGAAAATTTCATTGCCCTAGTTCATGAAGATCAGTGGGATGACTGGGGGCGGGTAACAAACGGTGTCCCTCAGAACACATTTCTTCCTTCTCCTCCTTCCTTAGCAATAGAACTCCTCAATTTTAGTGGCTGCATCCCTATCCTGAATGAAGTCTGTACTTTCAAAAATTCCTTGCAGCTAAGTGACGCCCGAAAGTTCTGCCAATGGACCCTCAGTGGAGGTGAAACAGCCAATTTCTGGATTTTGTCCTTAAAGAAAGGAGGCATGCTCTCCAGCGCGCCTTCTACCTGCATGCTGGCGGCACGCAGAAGTCAAGGCGGGCGCGGCGGCATCCGGGCTGCACTGATGAATCGTTGCACACTGCACCGGAAACTAATGATGTACTGTATGTTGGCTAACTGCACGTTAAAAAAGAAGAATCCATGTTGCCCATGACATGAAAAGAGGGTGTTGAGGAAGACAGGAAGAACAACATGTTAGAACAGGGATGAATATGAGAGCTATCACATCTGCACTGGACTACGTTCGCAGACCTTTGAAAGAGAGAGAAACAGATTTCTGCTTTGTTGAAACCACTATAAAGCAAGCAATTGTAAGTATATGTCAGAGGCTAGAAAAAATAAATAAATAAATAAATAAATAAATAAATAAATAAATAAAACCAAAAAACACCAGTCAAACATTCCAGTCTCCACCTGACAGTTTTTCTGGTTCCATTGAGTTTTTAATCTGAAAAATAAAATAGATGATGATTATTAAAATATTTCAACATATTTCTAATGACGAGTACTTTTATTTAATCAAACTTTAAGCTAATAAAAGGTATTTCTCTTAGTTCTGATATCCACAGAACATAGTTAAATGTAGAAGAAAAAAAAAAGGCAGAGGATTTGTTTGTTCTTTATTAAAAGAACTGGCATGCATTTCATTTTTTATAAAACTATATGCCTTTCAAAATCAAGGCCTACTGGGAATACATTTTAAATCAACGCCAGGTTTGCCCTTTTGCCTACCAAAAAAAAAAAAAAAAACCCAACCCTACAGCAGTAATGACATCACTTCCCTGCTGCTGAAAAACCGCTTTAAATTTGGTAGTAAATGTTGCAAACTCATTTGTTATTCTTTGTTCACAGAGGCAGAAGTGACAGAATTATCCTTGCAAATTGCTTTGATAAATGTTATTCCTTTGGGATTAAACATTCCTGAACTCTTTCTGCTTTACTGATCTCTTTCATGCAATCCTTTTGACAAAGACTAGATTCACAATTGTGTGTTTGGGTTTTTTTTCACTGTTTGGAGATTTTGGTTAAATTTTCTGGTTACTTGCCAAAAATGCTCCACTGCTTAGGGCTTGGTCTTTCTATTTTCTAAAGAATAATAGCTATAATGCAGATGAAGAACACAGCATTATTGTAAAATGACACGGAGAGTACACAGTAAATGTGCCTGAGTATTTTATTAGTTTTTTAATGCCATCACTCATATAAACAATCCTCGCTTTTCAAATGGATTTCCTTGACACAAGAAAAAATTGATCATTGCTGTGTTTTAAAAGAAGCTTAACAGTTTAAATATTTATAATCCTGGGTTTGGGTTGAATTGTTAATACATAATAAATCACATTCTTCCTTCTGATTTCTGGTGAAGAGGGCAAGGCATGAGTCACCATATTGAGATGGTTATGGATGTAATTCCATAATCTCCAGCATAATGAGTATTGAACGTGTATCTCTCAGCCCTGTCTTTGCTCAACTAGTACCTAACTAAAATGTTTTATTCTTTATTTTAAACCTATTAGGGGACAAAAACCCTCAACATATTTTAATTTTGGGGGGGGGAAATATATTTCAATTTGAATTTAAAAGTGTTCTATTTGGATTTCTGAAGTTGCTTGGAATCACATGACTATTTGTAATAATTTTTAACATTTTGATCATTTCAACATATTGAAACTTTTTAAAATCAAGATTAACGGATATATTCCATTGTACTGACAAAGCAAGTCAAATGATTCACCAAATCTTCAAAAGAATGGCCAATTGCTATAGTGCTGAGCCACAGCGCTTTCAATTTATCCACTGTCCTTGGTTCTCTGAATTAAGAAATGAAATCCACATAGAGAAATACATCAAGCCAAAAAGTAGAAAGAGGAGGCACGTAAAACTTGCCTTATGTTTATAGATCAATAGAACTGGACCTTATTTAGACATGTATTTTTAAATGCACCAAGAATATTCCAGAATAAAACCAGAGCACTAAGAATAGATCCTCAGGCTCAAGAGATGTAGAGGATTGCAGATAGAAGAACCCAAGTGGGATGGAAGAAACATTTTCCTGAATGTTCATTATTCGGGGCTTTTTCTGCCTATTGTTTCTCACAATTTGAACTGTATGAAGCCAACATTTATACTGGTCCCTCCTTTCCAATACTCACCCTCAAGCCTCCCTATTTTCATCTACAGTAGGCAACTTATACCTAATTGTGTTTAAGTATTTTCGGGGGGCATCTGTAAGTGCGTTTTGGTTAGACAGTCCCAGCTTCACATTAGTGATGGCAACAGTTCTTTCATATGTTTGCTCTGTTATAAAGCCGGATGAATGTGCTCTTTGCCTCCATGTATCATCCTTCAAAGGCCATTTTGAGGATTTTTGCCAGTACCTTAAATGTAATGGATTGTGTGCATTATACTTTGATGTATGGGACTCATGGAAAATGGGTATCATAGCGTATAGACTCACACTTCCCCAGATAACAGATAAAAGAGTTTTTGGAGAGGGAAAAAGTATGTTTTATTATTTTTTTACTCAATTTAGTTCTTTAGTTCATGTTTTAAAATGTAAATAAGGCACCACTCCTAATTGTATGACTATGTCACTAATACAGTCAGATGTTGGAGAAAATTTTGTATTTTTGCTGCATGCATGTAATTATTTTGTTGTGCAAACTCCTCCTCTTACCCTCCCTTTCTCCCTTTCTTCTTTTCTGTTTTCCTCCGGATATATAATTCCTGCACAGCCACTGTATGAAAAGTACTGCTCTCGTTGCTAGATTAAATAACATATTGCTTAATTAAAAGGATATGATTTGTTAAAGAGATGTTTAACTTAAATGCAGGACTCTTTCATCTTCTGGTTCCCACCGAGGGATTTTCTCAGCAAGCCTCATGCCACACATCGTGGCCCCAGGGCCATGTGGTTTCATGTGGAACATGGAGCCCTCAAGCCTGAAAAACTGTTTATTAGAAAAATTGTTTATTAATGCCAGTGGAATGACTTGTTAACAATGTAACTGTCCTTCCCCCAAACCACTACTGTCACCCCTTCCTTTCCCCCTGGTAATCACTGTTTTTCCTCTTGCTTCTTCCCAATGACTATGATGACTTTTTATCCTCTCAGGGAAACACAGAGATGTGTTTAGTCTACACCCAAAATTGGCCTTGCCTTTTTCCACACTTGCAAATGTCTTTAATCCCTCCAAATCAAATCGGCCTCCCGATCATTCTCTCTATCACTAAACTTAAAAACTTATCGCATGACAGCTCTGAAGCAGAGACTGGAATCATTCTAACCAGAGAGAGTCCCTTCACCTCAATGCATCTAAGATGGAACATGTCTTTTTCCTACCAGGAGGAATCCTCCTCTACTTCTAAATCTTGCTCAGTGTTACCACCGTTTCTCTAGTCTCCAAACCTCAGTCTCTTGGCATTTTCCTTGATTCTCCTTATCCTTATAGCTTCACCTGCCCAAATATCACAGTTCTGCTCAGTGACCCTTTATTTGGTGTCAATCTCTGGCATTCAGATCTGATTCCTATTTCTGCTACTTGCGTCTAGAGTGACATCATCAGTATGACAGCCGCCCACCATATGTGACGACTGGTTACTTGAAATGAGACTTGAATGAATGTAATAACTAAAATTTAATTTAATTTACTATTTATATAGCTATTTGTAGTGAGTGGCTATTTTATTGGACCACACAGTTTTAGAGAATAAAACCCTAGATTTAAAAATAAGATTGTTAAAATAAATGAGGTTTTTATGGAAATAAGCGTTTTTAAAAACAAAGATGATAAAAAATTGAAAATCACGGCAGGGTCTTCATCCCGGAATGGGTTTGGAAAGAAAATGGACCACCTCACTCTTAAATGACTTAGACCTCTACTGTCCAAAATAGTAGCCACTCACTGCATGTGGCTAAATTTAAATTAAATTATTTAAAGTTAAATAGAGTTATAAATACTGTTCCTCAATCATACCAGCTACATTTGAAGCTCAGTAGCCACAGTGGCTAGTGGCTACGAACTGAAGACTGTAGGATGTTTCTGTTTCTGTGGGAAGTTTATTTGAACATTGCTTGTCCAGAGTCCGTTACACCATCTTTGTGTTCAGTATAGACTCTTACCTTAGCTTCCTTGATCAGTTTGCAGGCTCCCGCCTTTAAATGAATTATAATGTCAGATTAATTTTACCTAAGTCTTGCTTAGTAAATACCTCGACCAAAAAAATCTTTAAAAAGTCCTACTGACTAGGAATTCATGTCATAACTTTCAACACCCAGCGTCTTTTCAATGGACCATGGTAAACCTCTTTAAATTGACCGCTCTGTGTTCCCCAAAATCAATGTGCTAATCAAGAAAAAGCAGACCAGAGTCATTCTAAACTCCAGTCCATTTCTCACATCCTAGCAAGAATTTCCTCCTCATCTTTCCTCACATGGTTTTCCAAAATCCTGAGCCCTGCATAACCCCCAACTTCCCATGAATTCTCTGGGACTCTCCTGCTGTCAGTGATCCCCATCTTTTGTTCCACTCACACTCCTGCAGCGTGTCTGGATAGAAGGAAGGTTTCCTTGTATCTGTCATGTGACAGTGGTTGGTAGTGTCTGCACAGAATGCAGTGTTGAGAGAAGCTATGAGAAGGCACGAGGGAAAGAGGAATGAGATCAAGCAGCAAGCAGAGTCATCCATAAGATAAGGGGAGGATGCCAGACAAGCCCTAAGCCTGTCAAGCCTTCTCTGGGTAGGTATTCGTATCCCCAAGTATCCATTCTGGGCACCTTACTTGTCATGTTCCTCCCTCCCCTCTCCGCATGTACAAATGTGACTTTTCCAAGGCTCAGCTCTTGCGTTCAGCTTCTCTGCTGAAACCCTGGAGAGACCTTGGGAATCCTGTACTTTAGAAATACACTTTATCACACTGCATATTATAAATTCTCTAAAAGCAATCTTGCTTCTCTTCATTGGGCCTAAAACCTAGCAATACTTAAAGAAAATACTAAGCAAAGTCTCTGTTAAATGAAAGAACACAATTGTTACAGTTGCCATGATTCATTATTTTCATTTAAATGACTCACTATAAAGAGAAAAGTAGATGAATTTGAAGTAATTTTAATTTTTCTTTGCCTTGAAATTTGGCTCAAATTTAACTCCCTTCTCTTTTATTTCATGAATATATGGTAAAAACTTGTAAGGAGATCTGGATTGGAAATCTTCTCTTGCTGATCTAAAATGAGAAATTCTGGACTTAGAGCTTGATATCAAAAGATTATATCACGGGGTGCCTGAGGGGCTCAGTTGGTTAAGCATCGACTCTTGATTTGGGCTCAGGTCATGATCTTAGTATGGTAAGACTGAGCTTCTCGTGGAGCCCGGGGACAGGCTCTGTGCTCAGTGGAGAGTCTGCTTGAGATTACCTCTCTCCCTCTCCCATTGCCCACCCCCCCTACTCTCAAATAAATAAATAAATCTTAAAAAAAAAAAAGATTATATCACCAAAATCCAGATCAAATTTGAGTAAATACCTAGATTTCTGAAGATTTTAAAGTAAAGGAACTCACACTCAAAATCAACCTCAGTTTATCCATAAACCGACTTAAAAGAAATTGCATTTGACAAACATGAAAACCCAACCACTGCTCCTATATGTGATTCATCTTAGATTTTAAATGTGAACTAAAACATTTCCAATTGTTCACCCGCATATGTAAGAAACACTTGGCATGGATTTAAGTAGTCCCTATAGGATCATACTGGTCATTCATTTTACTTATCTTTTGGTTTATTAGAAATGCCAAGCACTAAGCTTTGCCACAAGTATTCAATAACTACTGAAGGAATTAGCTGCAGATTTGCTGTCTTATTTTCCTAGCCACAAAAAAAAAAGACAAATGGTAGGTCTAAAGACCATGATGCCCATTACTCACAAAAGGTTGCTTAGCTATTTTATTCAGAATGCATTTCTATTCATTACTCAGAGCAGCAATATGTAGACAGGAAAAGAAAAATTAAACAGTTCTCCAGAAGTCCATCTAAAATGAGGTTGATGTTATAAGGCATAGAAACCCCCAAATTAAATGTCACAGTTGACTTTAAAATAGCCTAAAACCCATTGATGTTCTTGCATACTTGATCCAAAGCATTATTTCCAGAGACTGAACCCAGAGAGAGTTTCTTAAGCCCAGGAGGCTTATTCTGGCCTGGGTCCAATGCTATTGAGCACCTAAAATGTTTCTCTGACTGTACGTCCATTATACATAGTACTGACATATGTGCATTTAATTTTATAATGATTGTTCATCTGTGCAGTCCTTAAGTTACAGATACCCAAAATACATAAAAGTGGGGTAGTAGAATGGTGGAATAATGTTTTTGGTGAAAGTGGTTGAAAATTGATTGCTTTAAGGACATGCTGCAACATGCTTCCACTGGCAGCAGTACGGCTCTCAAAATTAATCATTCTCTTTTTCTCTAACAACTGAAAGTAATTGAAGCTTTCCATTGCTATAAAATAAATACTTATCATTTATCCTGAATAGCTAATATTACTTTCTCATGACGTTATAAAATGAAAATGATTGACGTATTAAATGTGACTTACAGTTATGAAATAATGTCAAGAGTAAAAAATTTTGGAAAGAATAAAAAGTAAGAAGATGTATGTGTTAATCATGAAACAGTCATATAACAACCCAATGAACACAGAAAAATGGAAAGTGTGACAACGATAACTTACGCGTGATGTGTAGACTCAAAACACTTCACTCTAAAATACTATTAAAACTTAGAGACATTTTCTATGAGGATTATGTCAAAATTTATAAATGAGTAACAGTAATAGCAAGAACCTGACATTTCTGGTAATCAATTAAGAGAAATTGGTCAAGACAGCATAATTTAAAGATAATCGTAACTAGTGATGAAGCATGGTATTTTTTCTATGACTTGGAAACAAAATAGCAAAGCATGTTGGAAAACTCCAAACCCATCCAGACAAAGAGGGCACAAACAAAAGTCAGAAAAAAAGACAATAGTGACCTGTTACTTTGACATCAATGGCATGGCTCCTGCAGACTTCCACCTACAATATCAAGAAGTCAAACATGGTAGGAATAGAAATTGTGAGAATGTCAAGGATTTGATATGATGGCAAAGAAGTAGAATAGTGATTCCCTGCATCTCACCGATACTGCTTTGGCTCAATATTTATGTATTAAATACTCGTGGAGAACTATGTGCTGGGCAAATCCCAGCCTTCGGGAACCTTACATTCTAGAGGGGTAGACTGATTACGGAAGAATCGACACACGGATAAAATAATTTTAGGTAGTAATGAAAGCCATAAGGAACAACTAAAGATACAAAGTGAGGTGCGGCGAAAGCTTTATTTGGTACAGGCTGATGACGCTAGGCCTAGACGTGAGGCCCTGGAGGTGCTATCCCAGCAGAAGCTTGGTTAAAGAGGGTGAGTAAGACAGGAGAGGCTCTGGTAAGAAGAGCAACCCAGGCAGGGAAATGACAAAACCAAGGACTCCACATCAGGAACAATCTCGTATGCTTTTTTTTTTTTTTTAAGATTTTATTTATTTGACAGAGACAGCCAGCAAGAGAGGGAACACAAGCAGGGGGAGTGGGAGAGGAAGAAGCAGGCTTCCAGCGGAGGAGCCTGATGTGGGGCTGGATCCCAGAACGCCGGGATCACGCCCTGAGCCAAAGGCAGATGCTTAACGACTGTAAGCTCCTATGCTTCTTAACCAGCAAGGGGGCCTGTGTGAGCCAAGGCGAGAGGAGAAGGACAGATGTGGATGGAGACAGAGTCAGATGGTGCAAAGCATTGTAGGAGGGGTAAATGAGGTTCCCCCTTAGTGTGATGACAACCGCTTGTAAGTTCTGTTACCTGATTTACAATTTAACAAATTCATTCTGGCTGCTCTTATAACAGTATAGCAGAACGATAAGGAAACAGACAAACTAGTTAGGACTCTTCCAAAATATTCCTGAGGAGAGATAATGGTGTCTTGGGCAAAGTAGAAGTGGGGGAGGTAGTGAGAAGTCCTTGGATTTAGCTCATACTTAAAAGTTAAAATGAATAGGTCATTTCTTTTTTTTAAGATTTTTATTTATTTATTTATTTATTTATTTATTTATTTATTTATTTATTTGACGGGGGGCGGGGGGAGAGAGAGAGAGAGCACAAGCAGGAGGAGCTGCAGGCAGAGGGAGAAGCAGGCTCCCCTCAGAGCAGGGAGCCTGATGTGGGGCTCAATCCCGTACCCTGGGATCATGACCTGAGCCGAAGACAGACGCTTAACCAACTGAGCCACCCAGGTGCCCCAAAATGAACAGGCCTTAATAATGGAATCATTATGGGGTTTGCAGAAGAGGAGGCAAGAATGACTTTATGCACAAAAACCTGAATCCACGTAGATCTTTCTAGACTGGAGGTTTTTAAGATTTTGCTGGCTTTGAGGGCACTGATCAAAGAAGGATGTCAGGTTTTGAGGAGTTGCCACAGATGGGTTCTTTGAAAGTCTTCTAGCATTTACTTGAATGTACAAATTCAGTAACTCTTGACAAAGATACCCACACACACGGGGAGCCTCGTTGGTTCAGCAGGTGGAGCATGTGACTCTTGATCTCAAGGGTGTGAGTTTGAGCCCCACGAATAGCGTAGAAACTACTTAAAAAAAAAAAGATAACCACACACATAATTTTAAGTTCAGCAATATTATGTCACTGTCAAAGATAAATGTTGCCAGATGGATTCACGCAAGCATATGTGACCCATGGACTTCTCTCAAACCAGACAGTGAATGAATAAAGTTTAGTTACCCATCCTTGCATCCCGGCTTTCAAAAACAATTACTATTTGACCTATAGACCGGATAAAGAGCAGATAGATAATTTTTATGTTTAGAACACAGATCCTTAGGTCACACATGTTTTTTTGGAAGGGAACCATGAATCCATATATGTACCAAGTATTATCTGTAGACCGAAAAAAATTAATGATTATTATACAGATGTATAATATTTGAAAATATCTGGAAATCCAGTGTGATTAATTACAGACACAATTATTTAAATGTATTACTTAATAATTCGTAGCTTTCTGCCATGTATCACTCAAAGATCACACACCACAAATAACAAATCAGGAAATCTGCAGTGTTGGTTAACCAAGAATATTGACTCAATTTCTTTTTTTTTTAACCTGGATAGGGGACCTAGGCACTGTGAGGAGCCCAAGATGAGTAAGTTCTCAGCAGAGGGGAAATATAGTGAGGACAGTCAGGGAAGCAAAGGAAAATGCAGTCAGCTAGTTGGCCTGATAACTGGTGGTCCCTACAGTCCAGTGTGGCCCATGGAAATGGGCCCTCCAAGTGCACTGAGTCAGAGTCTGTAAACTCATCTGATACCTGCTGTAAGCCAATCACTAGGCTTTTCACTTTCTAATTCATACTGGGCTCTGGAACCCTACACAGGAGTCCTAAAGGCTTATGTGGTTTATATTTTATGATTTAATACAGAAATATTTGTCTCATTCTAGTAACACTTTCCAAATGGTAGATAAATTGATTTAATAGTTATCTCATATTTAGAAATTTCCATAACATCTTATTTTTTTCTTATCTGAATACTCATCACCCATTGACATGATTGCGTTTTGAACCTACAGTCTTGTCTACCAGTTTTTAAGCTTCATAAGGACACATTCCATGTCTAGTTCACTGCTGTATCCTCAAGCCTCAGCAGAATATTAAGAACTGTTCAATGGATGCATAATAAAGATTTCACTCATTAACAGTTATTTCTAAGTACCTACTAAATGTCTACTTGACCTAAAAGTGAGGGTAGAGCATAAATAAATAAAAATAGTTGCTCTTACAGAGTTCATATTCTGGTGAATATTTGATGAATGATGAGCAAGAAGTTTTTGCTTGATTCATGGTCTCATACCTACTTCCCAGGTGTGATGTTAGGATGTTTTAGAGTCCCTCAGTTGTTTATTTAAATAATACTTGAAGAACTATGTCAGAAGACATCTCCCTCACTCTCTTTCTCACGCTCCCTCTCTCTCCCTTCCTCTACACCCATCTCCCTGTGTTTTTCTCAGGTAGCAGACAGCTCCTGGCCCACCCAATAGCCACTCTCCCCTTATGCCACAGTAACCGAATCTTAGGAAATGTGCCCCTGGGAAATTCTGCACATCCCAGACTCACCGATGGTTGGCCATGGCCATGCAACTAAGTTCTGGCCAACAAAACTTAACTAGAACTTATTGGTGGTACATTGGGAAAATCTTCAAAGAACGTGGCCTTTTGCAAGTCCCCCTTGCTTAGGGCCCGAGCTATTCTGCCACAAAACTCCACATTCTTCTTAATGTTCACTGTACTATGACAAACAGAGCAGTTTTCAAAATACAGAAACGGACATGATAATGTGATAGGAGAAAAAAAAAAAAGCATTTGGTATATTCAAGCCAAAAGGCAACTTCTAAAGATTGGTGAAAACCAATAAATACAAGCTAAAAATAAAGGAATAATCACATACTACACCAATATGTAAAAGGTTAAGAGGAGTTTCGTGCATTACTACATAGAGATAAGAAGCACAGGTGATGGACATCATCAGACCTAAACACGAGGAGCAATTACTAATTGTGTGAACTTTGGCAAGTTCTTAAGCTCTCTCGGCCTTCATTTCTTTACTTTAAAATGGTAATAATACTACTAACTTTACTATAATGTTCCAAGGATTAAATTAGACAAGCGTATGAAGTTTTTAACATATAGATTAAGGATCAATAAATGGAATTTTCAATTAAAAAGACAATATATTAAGAATAATAGTATAAAAAAACTGATGTTTGTAAAGAATCAAAATTTAGAGGATAAAGTGAGAAGTTGTAATATATATAGACATGTTTGTGGTTATATATACACACATATATACAAATATACATCATTTATCCCAAAAAAAGAAGGTCAAAAGAAAACTTTTAAGAAGGCAACAGTATACATTTTAGGGCTTAATCAATTTTTGCTGAGAAAACCGGGATCATTTGAGCAGTGTTTTTCAAAAAATATCCCCTGGGAGGTGGGGGAAATGGGGAGATGTTGGTTAAGGATACAAACTTCTAGTTATAGGATGAATAGTTCTGTGGAGGTGATGGTTAACATGGTGACTATAGTCGATACTGTATAATGTACCCAAAAGTTGCTGAGAGAGTAGATCCTAAATGTTCTCATCACACACACACACACACACACACACACGCACACACACACACAATTGTAAATATGTGAAGTGATGGTAGTGTTAACTAACCTTACAGCAGTAATCATTTAACAATATCCTTGTGTATCAAATCATCACTTTGTACACCTTAAACATACACAGTGTTATTTGTCAATTACATCTCAGTATGGCTGTAAAAAATCCATAGATCTCCAATTTGCATTCTCAATATTCCAGGATCTCTGGCCAGATATCTGCCAGGAGAGTTAAGGGCATAGAGCAAAACCCTTGGCCTCTTGCCTTTTGCCTCACAGTGTTGGTTGCCGGTGTTGGAGTAAATGTAGGGCAAGGCCTAAATCCAACACCTGTCACGCAGTGTTTACTCCCATCAAGGCAAACCCACACCCTCCCACCAACTAACAACTAGCAATCCCTTTATAAAGCCACCACTCATGGAATGTCAAACCCAATACTGTGTTTGCTGCTGACTCTCATTATTTTTCTGGTTTGATCTTCCTCGCTTTTATTTCCATGTCAATTTGCAAATCATCTTGCCAGATTTATAGCATTTGAAATACTGCAAGTTGGATTCTACTTTCTAAAACCTTGGAAACACATTTAAGAGAAACTTCACATCCAATTTCAATTTTAATATTTAAAATGGTTTTAAACTTCAGAGTGGTTTTTTTCCTTACTTCACAGACCACTCACCCTTGCACTCCTATCTAGTTATATTTTAATCTGAGTATGACGAGGAATAATGGAATAAAGAGTACCCAAACTTTGGCCTCAATTTAACAAGGGTACATCGTTGAACAAGAGGTAATTTTTAGGTTAAACACACACACACACACACACACACACACACACACACGCACATCCCTCATCTCATTAAATTTCCTAGCACCAAGGATAATGTGTTGTGTTTTAATTTTTTTTTTTAATTTTGATTTTGGTTTGCCTCTGATGTCCCAAGTCTGCAGATACTTTAAACTTTGGTAGGAAAGGGCTCAAATTCTTAATGAAGCAAAGAACAGCCTCACTGTGCTTTTTTCTAAAATGTAAGTCTCCCCAGTTCTTCAAGAAAAATATTATGTGTTAACTGTGGAAAGACAGAATGTTGAGTCTCTTGTCAAAGGGCAGATTGATGTGATATGAACCAAAAGAGAGAGAAACATTAGCTAAACTGTAACCCTCCTGAGACCAAAAAAAAAAAATTAATAAAACCCAAGTAGACTTTGAAGTTTATTCATTATTTAAGGTGATTTTTTTTCATGAACTTGTCTCCTTTTATATGTTATCCAAGTATCCATATATTTTCCCATAGAGATAAGAAAAAAATGCCCATAAGACATTTTGAACATATGGGTTTCTAAGTTTCACACTGATACAGATAAGGTAACTCTATAAGATCTTATACTGGCCACGTGGTTAGGATGGAAACATCCAGAGCTTGACTATCCATGGCCAGAGATACCTAAAACTACTTTGAAATGTAAAGTGCATGATTCTAAGAAATTAGAAGAATCTCTAAACTCTCTCTCTCTCTCCACTCTGGCAACTTACCCAAAGGAACATGTTCCAACATATGTTACTTAAAATGCATATTGTCACTCTATGTTTGTAGAACAACTGGTTAATTTACACAGGTTTCTTTATTGCAAACTTTCTCAGAACGTTTGCTAAACTAATGTGCATGGGGATGGACAGAAGGATATATAATATGTAATATGTCAGCTCTCTGGTCTTATTTTCCCATAGAAGATACTGTTGTTTTTCCAGGGCAAGGAAGGGTCAATATGTGTGAAACAAAGGCAGGGTTACAAAAGAGGATAAGAGGGGGAAAAAACTAATGAAGTTAACAAAGCCTGGAAGAAAAAAGAGAAAATTTCCAGAGGGCTAAAATTAGAGCCCCAGGAAATCAGAGCCATTTCTTTATTAGAATTGTTGAACTTGTAGTGTGAGATAAGTAACTGTTTTCTGAGTTGAGAACAGTCTTGTTACTGTTGGCTGGACTCATCCTGTTCCAATTTGTAGCAGTATGATATTTTGATATACTAACTGATCACACTTTCCCGCCTGCCATGTGCTTCTTGTTCTCTGTGGGCCTTCCCCAGGCAAACCTGCAAGAAGATTCCCCACCGTCTCAGGTGATGGCTGTTACACCAGAAGTGGGAGGGGTGGGGGGATTCAAAGACTTGATTTTCCAGTTTCAAAAAAAAAAAAAAATTCCAGTTTCAAAAAAAATTCTGACCAGCCAGACAGTGTCCCTTTCTCAGGGACACTAGACAGGTTGGAGAGGGAGGGGTGAATCCGAGAAGACATAAGAGGTTTAAATGCTGGAGAGTCCTCCAAAAAGGCCTGGTGCTCCACTTCCCTCCAGCTTCCAAGTTTGCAAAAACCTCTTATAGGTTGGGCCTACCAAAGCAGGAAGGTTCTGGATGCCTTCCCTCTCCTTGAAAGGACTTAGGAAAAATTCCCAGTCTTTCCAGAATGGAAGGATGCGAGGCAGTTGTGTGAGGGGGCTGGAGTTGTGTATAGGATGGAGGCCTTGAGGTGGGCTTGCTGAGCTTCCTGGAGCCTAGAGGCAAGAGGCAAGGGGCTGAAGTTAGCTGAGTCAGAGGAACTCTGAGGAAGCAGATGCCGCATCAAAGCTGAGGAAGGGAGATAAAAATTCAGTCGTGGCATGGGGCTAGATGACCACACTGAGTCCAAGAGGGGGTGTCCTTTCCCTTCCCTCACCCTTGTCATTCAGTATGATTTCGTCTATTTGTAGAGGAGAGAACCGAGGAATACAGAGATGATGGGTCCTAGGAAAGTTCACATAGCTAGTGAACGGCCCGCCTGGAGCCCTATGAATCCAGATGTGATGCTCTTTGAACAACTTCACGGCAAGTGGGAACACAGTCAGCTTAGGGAGGAAATGATGCACTGAATGAAAAAAAAAAATTGTTTTTGTTTGAAGTCTCATTTAGAAATTTATCAGTTAGAAATTAAAAACTCGATTTCAGAGACCAAGGTTTAGAGAAAGAAGCCATGGTCTTGATTACAGTGTAGGGGAACGTGGTAAAGGAAAGTCAGTGGTGAAGGGGGGAGGGAGGACAGGACTCCGGGGAAAGCCCGCAGGTCGGCAGCCAAGGGGGGAAAGAGCCCAGCTAGAAAAAGAGGGAAAGAATGAGAAGATGATCCAACAAAGTTTCAAGAAGAATGTGTCTCCTGCTTTCAGTTAAAAAGTTAATGGAGAGCCAATCACAACTGTTCTTGAGGCCTCATGGCAGAAGGACAGGCAGTAAATTTTGAGCAATTAACCCCCAAGAAAACAAGTCATTTTCTCACTCACTAACTATATGTCCAATTCCTATAAATGTAGTTATAGAATTTCCTAGTAATACACAGATGACTTGGAGTAGTAAATCAGGAGGAGTAGGAAATGTTCTAGAATTAAAACAAAACATAGAATAAGTAACATGTAAAATCACATCGATGGTAAAGAATGCAGAAAATCATTCAAAGAAGTAACACCCCCTAAAACGTAGCAATGGCAATAAACGTAACAGCTTTACAGACCTCCATACTTCTGAGTCCTTTTCCTAGAACACAAAGTTAAAAAAAAAAAAAATCAAAGGCACTTCTAGTGATGTTCCAGAATCTGCATAAAAAATTTCTAATTAATGAACTCTGGCAAAGAAATCAGGAAAGCGTGCAGTTTCTTTTAGAATAAATATTCATCAGAAGTACTGGCTAAAGGAACATGGTAAAGTAACAGACTTGATCCTCAAGTAATTCTGCATCTCCCCAGCACCTCCGTCAGTCAGGATTCTTCTTTAGGTGATAATAATGTGACATAACTGTTTTTGACAAAGTACCGATGCAGTTTAGTGTCTCTAGAGCGCGGCCTCCGGAGCCAGGCAGGTGGAGTTGGAATCCTGGATCTGATGCTCACAGACTGTAGGACTCTGTGCCGGTTCTCTGCAACTCTCTGCCTCGGTTTCTTCATCACCAAATGGGAATAAGTACATTATTTTGTAGGAATTCATAGAAAATAGCACTTAAAATAGTGCCTGGGGCACAGCAAGTGAACATACTATATAACTTTGCTGCTATTACATGCCATATGATTTTATTAATTACAGCTTCTGTGAGGTTATTAGAAAATGCAGAGAGTAGAATAAGCTTGAATAAATTTAATGAAAATATCCAGAAATAATTTCCCTTTACTGTGCTTTATTTTGTAGATTATCTTCTCATATGTTTTAGTATAACTACTTTTACTTAACTGTAAGAAGAATAATCCAGAACATTATCATGATTGTGGAAAAAGAAAAGGAAAGATTATTCTAAATACCATATGTGATTATCTTAGATAACTGTCTCTCAAACTCCCCTTTCAAATCTGAATGTCTGCCGTAGGGAAACCAAATAAACATAGACCTTTCCATGTTTTGTAGATGTACCATGCTCCTGTGTGAACTTCTGGACACAGGTACAAAAGCTTACACCATAAATTTGAGCTGTCCTGTACATAGGTAAACTAACCCTATCGTGGACTGAGGTGGAGACAGATGGAAAGGACAGCTACTGCAGGTAGATATGAATGACTACATTCCCATCTGGGGGGACTGCCAGGCTTTCAGAAAATGGGCCCAATAGTAATTTTGAACAACATATGTCTTTCCTTCTGGAAGTAATACACCAATCTGCAAATAATCTTGTTTCTTTTTCAGTTCTTGGAATTTGAACGACTTTAGGTTTTTGACTCTGACAAGGATTACTTTCCAGTGGAAGTGGTTATTGGAAGTTTTTTACTTTCTTCCTTGATGGATCTCCTTCACGAAAATTCACACCTGTTTTATATATAGACAGATACAGCTATGGGCATAAATGTAGATATAGATGAACGATTCAGTTCTTTTTTATTTTTGCTAATATTATCTTTTAATTTTATTCTCGCTTAAATAAAATTCTTGAAAATACTCCCTTCATAGTTTCAAAGTGAAAAAAGGCCTTGAATAACCAGGTGAAAAAGTACCAATTAATAGTTTAGTCCTGGAAGATAACTTCTGAAATTTTATGTATATATAGTTCTTCTTGTAACTTTTCTAAAATTAAGCATTAGTGACTTCTCCCTTGAATTTCTGTTTATCTTGATTATGTGAAAACTTTCAATCTAAAAGATAACGAATGATTTTCTATCCCTTCCTTTTCTTGTGTCCCTGAACCGATGCAACTACCGAGTAATCTGAGATCCACTATTTTTCAGGGTATTTCTTCTGTACTAAGGACATTCTTGAAGAAGACACCTTAACTACACAGGCTAGTGACTCCGGGGACTGTCACTTCTCTTGAAGCAGGGTAGCTTACTGGTTAAGAACATAGATTTGGAACAAGACTGACCTGGTTTTGAATTTCTGTCACATAGTAGCTTCATGGTCAGTGAAAAGATATTTTACTTTTATGAATTTCAGAAAGATGCACAATATTAAAAAAAATTTAAGGATAATCATGCCTTCTTTAAATATCTCTCATACAAATTAAATGAGATTCATTCCTTCATTATTCAAATATCTATTGAGTACCTAATTATGTATTAAGCTCTATTCTAGAGCTGAAGGATACGATGAGGTGAATGGGGACAGATAACCACATTCACAAATAAAAGAAGAAAATATCAATTGATGATGATAAGTATGATGAAGAAAGTAAAACTGTTGGGCAACTGGGTGGCTCAGTCAGTTAAGTGTATGCCTTTGGCTCAGGTCATGATCCCAGGGTCCCGGGATCGAGTCCCACATTGGCTCCTTGCTCAGCAGGAAGCCTGCTTCTCCCTCTCCCTCTGCTGCTTCCCCTGCTTGTGATTGCTCACTCTCTCTCTTTCTCTCTGTGTCAAATAAATAGATAAAATCTTTAAAAAAAGAAAAGAAAAGAAAACTGTTAAATGTGAAAGCAGTTTGACTACTTTAAAGGGTGGTTGGGGAGGCCTTCTAAGGAGGTGCTAACTGAATTGAGGTCAACAAGCAAAGGGAGTAAGTTGCAAGAAGCATTTTCTGGGTAGGAACTTTCTGAGCAAAAGGAACACTAAATGCAAAGATCTTGAGATAGAAACAAGATCAGTTTATTCAGGGGACAAAAAGGAGGCCAGGACAGCAGGCATTTAATGATTAAGAGAGGGTAGGAGCACAGTACTGAGATCAGAGAAATTAGAGGGAGAAGCGAAGCGCCAGTGCTCGGAGTCAATCAAACTTGGGGTCAAATTCTGTCTTTACCACTTGCCAGCTCTGAGACAAGAAGCAAAGTATTTAAAGTATTTGACCACTGATTTCCTTATCTGTAAACTTAG
Organism: Ursus arctos; assembly: GCF_023065955.2. Taxonomy (NCBI): domain Eukaryota; kingdom Metazoa; phylum Chordata; class Mammalia; order Carnivora; family Ursidae; genus Ursus; species Ursus arctos. The sequence continues at coordinate 14,166,415 of NW_026622775.1, read as the reverse complement.
ATACTATTGAGCTATTATTATACTTTTCTTTCAAGTACAGAGTATATAAAAGTTCTCCCCAAATGGCAGGAGCCATTATTATTATCATTATTGTTATTTTACTACCTTTCCTAAAGTAATCCAGTCCATTCACACCTAACGCCATAGATGCATAATCCAAGCCCACGTCTCTGTGAAATAACCATTTCAGCATGTAGCCGGCAAGCACAATATTTCAAATCCAGTTAGGATGAACGATGTTCTAAAAAATCCTTTTTCCAGTCTTTCCACAGTTCCAAGAGCTTTGTGCCTTAAAGCATTATTTTTTACCACACAAGCATAGCAAGGTTAGATGCTGGCTGGAGAAGGGCAAAGTGATTTATAAAGTCACTTTCATTTTTCAATGGTTTTTCTTTCCAATGATAAGTGAGGAGATGTCATTGGGAATGTCAGCCGGGAATAAACTAAAATATTTCGGTTGCTTGTGGGTTCACTTACTTATTGTCTGTATCCTGTACTTTGACATTTGATCAAAAGCCACATAAATCTTGGTTTGTTTCCTCCAAACCAAGTTTATTTCTTCTGTATCCTGAATTTGATCCTTCTTTCTCACATTGTATTTCTTTATCACCCCTGTCATTGTTGGTTCTTCTAATGATCCGTGTTCCTCGGCAGCTGTATTTCCGCTGGAATTGTTCTCACTTTAAACCTGTTTTGAGCCCTCTCACTGGTCCCTCAGCATTTGGTCTCCCAGTATTTATACACAGGGAAGAAATTTTATTAAAAGCTAATAGTGGCCATGTTTTCTTTTTTTTAAAGACTTTATTTATTTGAGAGAGAGAGAGAGAGTGAATGAGAGAGAGCATAAGTCGTGGGGAGGGAGGCAGAGGGGAGGGAGGAACAGACTCCCCACTGAGTAGGGGCCTATGTGGGACTCGATCCCAGGACTCTGGGATCATGACCTGAGCTGAAGGCAGACACTTAACTGATTGAGCCACCCAGGTGCCCCAGGAGCCATGTTTTTGAAAGGGTACAAGTCATCATTTTTTCCACGTTTGGGATATGAGAAAGAACCATCAAAAGCATAAGGGCTGCAGCACCAGAATTTATATCCAAATCACAACTATCCTAATTATGTTTGAAAAAGTCAAATATATGGATATTTCCAAATATATGAAATACTGCCAATCAGATAAAGCATATCAGCACTTCACTTAATTTCCCTTTTTTTTCCTGACATTTTATTATACATATTGTTGAATTACACTTTATGATTGGTTCAACAAAGGCACTTTGGTGTGACATAAGGAAACATCAGCTGAACTGAAACTTTTTAAATGTAAGGGTTATTTTTCGTTTGTTTCAAAAATAGCTTTCTTTAGACTATAAAACAAAAACATATTTGATTTACAGAAAAATTTGTCCATAATGAAGAAAATTAGAAAGAAGAAAATGCAGACCATTCCTGAACTTGGCTACACGGACAAACATATATTCTTAGGAGGTGGCCAAACACGTGACCATGGATAACCGTGCGTGAGGGCTGACGAAGGGAGGGGCCGGCCCCTCCAACAGCATCAGTCAGCTCTGGCTGCTGCCGTGACAAGCTACCACAGACTGGGTGACTTAAACAGCAGAAATGTATTTTCTCTGTTCTGGAGGCTAGAAGTCCAAGGTCAAAATGACAGCCGATTTAGTTCCTCCTGAGGCCTTTCGCCTCGACCTGCAAATGGCCACCTTCTTCATGGACCCTCACGAGGTCTTTCCTCGGTGTGTGCACCTCCCTGGTGTCTCTCTGTGTGTTCAAATTTCCTCTTCTCATAAGGACACGAGTCAGATTGGACCCAGGACTCACTCTAATGGCTTCATTTTAACTTAATCACCTCTTTAAAAGCCCCATCTCTAAAAACAGTCATATTCTGAGGTACTGGAGTTTAGGGCTTCAACGTATGAATTTGGGGGGACATAATTCTGCCCATAACACTGCCTATTTTTAAGCCCCAGAGATTTTTTTCTCTTTTGTGCCTGGAGCAACCAGGGCCTTAGGGACTGGCTCCTAGAAAAACAAACAAACAAAGCCTAAATCTGAGGAAGATATCAGAATGTTCACTGTTTTTTTATGATGACAACTAAGAATGCCGCTCAGACTAAAAATTCTATTATTGGCATCACAGAAAATGGTCCATGGGCTCAAGCTACGTAGCACTTACAAAGTTGCCTGATACGCTGTGTGCTTTCCAAAATCACTATGCAATTAACTCAATTCTAACACTCCCTATGTAGAGACAGCACCAGATCCCACAGGTAAGGCCTCAGTCCCAGGAGGCTACAACCACTTCAGATGTCAACTGCAAGCCCAGTTTGTTACCTGTGCTTCTGACCAGCCAGCTAGAGACTGGAGCTTCCCACAACCTCCTCCTCTGGCTTGACTCATTTACTAGAATGGCTCGCACAACTCAGAGAAACATTCACTTGTGCTTACCAATCTATCATAAAGGATATTATAAAGGATATACATGAACAGCCAGATGAAGAGGTGTATAGTGTGAGGTTAAGAAGGGTCCTGAATGTAGGAGCTTTTGTAGTCATGGGACTGGGGTGCACCACCCTCCCAGCAATTGGATGTGTTCACCAACCTGGAATCTCTCCAATCCTGTCCTTTGGATTTTTATGAAGGCTTCGTTACCTAGGCACGATTGATTAAATCATTGGCCACTGGTGATTGAACTGAGATCGCCAGCCCCCATTCTTCTCCCCAGAGGTGGAGGGGGTGGGGTTGGCACTGAAAGTTCTAACTCTCTAATCCCTGGTTGGTTCCCTTGGCAACCAGCCCCCATCCTTAAGGACTTTTGAAAGTCTTATTAACATAAACTCAGGTGTGGACTAATAAAAGGGCTTGTTATGAAAAGGGACTTGTTATGAATAGCAAAAGACACTTTTATCACTGTTACTGTGTAGGAAATTCCAAAGGTTATAGAAGCTCTGGTGTCAGTAGTGGGTGAAGACTAAATAATGTATTTCTTGTTAAGTCACAATAACACATCTGGTTACCTTCAACTCAGAAATATGCTTAACTAATATTGATCAATTCCACCTTTTGATTAATACCTTTTCCTTTACATTTGTTAATATATAGAGAAATTTACAAATATCATGAAGTCTTATTGGCATATGAATCCCTTTGTCTCCTAGGCTGATTTTACACACTGACTCTGACAATAATTGATTTCTCTTTGTTTTGTGGGTGAGTACAGGCTATCTACAGTATGGCCCCAAAGAACAAGATAGATAAAGACCACAAGTTAGAGTTTGTCTTTCTTTTTCATACATGCAAATAAATGATTAATATTTCCCATGACATTAACTATTCTATATCACAGAAGAGTAATTTTCACTTTTACAGATGTGCATTTGTTGAACATCAATATTGTTTGCATTTTGTTAGTGAACATGCCACTTAATCATTATGGATAGCTGATGGTTGAATAGCATTCCATTATTCACTTATAGGTAGATGTTGGATTTATGTCCATTATTTTTCATGGTAAATACCATTGTGAAGAGCATTCGTTTAACATGTCTTAGGATACTTTTAATTATTGATTAATTCATTAGTAAAATTGTCCCCCCAAATTTACTATGTCAAAGGATGTGGCATATTTTTAAGGCTGTTGATACACACTGTACAAACTATCCTATGCAAGAGTGGTACTAATTTATACTCCCACTAACAGTGTTGGAAAGCTGTTTCCCCATAGCTATCATTTATGAATAATTTGGTGGAACACGTTATTTAAAAAATAGTTTTCCTTTTGGTATATTCAAAACTGTCATCTCATTATTTTCATACGCATTTCCAGTAACTAATTAAACTTGGCTTTACATATGTTTAATGGATTTTTTGAATTACCCATTTATGTCTTCTGCTCCTTTTGCTATTGAATTATTTACCATTTTCTGATTTGTACAAGTTTTTTTTATATTAATTATATTAACCATTTGTACTAATTTTTAAAAAGTGTCGATTGCTTTTGTTCCTGATATTTTTGATCACCTGACATTTTTATGTTTGTGTACTCAAAAATCAATATTTTTCCTTTTTAAAAAAATATTCTGATTCTTCTTCTCTTACCCAAAAGTCAGATCAATGTGTATATACATTGTGCACCGTGTTTTCAAATAAAATTCACTTTATTTTTTCAATAAATTATATATGCTGCACAATGTCCAAAATTTCTCCAAATTGAACACCTGCAAACTCAGCAAATAGATGATTATTTCTTATCAGAGGATGTGTGGTGTGGTGTAAGAACTACCAGCTATATGACCTTGGGTAAAATTACTTGTCCTCACGGAAACCTATTTCCTACAAAGTGAGGATACTAATTACCTCATAGGGTTGACATAAGGCTAAAACAATATTATAGATGTGAAAAGACGTGAGAAACATTTAATAAATGTTAGTGACTTTCATTTTCACAGATCTGTTATTGTTGAACATCAATACTGTTTACCTTTCACTGGTGAACTTATCACTTGGTTTACCTTTATCTTCAACATAATGCAGCCCACTCTCTGAAGCATTTTGAAATTTTTTATGTACTAAAATACTAACATAGTAATACAATTGTTCATATATTTATCTATACCTTTAATACTTAGAATGCCTTGCTACCATTACTTTTTTCTTCCTGCTAGCTATGTATTTCTCTACTGGACACCTCCATATTGCCAAGGAAATTGAACACTAAATCCTACAAATTACTTCAGCAACATAAGAAATAGATGCCAAAATAAATATTCGATTGCCAGTTCTGTAGCAAATCAATTGTTTTAGTTAGTCAGGCTGGTTTCAGTAACTGGTGACATTTTTCAATTAATTGTAAGATTAATACAATTCAAAAGAACTTAAATAAAAGGAATTCATCAGTTTTTTAAGTTAGGGTGTCTAAGGATGCAGTCGGCTTCAGAGACCCAAGGAATCAGTGGTTTAGTCAAAAAGAATTTTCTTGCTCTCCTCTGGCTGCTTACTGCACCCCCCCCCCCCCCACACACACACCATTACCATTGCTTGTGTCTTTATGTTACAAGACCTATGACTCCTCTGACTTTAAGCCTCTTTTGCTTCTTATTGATTCAGCTATCGATGATAACACTGTTTCACCATCTCTAACTCAGGAATGTATCGGGGAGGACACCAACTGTCCTTCATTTCGGTGTGGGCCACATGCTTCTGGCTTCAATCACTGTGTCCACAGTGATTCAACAATATGATTGGCCCAGCTGGAGACACATGATCAATTTCATGACCAATCGCTTCTCTGCCTTTTGGCTGAACTGAAATGCGATCGCAGGACCAGCCGGAAGCGCCCCATCCGGACCACAAGAACAAGGGAGGAACACATCCCTGAAGTAAACGTTGGAGTGTGCTACTACGGAGGATGTGAATGCGAAACCCGCCTGGTAGCATCAAAACAACTACTCTCCCCACAGAGCGTTCATTTTATCAAATCAAATCACTTTTGTTAGAAAATAATAGAAAATGTTATTTATTTGTCAGAGAGAGAGGGAGCACACAAGCAGGGGGAGAGGCAGAGGCAGAGGGAGAAGCAGGCTCCCAGCTGAGCAAGGAGCCTGATTCAGAACTGGATCCCAGGATTCCTGATGGACCCTGATCATGACCTGAGCCAAAGACAGACGCTTAACCGACGGAGCCACCCAGGCGTGCCCAAGGAAGATTGCTTTAACTCCCCAAATTTATTCAAGTGCCCAGCAATGCTGACCTAGAGTATTTTTCACTCATACAGCACTGGACTTAATCTATAGGATTATTATTCAAAGTGTTCTTATACCCAGATTTGATGGTCCTTCACAAAGGCAACAGAAAGGACAATTATCTTAATTAAAATGTGTTTGGCACAAAAATTGTCTGGAGTATATACCTTAATTCCCACTGTCTCAAATCAAGTTTACTTTAACTCCTGGAGTTTTGTGGGGTTTTTTTCTTTTTTCTTTCTTTCTTTTTTTTTTTTTTTCAGTGTTTATAAGTGCCTTGCGAATTTCTGAGCAAATGATCCATTTGTATGTTATGTTAATGGCATAAATGACTAATAATTGCATTCATAATTATCTTTACTTTAGCCTGGCATTCTGAGCCTCATGAATTCAAAAACATCCAACCATGAAAGTAGACCTTTAGTAGCATATGATACAATCTAATTTCCTTCCACCCAAAGGGCAATTTAGCAATATTGACCATTTTAAGGGCCAAATCAAACAAGATAATGAGGGATAATTCACTTTTCTCTTTCTGGCTTACCAACTCAGATTTGGACAATATGGACAAGAGAACAATGCCACCGTAATTATTATTTGGCTTTCGGAGCTATACAAATGAATAATCTTTTTCAATGCTGCTTCCAAAAAAAGTTCTAACATTGTTATATAACTACATTTTTCCCTTGCCTTGGCTATTTTGGTCTCGTTAAAATGTTGTTTTTGATCAAATAGCCCATACACGATTAGCTGCAGTATTATAAAATAAATGAATCACAGCTGCACTGACAAATACATAAGCAGGAACAGCGAATGATAAATGCAAAAACAATTCCATCTCTAGCTGGAAGTATCCTGACAGCAATAATTACAGAATTCAAGAGAGCCAGTTTGTCCATCAGACATTAATTTGACTACATTCAAAAGTGCTGACTGAAATTTAAGGAATGACTTAAAATATATCTTCACTTATATGGATCTCATGAATCTGCTTCTGGAAAACGGAAACACAAGGAAATATCTAATATAAAAAGAGGTCATGGCATTTGAACATGGTTATAAGTGGTAGAGCTCTTCAATAAACGTGTGTGTGGTCTGTTGATCTTACCTTGATGTCCTCTCCCGCCCAACACACAGACATTTTTTTCAGGCCATGTTGCTTCCTGACATTCAGAGAAAGATTCCTAGTTATTCTAACAGGAGTACAATCAGTTCACCCCCAGATATACCATGTGTAACTAAGCACAACTTGCTATATCATAAAGGAGCCTAATTATGAGATGAGAAGGCAATAAAATGAAAGAGAGCAGGAGGTGAGATGAGAAGTCTTCAGTAAGAGCAAGAGCAACAGTAGGTTATAAATCCACTCTAGATATAATAACGACAGATTTGACACTTTTTTCAGAAATTTCTTTTTTTTCCTAAGAAAGAGGTGAATCAAAAACGTGAATGAGAAATTAATTTCTACCCTCTGCACTTGACGAGAAGAAGATACTGTCCACCCTCCCCTAAAACAGCAACTGAGAGAAGGGATGACAAATTTGGAGGATAGAAAACAGAGGCCCCACCTTATGCAGTGTTCCCGAGAAAGGTACAAGATCACATGGGGCAACTACAAGGAAGTTCTCACTCAGGTAAATGCTTACTTGTAATGTGCACTCAAGTCAAAGCAGCTAGGTTCAAACCATGGCTCTGTCTCTTCCAAGCTGAGGCGCCTGGAGCAAGTTACTGAACCTCTCTGTGCCTTAACTTATGGGTCTATAAAATACGGATACTTATAATACTCGTTTCAAAAGTCTGATGTGAGATATAACAAGGTTTCACTCCAACAACCTGGCATATAGACAACCCTCAATAAATGTTAGCGATGATTACAGTAAAACTCTAAAACAAATTTGTGTTATTCATTTCCTGCTTTCTCATTGCCTACCGCGCTCTGTTGATTGAGTGAAAAATCAAAGACAGAAGAAAACATTCCTAACCTGAAAAACGACAAGCATATGCAGAATGAAGGAGCACGTCATTTTCTAGGCAAAAATGAAGAAAAGAGACATATAAGACATATTCTGGCTAGATTTTGGAACCGCACATGTAAAGAAAAATCTCTAAAGTTAAAAAAGCGTAAAAGACAGAATAAGATATATACATTTGACTTTTCTTTCACATTAGACAATTTATCTCATTATTCTCTGATCTGCTTTTTTATCTGCTCTCTCCTGGAAGTCTTTCCATGTCATTGCAAGCTTAGCTACCTCATTTTTAAAAACACACATAATACAGTTTGATATGGCTTTTTTTTAGTATTCCTGTTCATTGACTTTACAAGGGGAGAAACCATTGTATTATTTTAAATGAGAACCTGCATAAATTTTGTGTTCTTAGACTACAGTACAAAAGTACGTTTCGCACTTCTTCCTTTATTACACATTGTTCAACTGTGTGTACTTGTTAATGATCAATTTTGAAGAAATGGTTTGGAATTTGGACATTGCATTCTTAGTCATTAAAAAAGGATTAGGTTAATTGCTCCAGGATGTATGCCATTTTGTTTGCAAATTGCGTTGCACTTCTCAATGTCATCCAAAAACTGGAAGGCCATATGGCTCTCACTTCAATATTATAACAACTTTTGAAGGAAAGGACACCTCTTGTAAACATCCACCCACCCACCCGCCCACCCACAAATACACGGAAGCACTAAGGTCTCAGCAAATTCTAGCAGAAAGAGTTTGTCTTTTGAGTCAGAAAGAATCGTAATCAAGATGTGCACACAGCAAGGAAAAGAAGCGACCTTAGAGTTAAAGTCTCAGGAGCAGCGGTCTGTCCGTACCTCTTGCCCTCTGAGCCCTGTGGCAGAGCAGAGTGGCCAGTTAGATGCTGTGCGTGGAGTGGGTTGGTGTTACAGCGGGGACATCCCAAGCTTAGGCGGCCTCGTTTTTTATAATTGCTCCCAAAAATCCTACCCAAACTTTGCCCCGGGCTGTTTACTATACCAACATGCTTTAACAGATAGTCTAGAACAGAATGTCAGTGCCTCTCCTCTCAACCCGTGCAGAAGCACAAGAATGACCTCTCGGCAGCTCCAAAGAGTACTAGCTGGGAACTTAGTCAGTCTCCCAGGTCATGATGATCTTTGCGCTCCCAAACATTGTTATGTATGTAATCTGTATATTTCCTCAGCCTTGTGCTTTAAGGCATTGTGATATATTAGAAGGAAAATGGGAATTGGCATAAACAGATGTAAGTTTTAATCTCAATCTATCGTTATGTGTAGAGAGATATCCGAATTAATATTCATAGATTGTTAATAATGGCTATTTTCAATTATAGAATTGGGGATGATTTTTTAAATTTTCTATTTCTATATCATTTGCATATTTAAATAGCAAGCATGAATTAATCTAACAAAGCAATGTCATCATCATATGAAACAAATTATGAGTACAATTTTTAGATAGTAATTTTAGATAGTATCTTTATGAAATCTCTTTCATTTCTGCAGTAATTCATCCAGCAGGTTGATAATCATTATTTTGGTCAGGAACTGAGATACAACCCAGCACGGCTTCAAATGAACAAAATGACTTCTGAACAACATTAGATTAGTTTTCCTGGAAATATTATGGTGACAAAATCGTATTATTGTTCCTTGCAAAAACCAAGTTATATGACTGGAAAGAAAAAAAAAATGCTTGTAACCTTTTAAAATGAGGATCAACCATTATGCAAAACTATATACTAGTCCTACATAAAATGTTTGATTTCTTTACTTCAAAAGTTGACTAATCTTAAACAAAATATTTTACTATCTTCTTCATGCCTTTGAACTGGTTTGAATTCTTTTCTAAATTCATTTAAAGATGGGTTTCCAGTTATGTCTCCAACAACCATAGCCATCATTTTTCTGAACTTTCAAACTGGAATGTGCTTATACCATGTTGCACGCAGATGAAATTGCTGAGAGCGTGAATTTCTAAGACCTAGAAACCCCCTGCTCTTTTAGATATAAAATGGCACTAGAATACGTTGGCATTATTGCAAAATAGTCAACAGGATACTATAGCAAAACTATAGTACACACTGATAAATGAGACCAAAATTGCCAGGATATTCTGAAGATATATTTTGGTTTGATACAATAAACTAGGTAATGTAGTGACCACAGCATTCCTTACAAAGCACCATATTCATCTCAAGAAATACCATTCTACCGCAATGGAGGCTTACTGTTCACAATATCTTCTGGAAAATATGTTTACTTTGGTGAAGTACACTAGTATATAAATCAAAGAGCACACATAATTTGCAGCAGAAGCAGAATGAATACGAAACTCCAGAAATTTTAACTATTTTCTAACATGTGACAATCTATATCATTCATTCATTCAACAAATAGTTAGTAAAGGCCAAATATGGGTCAGAAATTTGATAGACACTAGGAATTCAAATGGGAAAATAATCAACATAGTCTCTGCCATTATTAAGCTCACAGCCCATTCTTCATTGTGAACAGCATATACAATGAAGGTTACTATATGCTGAAAGTAATGGTAAAATATGATCAGATGCTATACTGGAAAAATAATTTCATTGCTAGGGTCCCCCCTTATTGAGAAAAAACATCTAAATAGAAGATGAGGGAATTATTACTTTCAATTTTTCAAGCCTAAGTGATTTCCCTATAATAGTTTTAAAATAGCAATTTAGGTGACTAAAATGAAAGTGCTATATAGAAAGAAATACAATCTTTGTCCTTCAAAATATTGAAAGGTCTAATTAAATTATTACATTCCAGTGTTCCTTTTTGACCTTAAGACTTACTAATAGATACAATGATTAAATAAAACAAAATCATTTCACTAATATTAGTTTTCTAAGCTACTTTGAAAATAGGAAGAAAGTATAAAGAATCTACATAGCCTCAAGAATCCTTCTCATGTTTTGAAGACAACGTGAAGCATATTCATTAACATTGTGTGGCGACATCAACATGGGGGAAAATGTAACTTGGCTTGGCTTTTGGCTATCTCCAGATGGGTGTGGGATGTTGAGTATGATTAATGTCCCAGAAAAGTCATTTTCCAGGTAATCCTCCAGGGCCAAGGAGAATGCTTATGCAAATTAGGTAAATTGTGTCATATTGTGCATAATTTAAGAATGGTCCAAAATAAAAGTAAAATGAGAAAATGACTGTCACAAGTTAACTCCTGGTCTTAGCACTTCCTTCTAGTTTGACTTCCCTGCAAATCTGGCCTTGAACTCTAGCCTAGACAATAGGATCTGTTGAGGAAATTCTCATGAGCTAAGAATTATGTTTCCTTTATTTTCAGTGGAAGGATCCCTATGAGGAGAGAAGACCTCATTTTCTGCAATTTCACTCCACCTCTCTTCCACACACATTTTTTTCTCCCAGAGTACTTTACAGAATTACATTTCTGGTTTAGATGAGCCACAGAAATATTACTTACGAATTTTATATGCCTATATTGCACTCCCCATGGTAGCACATTATTCTCAATTCCATTATATAGTTGACCCTTGAACAAAGTGGAGGTTAGCAGCACTGAGGAGCTTCACCACCCCCCTGCCGTGCAGTTGAAAATTCAAATATAACTTCTGACTCCCTTAAAACTTAACCACTATTAACTTACGGTTGATCAGAAACCTTACCAATAATATAAACAGTCGATTAACACATATTTTGTTTGTTATATATTATACTGTATTCTTAAAGTAAGCTAGAGAAAAGAAAATGTTATAAAGGAAAGCATAAGGAAGAGAAAAATGTACTTACGGTACTGCATTTATCAAAAAACATCTACATGTAGGTGGGTTCGTGCAGCTCAAACCCGTGTTGTTCAAGGCTCAACTGTACTTTCATTTTCTTTAAAGGACTCAGAAATAGTCTAACACCTCTTTTTTTTTAATTTGCCTCTATGCGTAGGTCTGCTCTCTAAGGACCAAGACTTTGTCTTCTTATGTATTAGGACACACACACACTCATACACACTTCACCTCTGTAAGATGTTAAGATGGTAACAGAGAGAGTATTAAATAAGACAAAATGGGAACAGAGACTTCAGCCAGTGAAATTATCTTTAAAACTAAGATATTTATCAAGGCAAGTGGTGAAGATTTCAGAAAGGTTGGATTGGTTGCTGACGCAGGGGCCAGTGGTAAAAAAGATTGTAAGTATTACTTCACATGTATCGCAGTTACATTCAAATGGGTGAGCAATAATGTCTGAAAAAGGCATTCTAAGACTGTATCTCAACTTCAACATCTCCTAACTGTATGAACTTGAGCACGTTTTTACATTTCTTCAATTTTTTTTTTGTTTTTTGAGTATAGCTGACACAGAACGTGACATTAGTTTCAGGTGTACAACATAGTGATTGAACTTCTTTGTACGTCATGCTAAGCTCAGCACAAGTGTGGCTACCATCTGTCACCATACAGCGCCGGTACAATATTACTGACTGTATTCCATATGTCGTGCCTTTTATTCCCATGACTTCCAGTTATGGAGTTTTTCAATTTCTCTAAACTGGTTTTGTTATCTGAAAAATGAGATTATAATATATCTTACTGTGAGTCTGTATTAAGTATCATATTAGATAGTGCATGTAAAATGCTTACAGCAGTGTCTGTGACTACTTAATAAATAATAAGTAAGTATTCAAAAAATTACTATTGTCCATGATTATAAATTTACATGTCTCTCAATAATAAGTTACATAGTTATTTAGGTTTATGTGTATGTTTACTTATTTAAATGATCAAAAAGAGTAGGAAAAGGAAGGAACAAAAACGTCGTCTTTTTTTTAGAGATGTCATAGTATCAGAGGTGTCATTCTGTTCTACGTTTTATTTGTTCTCTGTTCTACAGACTTCTATTAAGTGGCATTATATATTCTTATGTCTTCAACTAACAATGCAATTGTGCAAAGAACTTTATCGCCAGTGTAGACCTCTCTCATCGGGCTTACACTGTAAAAATCTACTCATGGGATATTTCTTCTTCGATGTCCCACTGCCACCCTGAACTCAATGGATTTTCAAAATGTTATTCTGAACATCTGTTTTCTCTCTTGGATTCATTAACAGCCACCGAGCTATAACCCTACCCCTCTCTCTCTTGATCCCCACAAGCCATCACACCCCAAGTCCCAGCAAGTCTGCCTCTTTCATCTTCATCAGTCACGCCTCTCGTCTCGGTCTCCAGCACTACGCCGCTTCAATCAAGGTCCTGATCATTCTCTGTGCTGAAGCCTGCAACAGCCTCCTGACACATCTCCCTGACTCCATTCTTGCCTCTGTCGTTCTTCCAAAGGAATCTTTTGAAATTTGAAAAGTGATTGTGAAAGGTTCTTCATCACCTTCGGGATAAACTCTGAAGTCTTTAGCATTGCGTATAACACCTCTCATCATTAGGTTCTCTCATAGCTCTAGCTCTTGCTTCTTCCCACACCATACACTGTACGAGAATTACTGGAAATGTATCAAATATTCCATGATTCCCTCATACTTTCCTTGACTTTTCCCAAGTGGCTTCTACTGTGTAGAATGCTAACCCCCTCCATTTTTTAAAAAATCTAGTCGATCCCTAACTAACTGGAAAACTTGGCTTAGATGCCTGAACTTCTAGCCAGTCTTCCCTCGACCCTCTCCCTATATGTGCATGCAGCTTTCAGTGTTTGCCTTCACGTTGCACTTGCCATTCTGTACCTGGTGATGGGTTTGCTTCTCTTCATCCCAACTTGCGTCTGAGTTTCTTGATGGAAGGAAAAGTGGCTTGAATCTCTGATTCCTATGAAATAATTCCCACCATCCCACATGTGCAGAAATGGCCGTGTATTCAAGACAGTGGGTTCAGTAGATTTGAATAAATGGTATTACAACTGTATCCAATCATACATCATGCTTTTGTGTCCTCCTTTATCTCTACCTACGTGCCCCCTATCTTCTCGCACAACTTACCCAGACTTGAAGTTTTGTATGAGATAAAAAAGCTTTTTTTCTGTAGACCGTTTCCCCAAAGCTCACTGTCATTAACAGCTGCTAATTTGAGGAATGTTGTGTGAAAGGAAACTAGTTATTGTCCACTGTCTTAATATTGGCCTTGTCCACTAGCAAATGATCACTTGTACTTCCATGATCACTTTAAGATAGTTAACTTTATAGACACTTTATGTATACTAATTAGGGAAAAAATCAAATTATTGAAATTAGATTGTGTTGCTTCAATTTACAAATTCAGCTTTCCAAAGAATTACTTTTGTTCTTAGATTTATATACAGTTTAAAGGGACACCAGCCAATACAGACAAAGTGCCCTAAACTTTGAAAGTCCCATGAAACACTTTGGGAGTGGGACCGTTGTTGCCAGCTTTGGGACGGACTCAGCAACAAATACTGAGAATCTTTAGGAAATCAAGTTAGTTTCATTTTTTTGCTAAGTTACAGTCTTTATAAAATTTAGGGTCACCATAAAATACAAGTGGTTAGCTGATATTCTGGAAAATGATTTCCTTTGCACCCCAAGTACAAGGTGTGCATTATTTTATATGACGGGCTTAATTTGAATGTGTGTTGAAGAAAGCAAAATATATTCTATAAGCAAACCAAGGCGAATTTCTTTAGAGCTTAACCTCCCTACATATTCATAATGCCTGAACAATGAAATGAAATCATGTTGCTTGCTGGATTTATGTAGTCTTTTTGTGAATATTTGATATTGTTGACTTTATCACTTTTGTCAACATGCAGTCTTTTGTCAGTGAGCCATCATCCCAGCAGGCTCAACTCTGAGGGCAGGCATTAACTTTGCTAGCGCTGTGAGGATTCTCAGACATTAGTATTCTAATGAGGCACTCGTGTGTCTCCTTCTATATTAAGAGCATTTCTATACTAAACCCGCTGCTTCTATGTCTACACCAAAGTCACGGATCATGGATTAAAGAAAAATTGACCTGAAAACAGAAGTTACTTTTTTGTAATGTTTTTTACAGCTTGCCATCTCTAACACCCAAAGTCATTTACCAAGTAGGTTAGCCAATTAGTCATCACTGAGGGACCACCAAACAGTTTGACTCTCTTTACAAACGGAAGTAAATTGTGATATAATATCGGCCTATTTTATTTGCTTGTTTGAAGAGCAAGAAAATATGTAGCTCTACTTAATCCCAGGACACTTGAACCAGGAGTGTTTTAATGGTAAATGATGAAACATTCCCGACTTTTTCCCAGCTCAGTAAAAGGCGAGCCAAGCTGTGCTGCGAATACCAAAGCCTCAGGCAGATTTCCACGAAGAGGGCAAAATTGTTTTTCTTTCTTTGAAGGATTACACGTGGCTCCTGAAGAACCATGAAACTAGGGAGAAAATGAGGAGGAAACAGTAAATCTGTGGAGGGAAAAAAAGACGTGGTAAAATATATACATTACAAATCACTTCGAAATTTGCTCCAAAGATCTAACATAATTAAAAGGCTTTGAGAAAATAGACATAACTTTCCTGCCAAAAAGTTACTTAACATACCCTCTCTATTTCATATTCTACTTTTTCCCCCCTGGCTTGCTGAAAATTGATATCCTCATGGATGTCACTTGTAGAAGCTGATTTAGCATTTATAAGGAGGAATATTCATTATATTCCTTACACGTGCACATATTTATTTTTTTATTTTTTTTTAATTTTTATTATGTTATGTTAGTCACCATACAGTACATCCTTAGTTTTTGATGTAATGTTCCATGATTCATTGTTTGCATATATCACCCAGGGCTCCATGCAATACGTGCCCTCCTCAAACCCTCACCGTCCTAGCCCATTCCCCCACGCCCCTCCCCTCTGAATCCCTCAGTTTGCATATATTTAAATTTGCAATTCCCCCTATTATTGTAAAACTTTTGCAAAACTTTAAAAGAACAGTGTTAAACAATGTATGTATTTTAAGATCTAATATTTGTAGTAAGCCTGAAATAATTCTAACATTTGGAATAAAATAATAATGATTTCTTGAGGTGGCAGAAGAGTCTTGTGACAGTTTGGAGTTATAAACGTCAGTGTAGAAATTTTTAGAATCCTTTTATATTAAGAGATAAAGCGGAAGTCTATCGGGCATGCCTCTTTAGTTCTCATTCCGAACTTCCAGACTGCACTCAGAAACTCTAATTTTAACTATAATTTTGGGGTTTCCCCCAGCTAGAGCTTCAGTTGATTAGGTACATTACATGGAGAAAAGTCCTTGACTGAAATACGATGCTTCCCCCTGCTATCACCACAGTTGGCATCACGGGGAAGAGTTAACTGTGCAACGTGTATACTCCTTTCTGAGGTGGTTGCTTCTCCATCTTTGGGTACCCTAGAATAAACTCTGCTACACAAATTTTAATAATGTCATTGAATTTGACAAAACAGAGAAACATCCAGTCAACAATTATGCTTAAACATTTCAAAAATATCTACATCAATTTATATAGCTACTCATGTATTATTCATCAAATATGGGTTGAGGACCCACTATATCCATATCCCCTGGAGGAAATGGAAATAAAGGCATGCTGGCCTGACCTTGAAAACTTTACGGCCTCATATCAGGAAATAGCCACGTGCCAAATAGGCACGGTAGGATACAGGATACTCTGTGTGCCTTTATGCCATTGAGGAATCCCACAATTAAAAGTTCGGGAAACAAATAGTTCCTTTGATAAATTAAGAAATCTGAATCCTTGTTTCAAACAAGTGGTCCATAGTAACCACAATATACCAATAATATTTTTGACTGTTGAATCCGATTCAAGCAAGCTCAAGTTTTAAATAAAAAAGAAACTTATTTGAAATGTATATTATTTGATTTTCCAAGTCTTTCTTTATTAAACAAATCATCATAAAGGTCTTAATATTAACTTTAAAATTTAACAATTAATCACAAAATATATTAAGGAAGATTTTTGTTTGTCCAGGAAATGTAGAGGCAAGAAGATAATAATATGGAAGATACGTAACATAATGTAATAGACAATTTGAATAACATACCACTTGAATATTCATGTGCAATAATGGCAATTTCTATTGAAAGGGCTATAGATATTTTAAAGCTTAATACATGGCTTTTAAAATGAAATATTAAATGATTAAAATAGATTTCTCCGATTTCATGCAGCAACTGTGATTATATGTAAATTTATCTACAATTAGATAAAATGTGTGAAAAGCTGTAAAGATTGCTCTACACCAGTTGATCAAATGAGTCCGGATTTTATCCAGTGCAGACCATTTGATTATGTATGCAGACACTTATCTTTCAGTGTGAATAATGCATGCGAATGAGAAGATGTTTATTTTGAGATTGCAAAATGAACAGACACTGTGCTCTGGAAACAAAGCATTTTGTTTGTTTATTTATTTATTTTAAATGTCACTGTCTCCTGAGCCCACAGCGGGAGAGTTTAGGACCTCCAAAGCGTCTCCTGATCTCTATCTGCTATCATATTTCAGCTCATTTGACTCTGAACGACCACTTCAAAGTAAATTGCTTAAGAAACAATTCTTACTTTGGGTCAATTAAAGATTTGGGGATACGTAAGAATTTAAAACTTTTAAAATTTAACACTAAACGAGATGTAAAACAGAAGGAAAAGTGTAACCTTACCTTTTGAAGTTGAAGAAAGTATGATCGAAACCAGCGACACTTATATAAAAAGAATATGCTAGCAACTAAATGAGCTATTATTTTACTGATAGGTGTCTGGAGAATGGAAATGAGCAGACATTTGAAAAATAATGCTACAGAAAATTAAGAAATATATGAAAAAATTGCCAGCTTCATTAGAAATAGAAAAGAATCTTAAGTATATACATATGTACACATATGCATATATATTATACATCTTTTTATGTATACCTATATTCCTACACCTCTGTCTATATTATATAAATATATATTTATTATATATACAGAATATAAACTCCTATCAACTAAGCAAGCCAAAGAAATGTAACCATACCCAACTTACAGATGAGTTTTTGTACATAGCAAGAAAAATAGAAATTAGATGAAGAGTTATTCTCCTGTTCTCCGTTCTGAGTATTTAGCAAAACAACATTATTTTTTGGTCTCAAAAAAAAGTTTTTCTACCATTTGCATGACTAGTCAAATATTTACTTTTAATGATGGAGTTCTGTACTTTTCAAGGTTGATAATAGATTTTTAGATCAGGCAATTATTTTCAGGTTCCAATATTCAGATGACAGGGGAATGAAAAGTCAATTAAGTAACCTGCTTTATGTCTTCACAGAAAGGCAGGACTGAATATAAGTTTGAGCTCACCTTGTCTGATTCTGTCTGTGTGTGAGGGCAGAGGGGAAATTGGGTTGGAGGTTTGTTCCAAAGTTTCTGAGAACATTTTCTTTAGAATAATATTCATGTAAAAATGCTCTGAAATAGTTTCTATTCCTCCTATAGTATGTATCCTAAGCATCTTAGCACAGAGCTGGCACAGAGCAAGCACTCAGAGATAGCGCTACTCATTTCCTATTTCAGAAAAGCAAAGCATTTAAATAAAATTGCCATTTCTTTTAGTGATAAAAAAGTATAGACTTTAAAAATCATTTACGTAGAGCAAAACTGTAATGCAGGTGCTGCATAATCCCTCCCTGTTGAAATGTAAAAATAAAACTTTCTAACATCTTAAAATAGTTCATTACAGAATAGAAAAAGACTAGGTATAGTCAAAGATGTCATTGGGACAGCTAGCTTTCAGTTTGTTTATAAGAGTAATCTTTAAACTTCCCTCTGGTACAGAACCAAAGTTAAATAAATAAAAAAAAAAAACAGTTCAGATATTCCATTTTGATGAAAAAAAACCTTTTCTGAAAGCTAATGCTTTGTTAAACTCTTCAGGAATTCAGGCTGAAAGATCGGGGGTGATGCTTGTTTCAGGAAAGAGTTGCTGAGGGAATCAAATGCGTTATTGGAACAATTTATATACATTATGTAGGTAGGGTTGTTGGGACTGACCCTAAGTAATTTGCCTCCAAAGTGTCTTTCCTAACTTTCTTGTTTGGAATCCCCATCTCTCAATTTCCCAGGGCTGTACTGTGCTCCCTTGGGCATGGTCCCACAGTCATGCCTCATGCTTCAGATTTCTCCCTTCCCCAGATCCAAACTTTTTATTCCAATTTCCTTGGGCCCTGTTTCATGATTATTTAAACACACACACACACACACACACACACACACACACACACACACGAAATAGCACAAATTTTCCTTATGTATAGACAAGACAATGCATTACTTATTTCAAGGGCACATTAATTTAACCTCTGCTCACACTTTTAACAGTTAAAATTCAGGTCCTGGGTGAAGTCGCTGGTGGAAATAAGGACATGCAAGGCTTTTGATGAGAGCAATTCTATTAGTAAATAAGGCTGAGCCTGAAAGTGATATGGAAAGTAAAAACTCCCAGTCACCACAGTGCCATGAAAGGTGATATCAATTTTTACCTCCTCATTTCACTCTCTCCCCACGTTCAGACACGGTGTCAGTGCTGCCCAAACACCAATGTACCTGAGATCTTGGTGGAATGAGATTCTGATTCAGTGGGTCTGAGGTATGGCCCAGGCTCTGCATTTTTAACTAGATCCACATGATACGGATGCTCTGGCTCCTGGACAGCATTGTGAATGGTAAGAAACCATGAGACAGCGGAATGTTTTAGGTTTGGGAATTAGACACCTGGGGTTTATCTAAATTAATGTATCAGGCTATAAAGGGTGTTTTACCTCCTAAGTATTAGGAAAATAATATGTCTTGATTTAAATACATGTATGTATACATTTTTTCCTCTATTTACTCCCCCACTTCCCCAAAATGCTTCATCATGACAAGATAAATGCCTCATTTGGAAGTGAAGTTTCTTCATGGCCTGGCCAAATAATCGAAGCACTCCTAACTTCTTTCTAACCATGCAAAATTGTGCTCATTGGATCAACACCGAGTATTTTTTTTTTTTAGAGATTTATTTATTTATTCGATAGAGATAGAGACAGCCAGCGAGAGAGGGAACACAAGCAGGGGAGTGGGAGAGGAAGAAGCAGGCTCATAGCGGAGGAGCCTGATGTGGGGCTCGATCCCATAACGCCAGGATCACGCCCTGAGCCGAAGGCAGACGCTTAACCGCTGTGTCACCCAGGCGCCCCAGTATTGTTTTTATATAGTTCAGTACTTTTCTGCATACGGAGTCCCTCTGTCTGGGTTTACTCTCCTGATTTGCCTTCCCGCTCCCTCTAGAAATGTCCTTCAAGAGCCAGATCAGACACAGCCACCTTATGCCACATGACCTAGTGTAGCAAACATTAAACACTTAACATTAAAGGACTTCTCTTAACACAATTAGCAAACATCAGCAGGAATTTTTAGAGAAAAAAATACATCATGGCAAAAAGTAAAACCTATTATTATACTGTTTACTAATTTCAGAGCAGCTAGGATTTTGACTGTCAATTATGCTTTCTTTTGGTACACTGAAAAATATATTCTCAAAGTAATATACAGAATTGAGGTTAAGATAGATGATTTAATAGTCCTCACCTCCCACACCCTTTATTAACTTTCCCATGAAACTCTTACGCAATCTCAAAAGCAGACGTAACAGTACAACACTATTGCTGGAAAGCAGGACTATTGATAAAAGATACGCTAGATCTCAGAAGGAATTTCCACACACAAAATACAGATGAAGCCTTGAGTCAGAGTAGCAGGACAAGAGATACTGGGAAAATGACAATCTCTGTCCTGAACACTGCCCCACATACATGGACATTCCATCAAGCCAAGGGAGGCAGCCATCATCCAATTCAGGAAAGCAGATTTCTTCAGTAGCCAGATACATAGTTCTTTTTCCCATTCAAGACCTAACCCCCAATAGCATTCAGGACTACAGCAAGCCCCGTCAGCTGCCTACAGCAACAGCAATTTCCTTTCTCTCCTTCTTTAGTGCAGAACTGCCTCCCTCCCATTGTAAAATGTTGAAAATGTAAGCCAATCGCTTCTCAGGCTTCCCTGCGTCTAAGGGTGGTCATATGACCCTGTTCTGACCAATGAGATAGAGAGGGTCTTTCAGGGAACTTTTTTTTTTTTTTTTTTTTAACATGGGAAGGGAAGAACCATCTCTCTCACCACTCCTTTCTTCCTGTCTTTATGAACAGCTCATTTGTAAGGCTGAAAGCAACCTGATGAAGATGATAAGCAGAGGAAAAAGAAGGAAAAGAGTTGAACTGCTAATCAACTTCGGGATTCTCTCCAAGTGTGCCCTGGGTATTGTGTTTATTACAGCTGAAACAGGCGGTACTGTAAATAAAATAGCCTGAAAGAGTGAGGGAGGGGTCAACCTGTGATTTGTGCATATTTGACTTACCGTTGTTCATACACAAAAGGATTCCAGCAATATGGTGTATGGAAGATCATTCCCCTTTCTTCAGCTTTCAACCCATCTGTCCTGAGTCCTAGAGTTTTGGAGCCTCTCTGCATTTTATTTTGGGTCTCTTAGAATGGGGACCCCTAAGGCCAGCATGAGGAACCCCAGGTCAAAGGCAGAGAGTGGAAAATCCCGAAAGGAGATTTCTGGCTATCTAAAGAAGGAAGCTTTCAGTTCTGCATGATGGGTCCTCTTCACCCTGGCCTGCCAAGACCAATAGGACCTGTGCCTCAGTGATCTATCAAAGATCAAGTGACCATTTAAAGGAGCCCAAGGGAGCTCAATAACCAGAAAATTAAGAAAGCAATAAAATAAAAATGCACACCTAGTAAAACAGCTGCTGAAGGAGACAGATGACATTTTGATTACAAAAATAATAATAAATAGAACATTTACCAATGTTCTAGTGAAGTACTCATGAGATATTCTTGGGTAAAAATAATAATTTCCTAAATAAATAAATTCCTAAATAAAATAATAATTTCCTAAATAAACTAAAGAAATAGTATCTGTGTAAAAACTGAATTAGTAGACTTAGAGATCAAGTGTAAATATATACTATACACTTCTATTTTATATTTA
The DNA here is from genome assembly GCF_023065955.2 of Ursus arctos. NCBI lineage: Eukaryota > Metazoa > Chordata > Mammalia > Carnivora > Ursidae > Ursus > Ursus arctos. Next base: position 14,144,597 of record NW_026622775.1, on the reverse strand, counting down.
TAAAGCAGGGATTTTTTTTACTTAACTTTATTTTAGAGCAGTTTTAGGTTCACAGAAAAATTGGGCAGAAAGTATAGAAATCTGCCACATAACCCCTGGGATTGCATAGGCCCCCATATTATCAATACCCACTCCTCAGTGGTACATTTGTTATAATTGACTAACCTACATTGACACATACAATTATTCAAAATCCGTATTTTATATTAGGACTTACTCATGATTGTACATTCTATGGGTTTGGACAAATGTGTAATGACATGCAGCCATTATAGTATCATACAGAGTATTTTCATTGCCCTAAAATTTTCTCCATAACTTTACCTGGTCTGTAATATCAGATAGTTGGACTCATACAGTATGTTGCCATTTAAGATTGGCTTCTTTCACTTAGTAATATGCATTTAAAATTCCTCCACGTCTTTTTTATGGCAAGTAGCCAATTTATTTTTAGTTTATTTTTATTTATTTATTTATTTATTTATTTATTTATTATTATTATTATTTTTGTATTTCTTTTTAGATGTTAGCTGTAGGGTTTTTGTAGATAGGCTTTGTCAAATTCGGGAAGTTCCCTCTAAGGTTGCTGAGAGTTTATCATGAATGGGTGCTGGATTTCGTCAAATACTTTTTCTGCATCTATTGATATGATCATGTGGGTTTTCTTTTTTAGTTTTTGATGTGATGGATTACATTAATTGATTTTTGAGTGGTGAATTGCTCTTACATACCTGGCATAAATCCTGCTATGGTGTATAATTATTTCTATACGTTGTTGAATTTGATTTTGGTGAGGAATTTTGCATCTATGCTCATGAAAGATAATGGTCTGTAGTTTTCATTTGATGTCTTTGTCTGATTTTGATATTAAGGTGATGCTGGCCTCATAGAAGGAGTTAGGAAATGTTTCCTCTGTTTCTTTCTTTTTTTTTTTTTTTTTAAGATTTTATTTATTTATTTGACAGAGAGAGAGGCAGCGAGAGAGGGAACACAAGCAGGGGGAGTGGGAGAGGAAGAAGCAAGCTCCCAGTGCTCCCAGCAGAGCAGGGAGCCTGATGCGAGGCTTGATCCCAGAACGCTGGGATCATGACCTGAGCCGAAGGCAGATGCTTAATGACTGAGCCACCCAGGTGCCCATTTCCTGGTGTACTCCAAACGAGATTGTGAAGATTTGATTTAATTTCATCCTTAAATGTTTGGAACAATTTACCAGTGAACGCACCAGGGCCTGTTGCTTGTTATTAATAATTGAGTCAATATCTTTAATAGCTATGAGCCTATTCAGATTTTCTGTTTCTTCTTGTGTGAATTTGGGCAGATGATGTCTTTCCAGGAATTGGTCCGATTTATCTAGGTTATCACATTTGTGGGCCTAGAGTTGTTCATAGTATTCCTTTATTACCCTCTTAATGTTCATGGGACCTATAGTGACAGTCCCTTTTTCACTTCTAATATTAGTAATTTGTCTCCTCTCTCTTTTCTTCTTAGTTATCCTGGATAGAAGCTTATCAATTTTGTTGATCTTTTCAAAGAACCAGCTTTTGGTTTTATTGATTTTTTTTCCCCTATGGATTCCCTATATTTGGGCTCTAATTTTTACTATTTCTTTTCTCTGGTTACTTTGGATTTAATTTACTCTTTTTTAAAAATGATTTCCCAAATTCAAAATTTAGATTATTGATCTAAGATTATAGATCTTTCTTCTTTTCTAAGGTATATATTGAATGTTATAAATTTCCCTCTAAGCAAGGTTTTTGTTGCATCCTACAAATTTTGATATTATTTTTTCACACAGTTTGAAATATTTTAAAATTTATTCTGAGATTTCTTCTTTGACTTATGTATTATTTAGAAGCACACTGATTAATCTCCGTGTCTTTTCCAGCTGTCTTTCCATAGGCCTAGGTTCTAATCTTAAAGACAGCAATCTAACCATAGGATTAGAATGCTTCCTGTCTCCTTCCTATAGGCACATTTATAGCAATTCCTTTTATCTGGCATGTCATAGCTGGCTGTCAAGAAAAAAAAATCACAAGGGATACTAAAAAGCAAGAACACAATCTGAAGTTTTTTGGTAAAATTTCATACCACATTTTTAGTTCTTAAAATCTTAGTAAAGTATAAATAGATGTATATTTCTTCAAAATGATGAGAATTTCTATCTAAAGCCAAGAGCCAAAATTGAATTTAATTATAAAATGTCAGACACATTCTATTTAATTCAGGATTCACTTAAGAATTCCTATTGCAATCGGTATGGCTCAATATTACTCTGGAAGTCTTGGTCTAGTCAATGAAATTAAAAGAATAAAAAAGGTATAAGTGTTACAATATAAAAATATGTATTTTCATAAAGGTTAAAATATCAGAGACAACTTAAACTTACATAAAATGAAGACTGATTAAAAGTGAATACAGTACAATCTCACTGTCATTAAAAATAATACTTAAAATATTGAAATTGGAATTTTATAAAATATTAAAACATAAAAATGTGAATTAAAGAAATATGTGACAGGCACTATTTTAGTCAATGGGGATAGAAGAGTTAAAAAACACACACACCAGTTCCTGTCTCTATGGAGCTTACATTCTAGCAGGAGAACACAGAGTGACAAGTAAATAAGTTAATGTATGCTTCTATTCATATTCATGCTTAACCCTCTCAGAGAATAGTATGTCTTCATATCTGAAATATTATAGTTGGGATAGTTGGGGTGTCTGGGTGGCTCAGTGGGTTAAGCATCTGCCTTTGGTTCAGGTCATAATCCCGGGGTCCTGGGATGAAACCCCGCAGTGGGCCCCTGCTTGGCGGGGAGTCTGTTTCTCTCTCTCCCTCTGCCTCTCCCTTCCTGGCTTGTGCTCTCTCTCTCTCTTTCTCTCTTTCTCTTGCTCACTCTCTCTCTAATAAATAAATAAAATCTTTAAAAAAAATAAAATATTATTGTTAATTTGACTTTGATTCTTGTCATTGACTTTTTTATATAGAAATATATGTAAAAGATTAGAAACTTAAGTATCAAAATATAAATTGTAGTAATCTTTGAACATTGTGATTGTGGATGGTTTCATAGTTTACACGCTTTCCTTGTTTTTCAAAACTTATTTCTATAATGCATGTGAAAATGCAAAATTTAGAATTATAAAATGTATTTTAAAGTCCAATGTAAGGCATCACAATTTTTTATATCTTTTCAATTTATTTATAACCCAGAATGTTAATGATCAAATGTCATATCACAGACCAAACTATAGCAATAAAGATAAATAGTTGTACGATTTCTCTCTATTGTCTTGTGCTAAAAGCCATACCAAAGTTAAATTTGAAATCTGTGCTTCTCTGCAATTGAAATAAATTATATATAATCAAAAACAGTCAAGATTAAGATCAGCTGCCAGTTACATTGGCATCCAAACCATACTCTGCCCCCAAACGCCATGTTGTAATTTGCTAAGTTGAAAGAACAAACATACATTATTTGTAGAGCCAGACATATGATTATCTGGGTAAAAGTATGTGTACCATCCCCATAAGACATAATCCAATGCATTACTACATAGCTAAAAAACCAAATTCAACTTATTCTTATCTTACTGACTCATGCTTCTGAATAAATTTCAATAAGTATTTGTGTAATCCTAACCTTGGAAAGAATATATGATTCGTTTATTACCCATTTGTAAAACACAGGGTTCTATAAAAATGCAGCTGTTCCCTCATTTTGTTATATATTCTAATATTTTAAAATGTTACAGAATGTTACAGAGAATGACTAACAACATTGTTTCAGAAGAAAGATGGAAATGTACGTACCCTGTGCTGTAATAAAACACAGTAGTTATGTGGCGGAATGAAGAAAGACGATACGGCTTGACACCTATAGGGAAAGCAAACATTCAATAAAGTTGTTTAATGCTTACTTCCAGCAGCAAAATAAAGGCAATTATCGAGACAAATCTTAGGGAAAGAGTTATATTTCCTGATAGAAGACACTGTGGAGGCAGACCAGCTAATTGTCAAACATCTTTCATGTTTAGAGGGATTGTGTTTTTTAGGGAACTCATAAGGGTGAACAAAAACTTTTCCTCCAAATTGATTTCTTCTTCCCCCCTCCCTATTTTCATCTCTCCAGCACTGATTTATTTTGTTCACACTGTGTCAAACAAGCATTTACTGAGCAGTGACAATGGCAGACAGGTTCTGTGATACAAAGATGAAAAGTATGGTCCGAGCCTTCCAGTGATTCACATTCTAGTTGGGGAGCTGGGATTGTAACATAGAATTACTTCAATAATTATATATCTAAACATTTTTATATGTACCAAGGAGGAAAAAGGAGATAGAAAGTCATACTACTCCAGGGTGTCCGGGAAAGTTTTACACAGAGGTTACCATAGAGTGTGATTTTTCATAGCTCTGCCCTTTGAAGGAGCACAGATCAAACAATGCTCTTTTTTACAGGACGGACATCATATATTTGATTGTGCTGTATGTCTTAGGTTTCTTTTAAGTATATATGTCTTTATTTCATCACATGGTGCCTGGGCACATCCTCATTCGGGAAATCGACTTCCAACTTCACCCAAATCAATCCATGGCCCCATTCAGTATTTACTGCGGCACATGTCAGCCATGGTCCTGAGCCCCGGAGTGCAATATGCTTTCAGGCACCTTCCTTACCAGTGAGAAGGAAGAAGCTAAAATGAGAGTGATTTTGGTATGGGATAAATGACATTAAATCAAGGGGCCTGGAATGGTCTCTTAGAGTGTTATTGGGCACCTGCCTAATTGAACCTGCCACCTGTTCTCGTACATAGAATTTGTTTGGAACATAGGCTTGACCATTCATTCCCATACTATCTGTGGCTGATTTCCTGATATAATGGCAGATTTTGGTAGTGGAGATGGAAATTTTAAGGCAAAGCTTAAAATATTTACTAGATGGCTCTTTACAAAAAAAGGTTTGCTGACCCCATCTTAGAGGAGCAGATATCAGCTCTGGAGGCTGAAGTGGAAAGAACAAGTATATTAATTGTCCATGGCCATGCAAGGAATTACCTCAAGACTTTGTGACTTAAAGCAACGGATGTTTATTATCTCACAGTTTCTGTGGGTCAGGCATCCAGGTGTGGCTTTGCTGGTTCCTTTGGCTGTAGTCCCTAGTAATACATGTCAGCCAGGGAGACAGTCATTTCCAGGTTCACCCGGAGGAGGAGCTCCTTTCAGGCTTCCTCATAGGCTGTTTGCAGGCCGTAGGTCGTCACTGGCTATTGAAGGCATCAGTTTCTGGCCATGTGGGCTTCTCCAAGGGGCTACTCACTACATAACAGACTAAGATACTAAAAGTTGCCTACCACAAGGAGTCGTTCAGGCAGGAAGAGCATTCTAAATTGCAAAGCCCCTGAGTTAAAAATGAGTTTGGTTGAAAGGGCAAAAATAAGTCTTCCAGGAACAACAAAGCTAGTGTGATTAGATCATATGGAAGGAAAGGCAGATAGATATCAGGGAAATAAGATCTGGGAGGTCAGGCCAAGATTAAGTAGGGATTTACAAATTCATTTAAAAGAGTCAGATATTACTCCAAGTATAATAGAAGGTCACTAGAAGACTTGAAGTTGGGGAGATGACATGCTTAGATTTATGACTTGAAAAGATTTATTTAGCTGAGTGAATGTAAAATAAACTTACTAGCTAAAGCCATATAGTTAATTTTAATTGTCATGGGAATCCCTGATGATGTGGATACTGAGCATGTTGGCTACTGGAAGAGCCTCTGAATTTACTGATAATAGTGGATTAAGGATATAGGTGGCTAAAAAGTAACTTGACAAATATGGGTATGATAATGCAAGTGTTTGAAAGTAACCAAATTTTGGCAGGAAAAACTGGTTTTTGGAGAGTAGTATTTTAATTGAAATATATTTTACAAAAATTTCCAGATGTACATTGTGCCTGACATTATCCATTACTATAAATAAACAAAGGTATGGTGTCATCCTCTTTTTGATAAAATGTTTCTTAATGACCTCATATCTTTTTCTTTGACTCTTTTTCCCTGTCCACACTAGAAAAAGAAGATGCTTTGCATAGTTTAGCAAAGAAATATTCCATTTTGACTTAATTCTAACTACTTAGTGAGTATATCTTCCACTTCATTTTGGTACAGACTCTTTGAGGTATACTATACATACCATAAATCATACATGTAATTAAAATTTTATTTTCCCTACATTAATGCCAATAATTAGGGTCACCTGGCTGGCTCAGTAAGTAGAGCATATGACTCTTGATCTCGGGGTCATGAGTTCAAGCCCCATGTTGGACACAGAGCTCACATTTAAAAAAAAAAAGAAAAACAAAAACAAAAAACAGTAAAAAAAATACCAATAACAAGACACTTGTTTGTGAACTTGAATTGTTTAGAAGAAAGAATATAGACTATGTATCTATTTCCAAAATCCTACTAAAAGTTTCTACTAATTATTAGCAACCTTTCATGAGTCAGAGGAAATACTCTTCTTCCATGAGTTATTTTCTGGCCACCTTTGTAATACCTGCAATTCTCTGGAAAAAAAGCTCTGCCTCTTGCTGTATCAACTGATTAAATAGTCTCGGCACAACTCCCAAAGCAGTGAGAATATAGATATAGCTAGCTTAACGTCCATTCTGATGTATTCGCTCAAAACTATGAACCGAGTAATAATATGTGCTTAGCACAAGTCCACCATCTCTAATTTTCCAGTTCATGTTCTTATACCTTGTTTACAACCATTTTTGGACCCCTTTAGAACCTCCAGTCTATTAAATGATCTATTTCTTACTATCATATTCTTCTTCCTGTCCTTAGCTTCCTTAAATATTCTTTACTTTAATTCCCTCATCCCTCATTATAATCACTCCCCATCCTCAATATTCTTGCCCTTCACCCTCTGTCAGAGTTACCTGGTTGAATCCATCTTTTCAGTCTATTCTCTGTCTATTTGAGAACAGATGAATATCCACAACCTTGATAACTTACCTCCCTTCAATTTCCTGGCCTCAAATCTCATTATTACCCAGGAGTCCTACCAGTTTTAATTGTCCCATTCTTTCTCCCCCCCCCCTCAAATTAGTCTACCCATTCTCATCTCTCCTCAAACAGGCAAAATGCCCTCTCTTCTCACCACTCTCAGCTGATTACTTTGCAATTTTACTTTATTGAATAAATAGGGGCAAGCAAAAGAGGGCATTCATATTCTCTCACTCCCAAATCTGATTACAATGAATAGACCATCACTGTTCTTAAGGTCATTCTTCTTCCTGTGCACTGGGTCCCATATCCTCTTTCCTACACATGACCTTTGCTTTTGCAATCATTGCATCTCTCTTAAACATCATTTTCATCCACTTATTAGACCATTCCCATCAACAGCCTCTGTTGACCCAATGTTCTCCTCCAGTATTTTTCTCTTCTTTGAAACAACACTCATGAAAAGAGTCGCCTGTACTCTGCTTTAGCTACTATTCTCTTTCAATCTATTCTATCATTCTACTAAAAATGTTCTTTTCTATGTCATCCTAACCTCTATATTTTCAAATCCAATTAAGAATTTCTCAGTCCTTATCTCTTCCAATCCCTCAGAAATATGTGTGTGTGTCGATCAATCCTTCCTTCATGAAGCATATGTCAATTGGCCTCTGAGTCTCTATGTTCTCATAGTTTTCCTATTTCACTGGTGGCTCTCTTATTGGTCGTGTTTTCTTAATATTCTAACTTTTTTATGTTGCCACTACACAGATTTCAGTTCTCAAACCTCTTTTTTTTTCCCACTTACCTTAGCTGAATGTATTCACTCCAGTGCCTTTAAATACCAAATCTATGTTGATGTCTCCAAAATTTGTATTCCGTTCTTAACCAATTTTAAGTTCCAGAATTCAGCAATGTCCAACTCCCATGTGGTATTTCCATTGGAATTCTTAGTAGGCATTTCAAATGCAATAGGTTCAAAACTGATTTATGCCCTCCAAACTAACCCTCACTGTGCTCCATATCCCAATAAATGAAACCTCATTTACCTAATTGTCAAAATACTTGGAGTTTTCCTTGACCTCCATTCTTCCTTTTCCACAGATCTATCAGCAAATCCTGCCAGCCGTACCTTCAAAACCCTTCTCCCATTCAGCAGAGTCTCAACAACTCTACCTCTACCACCCCGTCCAAACTGCCAACCCAACTCACGTGGATTATTACAAACTAATGGCCTTGAACACACTCTGTCACCCATATAATATAGCTTTGAGCTACGAGCTCAAATTCTGAACGTGCATTGCAAGGATTAATGTCCTAGATCAGCTAAATAATCTGTTGTCTGACCTTAGGCAAGTTACTTAATGTCACTGTGCCTCAGTTTCCTCACCCATACAATTGGAAAAATAATAGTATCTGACTCAAGGGATTGTTGTCAGGACCTAACAACATCATGTATGTAAAGCACTCTGCACAGAATATGGCTTATTAGTCATATAATAAGCAACATAAAAATAACAGTCAATAATTATCATTTTTTAAAATTATATTATAATCTTTTTAAAAATTAATCTATTGTAATCTTTTTAAAAATTAATCTATTTGCTACCTAGCTACAAGAATGATCCCTTAAAAACAAATCAGATTATGTCAATCCCTTGTTCAAAATGTTTAAATGACTTCCGCTCTTAAGCAGAATAAAATTAAAAAATCTTGCCAGTCTATGTGACTGGTATGTCAGTCCACCTTTCTCAAATCACATCTTCTTCCAGTGTTCCCCTCACATACTGCCTTCACTCAAATGTCTTGCTTTTGCTCAAACTTTACAAGCATTCATTCTGCTTGGGATCTAAAATCCTCTCCTCAAAATATTTAAATGACTTGCTCCATTTCCTTTAGTTCTTAACTCAGTCATTTTCTCTGCGTTGCCTTCTCCTGCCACTCTGTAATGTCATTCTTTTCCCCTACAAGTTCATAAGCCCCTTTCTAGCTTGCTTGGTTCCTATGTAAGGACTGGTTATTATCTATAGTACTATGTGTTTTAGTAGTTAACCTCATTTATTGCATATCTTCCTTTCCAGAATGTAAGTTCCAAGAACACAGAGATGTTTATTTGCCTTGTTCTCTACTGTTTCCCCAGTGTTTAAGGCAGTGCTTGGCACTTAGGTACTCAAGAATACTGTTTGAATGACTGAAAAAAAATCTATATATAACATATATATATAAATATATAACAAATAAAACCAGATCTTATTAAAATGAAACACTAAACAACAAATAATAGTTCTTGGATATTATAAAGGTGATACCACAAAATAATAAAAAAAAGAAGGCTTAGAAGACATATTTAAAGAAACTATAAACCTTCCAGAAAGAAAAAGAAAGAAGAAAAGAAATTTAGAGAAACCATCTCAGAGTGAAGATATGAATGATAAGAATTTCTAAAAAAAAAAAAAAAGAATAGAGAAAGTAGTGGAGAGGATATTATTAAGAAAAAGTTAAGAAAACAAATATAGATTTCCAGTTCTGAAGGGCCCACTGAAGGCAAAAACATCATCAACAACAACAAAACAAAGTAAAACAACAACAAAAGAAACAACCATAGTTGGGGGAAAGCTCATATCAAAACCTGTCACTGTGAAATGATAGAATACTGAAAATAAGGGTATCCTGAAAGTTTCCAGAGACAATAAGTTCAGGTCATAAACAAGTGATTAGAAATCAGAGATTTTCCATAACAGCAATAGATATTAAACAATAAAGAGAATTCTGAATGAAAATAATTTTCACCCTATGATCCTACGTTCAGTAAAGAGTAGAGCTCAGTGAGAGTAGAGTAAGTACATTTCCAGATACACAAGTTCTCAGAAAAAGGGATCCACAGCTAAATCCATTTCTTAGGATGTTACTGGAGGTGTGAGCCACTAAAATAGAATGAAGGGAGGATAAACCGTGAGATCTAAGAGAATCAATGTAGGGAAAAAGCACAGAATGAATGCGGAGAAAGGGAAATCTCACAGCCACAGCCAGGAAATGAAAGCAGGGGACAGAGGCTCAGGACGAGAAGCCCAGGGGCGCAGGGTTGCGTTCTGGGATCGAGCCCCACATCAGGCTCCTCCCCTAGGAGCCTGCTTCTTCCTCTCCCACTCCCCCTGCCTGTGTTCCCTCTCTCGCTGGCTGTCTCTGTCAAATAAATAAATAAAATCTTAAAAAAAAAAAAAAAAAAAAAGGAAGAGAAGCCCAACTAGCCAAATCCGTGGGATACCCGACGTGTTTGAAGCTATTGAGAAGAGGATTGCACTTAGGGCCGAAAGTCTGGGAATGAATTAGTGATCATACAGAAAACAAAGCAAATGCATATATAAGACAGTTAACATCAGGGAAAGTAAAAGCTTTGTACAAAAGCACAATTGTAAGCATTGGTCATGAATAGTATCACATATTCATAATAATGTAGAACTATGTATCCAATCAAAATGTATGTTATAGCTACGCTAGTTTGACAAGGAGATGAGACAATGCATGTGTGAGCTAGTGAGTGTGTGTGCATACGTAGACGTGCATGTGAGTGGGCTTCATATATATATGTGTAGAGATATTTGTTTGTGTGTTTTTTGCATAACGAATGCCTTGCATTTCTTAAGAAGCAGCAATTGCTGAAGATATGACTACTCTGATAATATATTCCATGATTTTCTTTTCTTTCCTTTTTTTTTTTTTTAGGTTCCAGGGTGTGCTCAAAGAATCCATACATGTTCTAAGTTATACTACATAAAATTGGTTTAAGATAAAATACTTAATTTAATCTACCATAGAGTGACTCTTTAGTTTTTGAGTAAGAAACACATGATGGACAAGAAATCTATATGAACTATAAGTTATGTGCCATAAAATCTAGGATGATATAATCAATTCTTTGACATCTGATGATGTAGTTTGGAGATAAATATTTCCACAATGTCTGGAAATCTTCCAAAGCCAGAGACAGCAGAATTAGATGCCTTCATTTATATTCTCAAATTTGAGATACAACACGACTTTATTTTATAAGTAGTGTATTACCAAAAAGGGTCAAATAGGAAAAGTAAACGATTCTATATTATAATGGAGTCTATAAAATTCACTTTTTTTAGTAACAACATGATCAAGCAATAGATACAGCTATTAAAAATGTAATTTTAATTCAAGCTATTCAATAAATTAATGAATAAATAACACAAAGGCATCACAAGTTAAAGCATCTTCTATTTGTAGCCATCTTTTTCTAGGGAAATATTTTTGTACTGAAAGTACAAAATGCATACAATTGATGACATAAACCTGTGTTTCTTATGAGACTAGTTTTACTTTATTAGTTTTACTTCTTTGGGTTTATGAATGTAATATTGATGCTTTGCTTAGAACCAAGAGCTATCAACACAAATCTTGAAAACAAACAAATACCTTGCTACAATATGGTGAGGTTAACAAACTCTGCAATGCTCAAAATTCTACTAAGGATATATTTAAGAGTAGACTAACATTTTGAATTATTTATTTATTTATTTTGCAAAACACCCTTAGAGCTTTGTCATTTAGGTTTCTTTTGTAATATCATGAATTATTTTTTTCTCTTAATCCAGTCAACTAGGGGAAAAAAATTAGTAATGCCTAAAGTTAGTGAAAACAAAAATAATCTATAGAGAGGTTTTCATCCGTATAGACATGTTTACCATTTCCCAGGCAAGAGAAAATTGTCCTAATGACCTCTCATGTTTCCTTTAGAATATTATTGTTACAGGACCCTAGAGACTAGCAATAGAGAATATAACCTCCATTTTCTTCCCCATGGAGAAAAGGTCCATAAAAAGCCTTTGTTACCTTTTTTAAAGTATTCATTTAGAATCCAGAAACTCAAAATATTTTACCAATCGCTAAATGTAATGTGTCTGTGAGTCATCAACTCTGCAATGCTTTGCATGAACTTTCAAAATTTAACCAATTTTTCATGCTCCTCATAACTATAGAATAGTAAAGTATGAATAAAATTCCTAAATCCCAGGAGAATGGAAGTTCTGGGTTATACGAGATAATAATATCTGAAAGAGCATCTGTGCTTCTCTGAGTGAGCAGGAAGAGGGCTTGATCCTTCCTATCATCAGAGCTGATTGGACCAGGAATAAGATATGAGGGTCTAGCCTTGAAATCTTGAACCGGGTGTTCTGGCTCCAAAATATAAATGAGGTCAATCAGAGTCCTGCAGAGACTTTCTTTTCGGCAGCAACTAAGACCTGGAGGCTGACTGGGAGCTGGTAACAAGCACTGTGGAAAGCACACAATTTGTGAAGATGAGAGACCGCGTTCTCTGGAGCTCTTCCAAGGGGCTGCAAATTCAGCCTACCCTGGAGTTTTAGGGAGACCTTACATGCATTTACAACATTCTTCTCAATTTTTTTTTAATCTTTGAGTGCATTTTCTATTTCCCGTAAGAACCTTGGCTAAGACATGATTGTTACGGGCACCTGACTGCATAAAGGACGCGGCCTGAAACACAAGAGAATTGTGGCACATTAGTAGTGAGACCTTGGTTAGGCCATTTACTCTCTGAGAGCCTCAGTTTCTTCTTCAATGAAATGATGAAAACAATCCACTCTTCATAAGATGATTATTAAAATTTTTTAAGTGCGTATAAGTGATGAGTCACTAAATTCTACGCCTAAATTTTTACCATATATGTTAACTAACTAGAATTTAAGTAAAAACTTGAAAAGAAAAATAAGTGCATGTAAACCTATCATCTTTCTAACGCAGAATAAGAATACACTAAAGATTCTACTTCGTAATTATGCAGTTAGGTTGTTTAATCTTTCATTTGACCCATGAAAAGTTTTTATTTGTTACATTTAATCAAATGGAAGATACTAAAAAGGTGAAGCTTTCCTGTCAAAGGTAATAGGCTATATTTCCCTCATATAATTTTTCTAGCCTGCAAGTTAATAAACATGAAAACTGCATTTATTTTTTGTGTGCTGACTTTTTTTTTAATAGAAAATATGAATTGGTGAAGAGTGTGAGTCTACTCCTTCCTTAACGTTTTCTTCTCGTGTGTTCATTCCCGTGTGACGCAAGTGTATTTAACGGTATCAGGCTATTACTCAGTATCATAAAAGCTTCTTCAAGAAGACCAGCCCTTCATTTTCAGATGATTAGACAAGCGGACTATATATGAATTAGCCACAGTGTGGCTTGCCTTAAGCATTTACACAGCACCAGATCTATCCATATTATATACCACAATCCAAATACTCTTTTATTTAGTGAAGTGTCAGAAAGAGTTTCTCCTAAACACCATAACTGAATACATTCTGCACGTGTCCTCAGGCAAGAATATAGCCGTTGCACGTAAAATCCCCATCTTGCTGTGTGAATATACAAAATGCCTGGCCTTCACAAAACAGATCTTTGACAGAAGAGAACAAATGAATTCTTTATTTTTCACTTCACGATGGGAAAAACAGCTGAGAAGCCTTAATTGAAACAATGAGAGGACGCACGTTGTCCATACAACTCTTTCAAGAAGAGTAACCCTTAAATGCTTTCCAGTAGGAGGGACTTTAAGAAAATAAAGTGGATAAATAAACTTTTGGTGGACAAATCTCCAGATAGTCTTTTCTAAATTGAAACCATCAATGCCTAAAGTCAACAGATCTCTTTTCTTTAAAAAATTCAGTAACATTAGAAATAGTAACCTTTCTTTAGTCATCTCACCAAGTAATATTTGAGTTACTGGAGCTGGTGCAAGTTCCTTGTTCTGTGCCAGAATTTCGATCATTTTTGTGCTTCTACCATAGTGATGGCTTAGAATAATGATGATCCGGAGTAAAACAAATTCCATCCTCACTCAATGCTGGCTTATTCTAAAATAAATAATACATTCACCGGTAACTTTTACAACTGTGAATTTAGTAACCTTATGAAATACACCTTTCCCCCCTCAGTAGCTTTGATTTTTTTTTCCTTACCAAACCTGCCCAGCATTCCAAATTATCTGCTGTTTTACAAAAAAAAGGAGCAAATGTAGTCTAAAAACAAGATCAGAACCTCAGAAAGACCATAATTATGTACATTCCCATCTCGCATAGCCTGTCTGAGACGATCAAGCCACAGGAATTTCTTTATTGATCCTAAGATTTTTGCGGAATCATTTAAAAAAAATAATGCATGTGTTATAAGAGAAATCTTTCTTAGCCAAAAAAATTAAACAAAGTTGTTTCAACACTAGTAATTATCCATGATTTTTAAAAGTTTTACTTTTCATTAGATGTGTTTATGTAAAGCATGTAAAAATTCTAAAAATCGTAACTGTTCTCCTAGGAGCAATGATAAATGTTAAATAAATTGTCATTGTTGAATGCTGTGAAAATAATTTTAAAATAGAGTAGAATAAATGCATTGTCTTTAGCTTCTCAGTCCTGTAGGTTTGTGTGGTACTTACCACATTTTATTCAACGTTTTAAGTTAAAACAAAACCCTGGATTTGCTTTTGTGCTACCCTGTACAACTTCAGACAGCCCTCAGAAACAAAAAGCACTGTGAATATAAAGAAACAACTAAGCAAAGGTTTCTCTTGAATAGCTTTTGTTTTATTAAGAAATAAATACTTTGGGTGCCTGGGTGGCACAGCGGTTAAGCGCCTGCCTTCAGCTCAGGGCGTGATCCCGGCGTTACAGGATCGAGTCCCACAACAGGCTCCTCCGCTATGAGCCTGCTTCTTCCTCTCCCACTCCCCCTGCTTGTGTTCCCTCTCTCGCTGGCTGTCTCTCTCTGTCAAATAAATAAATAAAATCTTTAAAAAAAAAAAGAAAGAAATACTTTTATAATCCATTTCACTGCACGTGAGTGTAAACACTCATTATGAGTGTTTTAGATCATTATGTTGGTTTGTTTATAGTTCTAAAGAAGAGAGGTCTTATATTCAAATTGCACAGGATATGACAAGAGCAAGTATAAAAGAAGTGAGAATTCAAAGCAGTTCAGTGTGTAAAATCACTTTATTAAAATGATAAGGTTTTAGTATGATTTAACAGTGTTTATCTTACAAAGCAGCCAAGAAACATTTTTTTGAGACTTCCAAGAGAAGTTTTCCATCTTTCTTGGAACTTCAAACATTGTCTTTGCTTGGCTGGAATGGACAACTCACTTTTTAGTAGACTTATTAAAAATAGAATTATGTCTTTGGTACGTGGCATAACTTACATGTTTTCAGACATATTTTGATATCATCTGATGGCTTTTCCCTATGAGTTCTGAGTAAACACCACTCAAATCTGTGTTTAAGCAGAGGGCACGACAGCAATTTAGTTCACTGAATTGGAAGAGAATGAAAGAAAGCTATGTATGAAGAGTTAACTGAATTGATAGAAAGTAAAAAAAAAAAAAAAGTTGTATATCGATATGCCCCCAAATTTAATCTCTGTGGGGAATGTGGCAATGATATAACTAGCTGTTGGGGAAACAAAATGAATATAAGAATTCTGGAGAAGTGGGAAAATATTAAGATTTATTCCTTAAATTTCTTACCAAAATTAAGACAATTCTTGTCTTGTTCGTTTATATGTGTGTTAAACATTTAACCACTTAACCATTATGGCTTTTAAGCAACAAAGTTTAGTAGTGCCTTTGATTGCATCCGTATAATGGACACCTTTGTACTTGGGTTTTAAATTTTGTTTGGATAAAGGTGAAGCATGTTAGGATAGCGGATCTTATCTTAACTTCCCAAATCCCTTAATACTCCCAGGCTGGAATGAAAACACTACTGAGCAAGGGCAATCAGCAGGCTTCTTTGGAACCTAGCTTGCAAGGGGTCTTTGCCACAAGACAGTTTTAAGAAAACAGACATAAAAATAAGCCCTGCACTATATTATTTAATTTTAAGTGAACATTTGTTATTGAGCAAAATGAGTAATAAACATTCGTTCCATCCCTAGAGCTTTGGTTGAGGTGATATGAATGAGGTGTCTTCCAGAAGGCCTGGATTATTGTGGACGGCTCCAAGAAAAGGCCTTCACGGCTGTGCAACATGAATCCTTGCTAGCCACCCAAGGCCCTGTTGTTTTGTCTTCAGTTGTACACATAAAACGCCATCAGAGACTTCTCTCCTTTGTGAGTCAGGGAGAAGCAGCTCATAGTGGTTGTTTAACCACACACAGAAATGAAGATTAGAGGCATGTAGCATAAGGTAGTTTTCTTACTTATCTAGAAGGAAACCAAAGATGACCTTGGTTCCTCTCTCTCTCTCTCTCTTTTCACCAGTCCAGCTATTTTAAGTGGCTTTCAGAAGAAGCTATGAAAACCTTGGTTAGAATATTTCAAAATCCAACCAAGTATTTTATTTGTTTGTTCGTTTATTGAGTGTTAGATAAAACAAGGCAAAAACTGCGCAGAGTTAGGAATAATCTCCAGGTTTGTTAGATAGGTGACCACATCCTGACTCTAGATTTATTTCATGGGTACTAACCTCCACCCTTCCACTCCCATTTAATAGTCAGCAGGAACAGCTAGTCAGTTCGCTTACAGATATGGAAAGGAGGATGTGAACACTAATTATAGAAACTAACAATAAATTTTCTTCCCCTGATCAAAGAGATCAAGAGATAAACTCATGCTGAAGTAAGCAGAGGTCATTTTCCTTAGGCATTCCCAGCATTTATAATATATGGCAAACTCCGCCAGGCTCTCAGCAGCTTTGCTGAATGTGACAAGCTTAATCAGACGTAACACAGGCCAGACGCACATGGGCAATTAGCACTTTCCACAGGTCTCTAACCCGTGACCCTTCATTCTTTCTTAATTAACACCCAGGACTCTGATCCACTGACATTGGTAAACAGTTCATATCCAAGTATGGTGCCTCTAAGGATGGAGAGGAATGAAGAGAGTTGCTAATCACACTCAAGTTTGCCAAAACCTGGAGGATATGTTGGGCTCTGTGGAATAACTATATAGTATAAACTCATTATGCATCAGGAGGCTGCATGTTCAAAATTCCATCTCCTGCCAGATAGGTTACATTAGCATATTTATAATGGAATACTGGATTAACAATGTTGGACATCTTCACGGCGTTCACTTTCAGTTCTAATATTACCCGAAACAGTTCCTCCAAAAGTATTCTCTGGCTAACAGTAGACTTGTGAGCAATTTGAGGAAAAAAATGTTAAAATGTTATTTATATTTTTAGTGAGTTGCTTTTTTGATGAATGATCCTAGATTAATTATAGCGTTATAAAAGACGCCATAATTTTAAACACCCTTTCCTGTATTCAGTCATATGTAGAACTAAATTCACAAGACTCCTTCATAAGTTGCAAATCGAACACAATGAAAACATTCAAATTTTTGACAAGCTCATGATGAAATACTTGCACAATTTCATACCTTACGGAATAAGCAGAAGAAAGATTAAAGTTTATTCATTCAGCCCTGCCCCCAAAGGTGATCTTTTTATTTCTAAATGCCCGCAAAGGACTGCCTTGTAGGTAGCAAAGTTGGAAGATTGGGCCATGTGATTTAATAAAAAGACAAAACAAAACATCAGCTTGGGCTGAAGGCAAGCCTGGGCTTCCAGAGTCACTAGCTGCCTGACGGTGGGCAGGCTGCTCGCTGCTTCCTGACCCTTTTTCTCATCTACAAGAGAAAGGTGATAATATTTTGCAGGGATGATTTCGGATTAAAAAAGTAAGTATAAGCAGAGAAAGTTGACCAAACTCCCTTCCCACCACACCCCTCCCCCACCCAAAAGTAACTGTTAAAATTGTTCTGAGAAAATACTCTCAAAGTTTCCATTTAAGTCACTAAAAATAAATTAAATGATCCATTAAGCAATCAATCCCTTCATAAACATCTCCTAATCTGACCATCTTGTTTAGCTAGGCACAGGATGGTAGCGAACACAACGTCTGGCTGATCAGACAGCGTTTCATGTAACTCTAAAACTCAGCACTGGGGCTTAGAAGGTCACGTGCTTTTAAGAGTCCCTGGAGAATTGCCACTAGTCGCGTCGCCATAGACCACTGGTTCCAAACACTTGGCAACAGAAGCAAAACAAACCACCCATGAATTTAACCACAACTGTATTTTTTAGAAAAGACTTGAAATTTTGTTCCAGACCAGTGTTTTCTGCCTGGTAAGGCCATTTCTGTCTTACCAGTTTGTTTAAAAAATAAAAAATAAATGTTTCCAAATGGGCAGTAAAACTTCTTTCATGAGAATGCCTTATGGAGTTGTTGTTATTGTTTTTTTTTTTTTAAGTGAAATGTTCTTTTTACTTTTAGATGTATACTAAGAAAAAGAATTGATTTAATTGTACTAAAGGAAAATAGATCATACCTACACACACACACCCCCAAATCTGGATTGGAATTGTTTTCTTTGAGCCTTCTGAATACAAACTTATTTTTTGACTAAGGCCAATTTAAGAGACCTCAGTTCAAAAGAATTTGTATTAAAGAGTCCTAAACTAATGTGCACAAGGAAAGTGAAATGGTGAATGTACTCTTACATTATTCGAAACCGTAATTTAGAATAGGCTTAATGGAAATTAAAATTTGTGACATGTTTGCAAATAAGTGTCAGAATATTCACATACCATATATGGCCAAGAAGATGATGAGATCATTAAAGTAATTTCAATAATTCTAGAATGAACACAGCAGATTTTCTTAAAGTACAGAGTAAAATAACATCAAATTCAATGAGATTCTAAAGTCAAAATATAAGGAGCATTTAAACTCAGTGTTCTCAAGAAAAAGTACCTCACAGACCTCCATCCATGCTCATCACAACCCCATCAACCCTGCTTACCCCTTAGTCTCTTTTGAATCCCAAATCTTGGCAGGGCTTCCAACACCCAGGAGCCAGGCTTACTCGCCAAGGATTTATTGAGTGCTTAGTACCAACTTAGCATCTGGTTTTCAGAGATTACAAATAAAATATATATAAACCAATGCTATGTATTATACAAATGTGTGACTCATAAAATATTTGTCAAGCAATACTCTTTCATATCCTGAAAACTCAAAATCCATTTAATTATAGCTGATGGGTAAAGCATATCTAAATTAATTCTTGCTCTAGAGATCCTTGAAAACCCTGAAACAACATATTTAAGCATTGTTTAGAATTAAATTCAGGGGCGCCTGGGTGGCACAGTGGTTAAGCGTCTGCCTTCGGCTCAGGGCATGATCCCGGCGTTATGGGATCGAGCCCCACATCAGGCTCCTCCGCTATGAGCCTGCTTCTTCCTCTCCCACTCTCCCTGCTTGTGTTCCCTCTCTCGCTGGCTGTCTCTATCTCTGTCAAATAAATAAATAAAATCTTAAAAAAAAAAAGAATTAAATTTAATTTCGTTTTTCAAAAATTTTATTAAGTGCATGTTTTCTTTTTGACACCTTAACTTCTTTAACTATAAAAAGAAACAACTAAATGAAAAACCTGACATTTTAGTAAAGTGCTATTTATAAAGATTGAGAGAAGAGTGGACCGTTATTTCTTCTCCTGGCTCTCACTTGAGTGTGAGTTTATTTGGAAGGAAGGAAAGTCGCAGGAATATCTCATTAGAGAGGAGATAAGAGAAGAGAAAAATTAATATATGAAGACAGGACAGAAATAATGATGTGGAAAGCCAATGAGGTGAACATGGTGTTAACAATAACAAAAGAATGAAAATGTGGGATTTTGTGGAATGTTGCTGTCTTTTCCCAAAAAAATATAGAATGAAAGGAGAAATAAGGGGAGGTGGATACTTCACAGTGCCCACCAACCTATGCCTCCTAGCCAGTGTCAATTGGCTAGTACAAGTTGGAATGCAATGTTTTGCCTGAAATTGGACAAATTCACTGATTTTAGGTTTTATTTTTTAATTTAGAGATATTAACATTAGAAACAGCTCCTCTTTTAGAACTGTTCCTTCTCTAATAACAAGGGATGCATTCACAGAATCCCTTACCAGTTGGCTTACTGTGCAAGTAAATTTACTATTTTTCCCTCACTATATATTGAAGAAATGGTGAAAATAATTAAGAAATTACTATAACACATAATGCTCAAATTGGGCAGAATTTCATTTTCCAAACTCCCGGGGCCTGAGGGTCAAAAATAAAGACAGTTTGGGGGGGAAGAAAAAAGACATTCCTCCAACTTAAATGTTTAATCTTCATAAGGTAAAAGTTATGTTGAGAAGCCTTTAAAGAAAGGTTGTTTTAATTAGTTTGTTTTTAAACAGCCCTGGTTATTTTTGCTTTTCTAAAATGAAAACACAATTAGTCAAGAATGTGAAATCACTCAATAAAATTCTAAAATATGTTTCTGTTTTAAATCCAGCAAAAGAAATTTCAAATGGATGCACCAGACATCATTATGCCATTACAAACCACAAAGATTGGGAGGAAAAGATTGGTCACTTCTTACAATTAGTGTGTTCATTCATGCAGTCCAATCAGAGCAGAACAATTGCTCAAGCTTCAAAAACATGCTTATATACTACTAGAAAACCCCTAACTACCACAACTGCAAACTGAAATAAACTAAGTCTTTAGTTTGTTTTATTGGTTTCAAAATGAATAGAAATTCCAAAATTCATCCAGATGTTAACCCCTGGTCTTTCCTTCTCCCAGTCATTAGTTGTACTAGCGAAAGCTACAAGAAACTTTTGTTCCTGGAATTTACCAACCACCCAAATCATATACTTTTTCTTTTTTTAAGGTTACAGTCAGGTTGACCATCAATAAGTATCTTTCTCTGTTAACTTTATTCCTAAGTTATCCTCCTTATTTTGAATCGCTACGTTATCCATATTTGTAGAGCTGTTAACTTGGAATTCAACTTCTGGCTATATAATAAAGGCACTATTTATGTATGTGTATGATTGTGCATGAATGGGGGGAAAAGGGGAATAGCTTGAGCCCCAGTGGTATCGATGACTCGTATTGACATATGGTAGGTTCATTAGGGGTCAGCATGCATGACAGACTGAAGAGCCTGCTAGAGAGCATATTTTTTAAGAAATAATGCAAGAAGACAGGCAAATCAGGCCCAATAACAAGATATCACAGAGACAAAACGGACTTTACTACTACGTGGTGACAAGGAATCTGTCCATAGCCAATTCCTCAGGAATTTATGTTTCAATTTTTTGGTGATATGGTTCAGCTGTAAGCTAAACTAGAAACAGTTGTTTTATTGAAGAAGAAGAAGAAGAAGAAGAAGAAGAAGAAGAAGAAGAAGAAGAAGAAGAAGAAGAAGAAAGGGAAGAAGAAAAGGAAAGAAAAGAAAAGAACATTGGGAAAAGCAGCACTGTTTGATTTTTATGTGATTTGCATAACATGAAAGAAGAAACAGGGAAGCATTTATAAATGGACTTGGTTCAGGGCATCAAGAACATTAGAAAACAAAAACAGCAGTAATAGCCTGAGAAAGAAAGTGCATTATTTACTGAGGCAGTGGTGCTCTGCTAAAACGATGCTGGGTCAAAGTTCTTGAAGCTATTGGGAAGATTAGGCAGCTATGGGCATACCTGGGAACCTGGGGAGTTTCCACGTCACACAGTTATGGATACAGTGTGTTTCTCCACGGAGGGCTGTGTAAAGAGAAGATAATAGTAGGTGTCAGGTGATAACCAGTAGAACTTACTTATATGCTCACCTGAGATACCCCCAGGACATCTCCGGAATACCTGAGGAGGTGGGAGACTTGGAGTAGACTACAAACCTAAAAAAAGAGGGTACATGAGCTACCATTTATTAGTGCGATTTCATTCTAAACCAGGGTTTGCATAACCCTGGGAAACATAATGTCGTTCTATCCTACATACACGTAATCCCTCTTTAGGTAAACATGTCAAAACATTAAGAACTTGCAAATCTAAATGATGTGAAGACATTCATGGTACTCTTCTTTTAATTTTTTGTTGATTTGAAAATTTCTAAAATAAGGTATTTAAAGAACAGATGCATTTCTACTTCTACAAAATTTCGGTTTTGATATTTAGCAATTATTTATAAAAATTTGTAATAAACCTGTTTTGTTTTGATCCATTACATACCACTGATAAATATAATTCAATCTAGAAAAAAATGTAGCACTTAGAACCTTATGATCAAAGGAATTTTTTTTTAAACCAGACTTCAATGTAGCATGTATTTAAGATATTGAAATAGGATAATCAATAACAGACTTTCAAGGATAAAAAGGAGAAGTAAAATTGAAATAATAGTTTAAAAGTAAAAAATGAATAATTAAAATTTTCAATTGTTTTTTAAAGATTTTATTTATTTGACAGAGACAGAGACAGCCAGTGAGAGAGGGAATACAAGCAGGGGGAGTGGGAGAGGAAGAAGCAGGCTCCCAGCGGAGGAGCCGGATGTGGGGCTCGATCCCAGAACGCTGGCATCACGCCCTGAGCTGAAGGCAGACGCTTAATGACTGAGCCACCCAGGCGCCCCTAAAATTTTCAAATGTTAAAGGTCTTTGCAAGTAATTATGTTTACATGGATGATAGTGGATATCTAATCACTAAGGTGTTTGACTTGCATATCTCTGCTCTGATCCACTAAGAGCTATTTGCAGGTAATCTTGGCCTCCTTATTCCTAAAATCCTAGGAAGGCATATGCAACAGTACACAAAATTTTCCTCTTTGCCCTTAAAGATATATGACTCTAAGATTTTAAGATTTTTCACTACTCAGCATCTGAAACCAGTCCTGTCATTTTAGTTACTCTATATCTCTCTTTGCACATTCTCTTCTTGGGTCATTTTTAACTTGAATGACTGTTGCTACTGTTAAAATTTTAATAACTGATAAAATCCGAAAGCGCCAAACTGACATGGGGAGCCTCTTACAAATTAAGAACTTATCATGACTTATTTGGGTTCTGCAAATTTGGACATTATCATTTGAATAAAATATTTTCAGCTTTTTTGTTAACTGAAATTGTATAGCCTCACCTCCGTTGCAGAGTTAGGAGCAGGACTGAATTTGAATTACTCCACCGTGATAGAAATTTTCTTTTCACTCAACAAACTTGTTTTGTTCCCTCCGCCCGGGTTGTAGGGGGTGGAGTGATAAGGAGAGGACTCTCTTTGGGGAAAGATATCGTTAATCTAGAACATGTTAAAGTTACACCATGAAAAGTGGCCAACATCAGAAGATGGCCTGTTTTGTAAATCGATGGTTCTGGAATCAGAAGGACTTAAGGCTTTTGTTAGTGACAGATCTGAGCAGCTCCTCAAGGACAGAACCAGGCATAACTATCAAGGGTCACAAGGACCCGACGTCATTAGGGGAGAAAAGATAGGAGCCGTCTACAGAAAGGTGGGAAGGACAAAGGAAATCATGGAGAGTAAGAAGAGAAAGGGAAGACAGCAAGAGAAATTCCCATAGGACAGAAAATAATTTTTTAAAAGATTTTATTCATTTATTTGAGAGAGAGAGAAAGAGCACGAGTGGGGGGAGAGGAGAGGGAGAGGGACAGGCACTACGCGTATATAGTCTTCCTGCAATCTCCATTTTGCAGCAGAAGAACAAGGCACAGAGACGTTAACTTTCCCAAGGTCACAGTAAGTGGTACAGCTGAAATATGACCCTAAGGCATCTGAAACCAGAGCTTCTACTCGGAGTCATTTTGCTGTTCTAAAAAAATGTAAAAACCTACTTTTATTGGTTTTGAAATTAACTTAAAAGATTTAATGATTAATTAATGTTATTTTACTACTTTGTCAAAAGCTATTGAAAACATTCACAAATAACTCATGATCAAAGTGCAGATACACTTTCCACTTTTGTATTGTCACTACAAAGTGTACTCATTTAGAGCAAAACTCTGTTACAGTGAGTTAGAGAACATCGCACTGGAGGCTACCTTAGCCAACCTCTATTTCAATGAGCTGCCAGCGTCACTGAGGTTCTCCGCTTCCCAGTAAATTATATTATTGTTGCCACAGGACATCAACTCCTTATGACTCATAAGGAACTTTGCAATATACCTGTGCTCATTAGCTACCACCAGCTGAGTTGTATGCGCACCAAGGATTGTTTTCAATTTTGTGTACTTTCTATTATAATTATTCAATTTAATCAAATATTATGTAAAATGATGACTGAATGAATAGAGTTTCTATGAACATTAAGTTGAAATCTTTGGAAAGACTCAATAAACCTGAGTTCCTAAAAAAAGAAAAACATAATTGAATTGAATTAAATATGAGCAATACAGCTATAAAATAATGGGAAAAATAATACAACAGTGAAAGAATTCTGAATTAAATTGCTACACAACTTACACAGCCATAAGAAAGGATAGATTGTTCCATTTGAGACAACATGGAGAGACCTAGAGGGCATTACGGAAAGTGAAATAAGTCAGACAGAGAATATGGTACAAATACCATATGATTTCCCTCATAAATGGAATCTAAAAAAATGAATAAACAAAAAGCAGAATCAGACCTATAAATACAGAGAAAACCTGATGGTTGCCAGAGAGGAGGAGGTGAGGGGTTGGTCAAGATGGGTGAAGGGACGAGGAAGATACAGGTCTCCCAACTACGGAATGAGTAAGTCATAAAACCCAGAGCATAAGGAATACAGTCAGTGATATTGTAACAGTGATGTAATGGGATAGATGGTGTCTACACTTGGGGTGAACATAGCATAATGTATAAACTTGTCAAATCACTAAGTTGTACACCTGAAACTATGCAACATTGTGTGTCAGCTATACTCAAATTAAAAAAAAAAAAATGCTGCACAACTTTCTTGCTCAACTTGCAAGGGTTTGTTTTTAGAAAGAAGGAAAATCCAATCTGTTCCACCTGGTCCTACATCATCTAATTAGTGAGTGAACTTATATACTAATAAAGTTTAAATAAATATGTATAATTTTTTAAAATAGTTCCCATTTGTACACCTTTCTCAATTTTCTGCGACTACTGTGGCCTGCTCGTTTCAGCTTCCACTGCACTTGGGAGTTAAAACGTATTGGGAACAATAGTGTTTTGAAATTTTTAGAACGAAGATAGAAAAAGAATAAGAGTTACTGAAATGCTGTTTATTTTGGACTGGTCATAAAGAAATAAAAGTTAGTGGAAACATTTAACCAGTTATCAATTTAAAAAAATCTTCTAGAATCTTGACTTCTCCACCTATCGTGAAATAGAGGGGAGATCAGAAATTGCCCCAGAAAATGATAACATACACACATTCTCTCTCATCAAATATTGATACAAACAAAGGGAACCTTCTTAAGGTGTTCCAAATTCTTCTGATACGTCGTCACCGGTCTGGGAGGCAGAGTCTGGACGTGCGGTGTATACGTGAGCCAGACTGTCCTTACTGAGGTGGACCGAATACAGAGACCTATGTAGTCATGGAAACTATGAGCTAGGGGGTGTTTCCAGGACTGATGGAAACTTTGCTTCGAACTTTATTTTTTTTACTAGCCATTGTTTGTTAACAGCTTTACATGTCTATAAAAACAAAGGCTAAAAATATTTTTACACTCATAACAGTGCTAACCATCGACAGCTTTCCATCCAACAGTTAGTTTCACTCCCCAAATACATGTTCGTTGCCACACCTGACCCTCCTTGACTTTCAAGCAGTTTTAGAAACTACACCACACAGCCTGCTGTGCTGTCCAACCTCCTTATTTTTCTTGTTCCTTCCCTTGTTTACAAGAATTTTTGTGGGTACATTCTCCTTCTTTATACTTCTTTTTTTTTTTAAGATTGTATTTATTTATTGACAGAGAGAGAGACAGCCAGTGAGAGAGGGAACACAAACAGGGGGAGTGGGAGAGGAAGAAGCAGGCTCATAGCGGAGGAGCCTGATGTGGGGCCTGATCCCAGAACGCCGGGATCACGCCCTGAGCCGAAGGCAGACGCTTAACGACTGAGCCACCCAGGCGCCCCTCCTTCTTTATACTTCTTGACAGTATCTCTTCCTCTAATTAAAATGCATGCTGCTTTGCCTCGAAGAAAGCTATTGACAACTGATAAAGAAAAGAGGTTTAGAGCTAACACTACAAAGGCAATCATATTGCAAAAAGAAATGAATCAAATCAATGTGTCGTCCACCTTAAACTTACCCAGTGTTGTATGTCAGATGTACTTCAATAAAAATAGGAAAGAGGTTGCACTGAAGGACTGGGAGAAATAATATGTCGGCAGGCATTTAGAGGACGATGAGTATTTAGTCTGCTGAGGGAGGATAAAGCTGAAAAGGGAATTTGAGGGCCAAGTTACATTCAAACAAATTCTACTCTAATGAGAAGTTCCTCCAATTGCATATACTTTAAAAGTATGAGTAATTGTAATTGTATCAAAAATTATGTTCCTTGATAAATATAAATGGAACAAGTCTTTTCTTCATAGTCAAGCACTAAGAAGCAATGTTGAAAGTGAAGATAAACACACATCCGGTGTTCAGGCAAGTTCAACTCAGGTCAAGTTCCAAGATAAGTGAAATCAATTGATTTAACTGGTAAGTTCTAATTTCTCTTCTCAATATTTCTTGTTGCTTCTCACATTTTAAAGGAGGCTCTGGCTCTAGGCCTGGATCCCTTCAGTGTTTCTTCGTTTCAACTCTGCAATATGTGGGGTTTGGGCATTTTTCTCCATGAAGTAGAATAGAAAACTCTATGGAAAATAAATGTTGTGGATCTAAAAGAAACAAAGCGAAACAAAACAAAACTTGTATCATAGAGTTAGTAATACCACCCAGTATCCTTTAACTTCAACCTGAAATGGATCAGTTCTTGATTTCCACAAAATCTTATAACCAGTGGACGTACCTTCTCAAAGAGGAGAGGCCTGAGGATTTGCGGGATTTCTAAAGACCGTGACTTCTTAGGGACAGAGCTTGAGACCAACTCATGAAGGCAATCTCCACATAGGTCATAGAGGTTAGACGACAGTAAATGCCCTGTAGTTTCTTTTTGGTATCCACTTTCCAGACCATTATTTAAAAACCTTAACTGGCTATTGTTTTTATTGTGGAAAAGGGAATATGTTTGATTTGAATTTTTAATTTTGGTTTTTCAGCTTTTTCCTGTTTCGTTTCATCATTCTGTTGATCCATCAATCACAGCCATCCAGAAAAGGCCGGGGAGATGGGAAAACAGTGTAGAAGTCTGCTCAACGCCCAGAGGACTCTGGCCTTCGGTTTGAAATAATCACCAATGTCTTTGTAGAGCTCAGGTCAAATGTCACCTCTTCCGAGAAACTTTCCCTGACCTGCCTGTCTAAACAGCACAACCCACGCCAAATCTCGTCACTCGCCAACTCCTTGTGCTACTTGAGTTTTCTTCACAACATTATTGCCATATAAAATAATAGTTTCTATTTACTCATTTAACATTATAATCATAGCTAACTTACTGAGCTCTCAATATGGACCAGGGACTGTTTTCAAAGTTTGACATGTACTAAATTATTCGAGCCTCATATATTACTGTGAAGTAAAAACCAAAGTTTTCCTTTTTTAAGAGATAGAAACAAGCACCAGAAGGTTAAAAAACTTGCCCAAGGTCATACAGGCAGAGCTGATCTCCTTCCAGAAAGTCTGGCTCCAGAGCCTGGCTCCCCACTGGAGAGTTACCTAACCTCCATAAGGGCAGGAATTTTGTTTATTTTTTCCACTGTTAGTTTCTTGTGTACCTAGCACAGAGGTTATTCGATCAATATTGTGTTTTTACAATAAGTGAGGGAGTGATTGAATTAGACGGTGAAAGTGTGAGTATAGAGGAATTAGAAAATAAGTTCATTCCATATAACATGTCACACCCAGATTGGTAGCATTCCAGAAAATTCAAAGTAGCAAAGACAGCCAGGGTCTGGATATAGGTAATTAGTTAAATGCAACAGGGGAACTGACTTTGTTCTGAACTTTTAAAATCACTTCACTCATCTTGATCTGGAAGGATTTTCATGTTGAAGACTTTCTCCCTGCAGCAGTTAGTATCTCTAATCATTTTGAGCCTTTCTGATAAAATGAGCGTTCCAAGGTCGTAAGTGTTTGAATTTTTCGGTATGGCCTTTATTTGTAACCATAGAGGAGGAAAGCCTACATCAAAATCCTGTTTCTCACATAAAGTAATATTATTCCTGTGTCAAAAAGATCTGAGTGAATGGTTGATTAAAATGCTGGAAGAGGTGCTGTGGGTGAAAAGTGCTAAAACCATCGCACGCTGTGCTAAGAGACACTATTCTTAGGAGGAGGTACAATTTCCATTTAAAATTATTGGTGATGGTTTATGTGCATAATTTGAAGGGCAAGCTAAAGGACAAAGCAAGAAAGTTTTGGAATAAAACGAACTCGCATATATTTTAGTTTTACGTCTGCTTCAAAGGGGAATGGGAAGTCAGATTGCAAGTTCTTGCTCTAATTTTTGTAGGCAGAGCCGGGTTTGACGACTGATGTTTAGATGAAGCCTGTGCATGTATATGACATATTTTGAACTGCAAGCCTTAAAGTAATGATTTTCTTTCAAATGTTTCACATAATGCTGTCATATTTGGGGAAATTATCATCTTTGGAAGACTGGTAGAACTGGGGGCTCGCGCCAATTTCAGCCTTTGAAACATTACTTCTACTAGAAAACTTCTGTAGAACAAAAATGAGTCAGCTTATGAAAAGCAGAGCTATGCATATTGAAGTCAGAAGGAGAACCAAACAGCCCATCTGCTCACTCCTTCCCTTTTCTGTGGCCTCCGCAGATCTTCAAGACACCATGAACAGGCCTCAGTGCACAAGCAGGGTAGACTAGCAACCATTCTCCAACATGGAAATGTTTATGAAGCATAAAATCACACAAATATCTTTTAATGTGTTCCTATCCTGAGAGCACAAAAGCTGATTTGTGTGAAGTACATCCAAGACAAAATCATTTTTCTTATCATTGACCACCAAAAGATTTCTAAAACCCCACCGAACTCTCTGTCCTGTAAAAGAACATGTCCTTTGGAGCCAGAACAATCTATGATTGGCGCTGACCTTTGGTGCAGGACCTGACACATATTACATACTCGATAAACTCGATTCTGTTAATATCTGCTTCCAAAATCACCTCATCTGCATGCAGATCTTCCCTCTGTCCCTTCGTGCTCACATCTGTTCCTTATGAATCACTCCCACATTCCTGCCTTCACCTTCTGCGAGTTCCATGGTCTTTGCCTTGATTCTGTTTACATGAGCTCCTCGCCACTGTCACCAGAAAGTACACAACGCAGCACCTCCCCACTTCCGTTCAGAGTAATACTATATAGAAAGAGGCAGGTGCTTGCATTTCTTATCTTCTACTGAATTGGCACGTTTGATTCTCTTCCTTTCTTTGCGAGTGAATGTGTAGGCCATCTGATACGGACATTATACTCTTTCAGAGCCCTTACCACTGCTGCAATGACTATCAAGCCTGTCCTCTCTCCCTTTCACAAAACATGCTTTCCTCACGTTGCTTAGCTGTATAATATTTAATAATTATCTTTCCCCTCAACTAAACTGTTTGGTCTATGAGGAAAAAGAGCTTGTGGCAACGTGGTGCCTCCTGGAGTGGGGCAAAATGTGGCCCATGTCTGTCTCACTTACCGTTTTGTTGTGGATAAAGTAGTTATTCAATAAACATTTGTTGAATAAAGAAGTGAATGAATGCATGAATATCTTTCTGCTCTAAAAAAAGTATTAAATAATTCAAACTACTCTCTGAAATCTCCAAATAAATATCCTCCTTGAGTGAAGTCTTCCGATAATTCCTAGTTGTCCCAGAATGTATTAAAATTCGTCAAAAACCTTACATAGCTTTTGAAAGAACATGTAGGGATAATATTAATAATAATAGTAACTGATATTTATATCTTATTTTATATTTTCCAAAGCATTTTTACAAACATGACCTTTTCTAATCTTCAAATAATCCTGTGAGGTAGATATACAATCATTTTATTTTTAGATGAGAAAATTGAGGCTTAGAGAGTATAACATACTTACCTTTGATCTCTATCTGGCCGATAAGTGGCTGGGTAATTCTAGAAGATAGATTTCTCATTCTAAATCCTGTATCTTTTCATTATATTAACCTAAGATTTTGACTTAAAACAAATAACATTAATATAATAAGATAGGATAGAATAAAATAGAATTATAAGATCTCATAAAATTAATAGAAGATAGAAACTCAATGAAAAATTTACATATTTATTAATTCAACATGTTTTTATTGAGTTTCAACACATACTGGTCACTCATTAACATGCTGGGAATACAGAGTGAAAAACACAAAAAAGGACCCTGTCCTCATGAATCTTATATTCTAATGAAAAAAGAGCAACTAATATATGCCAAACAGAAGATTAAAAATGGACAAATATACTCCTAGCCTAGTGTTCATGCATATGAATAAATATGAATAATATGAATAGATAAATAACAATGAACAGGTGCTGAGAAAAAAGAATACCAGCATAAAATGGGCAGTAAAAAAATAAGTTTTAAAAAGAGAGAGACATAGAGACAGGAAGGGTGAGAAAGAGCTTCACCAGCACAATCCTAGATCCACTGAGAACTGCAGTTACAGTGAATGGGACCACAAAATGTATACTCTTTTTTTTTTTTTTAAAGTAGGCTCCACACTGGGGGTGAAGCACAATGTGTGGCTTGAACTCACGACCCCAAGATCAAGACCTGAGTTGAGATGAAGAGTCAGATACCGAACTGACTGAGCCCCCCAGGTGCCCCACAAAATGTATATTTTTAACAATTTCCCCCAAGTGATCATTTTTCAATCACTGCACTGGGTAAAAAATCCTAAATATGAGCTCAAATAGCAATGAAGTTAAATAGTACTCAAGTTCAAGATTAGAGGATTAAAAGAATTAGAAGTGCTGAATTCTTTAAGTTAGGTCTTGAGTTCCTAGCATATGTTTACTTCGGCTAAGTAACATAACGACTTTATGGCTCCATTTCCTCAGTTTTTCCAGTGTTTATAAAGTCTTTATTATTTGACACAAAATAATCCTATTTATGGCTCTCATTTTATAATGGTATTGGCTAATACTGAAATAAATTGCCACTGTAAATAGAACCCATTGCATTTTAAACTAAACACCTCATTCATTCTAGATTAGCATTAACTTATACATTTTATGTGGCAGATTAAACTAGTAGCCCAATTTTTCATTTCTCTGTAATAGGAATATCTTGCCATATACTTGCTGTGGTATTATGGAAGGCAAGCTATACTTTCCCAAAACAGGTCTATCTTGACCACAGGCTCGTAATGTGATTGAGTCCTCTGGCTTGCCCTGTTACACTTTTGCCATTGTCTTGAGAGTGACCTGCTTTGTGGAACCCACTGACCCCACCTGAATGAGAAAGTGGGGCAGACAGAAAACCAACCAAATCAAGCCCAGCAGTCTTGGCCTACAATTAGCACACCCCAGCCAGTTTGCAGACAAGTGAGTGAGAAATAAGTGCGTATTTTTCATGTCACCAATATTGTTTGTTGTTTGGCATTGTTTTGACCATAGCTGATGAACAAAATGTAATTCTGTCCTGCAGTGTAATGCAGACTTATTCTTGCTCAGTGTTCTATCTTTTAAACGTCTGCTCGTATTTTCTTAACTACTTTCCTAGTAAGAGAACTCCAGAAGAAAAGGAACCAGTTTCAAAAATACATTTGTGCACTCTGCTAGTGTTCAATTAAGAGTAAATTAATGTCATTCATGGGTCTTCATTCCATAGTTCAGTAGTGCCTGGGTTCTACTTAACGTTTAAATAAATCTAAAAGAAAACTGACTGTTGTGTTTCATTTTGTTTTCTTCTCTACCCCATCCCAATCCCAGTCTTCTATTTGCAAGCAAAAAGTATGATTTTTTTCACCCTCGCTTCTTCTTTCATGCCCTGAAAATAGGAAGGGAAAAAAGTGCTTGTATCCAAATCACATACTACTTGTTGCACCTACTAATTTACACAACGGTTGAGTTTTGAGTTAAATAAATATTGTTTAAGAGCCAAAATAAAATCCATCATTTGGCATCAAATTAATGCCTGACTGCTACTCCACTAAAACTTTGGGTTCCCTTTCTCCACGAGCTTCGGCTAGCATTCAAAAACTGTCATTTGTGGTGACAATGGTATTCTACACTGGGCCACCACTCTTTCCATTTTTGATATTCAGCCCTTTTATGATCCATTGCCTCATGAACTTGGGAGAGACTAAGCCAGAGGGGCAGGGTGAGAGGGAGAAAGACGGAGATAATTTAGACCGTGAAAATCAAATATAACAAAGAAATACCCAACAGCAAGTGAATTACCCTCCCTTATCTTCCTCATTCCATACTTAATGATAGCAAACGACTAAATGAGATTGTATCAAGTTTACAGATTTTAATCTCAAATGTTTTAATAATATTTCCTTATATTTGCTAAATAAAATCCTCTGAAGGTTGTTCATCTATTTGCAAGTTTATATATAGTTAAAGTTCATCATTAATGTTTTAAGATATTGCCTGACCATGAGAGCATGGACTCCCAAAACACTGGCTACCAAAAAAAAAAAAAAAAAAGAAAGAAAGAAAAGAAAAAAGAAGTAAACAAACAACAAATCTACTTCAGACTCAAACTAAGGATTGCTTGTCAGAGAGTTAACAAAGATAGAAAACAAATTTTAATATAAAGGACATGGAAAATAATAAGAGTGATCATCTTAGGATATATGTTTATTTCTATGACTGCCCATATCTTGAAGATTGGGTATAAAAATCCTTCACGTTGCCCTGTGAGAATGTGAGTACACTGTGAGCTGATTGATTAAATAATACCAGGAGCTATTGTATCTGCGTTCTAAATAGGTTTTCCCAGCAAATGTTCTGTATATATAACTGGAAAACTTCCAGAAGCCTTCGGAAGAGGGGAGAATTTATTAAACAAGCCCAAGTCTTGATCATATTCCCATTTGTCTTTATCTAAATTCAGATATCTGGATCATTGCCAACTACTCCAAACTGAATTTTCTTATGGAAAGGGACCTAAAGGGGACAATTTTAGTGTGAAAATAGTCAACAAATAATTATGGAGCACCCACAAAGTCCAGGTACTGTACTAGGCTCTGGGTACAGAGTAGGGTAAAGTAGAGAACTACATAAGCATGGCCTTTGCTCTCATGAGCACTCTCAATCTAGTGGGAAAGATCAAACTAGAAAGTTAAGAGATATCACATAGGTTACTACCAATACTGAAAAGATCCCTAAAAGAAATAGTGAAGGGGAAATCTTGTTGGCAACTCACCATCATCAAATCCTAAATTGCCAAACATTTTTTGGGTGATTTTCTTAACCCCTGATGGATAGTGAGGTTTTTTACGTATTTGAAATAATTATTGTGATATTTTTATGATTTCCATTATAATTTGTT
Organism: Ursus arctos; assembly: GCF_023065955.2. Lineage (NCBI taxonomy): Eukaryota > Metazoa > Chordata > Mammalia > Carnivora > Ursidae > Ursus > Ursus arctos. The sequence continues at coordinate 14,111,146 of NW_026622775.1, read as the reverse complement.
AGGTGATTTGTCTGCATATAATGTTAATGATAGTACCATTGAAACTTTGTGCTTTGGGGTATGACTTACATCTTTTCAAAATTGTTGATGTTTGTATCTTTCAAAGCCTACAGATGTTGTCCAGGCTGAAATTGGTTTCAAACTTTCTGAAAGCAGAATATTCATGTTTTTGATTACTGGCCAAAAGTATGTTATTTATTTGAAATCGTATGTGCATAAATATATGCTAACTTTATCCCAGGACACTGGTAACTGAATCACCAACTTTTAAAAATGTAGTCGGTTGTTGTTTCTAAAACAACCGAATGATTTTCCCTAATCATCGTGTTGGTAAGGATTGACTTTATTTTCTCTCATCTTTTGAAGTTCTCATGAGGGAAGACAATGTTTTGAAATGCTATCTGGTGATTGTTTATTCCCGGTAATTCTTGCTGCCCTGAAGTGCTCTACCCACTGCATGAGGCATCCTTAACTTCAGGAAGAAGGCAGAGGCCAACCAAAAGCAAAGGTGATACAGTTCAGATGTTGACTTTTTAGGTTACACTTAATGCTCTCCTCACAGATGATAATTTTGAGAATCTAGGCTTTTTAGAAAAAGAAAATAATCTTCTAAATTATGATGATGATGATGATGATGATATAGGGGATTTAAATAGGCACAAGCAGAGACTGTCAAGCGAAGGACAGAGGGTTTTTATCATAAGCCACAGAGTAAGAAAGAAGAATGTATGATTTAGGGATACTTCCCATCTAACAGAAAGGAGAATGTCCTCAGAGCTGGACGGAAAATGCCTAATGGAATTGACAGGGACGCATAGCTTTCTCCCTGTCCATGCATGTGCGCACGTGCCCCTCGCCCCCCATCCCACACCTCACCCCCACCACACACACACACCATTCCTCCTATGGGCTGAAATCCCAAGATACAAGGGGACCCTTTCTCAAAAGACCCAGCACAAAACAAAGTCAGGTGGAGAATGTAGCTGAATCTTAGAAGGTCAAATAACACCAACAATGGTCCACAGGGAATTGCCACCGGCTGGGTGATATGGCCACACTCACTGTGTGATGATCACTGTGAACGGTATTAAACCAGGGGTAAGAGCATGGGTTACACCAGGCATGGAGTCTTCAACAGGGACACTGTGACAACAGCTGACATCCATACAGCAGATTGGACTAGACATCTGGGAGCCAGTCAGGGACAAATATCCTTTCCCGGCCAGAAAAAAATATGTACGCCCAGCCTATCCTGAGCTCAGGCCTTGAGAGGAGGGCAGGTAAAGGGGAAAGGGAGAATGCAGAATTTGACTGAATGTTTACCCATCAGGGAATAACTTTACAAGGTGGAAGGGTCTGAGCTTCCTTGAAATGGTAAGATTAGGTCCTCCCACCATCATCTCCAGAAGATTGAATTCACTTATTAAAAATAATTGAACTTTTGCATCTATGGCTTATAGTATACATGCTTACATCTATTACACTTAAGGCAGTAATTTTACCTTGCTGTCCCTCAGTTCAAGTATAAACACTATAAGGAGGAATGCCAAGGTCTACTTGTAGAGTGCACTCATTCACTTAGATCTTCAAAATATATCTTCCACCAAAACAGCAGTTTGAGTCTGTATTGTTCACAGATGCCTCTCTATTATCTGGAACAGTGCCCCACATATAATGGTTACTCAATTATTTTTTAATAAATAAAATATAAAATTGATTGTTCTGTAATTATTTTATAAAAGAAATCTCTGTAAGATCTAAAGATCTCTAATTTTCAAGATTTTTATGCTGGTACCCTTGGTTTATTCCTGAATTTAATATGAATAGCAGTCTTATGAGAAATAGTAAATTAGAAAGTGCTATGGACTGAATTGCATGCCTGCAAATTTTATATGTTGAAGCCTTAGCCCCCCCATGTGAGTGTATTGGAGATAAGGATTTAAGGAGGTGAAAAGGTTAAATAAGATCATAAAGGCAGAGCCCAGATCCAATAGGACTCGTGTTCTTAGAAGAAGAAGAGGGACCAGGGAAAAGAAATCTGTTGTTTAAGCTGATGGCATTTCGTAATGGCAGCCTAAGCCAACGAAGACAGGAAGTACTTATTTTTCAATACGAAAAATAATCATTGTGACCTATCTAAAATAAAATAGTAAATAGCAAACTTCCTTCATAAGTTTAAAATGTGATCACTTTTGGGGTGCCTGGGTGGCTCAGGTCATGATCCCAGGGTGGAGATCCCCATCCCTGGGATGGAACCAATGGGACCCCCTGCTCAACCAGGAGTCTGCTTCTCCCTCTCCCTTTGCCCCTCCCCTTGCTCATCCTCTCTCTCATTCACTCTCTCTCTCTCTCAAATAAATAAATAAATAAAATCTTTAAATAAAATAAAATAAAATGTGATCACTTTTCAAGCAAATTGCCAAGATCATGTCTACAACTACCCATAATCTGCATCAAGCCAACCTCACTTGGGGCTCTACTGTATATCCAGACTTTGAACTAAAAAATAAAAAAGGCTCACCGTAAAGAAGTTGGTAGCTGACATCCTTGAAATTAACATTTTGGAACTCAAATAGGCATTTAATGGTCAAACACATGTAATACTATAAGTAAACAACTCTAATTTTCAAAGGTATAAAATGTCTAATTAAAAATGCCTTGACCTTGCCTCTTCTTTGCCTTATGATTATGTAAAGTTTCATTTTCATTATTATGCCAATTTCCTACCTTCTCTTCCCACTCCCACTGAGATTTTCTTAAGCCTTTTCTTTTCATGTATTATGAATAAACTCAATGCAGTTGTCTGGGATTTATTCCAAGTAAAGAACAATGAAACTTTAGCTTTTGATTTTTATATTCATAAGTTGTTTTTGGAAAGGGACCATTTGAGAAACACTAGTAGTAATTGCCTGCTATGCAGACTTGTGAAGGATCAGTACCCACAATTGCAATTCACTTGAAAGTAAAGCACCAGGAGCCCACAAAATGCTTTCAGTCTAGTGCCAAACCTAAATTTCATTCTCTGGAAAGAACTGTTCCTTCCACTGGAAAAGACAGATACCAAACTGAGAAGTCTTTTCTGTGTTTGTTTTGGGAATGGCTTAGTCATTGGGCCCTAAGTAAAATAATTGCATTGGGAAGGGAAATGAGGGATGGGGCATACTGATATTAATTTACACAACTGAAATGTTTTAAAATATAGGTTATATTGCAGTAACGAACTGTCTTAAAATCTCAGTAGCTTACGAAAAGAGTTTATTTCTTGCTTGTGGAATTTATCATGCGTAAACTGCATTTTCACTCTTCATCTTCGTACAAGAAACCAGGATGATGAAACAGCCTCTTTCTACATTTTCCTGATTATCACAGCACAGGGGAAAGAAGAAATGGCGAACTGCACATTGACTCAAAATTTATGCTCAGAAGTGACACATGTTACTTCTGTTCATTTTTATTGGCCAAAGCAAGTCACACTGCCAAGTCTGATGTCAGTGTGTCAGGAAAATACAATCCTCCCTTTAGGAGGAGTTTCATTTATCTGGAAACAATAACACAACTAACCACAACACCTTCCTATACAACTGAATTCCAAATGATGATAGATTCATTGATAAGCAAATATAAATTTTTATTTAATACTTTTCTACCAGAAGGAGGATGAGGAGGAAGGTGTCATCTACTCTATTTTTATTAACTGCCGGGCTCAATGAAAGGAATTTTACATGTGTTACTTCATTTTAATTTAAGACGTTGGTACATAATTATCCCCATTTTAAAGATGAAGTTAGTGAGGCTTAGTGACATTAACTTGTTCTGGACTGCAGACATAATAAGTGATGATGTAGAACGGACTCGAAGCCATTATGCACACTAACAGTAGTAACTTGTTGGTTTATATGTGTGCTTGAACTTGTTCTCGAAGCTACTTTACAATTTCTTTATTTTTTCTTTATAAACTAGATTATCTCAAGGTACGATGACAAAGGTCCTTTGAAAAAACACCTATCTAAGGGAGACAGCAGCACACCTGAGAATCAGTGGAGAATTAGTCATCTCAAGTAAGCTTAGCAGCACTGTACTGTCAAGTGGGGACCTGTCCATATAGATCATGAAGGGGCCCAGGGTAATGGAAAGTTTATAAATGACCAGGGGACAATTATTCCTAACATGTGAGGTCTGATCCTTTAAAACTGTGCAAAACTAATTTTATTATTGCTAACATTTTTAATTTGTTTATTTGACTTTGGGGAAGGATGAATACATGCAAGAGAGAGGAAGTGGTGTGTCTTGATAGTCTTCTGAATTAAGAAATTAATTTGAGGGGCGCCTGGCTGGCTCAGTTGGTAGAGCATGTGACTCGATCTCAGGGTCATGAGTTTGAGCCCCATGCTGGGGTAGAGTTCACTTAAAAAATAATAAATTAATTTGATTTAGTCTGTTGGCAACTACAAAATATAATAAATTAAAATAATAAATTAATTTGATTAAATCTATTGGCAACTATGAAAAAAACTCACAGCAATCCAAGTTTTCTTTGTAGATTTGAAGAGTCCCCAAGAGGCATATGACAGGGGCTACCATCTGTGTCCTTGAAGTGATGGTGGTGGCAGCATTCTGTTTACACACATAGAGCTAATACCAAGGCTTAACCCATCAAGCCAATGATCCAGTCTGAAAACTGCATAAATGCTCCTGAAATGCTTCTCATCAATAAATCCACAGGGAATTGCTTAGTTGTTTGGTTGAGTTTGGATTTGCTTGGAACACCTTAAGGAGCCACTTCTTTCTTCCTTTCTACTTTATTTTGTCCAATTTGTTCTGACCATGGAAAACAAGTGCAAAAGACTCTCCCACTGACTGTTACCTTTTTCCCAGGCCATCTCAAAATTTTATGTTCCGATTATTTTTAACAAAGCAGGTGCTCCTGGTTCAGCATCTGACTCTTTATTTCGGCTCCCATCATGATCTCAGGGTCGTGAGATCAAACCCCCCATCGAACTCTGTGCTCAGTGGGGAGTCTGCTTGATATTCTCTCTCTCCCTCTGCCCCTCCCCCCACGCTCTCTCTCTCTCTCTCTCTCTCTCTAAAAATAAATAAATAAAATCTTTAAAACAAAACAAAAAAATCAGGGGCTTCTTGGAACTTCTGAGACCTTTATAAACATTTGAAGCAGAATATAGAGTGGTCTCACCTCCTTCCTTAGTCTTTCTTATGACTGGAATTTTCCACTTGTATTACAGATTTTTACTATTAATGTTCTCTATTGTTTTTAAATAAAGGTTGTGTATGAATGTGGGGATCCAATGTTCTTGTCACAGATATAAATTATATACATAAACAACATAATAAATAAATAATAACAAATGATCTTTATAGTAACCAAGGTTGCTTATCTCTAACTTAAGTGTCAGTGTACATTAGTTGTTAAAATTTGCAGTGCTTCCTCAGTCTGTGCAGGGAATGTTTTTCATCTGGGCTCTCACATGCTGACCTACTTACTATCTTTGGCATGTCCTCTGCTTCTTGTTGTTGACCACTGACCACCTATTATAAATCTACTGGTACCGGTGGACTAAAAGGCACCTAGTACTCCAGACTTAGAAAGTGTTTTACTAATCTCACCTTCCATGATTCAGTCTAAAGAGGACTGAAAATTATGCTTCCTTCCCTGTCCCAAAAGATGCTTTCATGTACATTCATGGCTTTAAATCACTGAAGTGCAGATAAGTACATATAGTCTTCAGTTAAATAAAAGAACTAAAGGATCAAGTGTATTAGGGTTCTTCAGAAAAACACAATCAATAGGACATATATACATATATTTCATATATGGAGATTTATTATGAAGGATTGGTTCACATAATTGTGAAGGCCAAGAAGTCCCATGACCTGCTATCTGCAAGCAAGAGACTCAGAAAAGTCGGTGGTGTAGTTCCAGTCCATTTCCAGAGGCTTGAGAACCAGGATTGCTAATGGTGGAAATCCTGGTCCAAGGGCAAGAGAAGACCAATGTCCAGGCCAAGCAGAAAAACAGAAAGAAAAAGGGGTGAATTCCTATTCCCTCCAGTTCTATTCAAGTCCTCAACAGATTGAATGATCCCTCCCCACACTGGGGAGTGAATCTACTTTCCTAAACCTACTTATTCAAATGCTGGTCTTACCCAATACCAGTCTTAGAGACACACCAGAAATAATGTGTTACCTGGGCTTCCCATGGTGCAGTCAAGTTAATACATAAAATTAACCATCACATCAAGTAACCTAAAATAATCATTCAAAAGTGGGAGTGTCTAAGTCCATAAGAAAATACATTTACTATAATTGCTGAGCTTTTTTTAAATTCTAGCATATATTGCTGACTAATCTAAGATTAGTCACTTTCCAAAGCTAATGTTCTCTGTAAAGTCAGATAAAATTTAAAAAATAAAATAAAACTATTTTGAATATTTATTTCCTAAGAAAAGCCATGATCATCAAAAAGAATGTCTCCTTAAAAATGGAATGAAAAAACTTTTCTTTTTGAAGATTTTATTTTTTTATTCGAGAGAGAGTGCACGAGTGTGGCGTGGATCAGGAAGAAGGGGCAGAGAGAGAGGGCAAAGTAGACTTTCCTGCTGAGCAGGGTGTCTGGCACGGGGCTCGATCCCAAGACCCTGGGATCATGACCTGAGCCAAAGGCAGACGCTTGACCAACTGAGCCACCCAAGCACACCTTGATTTTTTTTTGAATTTTTTAATGTCAAGAGTTTTATAGAATGTGAAGTGAGTCATTATTTCATTTATGTCATTTATTACTATGAACAAATATTTCATTTATATGAAAACCCAAAATTCAGTGGAAGAAATTTTGTAACAGTGAGAATTTTGAGAATCAATATTCATTTTTCATTTCCTCGTGCATTATATCCATGCAAATACATAAAGCAACTTGTTTTAATCAACATTAGATCTTTATTTGTATGGGTGGATATCATTGAAATAAAGATACAAAATGCTTTTGACTAAGTTCTTTTATTAAGATTCAAAAATATAATGTTTTTAAGAGAAATACAGTAAGTTGAAAATATGTTTTTAGATGTGAATATTCTTGTGAATTTTATACACTCCTTTCAACAATCCTATATAATTGTACAATAAGACTAAAGTGATAAGTGGGGTGGAAAATTGGAAACCTCCAGATTTCAAATATTTTGTTTCATCTTAGGCTATAGCTCAGAAACCATGATCATTATTGTTTGAAAAGGAATGCAAACAGAATGTTTTTTAAATGAGAGAAAAGATATTATTGATGCTAGTTGCAAGTATAATTTATTGTACATATAACTAAATGCTATCAAAAGATTCACTTTCTATGTATAATTCTTTAATAAAGAATTTCATAGACTTCAGGTTTCTAAATAGGTCAAAGAAAATCTTACTGTGGTCCTTTCCCTCCAAAACACAAAGTCAACTCCACATTATAATTTTTCTTTGAGTAAAACTTGGGGTTCAGAATTATCTCAGGATTGATGGTAAATTTATTTAAGAAATTTTCTAACAATTTCAACCAATCTTTAGTAGGTCTAATTTGGTCCTTATTGAAATTAACTTATCCTTTATCTCTAAAATGAAGAGACTTTAAGAGAAACCAAGTAGTCTTTTTAATTTTTGAAAAATGTTTGACTTATTTGTTGCCTCATAGTTGCCTCATTACTTTAGGCAACTAACAGATACAGACATGAACAGCTTAAGAAGAAGGACGACTTAGGGGCGCCTGGGTGGCACAGCGGTTAAGCGTCTGCCTTCGGCTCAGGGCGTGATCCCAGCGTTATGGGATCGAGCCCCACATCAGGCTCCTCCGCTATGAGCCTGCTTCTTCCTCTCCCACTCCCCCTGCTTGTGTTCCCTCTCTCGCTGGCTGTCTCTATCTCTGTCAAATAAATAAATAAAATCTTAAAAAAAAAGAAGAAGAAGAAGGATGACTGCTCTCGATATATCTAAACAACAAATGAAATAAGGCTATCGTATGCAGGACTCCAAGAAACACAATAATAACTGACAAATCACAAATTCCCCTAGTGGAAGATATCTGAGATCACTAGAAACAACTGAATCAGAAAAACTGGAACGGCCTGTCATACCTCAGAAAGCAGAGAACAGACCCGTGTAAACAGAGTGCCCACTGACAGCAGAATGACAAACGGGACTTTTCATGACGTTTTGTGACGTCAACAATCCTGCATCAGGACTTGGATGTTCATCTCCAACTTCCCCCCTGCGCAAACATGCGCACACATATACATCCTCACGCTCCTGCACTCAACTAGATCTGTCCAAGCAGCCCTTCTACAGTCAGGTATCTTTAAATAAATTAGACCGAACAAGACAACTTAGAAATGCCCTGAACTCACCAAAAGCAATTGCTTGTCTACCTTCTATCTAAATATAGAATAAATGTTTCCTAGGGATTCTCCTGATATCTTAATGACAACTTTCTGATAAGTCACTAGTGAGAAAAAATCTTTATTGATTCATATTTCATAACTATGAAACTCAACCCTACCGTAGAAATACAGAAATTAACTCATTTTGCAAAGAAGGATGCCAAGTCGCAAGCTTGCAAAAATTTAATTAATGAAGCAAATGAACAAATGGCCTAAATCTCTGGAATTGCTGAAATTGGATTTTTAAAGAACCTAGCATCTAGTTTCATGTACCACACAAGGTTAAATAATTCATATTATTTGATAACACTTGCTTTCTAGAATTTTTCTAATTGTTCAAACCATTTCACTGAAGTGAGTTGCATACTTTGTAATCAAGTAAGATAAAAATGTGATGCTTTTGGAGGAAGTGAACAAAACAAAATCAGAGAACAAGATATCTTCTAGTGCAAGATGACACTTACCTGAGTCTCACTCCCTCTGTTGTTGTTGTTGTTGTTGTTGTTTTCAAGATTTTATTTTTAAGTAATCTCTATACTCAATATGGGGCCCAGACTCACAACCCCGAGATCAAGAGTCGCAAGCTCCACCGACTGAACCACCCGAGCGCCCCCTCTCACTCCCTGTTTTTAAGTGAACTCATGTTACAAATAATTCACATCCTAGTCTTCAAGTATTTTACTTTCTATTTTGTGTCTGGTGGTATCTGAACACATCCGGAAGAGAAGGTCTATGGGAGCATTGACCCTACTAGAGGTTTCTTATATGTGCGGCATAGTTTGGGAATTGAGCAACAGGCTGCTGTGGGGGAGGTGGCAGAGGGATTGGGGATGCCAGGCTGATGTGGAGAGGCAAGATACTGCCAGGCGGGAAGGCAAGGGAAAGGTAGAACTAGTGAAGATGTGCTCAGCGGTCCTGGGCTAAAGGCTACTAAAAGGTTCAGTGTAAAGAGTGACTACCTTGGAATCACTAAGCCTCTTTCCATTACTCAGCTACCGTCAAACACGGTAATAGACAGGGACTCAGTGGATGGAGGACTGCTCCCAGGTCACCAAAATCCTATATTGGCCACCAATATTTTGTTCTCATTTCAAGTTTAGGTCAACAATGGCTAAGTAACTGTCATGTACAATGCATGAGGTTAGGTGTATGGGGGAGTCAAAAATGAATAAGCCACAATCCTCCCCTTGAGAAATTTTTGACGTGAGAATCTGAGAAAAAACGAGAAAGAAACATTTCTACAGCATTTACTATTTACAAAGCACAGAATTCAAATGCATCCTCTTACTTAAGCCTCATAACAACCTTGTGAAACATCTCAGGTAATTTTCATCCCATCTTATTGATGGTTCAAAGAGGTTCCAGGAGGTTAAGAGAATCTCCTAGCATTTAAAAATTATTTAAAGGACGAACCAGAGCGAGGGTCTAGATTATCTAAAATTAGAATTAAATGTTGACCATTGCTTCACCCGCCAAGATGTGTGTATGTGTAAGTGTGTGTGGTTAGTACACCATTTCTCTTCCTTTCTATGGAAACATTCATGAAAATATAGAGACACTGCAGTTTCAATTGTAGGAAAACCAAAATTAATGATCTGAAATTCTCCATATTGTAAAGGGATTTTAACTTACCCGAGGTGAGGCTTTAAAACAGAGAGAACTTGCCACTCACCCGAGGATATCCTTAGCTAAAATACTCAGAGCTCAGTACCTAGTAAGTTTCAAGGCAGTAACCCCACACAACCTCTTTCCACATTTTATAGGGGTAAATGCTTTTTGAAGTTTCCATACCATGTAATATCTCTAGCATTTCGCATGAGCATGTTTGTTTCTACCTGCCCCCAGTGTAACACATCCCCTTTGGGTACATTTCTTTCTCCATCTACCCACTCTGCAGCCAACATTCTCTATAAAGTAACACAGCTAGAACTCAAAGTGAACAGTTCGAACTGATGATGTAGGGACTTTCTTAGGACATTAGAATTGTGCTGGAAAAGGGAGGGACATGAAAAGCCAAGAGAACAACATATCTGGAGATTGCAGTTTTTCATGCACGGCCTCGAGAAGGAAAGTTCAATAAACTGCTTCAAATTGTCCTTATTCAACAAATGTTTATTTGGTCTTAGGGTCACTTGGTGCCCTGTGACCAGCTCTTCAGTCTCTATAAGAACCTAGCAGCAAGCCGAGAGCCATTTTTCAATACATGTTTGACAAAAAGGAAATGGGGTTCTTCCACACCTCTAGAATTCCCCACCGTGATTGTCGCTGGGGCGCGCTGGAGACTCCGCTCAGCACAGTGATCTGCTGCACGCTTCGAAGCATCACTGTGTCACCTGCCCAGGAAAGCGGCTTAGACTCCGGCTACAGAGCTCCCTCTGGGGTTCACTGAAATGGGCAGCTCTATGAGTGACCCTGTCAATGGGCCGAAGCAGCATTTGCAAATATGGCATATTTGATCTCCAAACTGAAAGATGCCACAAGCATTGTGCCTCTCTCCTAAAGGTGGGTGTTCTCAGGGAGGGTAACTTACCATTCCCGCTGGAAAGGCTATGGACATGCTGCAGACCGCGGAGCTCTGAGGGCTTTTATGTGGCACACCCATCTCTGCAGAGGCCAAACAAGCGTGTTAAACTGAGATTTGATAGGAACCCACATCTATGGCTCTTTCAGGTGCCGCTTCCCTCAGCTCTTCCCTTAGAGATACAGGGTTGCTTTGATATACAGTTTTAGTGGGTTGGAGTGGGTGCAGGGAGTTAACCCCCTTCCCGTTTGATAGTCCTCACCCTTTGGGCCAGTGAGCCAATAGATACCACTCCACGACTCTGCTACTTTAACTCTGCATTCTCTCCAATAGAGCCCCTGTAAAAGAAATTGTGGCCAATAGACTACTGATTATACAACTCCCTTAAATCCCTCCTCTGGTGAACCATGGTGGCATTTCATTTTCCCAGGGGTTTGAGTAGGTTCAGAGCCAGTGTTTAATACCATCCTAGTATTTTGAGTGTAACTCTTTTCCCAGTATATAAAGTCATTATAAATGGCCACAGGTTTCCTTGAGAATGACTGGAAAGAGGAGAAGAGGGAACTTTAGGAGGAATTTTAGAATACAAACTCATGACACTATTGCAGTGTCTTTTCTTCAAGGAATCCATCCTTTCTACTATTTAAAGGACTTTGAGTCTGGGAACAAACTCAGGTCAGGAAATTAGATGAGAACCATAACTCTTTATTGTTGACTTAGGTCTGTGTTCCCTAAATTTAGTGGGGATTTTTTTTACGTTTTTGTTTAAATTCCAGTTAGTTAACATACAGTGTAATATTTGTTTCAGGTGTAAAATAGAGTGACCATACAACAGGTGCACTCCTTAATCCCTATCACCTATTTAACCCATCTCCCCACCCACCTCCACTCTAGTTACCATCAGTTTGTTCTCTATAATTAAGAATCTGTTTCTTGGTTTGCCCCCCCCTCTGTTTTTTTCCCCTTTTCTCATTCGTTTTGTTTCTTAAATTCCACATGTGAATGAAATCATATGGTATTTGTCTTTCTCTAATTGACTTATTTCACTTAGCTTAATACTGTCTAGCTCCCTCCATGTCATTGCAAATGGCAAGATTTCATTCTTTCCATGGTTGAGTAATATTCCATATATATATACATATATATATATATATGTATATATATATTCACATCTTCCTTATCCATTCTTCAGTCGATGGATAGTTGTGCTATTTCCATAATTTAGCTATTATAGATAATGCTGCTATAAACATCGGGGTGCATGCATCCCTTTGAATTAGTATTTTTGTATTTTTTCAGTAATACCTAGCACTGCAATTGCTGGGTCATAAGGTAGTTCTATTTTTAATTTTTTGAGGAAACTCTATACTTTTTTCCACAATGGCTGCACCAATTTGCATTCCCACCAACAGGGCAAGAGGATCTTGTGTTTCAGTTTTTGGTATACAGATCAAGTAAGAGTCAGTATGCAACTCATGCAGATGTTATGTGAGTCCTAAGGAGAAGGGGATTATTCCCATGGGTCTAATCATTGCAATTCATGCTTTGGCCCTCTTGCCCATATGCATTCTTGCCCGATGCTTAAGAGCTACACAGCACAGCATTTCTAGGATTCCATCATCCTGCTGAAATCAGGCAGCCCATTACATCATGGCATCTTCCTCTGCCATCTCCAGCTTTCAGAAGGCACTTACTATCGATCTTCCTAAAGAAGTTGTCACTTCTCTCGTATTTCCCAGTGCTTTGGTAAAGGCAGTATTTTTGGAAATTTTCTGGGGTTCACCGTGATGTAGTAGATAAATGGCTAACACAATAAACTTTCAACATTTCACTTCTTTTAGGTCAAGTCAAGATAAATTAAATTAAACTTACACATTCACAACCCTCTCTCGGGAGCTTTCCTGGTGTAATCTAATACACAGAGGACAGGGAGAGATTGAAGAAAGAGGCGGTCACTCCAGGTAGGAAGGTAGCAGTTATAATAATAGCAAAGAGAACTTATATGCCACACTTATCTTGGGTAGCAGCAAGATAAATGGATCCCTGCACCTGCCTTCCAAATCTTAAAAGTTTGTAAAGAGGCCCTAACTGGGCTGTCAATACACCATGCAGGTGCTTTCAACATCACATCACCATTTCAAGGCTCTGTCCCTGGGAGAGGGAAAGGCAAATGGAACCCACGCTCCAAGGAGAGGGGAGGGAGTGAGGAGCCTCCGAGTGCCAAGGTCCAGCTTATGGAGCAATCAGGAGTCAGGTCTTTTTGTTCATGTTCCCCAGCAATGCAGTAGTAAACAACCTCAAGTACCAGTGCTTTTATTTATATATAAAAGGTTTATGTTTTACTCACACCACTTGTCCAGAGCAAGTCAACGATGGGGTTCCACTCTTGAAGTTACTCAGTGAACCAAGCTGATGAAACAGCCACCATCTTGAACATTGCCTGTCACTGTAGCAGAGGGAAGAAATGCTCTGGAAGTGTGGATTCAGCAATTAAATGTAATAGCCTGCCAATGACGTGTGTCAAGTTCTCTCACAGTTTATCGAACAGAATTAGTTACGTACCCCCTATGCACTAACAAGTGCACTTTCGTGATGTTCTCAGTAGAGGACTTGAAGTATTTGTCAACAAAAATGAATGTCTACCACAGCCACCAACAAGCCGGGAAGTCTGGCACCCCATTTTAATCTAATGAAGGCCACCACTGAGATTTCTCTACCACTTGAGCAGAGTTTCAGTGCTGATCTCAGATGCTCAAGCACACTGAGCACCCTGAATCCACGTCTCTGGTAATTGCCCGTACAGATAAATTCAATTCACATCAACGACTTTCTTCCTTCCTCATCAGCCTCTTAGAATTCTGTCTCATACATATTTGCTCCAGTTTCTACTGAGGTAAAGTCATAAAATCTTAAAATTTTTTGCTCTCCACTCCATAATTGTTCTCCCGAGACATGCTGGAATCTGCCTTTAATATGGACCTGAGGGCAATGATGAAGGGGACGTGAAGAGAATTAGAATTCCTCTGTAGGTACCTGCCTCACGTAAAAGCTTTGCAGGATCTTCAAGCACAACAGCACAGCCTTCATCCGGTCAGAAGGGACTACGGAGAGCAAAAGAGCTCATGCAGGTTTGGTGATTCATAGATTCGTCCAAATCCACCAACAGGCCCTCCTATCGCGTTCTTAAAGTCACACTCTTGCCTAATCAGTGTCCTAAATTTCCCATAGAAATCTGGTGAAACTATGAACTCAAACTGCAAGATCAGACTCTGTCTTACTTTTTAGCCACGTCAACTCTGGGTCTATTAGGGAAAACATTCTTGCAGCAGTCATAGAAGGTTTCCTGTTCCTAGACCATGCTTTGAGATCACTATTTAAAATCCAGAACATTTTATTCTCTTTCTTTAAGCCTTTTATTATTTCTGGAATTAACCACTGACCCAAAATGGCTCCATTACAATGGTTTTATGACAGCAGCTCCAGAATGTGCCTCAAATAGCCCCTTTCTTCCAGGCAACCTCGAGTAATCATGTAATAAGCAGTTTTTCTACTTATCCAATTAACCACCAGTATCTCATTTTTCACTGGCAATTAGGTCATTTTTGCCTTTAGGCCAACTTGCTGAGAAAATCTCAGATGCCACACTTTGTAAATCTGTTTATGGGAATAAGCTTCAGTGCAGGAGCAAGAAATCAGCCTGCGTGTTTCATACAGAAAAGGAATTGGGTACTTAAAATTTTACTGAAATTAATGGAAGAGTGGAATTCATAAGACTATCATCAGATTGCAAGGCCATGCCATGCAACTACTATCCAAAAATCAGAACTGTTACTGCTATTCTCAAGGAATTCTCAGGAAACATCTGGAAACTGGTGTTGCTATCACAGCTGCCCATTCCACCACAGAGCGACATGTGCAGTTTGGCCTTTAAATAATTTGTGTCTGCCAGAACCAGTCCATCAACTATTACCATCACCGAAAGAAGAGCCTCTATTTCATCTACCTTCCAGATTTCATGCAAGTGCATTTCTTTGAAACGTGTTTAATCCTGCAAGGTAAAAATGACCTAAAAAGTACAAATGTTACTTTGTTCTAAGTTAATTTATAACAAAATTCAATTCCCATGAAAATCTCTCCTTTTTTTTTAAACTGGTAGTTGAGAAATTGATTCTAAACTTTGGAATAAACAAGTGAGTTGAAAATATCTATGAAAAAGAAGAGTAATGAAAGGAGTTTATGTGCTCAGAGATGAAAATGCATTGTAAACTTTTATCAGTACATATTGTGGTAATGATATAAGTAAGATGTGTGAGATAGACCAGTGGAAAAGAACAATCGTTCAGACAGAAAGTGTATGTATAATAATGTAGTAGGGGGTGACAAGAACTTCACAAATCAATGAGAAAAGAAGTTGCTTAATCTACCCAAACAATTTTTAGTAATTTGTAATGATACTAAAAACTCAAGTTTGAACCATTACTTCCTGTCTTAGTCTACATATTCTTTAGATAATTTATGTAAAATTATAAGTCACTAAAAATGGAAAATTGCATAGATCAATACAATTTTTATGAATGAACTTCTCAAGAATAAATGCATTCCTATTGCTCAGTCTTTGAGATCTGTCTTATCAGACCTCATGCTTCCCCATGGGAAGCTTTTGCTTTCCTAGAGATGGTGGTGGGTTGGAGAGAAACAGGTAATAAACACTTTTTAATAAAACACTAGAGAAGATTTTGTCATGTTCTGAGAATATTTTCAACTAGCATTGGGGAAAAACTTGCTGTTATGGAAAAAGTTAAGCATTCCTTTTTTAAAAAGATTTTATTTATTTATTTATTTATTTGAGAAAGAGTAAGTGAGAGAGAGCATGAGCGGGGGGAGGGGGCATATGGTGTAGGGGCGGAGGAAGAGGGAGAAGCAGACTCCCCTTCCAGCAGGGAGCCCAACCCAGGACTTGATCCCAGGACCCCGAAATCATGACCTGAGCCGAAAGCAGATGTTAAACCAACTGAACCACCCAGGCACCCCAAAAGTTAAGCATTCTTAATAAGTTTTTTTTTTTTAAAGACCTTATTTATTTATTTGACAGAGAGATAGAGATAGCCAGCAAGAGAGGGAACACAGGCAGGGGGAGTGGAAGAGGAAGAAGCAGGCTCCCAGCGGAGGAGCCTGACGTGAGGCTCGATCCCAGGACTCCAGGATCGCACCCTGAGCTGAAGGCAAACACTTAACGACTGAGCCACCCAGGTGCCCCAGCCACCCAGGCGCCCCTTAATAAGGTTCTAAAATTCAAACTCAAGGCTATTCCTTTAAAGCTAAAATAAATAAAATAGAATGATAATGTACAAGAAGAACGTTTCTTACAGAGAGAAGAGCCATGCAAAGATCTGAGGTGACAGTGAGTTCTGATGTGGTCAAAGAAGTAGGCAATGCGTATTTGTTGAGTGAATGAATAGTTTTCCCAAAACAAAGAGGTCATCTTAGAGTAACGTTAAGCCAATGATAAAGTTTGAGCTCTTGATGTATTTTCTCGGATAAAATTGCTTTAAAAAACTCAATAAACAAAATTAAAAAAAACAAAATCATTTTCTCTCTTGCTTTGCCTGAGCTTTTTGTCTGTACATTCTTTTGAAACTGAGATCAAACCCTAATTTGCTCTGCCTTTTATTGATGAACCATCCATACTGTGGACTCCTTTCACATTTTCAACCCATCTCTCTCCATTTCTCAACACAAGTCCTCCAGCTCAACCAACCATTGCTTATTTGCTGGTTGTCAAGAACACCATATTCGATGCCATCCCAAATCCTTTGTTCTTACTATTTCTCTGACCTGCAATGCCCTTCATCTTCCTCCTCTGCTCTGTTTTTTATCAAAACCTGTCAGAGCTTCAGTCTTCTTCAGTCCCTGGAGCCTTCACTCATTCTCTCCACACCCTTACCTCACACAACTCTAAATATCTTTTTCACTCAGCCTACTAAATAATAACATTATTTATGATATTATTTTCCATTTTATGTTGGCAAATTTCTAGTAACTTATTTAGAATTTAAAACTTACAGAAAAGTTGCAGGAAGAGTACAAAGAACTTTTGTATTTCTTTCACTTACATCACCCAAAATTTGTTAAGTATCTCACTATATATATATATATATATATATATATATATATATATATATGAAGTTGAGAGTACAATATGGTGAGATATATATATACCTCATTAAAATTTGTGGCCCTGGATCTAATCGAGGATCTCATATTGCATTAGTTGTCATGCCTCTTTAGTCTTCTATTCAATTTGAAAAAGTACCTTCGCCCTTCCCTGTCTTCCATGACTTTGAGAGTCTTAAAGAGAATAAACCCTCCTACCTGGAGGATGTGCTTCACCTGTTTCCATCTGATATTTCTACTCATCCAGACTTAGGTCATGTATCCTTCACAGGAACTCCACAGAAATGATGCTATGATCTTAAGACATCAGAGCAGAAAGCACATAATCAAGTTCGTGCCAGATTTTTTCAACATAAAGTCATCATTTTCCATATGTAATTGATAAATATTTTATAGGAAGGTACTCTGGGACTTTATCAATACCCTGTTCCTCATCAAACCTTTACTCCACAGCTTTCATTTCCACTGATGACTCCTACCTGAACCAAACACCGCTAAGCTAATTGACAAAGGATGATTTACTTATCAACATTTCATTTATTAGTTGGCAGTCTACTCTAAGGATGACCTTTGCTTTCTCCCCTCTGGATTTATTTTTTAATTTGTTTTTATCAGTGTGGATTCATAGGTTTCTATTTCTTCCAATGGGTAATAAACTGTTGACATTTATTTTGGTGTTTAAATTGCTCCATATTTGGCAAGTGAGAGACCCTTCAACATAGCTCCCGTGTCTTTTTGAAGTGTCTCCATCATTTTTTTTAGACCTTTTTTACTTTATGGCCCCATATGATATGTAGGCTCAACTTGTACTCTCTGTCTCAGCCTCGAATCAGTCAATTATGCAGAGAGTCCTGGTTTATTTTAGTGGCATATGTCATATAGAAACAGAGGTCTGGTGCTCCATGTTCTCATTGCTACTGAGGTATCATTGATTCTAGGCCTTCTTAAGTGGATATATTTAGAAAATAACTGTATGCACACATAGACACACACATGTATCTAGATTTACTTCTGTATCTATTCACCTATTGGGGTTTCTTTTGTGAGTTCATGTCAACAACTCCAGTTCCAATTCAATACTTTTCTAGTTTTCTTCATTTACATAGTTGAAGTCCCTCCTCCCAACAGTGAGAAATTTGGCTCCTAGTATCCTTTTATGTTTGCTTACTTTCTCATTCCTCCTGTATGCAGCAGATCTCCTAACCTCCCACCCACCACTTCCCAAGCTCCACATTTCTTTGGCCCCACTGTCACTTTGTTGTCCTTGAGCTTCCTGGGCCTTGCCACCAACTAGACCCTCAGTCATATCACCATCTCCAAAGAAAGACAAAGGAAGACAAGCAAAAGAAAAAGAGAAAAAAAAAAGGTGAAAGAAAAGACAACATTTTTATTTCCTTCTTAAATAGTCACAATTACTTACTAATGAGATGTGTGTGCCTGTCAGGGACACTGCACACCTTTTCAAACCTTGAAATTAGATTGGGCCTAACCACTGTCATTTTCTGCTCCACTTTGATTTTCACACAAAGCCTGCTTTGATCACAACTACCAAAAACCCAACTTCTCAAAGATAAGAGGTCATCTGAAGAATTGTAGTTTGAACAATTATTGAAGCTATATACTTTCTCGAGCTAGTAATTGACATAGTCTCCAACAAATGTTAAATTGGATTGAAATCTCCAGTTCTAAAATTTCCTGTTTTTCTGAACACAGGTAAGATGTGACCTCAGGCAAAATTTTTAGAAAATTTCCCATTCTTCTCAGTGGAGCTGTAACTGCGTCCACTGTAGGACCAGCCAATAAGTAGAGGGGCAAAATGTTGGGGTACGGCAAGGGACTTTATTCAAAAAGCCAGCAAATCTAGGAGATGGTGGACTACCTTCCTAAAGAACTATCTCCCTTCAACTTGAAATTCAAACTTCTTTTATGTAGGAAAAGATGAAGCTGCAGGGTTAGAGTCAAGAAGTGACTGATATCTGCAGGCATTCAGGTGCCCCCAAGGGTCTGAACGTTGTGAAATTGTTTTGTCCTTGTCAGTTCAACTTCACATACAAGAACCTGGTCCTTTCATTCCCGTAAATCTTAAACATAGTATATTCATTTCCGTACACATTTCCTTTTCTCCTCCAAGGAGGTAGGTTTGAGGTGAAGAGCAGTTTTTGCAAATCTTACCTGTGATTTATGCAGAGCTAAGCAGAAGTTTCTAAGCTATAGGTCACAGCAGGAGGGGAAATAGAAGCAATATAGAGTCAGACATGAGAAGTTTCTCCCTGTTACAGAGCCATTTTGAATATCCACTTTTTATAATTTATTTTTTGCTCCCATCGTTGCTATATAAATGAAAACTAACACACAAGCTATTGTTAACTCTCCAAAGAAGCTTTGGAAAGAGAATATGGAGACTATCTTGGCTCTTTCTTTGGATGTAAACATCTTTGAAAATCTCAAATGAAAGAAATATAGAAATAGAAATAACCTATTTAATAGGATTCATGGTATTGTCGTTATAATAATTATCTTTGCTTTTGTTGCTGTACTTAATAAGCCACTTCGGATTACTTCTCCTATACTTTATAACTTAAATAAGGAATCTTGTTTACTTATTTTGAATTATTGTCAACCAGCCCAATTTGGAATTGTAATGTGAGCTTTGTTAGAACATTACATCCTGCAAGAAGACATCAATGTATTCGTAAGTTCTAACATTACAGAAAGAGTGTTCATTTAGGCTTTTGCCTAAATTTGTCAGGCCTTCAACAGGGTTCAAATCCAGTTAAATTCTTATTTCATCTAAACAGCTGCTATCTCCTTTTGCACATCTTTGCCTCAACTATAATAAGGCAGCAGTCTAAATTTGCATAACAATTGGCCCCCTCCCAAGAACTTGAAGTGTGTTCTAGCCAAATGCAGATTAAATTGGCAAAGTAATAATGCCCTTCAAATTGTTGTACCCTGTTTCAAAAATGAAGTATAACTCCTAGAAACTAAAAAACAAGTTGTTCTTCAACTTATATGCTCTTCAATAACGCTGAAACATAGCTTGGAGCTTTGAAAACATCCGCAGAGAGAAAATGGGATCGTCAATGAGCCAACTGTGACCTCCACTACTCACTAATTGTGCACATTTTTGGCAGAGGTCGAACCAATGCATTGATCCATCAAGCCTACCTGTTAGCAAGTGAGCACAGGGGAAGCTTTACCACTAGTGATTGTTAGGAAGTTTCAGTAATGCACAACTCTGGAGTTACTAGCTAGAACTTGTTTTAGAAATCAAGCGCTCAGCCTTAAAGATCATGCTATGATCAAATACAAAAGAAACCCAGAAATCTCAAGTTCTCTAGTAAAGATAGAGAAGGTGCTCAGAATGTCACCCACTCACATTTTGTTTTGCTTTGTTAACTACTTATTTTATTACATGTGAAGAGTACAAGAGAAGATTGCCTTTTTTTCTCATTTTCAATTCTAGCCTTAAAATGGTAAGGCTCTTACAGGATGAAATCACCAGACTCAGACTGGCCCTTCAACAGAAGGTCAAGGTGGATGGTGAAGTCACCTCCATCGGTAAACACCCAGACACTTCCCAGCTGAACAAGTCTGGGCTTAATTCTTGCCATTTCCAAATTCACAGTTCTCTTGGGACGTGTCATTCCATGGAGCTCAAAGGATGAGAAATTCCACCCCAGAGAATTCTGTTTATAAGAAGTTATTCAAATTTAATAATCTCAGGAGATATGAACACAGCAATGTTGAAATTACCTATTAATTGTTAATCCTTGGAGAAAAAATTAGACGATTATTTTTGAAAACATGAAAAGCCTCATTATAATAAAAATTAGATTCCCACATGTGATTCAGCTTCTACTCATTAATTATGGAAAAGTTAATAATTGCTAAATTGCCAGAAGTGAAAAATAAATCTTTCATCACTGGAGAAGTGCTGAGTTTTTACCAGAAATGATCAAGAATATTCTATTGGCTTGAAAGCTTTTGGAGTTTCCAGACTTTTTCTAACATATACATCAACCTGCTTACCTTTTCCAGTACAATATAAGGCTGATTTTCTTTTACTCTTATAGTAGTTAAGATTTTATTTATTTCATATTTAAAAACTCATTAATTAGTAGTTTAGTGTATTGTTCTTTCTGACAACTCCATTTCACTTTTAGAGATAAGACTCTCTTGGGACCTAAGTTGGGCTTCAAATTTTCAACATGGACTAATTTTGAAAGTATGCCAATTTTTAAAAATCTTATGGCTAAATTCTAACATCTGTAGATGTTGGCCAAAAGTCTAGCCCTCAAAAAGGAAAAAAAAAGAAAAAAAGGGAAGAAGAACCATAAAGGGAGGGTGCTTATCTTTATGAATGACTGTATGTGCCCTTTAATAGATACTTGTTTAAGAATGATGCATTTCCACAAGGTAGTTATTTACATTTTGCTTAGAGTGCAAGTCTCTCTAGCAGACCGAATCAGATAAATTAGAGAAAATTTTGGTCACCCCTGCAGTCAAATCTTGAAAGCCTTATAAAAGTAAAATAAAATAAATCCAAATGTGTCACACCAATATTCACCAATATCCAGGCCCCTCACCTCATAATAACATTAGCAAAGCTAGAAACCCTCTATGGTCAACATGATTCAAGTCCTCTTCCCAGTCACTGCAGTACCTTCTAGAGTGTGACTTTCGCCTGCCACTTTCCTATTCAAAACCCTGCAGCATTTTGGTCTCCTCTAAGTAAAACACTAACACCATAGCCTGACATTTATGAACCTGGGTAATCTGGTCCCATTTGAGCACTAGCCCTACACTGTTCAGGTGCTGACATCACTGACAGTTATTATTCATAAGGAAAAGAGCCTATCCCTTCTTTCCTGGAGACATACTAAGTAAGGAAGACGTTTTGAGAATGACAGCTTCTGCTCTTCTCTCCAGACCTTCACTGGGTCCTTTCTAAGGAGGCAAGATGACATATCTAATTGGGAGAATTTAGAATCTGCATATCCGTATGGAGCATGCGTGTTCCTGGCCTTTCCTGTTGAAAGTACATTAGCTGAGCAGGCTCTGCCTTATCAGGCCAGAAAGATTACAATTGGAACATGGCAAATTCAATTCTTAGAACAATTCTTAAAAAGTGCCTTTGGTTGTTTTTCCTAAGCCATACACTGTTACCCAGTCTTTGCAGTAATAACTTTTGTCCTAAGTGTCTGACTCTTCTATTTCTCAATTAATTTATACTCAGGATGATGAAGGATGTGCCTAAATGTCACTTTTTAAATTCAAACATTAAACTACATAAATCTCATGATTTAGCCCATTGATTACCTGTTAATCACTAAATTCACCATTCCTTACATGTTACTGTCCAAATCATGTTGTCTTCCCCTTTCTCAGCCTCCTTCCTATCCTCTCTTGATCAGACTAGACATCAGTATCTTTCTCTGCCCATTTTTCATCCCGGTGAATGGCATCAATATCTAACCAGCTGTCAGTGTCAGAAATGCAAATGATACACTCGACATCTCTTCATCCTACTTCTCCTTAAACCCATCAACAATCCTGCTACTATCATCCTACAAGTCTCCTTTGAGTGTTTTTGCTGGTCTTCAACATTGCCACCACCTGAATAGAACACTTTCCTTTGTGGGCCACTGCTTCCATAGTTGCTTTTTGCCTCCTTAAGAGTTCTTTCTGCTTCCATAGTTGCTTTTTGCCTCCAAAAACTTTCAGCCTTTCAGCCAAAATGTCTTCTTGTAAGTGCAGATCTGATCATGCACAACATCAAGATGCCCTGCCCAACAGCACATACTTTCAAACATATTCTATACATTCTAATTGTACATACAGACCTACGTTGTTTAATAGGCCTCTCCAGGATTAATTTATTCCTTTGGTCCCCTACTTTTCTGCAAGCCACTTACCCTGGCTTTCTTGTATTGTGGGGATTTGTCATGTACCCCTTCATAGGGTTTTATACTTGCTTTTCCCTATGCCTGGAATGCTTTCCTCTTTCCCCTCCACGTTTACTTCTAAAACTTCAGTTCACTTGCAACTTCTTTGCAAATATTTTTTACTTTCTTGACCAGGAAAATGTTTCCATTTTGTCCTCTTATAAATCGTTATGCCTCTACTCTATACAATTTTTCCCATTTGTAATTTGACATTTAATTCTGTTATTATTTCTTCAATGCGTGTATGTGTCAGCAAATGTAAGCCCCATGAGGACAGAGGCTAGGTCTGATTTTTCTCACATAACACAGTTCTAGTACACAGTACTTGCTCAATAAACATTTAAGTGAATGTAAAAATGTGCAGAAGGATAAACAAACCCCCAAAGTAGTTGCAGAATTGAATTAAAGCTTACTCTGGCCTGTTGGGTGATTTCCTTGAGAGCAGCAAAGATGACCAGCTAAGTCCTATCTTCTTCAAGACTGTGCTATAATGACCCCTGCTTGATTATAACATCTCTTGGGAAAAGTTTTCCCTAACAAAGAGTAGTCAAGGAAGAGAGGAAGATTTTTGGCAGAAGTAATCATACATGTAAGGAAATAGAACTGTGAAAAAGAAGATGGTGTTCAGAGAAGAACAAGTAAATTGATTTCACTACAATGTGATTTTCAAAGAAATAAATTGCCTAAATGTCAATATCAAATTTATTAGTTAATTTAAAAAATCAACTGGAAATATAATGGAATGAATGGAATAAAAGTTGTCAGCTTTCATGAAGCTTACATTGTAGGGTTGATAAAATAGAGACAATTAAAGAGCAAAAAATTCCTCATCCATTATGCGTTGTAAGCGTGGGTACAACAATTTTAGAAGACTGTCACTATCGACCCAAACTGAAAGTACACATATCTTTCATTTATGTTTACATACTTACAAAATTTCACAATTTTTTTCTAAACAAATATGTGTAAGTATGTTCACAGAAGCACTTTAAAGAAGCTGGGAAGTCCTCAAAATGTCCGTAAACAGTTGAATAAATAAATCGTAGTGTAGTCATATAACGGAACATTGTAGAGCAGAGAGCATGAACCAACCGCAATCACACGTAACAACAGAGATGAATCTCACAGATGCGATGTTGAGCAATAGAAGCCAGCCAAAGATGAGAGCTCACTGTGTGAGTTCATCCATATAAAGCTAAAAAACAGGCAAAACTTATCCATGTTCTAAGAATGCAGGATACCAGTTACTCTTGGGTAATTGGCGATTGAAAGGGAGCATAAGGGAGAGGGCACTTAATGATTGCTAATACTCTTCGGTCACCAAGTGTTGGTTTCATGGGTATATTCATTTTATAAAAATTAATTGAGCTGTTCTTTCATAATTTATGCATCTTTCTATACATGCATTAAAAGTAATTAAAGACAATATTTTCTATTTTTTATAATTTCTTTTTAATTTCTTCTTGAGTAAATTTTTATCATTTATGTTTTTCTGGGACATAACCACTTCATCTAAATTTTCAAATTTAATGGTCTGAAACTACATTATCGTATTATATTCAAATCTTGACTGTATCTATAAATATTCCCTTTTGTCGTTCCCATTATTTAGGCCATCCATTTTTTTCTTTCTCTTGAAAGACATTTGTCTAGTTAATTAATATTATTTTAAATAGACTTTATTTTTTAGTGTAGTTTTATGTTCACAGCAGAGTTGAGTGGGTACAGAGATTTCCTATATATCTCCTTCTCCTACGCATGCATGTTCCTCTCACTGTCAATATCCCTCACCAGAGGGGTACATTCGTTGCAATTGATGAACCTACACTGACCCATCATAATCACCCAAATTCCGTAGTTAACATTAGGGTTCACTCTTGATGTTATACATTCTATGGGTTTGGACACATGTATCCACCACTACGGTACCATACAGAGTAGTTTTACCTCCTAAAATTCGTCTGTGTTCTGTCTTTTCATCCCACTTGCCTCTCTAATCCCTTTTATCCACTGATCTTTTCGCTGGCGTCATAGTTTTGCCTTTTCCAAAACATCATATCATTGCAATCATACATGTAACTTTTTCAGATTGGCTTCTTTCACTTAGGAATACGCATTTAAATTTTCTCTGTGACTTTTCATAGCTTGATAGCTCATTTCTTTTCAGTTTTAAATAATATCCCATTATTGTAGTTTACTTATCCTTTCACCTAGTGAAGGACATCTTGGTTGCTTCCAGGTTTGGGCAATTATGAATAATACTAACCTTTTCAAAGGATAACATTGGTTTCATTGGCCATGTTATTATCCCCAATTAACAGATGAGTCCGAGAGAAGTTATGTGACTTGCCTGAAGTTACCGGGGTAGTCCGAGCCTGCTCTCCTAATTGTCCAACATACTGCCTCACCCAGTGAACACACACGTATTTCTAAATAAAATATCACACGATTGTGTAAAGGTAAACCATGAACTTACATAGGTGTACTTGCAGAAAGGACATAAGAACTGATTGGTAGTGTAGAAAGTCACATAGAAATTAACATTCTCTGTAATGTTTAAAATACATTCTTATATTTTTATTTTACTCATAGAATTGAATTTAATTTAAAAATAAGAAATGATATAAAAGGTACAAACATCAAATCAACCCTTCCTTATCTTCCTCTTGCCCTTCACATTATCTCATCACAGCAACCACCCTGCAGAGCCAGACCTTCCCACATCCCCAGCAGTTTCCTCCTCCTTCTTTTTTTTTTAAAGATTTATTTATTTATTTTAGAGAAATAGAGAGAGAAAGAGAGAGTGTGCAGCAGAGTGAGGGGCAGAGGGAGAGAGAGAATCCTCAAGCAGACTCCCCACTGAGCACAAAGCCTACCATGGGGCTCGATCCCAGGACACTGAGATCATGACCTGAGCCAAAACCAAGAGTCAGCTGTTCACCTGACTGAGACAACATGGTACCCCCCAACAGGTTCCTTCTTACCCTGGAGCCATGTTAGTTCTGCAGAACCACATCTTTAATATTAAAGAAGGATTTTTGCAAGACATTTGTGTATGTAAAGATCCATTTGGTTGCTTTTCAGAATATTTCTCCTGCAATGATTTAAAATATTGGTGTCTGGCAGCCAGGTAGTCAGATGAATGAGGGTAAGAGAAAGGAACTCACAATCCATGTGCTGTGTCAGCTTAGTCTCACTGTTGCATTTATTCCAACATGTTCTTTCTCCACAAAATAGAAAATTTCTTAGGAATTTGGTTTTACGCCTATTTAAATCCAAACATTTCACCCCTTGCATTGTGCATAGTACAAACTTATTTAGGGTTCATGATAAATAATCAATCTACTGGGAAATGTTCAAAACAAAAGCAAAGCATTCTTTTTGTAGAACCTGAAAGTACTATGAAAAATCAAATGTTTGATAAATGTTTGTTGAGAATATGTTTTCTAACATATCAATTAAGTACTTTTGGATACTTAACACCATGCTAGAGAAATATTACAAAAACTTTCTCTAAATTAATTTGGGACTCCAAGGCGATACATATTATCTAAACTCTCTTGTGCCCCCAACACTAAGAAATGCATACAAGTCTGTCTCGTAGTTGAACACAGGGTGATTTTTTTTTTTAAAGAAATAAAAAGAAAGAAAGGGGGAAAAATTCCTTCATAGTTGTGACCACACATTGCTCTTACAGGAATTTGTCCCCAAGCGTATTAATTCTGGATGGATGACACAACTTAAGTTGTACAACTGATCTGAATTTGCCCCAACTCTTCGCATTCCCAGGAAACTAGAAGCAGACACTCTCTGGAGAAGGTCATGTCTATCTTCGACCTTGATGGACTTCCCAAATAATTTTCCACCGGCAATGACTAGCAAGCAGCCAAAGAAAACAAAGCTCACAAAGAAATAAGACAATATGAGAGAGACCAGAAAAAATAAGTAAATAATAGAAACAGATCTGCAAGTACATCAGATCTTAGAGATATCAAATAAATAAATATTAAAACATATGTGCTTATCATATTTAAAGAAATTACAAATGAAAATATTTACAGAGAACAAGAAAATTTTTAAAAGATTTTAAAATAACTAAATTAATTATAGAATTAATAATATAATTAAAAAGTCATTAGCCACATTTGGACACATGTACACAAGATAGAATTAGCGAACCTGAAGATAGATAAAAAAAAATTACCACAAATGCAAAAACAAATGTTAGTCTAAGATGACTCACTGCCAAGGCTACCAGACACTCAAAATTAAAAACTGAAAAGCATAACATTGATCTCACATAACCTCTTCCAAGAGTTAGAAGAGGCAAAGACATGCATAACTCCCTTCCCAAGGGTCAGGAAAGGAACAAAAGCTTGACAGGGTCAAAAGAAAGAAACCACTAAAGGACAATCTCATTCACAAACATGGATACAAAAATTCCGACACCAATTGCTAGCAAGTTGAATCCTGCTGTATGTAAAATGAATAAAATCATGATGAAGCTTATCCCAGAATGCAAGATAGGTTAAACATTGTAAAATCTATGAGTGTGTATAAAGCAGGCATTGAAAAAGAGCTTGGTAAAAAAGCAAATACTAGCAAACTAGAAATAAAAAAGAGCTTCTAAATGTGCTAGTTGTGTAAAAACAAACTGCAGTAAAGGTGCATGATGAACTATTGAGAGCTTTCCTTTTGATATCATCTACATTACAAAGATGCCACTATCAAAGGTTTAAGTCAGCATCCCGTCAGTGGTTCTCTCCAAAAGGGCAAAGGAGAAATCAGGTGTATATTGGTACTGACATTACAATTCACTGGAGCAAAACTGATTATTCGGTACATTGGTACTTCAACCATCAGTTTCATGTTGGGAGATTTGGCTCCTACAAAGCAATTCACACAACAACTCTTTCTAGATAGACTGCGGAATTAAATCTTTTAGAAGAAAGCATAGGAGAATAGTTTTATAACTTTAAGTAAAGAAAATTTCTTAAACATGGTACAATATAAGAATCATGTATAAAAATACTGATAAATTAAACCTCACCAATTTTAAGAACTTTTGATTTAATAAGAGCTTTCAGAAACTTATGTTTTGATAAAGATAGTGGAAAGGCAAGCCATAACCGGAAGAAAAGATTTAGAAAACACATGTTACTTACAAAAGATTAGTATCCAGAACATACATATTACAGAATATGTATGAGTCAACAGAAAACTTTTTAAAACAACATTAAAATAGGACAGATGGCAAATCTTAAAACACAAATAGCCAATAAACTTGCGAAGAATTGTGACTTTGTGAGTAATTAAAGAAATCCTAATTAAAAATACAATGAGGTATCTTTTTAATCCACCATTTTGGCAAAAAAATGGTAAGTCTAACAATTCCAAGAGTTGGTGACGATGTGGGGTAATTGGACTCACAAATACCCAGCAGCAGTAGACTTGATCAGAGCTTGTTGCATGCTCACACTAGGCAGCAGTGAGAAGAGACAACTATAGCTATGCAAACCAACATGGAAAATATAAAAAACAATTCTGAATGAAAAAAGTGGGCCACAGAAGAATACTGAGAACATGATTCCATTTACATAAAGGCAAAAAAATAGGCACAACTGAAAACATATTGTTTAAGGATAGAATTGCATTGGGTAAATGATAACACAAAGTTCAGGGTAACAGTTCCTTTGGGGGAGGTTAGTAGACTTCGAGGGAATCCATTGCACTGGAGAGTGTGAGGATTTTATGAAGCTGGACTGAAAGTTTCATGAGGGCAGGAACCAGTACTTTCTCCTCCCCATTTTATTTCCGGAGTCTAGCAAAGTGTGTGGCAGGCACTTTGTGTGCTCAACCAACACTCACTGGGTAAATAAATGAATATGTGGTCTTTATAAATCATAAAGCTACACAAATCAAGACTTTTTTTTTAATTATTTTACTGTATTTTAGCTTGTAGAAGTATATAGAAGTTAATGAAGTATAATATTCAGGGAAGACTATTGAAAGTTTAATGTTAACCTGGCACTCTTCGACAAAATTAATTAACATTTTAGTTTTAAAATTGTGATAATTATAATTACATATAAATTGCCACATGAGGATGAAACATAAAATCTGACTTCAGTGGCACATACTTTGAAAGACAAAGCCACAAAAAAAAAAAAAAAGGAACGAAAAGTTGCATTGGTAAAGTCTGCAAATTCTACTACACAAGTTAGAGTTCACGAGGTGGGAGTTTGTGAAATGTGGTGAACATGCAAATAATTGAGTGTTTGTGAACTCAAATACCCTTCTACCAATGTGTCTCCAATTAGAAAAAGACATCAAATGAATTAAATGTTCATTATATTTGGAGTGTGGAATCAAGCCATAGTAATCCATTGCACATTTGCCAGTTTTCTGATGTTTTGGCTCTGTTTATTCAATTGTCCTGCTGGGATGTTTGTATACTGTACGTGAAAAATATGTATCTGCATGCCCATTACAGCAAATTCGTATAATCCACACTATATATTGCTCCCGGCTGCGTTCGATGGAATCTATCCAATGAGTGAGCAAAGTCTTCATGTTACAAACAATATTCAAAGAGGACTTTTATCTCAACCAGATACTGTGTTTTGTTCAAGTTATTTACCCAGATACTGTATTTTATTCATGTTACTTACCCAGGAGATTTCTACATACGTATAATTTAACCCAGATCTCCAATAAAGGAGATTTGTTTAGAGGAAGAACTTCATGAAGGTCAAGCTTCTTCTTTTATTTTATTTCATTTCACTTTTTAATTTAATTTAATTTAATTTCCCTTTATTTTTTTACTTATTTGTTCGTCATATCTCTAGACCTAGGACTAAATAAAACTTTGAAGATGAAATGCCATGAAAGAAATTTGTTAAGAAACATGTTCTAAGGGCGCCTGGGTGGCACAGCGGTTAAGCGTCTGCCTTCGGCTCAGGGCGTGGTCCCGGCGTTATGGGATCGAGCCCCACATCAGGCTCCTCCGCTGGGAGCCTGCTTCTTCCTCTCCCACTCCCCCTGCTTGTGTTCCCTCTCTCGCTGGCTGTCTCTCTCTGTCAAATAAATAAATAAAATCTTTAAAAAAAAAAAAGAAACATGTTCTATTCTGGGAACGGGCAGCAAACACACATTAACAAGCTCCCCTTGCATTCACCTCACCACTAATTCTGAATTGATCTCCTGGATGTGTTTAGGAGACAAGGTGATGAAAGATTAAAGAATTGTTTTATCTTTCGGAAGACAGGCTTATCTGAGAAAAAGCCATTGTCTGTACAGAAGGGTATCTCTTCAAAGTTTAGTTTTCCTTCTGCATGTACACAGTGTATTGTGCTAACGTTTGGCTTTTTGAATGGTGGCCACGGTGACTACCCATCAGGATATATTTTGGGGCTTTGTATGATTTACATAGCAACTTAAAAACTCTATTAAGTTTTATATAAAATTGGGGTATATTAAAAATTGCAAATTACTAAAGGGTTTAGCAAATTATGTATATAACAAGTTATATTAATATCTCTTCATTTTTTAATTTTTAATTTTATTTTTTAGGGCCAGGGAGGGGCAAAGGGAGAGGGAGAGAGAGAATATTAAGCAGGCTCCATGCCCACTGCAGAGCCCAACTCAGGGCTCCATCTCAACCTTGAGATCATAATTGATCTCAAGCCGAAATCAAGAGTCGGATGCTTAACTGACTGAGCCACCCAGACGCCCCCATAGCCCTACCTTTTTAAAAGATATTTAAATGGTTTCTTGGAAAGAATTGTTTTCTTGAAAAGGTACTCACAGATTCAGGCTTGTCTTCATGAGGCAAAATGAAGTGGGGAAATGTGCAGTTCACCATACTTTGTGGGTGTGGGCCCTCAATCTGAGTAAATCACACTATATCCAATATTTCAATCAAAATTACTTAGACAGCAGATTTAAATGACTGCTTGTTTTTTTACTTTAGAGATAGATATACTTTTACAACTATTTCATAAATCAAACCCAGTATCAATCGATATAAAATATTATTGCTTTATTTATTAGTAGCATATCTATATGAGGTCAAATATCCATTCGAAATGGATATTTTTCAACCATAATTTGGTGCTTCAAATACCAAAAGAAGCCTGGTTTCAATCAGATGATGTTTTGGGATAGTTTACTAATTTTGTTTCCCATTTTGTATGATGTTTTCAAACTCTTTCAGCCTATCCTAATACCGATTGATGATATGTAAACAAATCAAAAAATTTTTCAAATCTCTTAGAACTATTAAATTGTTGAAGTTGTTTTTAATAAAAATATTTCTGTCTTTCAATTTATTTACAAGGATTCAGATCTAGTCTAATCAGTTCAACTCGTTAATCATTGTCAGCTGCCAGATTCCAATTGGTTTTGAATGTGTCTGTATGGCTTTTTTTCCCATATTCTTTGAGTTAAATTTCTATTACTTATTTGAACATTTAAAATAAAACCACCAGGTAAAATGAGTTCTGGCTTAGTATAAAGAAGCTGTTACCAAATTAGCATTTCATATACAGATGGATGTGACTCAACACTGACTTAGATAAAAGAAATGACTTGAGCTGACATGTATCACCATGACGCAGCCTCTAATGTGTTTGCGAATAAATCCAGATTTCAGCACATTATTCAATTCCTTTCAGTACCTCTAGAAGGTGGTTTATCAAGAATCCCCATACTGCTCTTGAGGAAAGCAGATTCTGCCGTTAACTAAGAAATGAACTGGAAGGCATTTTTATAACCGATGTCGCATTAGGAAAAACTGAAAAGTAATACCAATAAATGCAAACTATATCACTTGGGCAAGGGAGACCCTGAATGTCACTTTCAGTATTTGAGAATTGGATTTTTGGATTTAGCTTACCATCAACATGGAGAATGAAAAAAAAAATTTTTAAAAAAACATGCAAAAATCCTAACATCCACCAATAATCTTTATATTGGGAGACTCTGACTCCAGGCATTTTGGTGCACTACATACAGCTCTTTTGACCATATGGACATGGTGACAAGACTATTTAGATATAATTTGAGTGAAAAATACCCACATCATGAAAGTAGTGCTTTGTACTCTCCATGATACAGATATAGAGTAGCTCTGGTCTTCAACCTAACGTAGATGGTGACCCATGCCTCAGGCTCTCCCAGATGGTGGCCTCACTTAAGCTCAAAGACAGGGTGAGAGGAACCTAACACTGGAATGGTGGAAAGCAAGAGGGACAAGATAGGACTAGCAGCTCTAAGGCTCAGAGGTTGCCTGGAGGCCCACGATATGGTGATGTCGAGGACCTACTGAAAAGGTCAACTGTGAACAGTACAGGGTAGTAATAAACATGAAAGGCTGAAGACATCATAGTTTAATTTGGGAGGAGAGAGCCTCTGGGGTTAAAAGAATTTTGACAAAAGGAAGGAGTCAGAATGACATGCACCTAAGAATTATTAACAGAAATGTTTATAAGCATATTTGTATATGTTCCTAATCTTACTAACAACATCCTTTTTTGTCATGTCAGTTGCCATAGAGAACCTAAGATAGTGCCTAATACATAGGAAGCAATTAGTTCTCAAATTAAAAAAAAAAACTTGCAATGATTCATGTATTTCATTGAAATCTATTTCCTGGACAAATCTTATCCCAAGGCCCTATCCAGCATTTCTTTTCCCTCGGTCTTTTCTGGGCTCTTCTGATGCCTGATCCTAAACCTTATTTGGTTCCAGCCATTTCTAAAGTCCCAGATGAAATAATAAAAAGAGAGCAGAAATAAAGCCAAATTACCCCAAATAGTCCATGTCTAATATATAGGACAAATGCATCCTAAACCCCACAAGCCAAAAACCAGTAGGTTTGAAATTCAACCCAAATTCAGCAGGCAAAAGTATTTGGTAAAATTAGTAATCACAACACAGA
The DNA here is from genome assembly GCF_023065955.2 of Ursus arctos. NCBI lineage: Eukaryota > Metazoa > Chordata > Mammalia > Carnivora > Ursidae > Ursus > Ursus arctos. Next base: position 14,078,140 of record NW_026622775.1, on the reverse strand, counting down.
AACCCTAAATCTGTTATTGCAGGCAAAATAATGAAATTCACACTTTGTCATTTTAAGGAAAAGATACATATGCTAAATATGACAAAACATACCTAATTACTCACAATAAAATATCTTTGAAATATAAATGATTTAGTCTTATTCACAAATATTTACTATAATGTATGTAGATAAAGACTTTGGGTGAAAAATATTCATAGCTTTAGTGTATAAATCAAAACATCCCTCTGGAGAGAAAAGTAGTACTCTTACTAATAATAGAAGTTGAAACTCCAAGGATGTAGAATAATTTCTCCTGGTCACCCAGCTAATGACCCAAACGAAGCTCAAGTGTGTCTGACTCTAAAACCGTGCTTTTCCCACTGTGGACAATGACAATGTGACAGCTGGATCTTGGTCTCATGGTTAATGGTTGGGGATACATCAACATAAGTACCGTCGCCCTTTGTTGCATGTCCTTTGTCATCAACTTTTTCTTCTCTAAAATGTCAACATTCACATTTTGAACACAGCCAACTTGTTCTTAAGTCTACGGTACAACTATCTTAAATTGGGAATTGAAATTGTCACAAATTATCTGTTGTAAAAGCATGTACATTTCTTGAGTTTCAGCTCCATGTTACACTTCCCATCAATTCAAATTTTTTTAAAATTCCTGATACATGGTTACATAAACTTCTCAAATTGAATATTTTATTCATATCCAAAATGATCCGTATTTCAGTTCCTCATTATATTTACTTTTGGTCAAATCGGGCTTCCCAAAGTAAAAATTAAAATTTTATTTCAAAAGTTCAAGGGTCTTAAGCTTACTGGCATCCAGTGGTCTGCAGTGAAACCAACAGACAAAAAGTCATCTTTTCATCAATAATACTTTAATTGTTTTATGCCTTAGCCTCTAAGCACCAGGGACTCTGGATGATATTGAGTGTATATTTAAATCAGCAAGGTGGAGGTGATCTTTAGAATCTAACAAGTGATAGATGGGGCAGCATGATACTTGGCAAAAACAATGTTTGCCAAACAAGAAGAAATTGTAGGATCATGCATTGCTTCTGTAAAGATTTTCCCTCCCGAATTTTAGTCTTTATCCTTCATCTCACAACCATTACACACTCACATACCCAGAATAAGAAAAATTAACTCCTCCTTCTAGAAGGAAGCTTTCTTGCCTTTATTTTTAGGACATCTGTTCTGCGTAGCTATGATGGTGTCACTGAACCACTGTTCTTCACCAGAAGATTACATGTGCGAATTTGAATGGATGAACACTAGAGAGGACCAGCCCAGCACACTCACTTGAATTGTCCTTTAGCTTTTCAGGCAGTTCAAGTGCCTTTGAAAAGAGTGGGAATAAAGTGACTGCTGATTAAGCAGAGAGGTTGACATGGGAATAGGTTTGTCAATTGTTTGAAAGTCACACTGCATAGACTACAACTTTTTAAAATGTAAATGCATGACACAAATACCCCACAACACAATGGGATGAAAATGATTGAGACAGCCACAAAGGACAGCCAAAGCCTTATTCTAGCAATAAAGAAAAATATATATCTGGCGTCAGAGAAATGTAATTTGAAGCATTTCATAGTTGTTATTTGCAATTTAAGAACCTAAAATTATTTTTAGTTTTAGTTTTTATAAAAATTGTTTCCTAAGTATTTTCAACTTCTAGGCAAGAGGTCCAATTGTGTACTTTGTCCGTTTATATTGTTTTGACTAGAATTTTGAATAGAATAGAAAAATTTTGAATGGAATGGAATGAAATACTCCCCACCAAAAATCTACTTTTCTGGGAGTAGATCAGTTCAATTACCAGTTTAAACAATACTGAGATTTTCCATAATTCCATGCGGACCAATGTGATCAGAAGCATCTCCCATACGACTTGGGAAGCTGGTACAAAGAAGCAGCTTTCTTGTTGGGTAGGAAAGGAAGGGATTCATCGCCAGTTGTCCAGTTGTCCTTCGACTGATCAAGGTTGATCTCGTTCCATGTTTTGTCTCTAATTATGTTAATGAAGAAGTAAATAATGGTCTTGACCCTAGGAAAAGATATTAATGCCCACATTTTCCAATTAGCTAAAATATTAACCAAAAAAGTCATGAAAAGGAAAGTAGTTAACATAATAATCATTTACATTTTACAATTACAGTAATTTCAGAAATAAAGAGAAAGGAAAAGAAGGAAGACAAAGAGAAATGAAAGAAAAGGAAGGAGAGCGAAATATCAAATGTATGGCAATCGAAAGGAGGAAAGACTTCTTCTTTTTTTTTTTTTTTTAATAATGATTTGTTATTATATTATGTTAGTCACCATACAGTACATCCCCGGTTTCCGATGTAAGGCTCGATGATTCATTAGTTGTGTATAACACCCAGTGCACCATGCAATATGTGCCAGGAGGAAAGACTTCTTAAACCTTGTCCCAGGACTTCTCATTTTCTACTTGCCCTACAAACACAATTTTCTATGTTATAGAATTAGACATATTTCCTGAATTTAAATTGTAGGGAAAAAAAGAAAGGAAGTAAAATAGATCTCCATAATCCAGATGTTTCTGGGTCTTTACATGTTATTTCTGTCTTAGAAGCATAGCAAATCAAAAATAGGAGTCTTTTTTTTTTTTAAATGAATTAAAGCATTAGCCAGCAGTGTAGAATAAACTGAACATTTTGTCAGGCAAGCTAAAAAGAGGTCTATATTCCTCACCTCACTACAAACAGCTTTCGACTTCTGTCTATCGCATATCTGTGTTTCAAATTTCCATCATGGCCAGCCTACACAGTTTTTCCTTTTTAAGCTTCTCCACACAGTGTCCACACAGCAGCTGTTCCTCCCTCTTTTGCGTCTCCTCCCAGAGACTTCAAATCCGTTACTGTCTAGGTCCTCTGTACCACCTGCTTACCCTTTCAAAGCCATAATTGGACTCAACGAAACTAGATGTCTTCTAGATAAGGACCCAAAACCTGAGAAGGCATTTAAATAATCTTTGGTTATTTGCACATGTCCCTTACAGTCTCATCTCTCTTTAGGCTTCTTCCAGATAAAATTGTTTAAACAAATAAAAAGCCGTCAACAAAAGAAATGGTGGATGGTCTTTCCCATCATTTTATAAAAGTTTGAGGGCAGTTTCCATCTTTGAAATCAGTTGTGAAATATAACTGTAAAGATTATGACTAGAGACTCATTATTTAAAGGGGTATTTGATTAACTAAAACTTAGACAAATGGAGAAATATTGTATATACTCAAATGTGTCTTCCCTGTATCTCTTAAATATCATCTTAAATATAGATATGTCATATACTATATACACATGCTATAATATTTCTCTGTTTCAATTCCTCGGGAAAAGGAACCACGTCACAAGCAATTGAAACTGAAAGGAGAATGATGTATTCATTAAAATAACGCTCTCTGCTGTAGCTGATTAGCAGTAAATCTCAAAGGCTCAGCAAATAAGTATGTCTCTTGCTCTTGTCACCAACCCCTGTGGGTTCTCCCAGTTAAGAGGCTATCGCAATCTTTCAGGGATCAAATCTCCTTTCATTTTCTGGTTGCATCCTCCTCCTTGTGCAGCCAATAGATGGGGAAAGAGATGTGGAGTCTCTAGTCACAATCTTTGGTCACATGCTCCCGCCTAGATTCCAGGTGAGGAGGGCTGAGCGTGGTGGCTCCAGACTGCACAGACGCCTCTGACCAACAAATCTGTACAAAAGAAGAAAAGCATGCATCTTTGGTTTAAAGTTAGCCACCTCTTCTGCATAATAAGCAAATGCGAAGAGACTGAAATGGTGGTGATTAAGTAGATTTATTTTGCTTTAATGGGTGAAATTCATACCATATATGGCTATAAGATGGCAGATAGCAGAAAAGGGAACATTATTTGAAATAAGAATCTCATGGATAAAGTTATCTTGTAATTAGAGAGCACAAATATGAAGACCCATATTGGTAGTCCCACTCTAGCTGTACAACATCGAATACTGCTTTCACTAAAATTTACATCTCACATAATATTCCGTTTCTACCACCCTCTCCAGTTCACAGCAGTGGGAGAATTGGCCAGCTGTGGCCTGGAAAGCAGGTGGTGATACTACTCTTGGTTTGATGATGATGACAGTGATGATAGTAAACACTTGCTCATAAACTCTGTTAGCCTACTTACCGATGAGAACTCTGAAATTAACTGAAAATTAAATTATCAAGAAAAGTGTCTGTAAACGGTAGAGCTGGGATTTAAACTCAAGAAGTTAGGCTCCATTGCCCAAGCTTTTCACCACCATACTTTATACTCTCAAATAAACCAACTCTTTCTTTAAAACTAGCCTTTTTCCTAAGAGCCCCATCTCCATTGGTTCAAATGAAAAAGTGACTGCAAGAATTTTCACGACTATGGTCTCTGCACTTTTACTTGTTCCTTTGTAAAATCCTACCTCCTTCGTGCACCCCAACCCTGAGTGATACATTGATGTGTATGGGAACAAAACCTGCTGCCATTATAGGTTTACTTTAAGGGAATAAACCAGCGTGGTAGAGGAGGAAGGGATGTTCTGAAAATATAGGAAATTATTTGCTGGAAATTAGAATAGGAGGGAACAGACTTTCCAGATATCTTCGCTACCAACTTCTGACTAATTTTTTTCCATAGAAATTTTATAAAGTACAATTAAAAGCAGTTACAATTTTCAATACTCATTTCTCTATAACTCTTCTCAACAGAAGAATTGAAGGGTTGCTCCTTCATCTGAGAGAGTATCTATAAAATCCTACAGTAAATAATTCTTAATGGTAGACAGCTGAAAGCCTTCTCACAAGATTAGGACCAATCGTGTGAAATCAGTTATAACAATTTATGTTCAACATTCAAGTGAGGTCTTAACTAGTTCAAGAAGGCAAGAAAAGAAAATAATGTTTATATGGATGCAAAGGGAGCAATAAATCTGTAATTATTATATATTTTTATGTGCTTTTCTGTGTAGAAACTTCAGGAGTCTTCAGAAAACTGTAAGTAAAAACTAAGTTTAATAATATTTCTGAATATGACATCAACAAACTAAAATGAATTGTATTTATATACATCTAAAGTAAAAATAAACGGAAAATGAATTACATTAAAAGATATAATTTAGGGGTGCTTGGGTGGCTCAGTCGGTTAACTGTCTGCCTTCAGCTCAGGTCATGATCCCAGGGTCCTGGGATCAAGCCCCGCATTGGGCTCCTTGCTCAGCAGGGAGCCTGCTTCTCCCTCTGCCTCTGCCTCTACCTCCCCTCCCACCCCGTCTCTCATGAATAAATAAAGAAAATCTTTACAAAATATATGTAATTTAGAATGGCATCAAAAAACATACATCTAATGAAACATGTGCCAGAACTTCATACCAAAAATTAAAAACATCAAAGATATTAAAGATGACCAAAATAAATGGAAGGGTATATCATGTATGTGGGTTGAAAGTCTTAATAATGCACATGTGTCAATCATGTGCCAATTGAAATATAGACTCAATGTAACTCAAATCCCAGCAGTTTCTTTGATGGAAATTAACAGATGGATGCTAAATTTATATATAATAATGAAACTAAACCAACTACAACTACATATAACAAAATGAACACACAAATATCAAACCGACCAAAAGATGCCAGCTAAAAGAGCACTATTTTATGATTCCGTTTTTTTAAAGCTCACAATCTAAGGGAAAACCAAGGGGCCTACTTACTGAAAGAGGTAGGAGGCAGTCTCTGGAGAGCTGTTACTATTCTATTTTTCTATCTGCTTCCTGGTTACATCCATGTATTCAACTTACAAAAATCCATCAAGGTGTATGCTTAGGTTTTATGTACTTTTATGTATGTATGTGGTACTTAAAACTCATGTTGAAATTGAGCCCATTTGTTGAGCATAATTGTAGATCATTGTTTTGTCTATCAGATGCCTAGTGCTCACAGGGCCAGGACAACAACAGAACCGGTCCTCACCCACTGTCCATATTTCTCAAACACTACAATATCCCCGTCAATCCCATCTTATTAATAACCAAAGAGTTTTTTCACAAGGTAGAGCGATGCAATACCCATTACAAACCATAATTTCTTTGGAATTATCTGCTCCGTGTTCCAGGAAATCAACACAAAACAGAATTTATTAGAATAAAATCTGATCCTCAGTTGAGAACCACTGGCTTCAATATTCAAATATAGTTAAATATAGAATTACTGTTTAGGGCAACACGATAGTAATAACAGCACATACTATGAGGAAACAAAACACATATTTTTGACCACAAAAATTTGGAGGACCCTAGTATGACATTTTCACAAGTTTCCTATTCTTTGAGAGTTATCCAAGTAACAAAAATATCTTATGCCATCTCATGATGGAAAACTACAGGGATTCAATTCAAAACACCTGGTGAAAGCTACCTGGTCACACAGGGGGTCAGCATTCCAAGAAACTCTGGAAATTAATGTAGTTCAAAATGCAAAGAGTGTTTTAGATTAAAGGAGATCATAGTTACTGATGTGTTGAAAAGTTCATTTGAGGTTTTTAAAAGGTTTTGAGCCAATTTTATTTTTTGAAAGTGTGTCTAAAACTTGCATTCCTTTAAAATGCTGCTGAATCTTTTGAAAGCACAGCTATCACTCAACTGAAAAATAAATCTCTAAGTATAAAACAACTTTTATTTCCTTCATTCATCTATTCAGTCACTCAGCCATCCACTGCCCCCTTCTAAGTGCCAGGTACTGTGTTAAGGGCTACACACAAGGGGATAAATGAAACATGGTCCACGAAGTGCCTCCCAATCTAAGATTAGTACTATGACACAATGTGAGGAGTTACAGCTGAAACCCAAAAAGTATTGAATACCATGATCTAAATTGTAATTTCTTAAGAGTCCCATTATCATAGTAGCTAACATTTATCGAGTACTTACTATGTGTCAAACGTGGAAACTGAGGTTCCAGTAGATTGAGCCAAGTACCCAAAGATACCAAGCTAGTAATTCCAGCCCCGTCTGTGTGTGTCCAGAGTCCTTATTCTGGGCCGTTACACCAAATAAACCCTGAGATTCACTGAAATATGGAATATGGTGGCTAAAAAAACAACAACTTCGAAGAAACTGCTGGAGACGTTAACAAAGGGGTTACCCTGTAGTTTTCACGATAAAGAACTGTCCTTTTTATCCTCCACATTCTCTTTGGGTTCCTAGGGGACTATTCTACCTGTTGTATTCATACTGTCTAGATTCATACATCAAATCTAAGGTTAAATGACTAACTTAATTCCATGAGTTACCTTTAAAAAGAAAAGGCTTTTCATTGTGCCCCGGCTTGTGCAATTAAGCTGCCCCCTGTCTCAGCGTCGGAACTGTGGGTGTGCTCAATGGTTTCCTGGCAGCCCGAGGTCAGGGAGTCGGGTTCGGGAGATTGTTCCCCTTCAACTCTGGTCCACCCACCCCCATTCTGGGCTCTCGGGTGCTCCCATTTACAAGGCTGAATACCGAACAACAGAACCTCATTACCGCAGATGCAGACCTTCACAAGAGGCCACGGGTCACATTAGCTCCTTTGTTCTGCACGTTTTCCAAAACATTCCGTCTCTTTCAATTTCCCCATCTTTCTCCCTGGCTTGCCCTCCCTCTTCCTTCTACAAATCCACCCCTTTCTGCCTTGATGTGCTTCCCCTATTATGTTGCTTTTCCTACAAAACAGAACTTAGCAAGTAGGCACATAGTCCAGATTCGAATGGTTGTTTGAGACAGAAGTGACGGGCGCGAAACAGATGGGAAATCAGCAACGGCCTCCTGCGGAGAGGACCACGGACAACTCTGCCAGTGTCCTAACAGACACCATAGACCTTGCTGAGATCTCTGCATATTGAAAAGACCACTCCAGAGGGACCCCAGTAACAACTTTCCCCATCCCAGGAGAGGCGTACTGTCACGGAGGCTTGGGGTCCACACCGTGGACACAACATGGGGGAATTAATACAACAGTGCAGCCTTCACACCGCTTCCTCTTGCTGCGGGCATGCGGTTCAACAAAAGTTAAGCGCATTTGATGATGTTGCTATCAGTAGCCATCACAAAATCAAAATGACTTGTTTCCTATACAGGCCTTTCCTACCGCACTGTTATACCACAGTCCTTCCTGATAGTAACAACAGCATTTCTGCTTCATGGGTACGGGTGTACCTGCTCGCCACCCTGCAATTCAATGTCATGAACAGCAACCGTCACCTGTCCGTCCCAGTGAAATCACCAAGTGAAATCACCAAATCACACTTCAGGAAAGACCTCTAGAAGAAGCCCAAGACGGAATAAGAAAATAGGTCTCTGAATCATAGCAGCTGAAGATAGGCTTTGTCCATGATACAGAGAGGGAAGTGACTATATTAAATCCATGAAACAGCACAGTTTCTTCTGTGGCTGAGCCCGAATCCTCACTTGCACAGCCACTGAATGCTCCCGACTCCCATCTCCCCGGTGACACATAAAGAGAAATGAAATGGATTAGCGGATGAGAAGTGTGAAAGACGTATTTGAGATTTTCATAGGCAGCTTTATTATGGTTTCTTTGCATTATTAATTGCTTGGTATTTCAGCGATTTTCCTACTTCGATGAAGCTAACAAAAATCTTTCAAATCTGTGCTATTTTTTTTTTCAAGAAAGGAAGGAAGAAAGTGACACATTTTAAACTTTCTTTTAAAAATACAGAATGGGCTCCAGATAAAAGTCTCCCTGGATTATTTTCTCCCATCCCCCAATGTATGTGCCACGTGTCCTTACAACCTGACACATCTTCATTCAAAATAAATATTTGAAACTGTTTTTAAAAGTCATTTTAATGGGTATCGGTAAGTGGTCTTTTAAAGAGACAATTTGGAAGAAAGCTCTCTGTTCTCCTCTTCATATAGTGCTTTGAGAGTTGTGTTAAACAACTGACTGCGGACCATCCTGAGGCTGCAAACTTCTCTGTGTGATGAGAAGAACAGGGAAGCTATAGCATCCGCAATGGGCTTTGAGCTACTTAGGCTGCAGAGTTCTGGTCAGTTTGTTGTTGTTGTTGTTGTTGTTGTTTGTTTGTTTGTTTTAAGGGTGAACTTCATATGTGAATATGGCTTGCTTTTCTCTTAGAACAAATAATAATGTCCCAAAGTTCTAAGCTGATCCTGGATAGATCTGCAAAGTTTATATTCTGTGATGAGACAAATTTCCTGCAACTCAGGATTTCTCTTCCCACTTTTTGATGTTGGGTTGCCTTGATTGGATGAAAACAAAACATAAGGAGCTGTCAATCCGTTTTTTTTTTTTTTTTTCGGGTCTTTTCTGTTCCTTTTGAAATTAGTTACAGCCCGCTTTTTGTAGCATTGTAACCAGCCTGACCTAATTTAATTACCATGACTTGTGTGGTTTAAAGATAAATACTTTTATTCAGTCCGTCTACTTTGTGTATGTTTCCCTCCCTTTCATACAACCCCTCTATATCTTAGCATTCAAAACCCTTGTCATTTCTTTCTTTCTTGGGCTAACACAGAGTTAGTTTTTATAGTGGTGTCTATATTCACGAGTTTTCTTTGATGCCATGTTTGCTCTCTCCCTGCTTTGCTGTATGTGTTTCCGTGCTGGGAATCATGGGCCTTTGTGGGACCCAGACTAAACATTCTTTGACTTGAATCACCGAGCATCACTACTGTACGTGTCTCTGGGCAGACCCAACTGCTCTGATTTAGAAATCGGAGGGGGGAAAAGGAAACTGAAAGGAACATGGCAGGGACTTGGGGCTTGGAAACACTGCATTGGAAAGTTCAGCCCGCAGAAATGTACCACCAGGCCCGGGAAAAGACTAGACATTCACTCAGGCAATTTAAAATGGGAAACCTATTTCTGTTATTCCAGATTCACTGCAAGTCTTGTAAAGGGAATGCTTACATTTTACTGGTGCTTTCTTCCTGAGAAAAGAAGGCATGCGGAAAGATTTTCACAGTAAAAAGATCGCGCGCTCCGACTGTTGCGCTATAAGCTCTAATAAAATGAACATCATCATAACCAGGGTAGTGAATAACCAGCATTAGGGTCTCACGAGGGAACGCTCAGATTGATTAGAGTTAATCTATTAACCTCCTTGAGCTCACTTGATATGTACCATCTGAGGGAGCCCTTTATTTTGCACAGAAAGGAACATATGCTGAATACTTATGGGGAATAAAACAAAGTGTAAAATCAGCTCTGAGCCCCGCACAGATTGCGCCTTGCTACAGGTGTTGCGCGGCCCTTTGCCCGCCCCTGCAGACCCTCCTCTTAAAGAAGGTTCCCACAGCGCGGTGCCTTTGCAAATTGTCCCACAGAAAACGTGAATGGGGCCTATTCTGCCACATGCAACACCATCTGAAATGGCACAAAAACCTGCTGTTCCACAAAACAGACCATTCTATTAAAAAAAAAAAAAAAGTCAGAGAAAAAGAAATTCAAGAATGCCGTTTCCCTTCACAAGCCCTGGTTTGCTGGGGCACATGAAAGGAGTTGGGTTGTTTTTTTTTTTTATCTTGCAAATGAAGTAAAAAAAAATTAATTACAAAGACATCATTAAGAAAAAAGTTCTGTTTGAACAGTACCAATAATATTGTACCTTAAACAAACAGAAGGAGACTTTTTGTAAAAGCCAAAAGCCAAAACCCTGCAGGCTAGCGGCGAAACAGTTCCATTCCCTGGATTTTCACAATGCATCAAAATGGCCAGGAAAACAGTTTCCTGCCACATTAGTCTCTAGATAGTGACAAATCCCTTTAAAGGAATCTTCAGCCAGAGAACACTGAGCGTACATGTAATAAACCAATGCCAAAAATCCCACCGCAAGAGGTCACAGTTTATACCAAATTAATTAGTACGCTCAGGGTGCATTCAATTTGGGGAAGCAACGATCTCTATAGCATCTTAAGTAGTTTATAGTTAATACTCAATATTTTTTTTCTCAGTCGTCTGTGAGCTATAGCTCCTTTGTTCGCTGGAGTCAGTTAAAAATGTAGAGAACTTGATTTCTGAATTAATAACTCTGATGTTAATCACAGAAAGTACAACAGGAGCCTGGTACCCATCAAAGACAGCAAAGGTTACCACCAAAACGGGGCGGGTTCTGGTGCTATTATCCCTCTGATATGAAGGGCACAGGGACTGTACAGAATTCACGAAACTGCTGAAAGGAGCCCATATTTTGACAGCAGGCACCAAGCTAAATAAATTTTCACCTGCATGCAGTATGAGCTCAAAGTACATGGTTTTCTATAGTGTCTCCTAATGATTTCCAAGTTAATGTTATAATATACCCCAATTTAAATATTAATATAGCCATTATTTATTCATTAATTTTCCAATTTGTGACCAGCTCCAGAGGGTCTATCCACAGGCTTATTTTAAGATAGCATATGGATAAATTAGCACCAGTGCTATGGGAACAAAAAGTGAATATAGTAAGAATAGAAGAAAGACATCGTAATATTACTTGATGATATAAAAAGAGACTGTGACAAGTTTTTCCCCTGAAACCTATATGAAACACCGCACACTTAGAATTAGGAGAATTTTAAAATAAAGATATTCAGAGTGAATTTTGAACTACTGACTATTAAAACATAATTTAAGCTGGAGTGATTAAATTGCAGTATTGATTTAGAGATAAATGGACTAAATAGTGAAATAAAAGAAATAGACCAAAAAGAGGACCAACTATGTATAATATTTGGTTTATAAAAATTAGTAAAATTTTAAACAGTAGAAAAAATTTATTATTCAATAAATAATGTTGAGATAATTGACTAATATTCAAGGAGAAACATAAATTATATCCCTACATCACTCTTTTACAAAGTTCATTCCAGGTGGTTAAAGGACTTAAAGTCTAAAGAAAAAATAGAGAAAGTAGCCCTTGAAACACAGAGAGAAAATGTATGTTTTTAAAATAATCTTGGCATGGGGGAATCCTTTTTAAACAAGACTAAAAACCAGAAATAATAAAGAACAACACTGATCAACTTGACCACATAATTGTGAAATATGTCATAAAGTTAAAACACATATTTAGGGGCGCCTGGGTGGCACAGTCGTTGGGCGTCTGCCTTCGGCTCAGGGCATGATCCCGGGTTCTAGGATCGAGCCCCACATCAGGCGTCTGTGCTGGGAGCCTGCTTCTTCCTTTCCCACTCCCCCTGCTTGTGTTTCCTCTCTCGCTGGCTGTCTCTCTCTGTCAAATAAATAAATAAAATCTTTAAAAAAAAACATATTTAAAAATTTAGGAGAAAGTATTACCAAAAAAATGGCAAAAAAGAAAGAGTTGATGTCTGATGTCTGAAACATACAAGAGCGTCTACAACAAGAAAAGGTGAATATGCCAAGAGAAATTGATGAAAGCATATAGTCAATGCAATTGATACAGCTAATAATAACTATGATAACAATTGATGAGTTCCAAGCTTTGTGCTAAAGAAATGATATGTGTCATGTTATTGGATTATCACAAAAATGTATACAATTTGCACGCACTCTTATCTCAGTTTTGTAGATAAGAAAATTTAAGCTTAGAAAGTCCCACATTCAAACTTACATAATGACAGAGTAACAGAGCAGGGACATGATTTGTCTGACTCCTAAATCTGTGATCTTAATTATTGTTCAATAACCCCCCTTATAAATAAAAAATATTAAATTCTATAACCTGCTTTCCTATGTGAGCTCCAAGAACCAGCAGCACGGGCGTCACATGGGAATCTATTAGAAATGCAGAATCTAAGGCCCCATCCCAGACCCGCTGAATCAGAATCTGCCTTTTTAAAAGACTCCCACTGATTCTCATGCACTTTAAACTTGAATAAGCACTGGTGCTTGTCAGACTTTGATAATCATTAACTTCAATTACTAAACATTAATCAAAAACAACTTTAAAAAGTATTTTTCAATGGTGTAGATGAGAAAGATCATAGGTGGGGTTGGGAGAAGTGGAGAAAGGGACGAGAAAACCAGGCCGTGTGTAGTAGAAATCTTCAGAGGAATTTTGTTGATATGCAACAAATTTAAAATGGGTTTGAATTTGCAATCTCACTTCTAAGCATTTATCCTAGTTGGACAAAGTCCAAAGAGATACACTGTATTAGTTTCCTTTTGCTGCTGTGACAAACTACTATAAATTTAGTGGCTGAAAGCAACACAAATGTATGAACTTAGCGTTCTGAAGGTCAGAAGTCCTAAAACGGGCTTATGGAACACAAATCAAGGTGTCAGTCGTGCTACATTCTTTCTGTATTTCTTTGCCTTTTCTAGCTTTCAGAGGTTCCTGTATCCCTTTGCTCATGCCTCTTTCCCTCCATCTTCAAAGCCAACAACACAGCATTTTCAACTCTCTCTCTCTCTCTCCCCTTCATCCTCAATCTCCCTCTCTGATACTGGCTCTCTTATTTCCTTCTTATAAGCCCTCGTGATTACATTGGACCCACCTGAATAATCCAGGATACTAGCTCATCATACGATCCTTCACTTAATCGCATCAGCAAAGTCCCTTTGACCTTGTGAAGTAGCATACCGAAGGTTCCAGGGATTAGGAAGTAGAGATATTTGGAAGTTCATCATTCTGCCTGCCACAGACACTATAAGATTTTGTTTTTATCACAGTGCTATTTTAATAGTAAACAATTAGAAACAATATAAATGTCCATTCATAGAGAGGACTGTGGTCTTTTCATGTAATGCTCTACAATGTGGCCACTGAGCATTATAAAGATCATCTCTATTTACTGAGAGAAATATTCCATATTTTGATGTGAAAGAAAAAGCTAGGTATGAAACAGTTCACATACATATGCAGACAGATCTACAGAGAGACAGAGAAAGAGAGAAAAATGAACCTGGAAGTTTCATCATTATTTAACAGTATTTAGCTCTGAACAAAGAAATTTGTGGTGATTTTTACTTGCTTCTTTATACTTATCTACATTATTTGATTTCCTTACAATAAATGTAAACCATTCTTTTTTTCTTGTCATCATATAAAAATGAGAATTTGTTTTCATTTACCACACACATTTTACTAGACATTTAAATGATCACAAATAGGATTTTTAGACCAATTATTAGCAAGTAGACTTTGACATGAAGTATGGTAGCCTGAAAAAGTATAATGTGCACGTTCTGACTTGGTATTTCAGTCTTGGGCCACATGCTGCACAAAATGCCAGGCTATCTGGAAGGAAGTGATGGATTTAGGTCAAATGTGCATGAACATGTAAATAAAACCTAGTAATACTTAACTTTTGGCAACAAGATGATAGCCTTGATAAATATTCTTACCTTTTTGGAGCACAATTATACTTAGGCCTAACTCACTTTCCCGTGTAATTTGCAAGATCAGATAAATACTCCTTACCTCATTGGATGTGGGCTCATAAACACACTAGTAATTTAATTTTTGCAGTAAGAAACCTATAACCAGTATATTAGGCCAGAAAGTCCTAGATGTACTAGAAAATAAAATTAGCCTGGCAGAAAAGCCTTGAGTAAATCTAGCCAGTGTAAAATATCTAAGATTTAAAACATTTTAGAGGGGAGCCTGGGTGACTCAGTCGGTTAAGCATCTGCCTTTGGCTCAGGTCATGATCTCAGGGTCCTGGGATAGAACCCCACATAGGGCTCCCTTCTAAAATTCTCTCCCTCTCTCTTTGCCCCTCCCCATCATTTGTGCTCTCTCTCATTCTATCTCTCAAATAAATAAATAAAATCTTTAAAAAAATTTTTAGAATGCATTTGAAATCAAAGGAGTTTAGAACCAATCCAACCAGATATAGCCACCAGATATCTCCGTTTAAATTAGGCCTGAACATTAAGGCAATCAATTCCCCTGCACTGTGGGATTAAGACAGTATCCTCTCATGTGGACACTGATTAAACATCAAATAGTTTCTTTTCAGATTAAATGAGATACAGCATGTAATGCACCTAGTGCAATGAATGGTACATAATAAGTTTGGAATATTAAATTTCAAATTAATATTTAAAATCACTAAATATTAGTTATCTTTTTTCACCCATCATTGAGATGTAGAGAGAACTATGTTCAGTGAGTTATTACTCGTCAGGAAAAGAATGCCTTCAAATTGGAGACATGAATATTAAATATCTAAAATCAAGATTTCAGACAGGATTAAGGAACATGAAACATTTGTACCAAAAGGTTAGTAGAAGTCAATTGTTTAGCTAGTATATTATGTTAGTATCCTTATTGTTGCAAGCCAAATCTTTGCTATTTCTTGTCCTCTGGCACTTACACTACAAGCAGTCTGTAGACAAGTGTGGTTGGAGGTGGGGGTATTTTTCTCATTGGTCTAATAGCAAGACCCGATGTTGCCTCTTCTGCATGAATATGAATTATTTCCCATGGGGGGGTTGATAAAACAGGAGCATATCTATTTGAGGTACAGACTTTAGCACGTAAAGAGGACTGGGGCTATTAATGAAATCAAGAGGCTCTGTTCAATTAGATATTTTAGTAATGCCCAGGGACGGCACTACAACTTTCAGAATGTGTGGAGGTATCACATGGGACACATAGAAAAGTGCCTCCCACGAGTCCTTAATAATGACATTAGCCAACCTTAACTGATTATTTTCCATGGTCCAGGCTCCTTCCTCTGCTCTTCACTTGCAATGTCTCACTTGATGCACACGTGAACCCCACGGGATACATCCTATTATTAACTGCTCTTTACAAATGAGAAAACTGAGAATGGCAGGTTGTGGGACTTGCTGAAATTCACACAGCTATTAACTATCGCGGGCAGGATTCAAACCTAGAAAATGAGACTCCAGAGTGTTGTGGTGAACCATGAATCCACACTGCCTCCCTTGCTGTTCACGTTTCTGGGACAATACACGCAAGGGTTCTTCGCAGCTGAGCTCAGCAATACATTTTGGGATGAGTTCAGTCTATTGGGCTTACTAACTACTTTTTTTCTTTAAGCCTCCCAAGATTGATAACATGAGGGAAACTGAGGCAACGTAGTAAAACTCAGGTTGGTATTTGGATCAGTTGTATCTTGTTCCGAGTCCCTTCCCTACTAATCTAATCTAGCAATGTACGTTATGCCACCTGAATTTATTTGTACTACACATGACAAGGTCCCAGGCCGTAAATAGATGTGATCTAATTTTGAAGTAAAAATTGAAATAGGGTTTCTCCTCCATTCACCTCTTGAACCATCTGAAATCGCAAACTGAGAACTTTGAGAGACATCTATAGGCAAGTCATCATTTTCTGGAAAAATATCACAGTTGGACCCAACTCAGCGACAAGGTGCCTCCCCATTACCATTACTGAATATTTTGTCTGTTTTTATTTCCTTTAACCTTGCTGGATCCACTATTTCCTGAATCATCTCTCTACTTCTTCCAACTGAGCTATGGTTTCCTCTCTTGCTTGATTTGTAATCCTTAGGAGCTCATTTGCCAAAGCAAAGTTGAAAAAAGAGGGCAAGTTCAAAACAATTCCTGCCCTTACCCTCTTCCCACCTGCACCACAAAGCTGTTCATAGGCTCTAAGCTGGTCCCCAGAAGCCTTCCTGCCCCCAACCTCTCTTATTCACTTACCTGGTAAAGACATTGTAGTCTTGGTATAACAGCCAAGTCCCATCTTTTGGAAGCCAAGAGTGGTCTAATGAAGTCTGCCTTCCCGAGAATGTGGGTGAGCTTATTTTAAATTTGTTTATGTTTGAAGGGGACACACATGGAAAAGCCTTGGTGAGCACATGGGGATGTGGTGAAGGTGGCACAGCTACAGAGCATGGAAGCTCTGTGTTCCCTCTGCTCCCCATACCTGCTCTATGCATCTGTTCCATTTGGCTGTTCCTGAATTGTATCCTTCATAATAAACCAGTAAGCCACATGAGGACAACTGAGAATTTGTTTTGACTCTAGAGAGAAGTTCAGCTGAAGAAGAAATCAACAGGCAACCAGGAAAGAGGGAATAAGGAGAGGAGTTTAAAATGGATATTTTGAGGGCTTCTGGGTAGCTCAGTAGGTTAAGCACCTGCCTTTGACTCAGGTCATGATCCCAGAGTCCTGGGATTAAGTCCCACATCAGGCTCCCTGCTCAGTGGGGAGTCTGCTTCTCCCTCTGCCTCTGCTGCTCCCCCTGCTTACGGTCTCTCTCTCTCACGGTCTCTTGCTCTTTCCCTCTCTCTCAAATAAATAAATAAAATCTTTCAAAAAAATGGATATTTTGAACGAAGATTTATGAAATAGTTTTTGGTAAGAAAGAAATACAAGAATAAAAGCAGATGAAGCAAAGCCCCTGATAATTTAAGAGGGATTCGGATCGAGAGCAAAATTGAAGGAGGGACACTAATCCCTCTAACACTAGATGAAAGAACATAGACATGATATCAAGCATAAATAAGTGTGAGGGACTTTTGTGGGCAATGGGAAGGAGCACAGTGGAGGAGGTGAGCAAAATTCCCAAAATGTATTGAGCTGGCGGGAAACTAGATTCTCTACCAAGAATAAGCAGGATTTGAAGTTGTAGGGTCTGAGGAAAGAGTGAAGGTTTGAAATACTACTGTGGGGAATGGTCAATTTTACTGGTCAAAAGAAATAAAATTTTATAAAGCACCACTGGTGTTGATGTTAAAGAACTTGTAATTAACATTAGAGAAATTTCTGTCAAAACTTTTGTGTACCAGGATGGGTCTAAATATTTTGCCTGTTTTTTGGCCATTTTTTAGAAGGCTGACATAGGTTCATGAACATTAAATATTCCAATGAGACCATAGTTTAAATGACTGATTATGGCGTTAAGCTCAGAAAAGAGAAAAAGGAAACCAGGAAAGGATTGTTAAAACAAAGAAAATGGAGTGTCAAGAACAGTAAGCCTTCTTAAGGTTGAGGAGTAGAGTGAGGGGCAGAGAAAATGAAAGAAGAGCAGATTTTGTTCAGAAAATGGATACTTAGAGATTATAGTTAAAGTTTACAGATTAAAGTTGCAGTTAAAAGTTTCAGACATGGGGCGGTCACAGTGATAATAAATTCAAGGTGAAACAACGTGAAAGTCCTAGCAGAGGGGAGAAAATGTGTTTATTGAAGTTAAAGAGACAAAGAAAATCTAAGACCAGATAGTAATTGATCACCATTTTACACGGATATTGGAATTATCCTGCATGATGGCCCCAGAAGGACTGTGAAAAATCTGCCAGTGTCCTTAATAAATGTGACAGAGTGACAGTACCCTGGAGGCTCTGAGAACATCTCCAAAGCAAGAAATGCACAGAGGTATGAAGTATAGAAGAAATAGAGAAAAAAACAGCTTTCAGTCTGGGGCTTTGGCTGTGGCTCAGAGGAGAGCCCACTTTCATTTATGGTGAGAAGTTGGATTTGTTCTATGAAAACCTAAAAATTTAGGGCATACCAACTTGCACTTACAATAATTATATTTGGTGAGCACTAAAACAAGCAAGAGAATAAATATATTCCATACCTACGTAGCTAGCGCAATAATCCCATGCTCTCAGTCAATACTTCTGTCTTTTTGGATAGAGTAACAGTTCTTTATCCCGACCTTGAAAAATGGAAGGGGGGTTGCATGAGCATAATATATATCATGTATTGTAATTATACTATATCTTTCTATCTACCTAAACTTTATAGAGTGAAAGTTAGAAATAATGATGGCTTGACAAAAGTGAGAACAGCCAAGACTATGCAGAATCCCTACTCACTTACAGTATGTCTTTGTTCAACTTATTTGAGCAGTGAGTAGTTCATAAATGAAGACCCCCCCAAATTTTAATCTTCAGAAAAGGCCAAATTAGAGAATTTAAGGAACTCTAGAAATTTTATTACTTTGTATCTATAACCTCTGCATCACAAAATTTACAATCTAGTTGAAAAACAATCAGATTGTGTTAAATCCTTTGTATTTCAATTTATTCCTCTACAAAGCAATGATTCACTTACTAAATAAACACGTATTTAGCGCTTACTATATTCTATGTTATGGGCTAGGTATTTTAGGCATGGTGGCATATAAGGGAAATTTGCTTCAAAGCTTAATCTCAGAAAATGTAATCACTGTTTGAGATACAGGAGCACATGCAAAAGTTTGGAAAGAAAAAAGGCAGCTAAATGAAATTTTAAAAAAAATAGTCATTTATCTTTATTTTGGGGTTGTTATTAACCATTATCTAAACAATTTGAAACTTGAAAAATAAAATTTCTAGTCCCTTTCATGCTTACTATATCCATGGCAGGATAATATGACTTTTAGACAATATAATTCCATTTTTTATCTTATATGTAAAAAATTTGATCAAGTGATTGACATATCGAAAAATAATGGAAAAGTAATTATATTTATCTCTATCTTTATTAAAATTATATATCAAGTAGTATAAAAAGTTTAAATAGATTCCTTTTTGACTAATACCAAATCATCCAAAAACAATTTTAACATTTAATAATAGGGATGAGCTTTCTCCTTAAATTAATTATGTAAATTATAATAAAGAAGAATATCACAAACTTGCTAAAGAATATGAGATATTTTTATCTATAAAGACTTTGCATTTGTGTTAAAGTCAAATCATGTACACAAGCTTAAGTTAATACTGTCTTAAACTGCTTTACATTAATTAAAATGTGTAGCATTTAAAATTACATAATATGCTTTATGTTGTGCTTTCTCTGAAAAGCACAAACACTAATGAGACCTAGATTTCCCATCATTACTTTGAATTGAAGAAAAGAAAAAGGTAAAACTTTCTAAGTATAAAGTAATATGTTTTGAAACCATTAACAAAGGGAATCATGCCTGGGGCGCCTGGGTGGTTCAGTTGGTTAAGTGTCTGGGATCAAGCCCCACATTGGGCTCCCTGCTCAGTGGGGAACCTGTTTCTCCCTCTCCCTCCCACCCCCTGTTAATGCTTTCTCTCACTATCTCTGTCTCTCAAATAAATAAATAGAATATTAAAAACAAACAAAAAACCCCCAAAGGAAATCATTCCTATTAAGTCTAACATAACACATATTTTAAAAAATAAACAAACAAACAAACAAAAACCCTGTGAAACTTAAGAGGAACAAAACAATTAAAAAATATTTTGTGGGCCACATGAATTATTTTGTCTACAATGAAATAGAATGATGATGGCTGTTATAAAAGCTAAGATAAGTCTCTGGTCACTAATTTCTCCAGCTAATTTGTAAAATAATATTTCTGAATTCAATCTTCTTGTCCCTTCTCCCCATTATTCTCTTCTTAACAGTTATTTCTTTCCCCACACCTACCCTACCCTTCTATGAAAGAAGTATAATGTCTGCACTGACCTGTACAGGCAGAAGACCAATATAAAGTGTTTTGCATTCTGATTTTAAATAATCTGGTTTGGCAAAGTTAGATTTTTAATGAAAATGAACTGATTTCAAATTATTCCCAAAACAATACATGGTTATGACATTAGAATTAAAATATAACAAGTTAAGGATAAAACAAATCTACATATATGAAAGTCCATCACACAGAGACACATATATTTTGAATATATATATTCTCATGATATTTATTCACATTTATACTCATAGATTTTATGAAATCATATTATAACACAAATATATATGATATATTTAAATGTGCTTTTTTTTTCTCTTGAAAATGTAATATAAAAGTGTCTCACCACCAATAGTATTCCTGCTTACCAGCGGACAAATCCTTTTTTTTTTTTTTCTTAAATGATAGCTACCCGGGGTAGATGAGGATATACATAATTTGGCAATCCCAGAGCTAAAACTGTAAATTAGTTCAGTGTTTCCAGAGTGAATTTAGCAGTGTATTTCAAGAGCTTTAAATATAATTTAATGATAGTAAAAGGCGAAAGTCTTTATACCTCACATTTCGGATGTGTATGACTTTCCATTAAAAGGATATTTGTTGCAATATACTTTATAATTTCTGAAAATAATAACAGACCAATGTATATAACCAGAGGTATCTGGCTAAAGTATACATATGTAATATATCCAAGCTGCATAAAAATACCTTAAAATTATGCAGATCAAGGAAGAATGTGAAAATTCTTCCAAGTTTAGTTCACATACAGTTTTTACACAGGGTTTGTGAATGATTTCAATCTCAGCACAGATTCTTACTGATGGTACTACAAAAAGGAGAATGGGAATTACCACTTAAGTACAGTCAATTTATACAGCATTCTAGATATTGCAAAGGAACACACAGAGACAGAAAGCAGTGGTTGCTGGGTGGTGGAGTGGGGGAGAAGTGGGAGGGAGGGATAGCACAAAGGGATCTTTGGGGCGATGGACATGTATACTATCTTGATTGTGGTAATGACTTTACAGGGGTATACCTATGTCAAAATATTAAATTGTATGATTTAAATATTTACATAGGTACATATTTTTAAATATAATTTTACAATGTGTGTATTTATGGTTTGTCAACTTTACCTCAAAAAAGCTGTTAAAACATTAAAACATCTGACAGCACTAGGTGTTGATGAGGACATGGGGTGCCTGGAACTCTCATATGTATTTTTGGTGGAATATTTGGTTCTGGTGCATTGGAAAATAGTCTTGCAATTTCTTAGAAAGTTAAACATATGACCAGCAATCCCACTCCTATATATTTACTTAATGGAGATTAAAAAAAAATATATGCCAACGACAAAAAAATTGTTCCTAAGATTGACAATGATCCTGTCACAAAATGTAATGACTCAATTTATTTTTAAATATTTTTCAATTTTTTAAGATATTTATGTATGTATGTAATCCCTTGCTCAACATGGGGCTTGAACTCATGACCTTGAGATCTAGAGTCCCATGTTCCACTGACTGAGCCAGCCAGGCACCCCTGTAATGACTAATTTTAGTCCTGATCTTTTTGATTCCTCAGTCATTAATAGTCCTGGCTGCTCACTTCTTTTGGTTCTCTTTTTCTTGTCCTCCCTAAACCGTTTTCTTTGTTTTCTTCCTACGTATTTGATACTTCCCTCTATTTCACCTTTGAGATCTCATCATCCTAATTCAGCCATTAGATGCTATTTTGGTTCACTTTTAATTGCCTTCTCTTCTCACACTGTGCTCTTTCTCTAACCTAATAGCACCCATTTCCATCATTTCTAAACTAATACCTCACAATTTCTATCTCCTAAGCTCCAGACCCCTATGGAACAGGCCATGTGAATTTTTCAACGGTTCTGCAAAGTCAGTACACCCTAGGATAAGCACGGTCCTACCCACACAAACCTGACACTCTGAACAGTACTCGCTAACTTGGCGAATGGCAACATCCTGTCCACTTCCTGAAGACCTAATCTGCAGTCTCTCATGGTCAGTCTCCCTCCCTCATCTCTCCTCCTTCAGATCTCCCTCCCTTCCCCTACGGTCCTCCGGTCCTCCGTGCTATTGCTTATGTTCCACATATGAGTGAAACCATATGACAATTGTCTTTCTCTGCTCGACTTACTTCACTTAGCACTGGGTGTTATACATAACTAATGAATCATTGAACACTACATCAAAAACTAATGATATACGATACAGTGGCTAACTGAACATAATAAAAAAATAAAAATTAAATTTAAAAAATTTTTTTAAAAACCCTAAACTGCGGTCAAGAATGCTTGACACTCCCATTCCATCACCTCCCACATCAAAGGAATAAACTAAGCTCAGGCAACTCACACCTCGCTTCTATATTCCATTCATTTTTCTCCAGCTATACTGCCTCTCTTCCATTCGAATTTGTCTTCATCTTTCACCTGGATTACTGCAGTAACTGGCCTCCTAACATTTATTCTAGTCCCTGACCAATTTGTTCTCCATGGTAAGGTAACTTTTTCAAAATGTAAATCTGATCTTAACACACCTGCAATCCTTCTTCCCCAACACAGCCCCATTATAATCTATTTTTTTCCTGTTGTCTTAAAATAATGACTGAAATCCTGAATATGGCAAATATGGCACTCTTATCTGTGTGGTCTGGTTCTTGCCAACCTCTCCAGCTTTTTTCCCTCCTCTTCCACCCTGCTCTCTTTTCAACCGTCGCTATCTTCTTTCCAGGCTTCCTTCCTCCACAGGGATCTTACATACACTGGTCGCTCGATACAGAATTCTCTTTTTGCTGGTTCATCTGGTTAACTCCTACTCAATCCTCTGATCTCCTGGAACTTTACTTTTCCATATTAGGTCAAGTTTATCTGTTCTGTACTTTTCTAGAACTGACTTTTTAAATTTTCTTTAAACTTATCACATTTTAAATTATATATTCATTACTTTTATTAGTGGCATAATATCAGCATCCCCTCCAAAGTGTAAGCTCCAGAAACAATGTCTTAGTTCCTCTTTATCTCCAAAAAGACAAATTGCACCTACAGGTCATATATCTTTTTTTTCTCGTAATAATATTTTTATTATATTATGTTATTCACCATACAGTACATCCCTGGTTTTTGATGTAAAGTTCGATGATTCATTAGCTGCATATAACACCCAGTGCACCATGCAATACGTGCCCTCCTTACTACCCATCACCAGCCTATCCCATTCCCCCACCCCCTGCCCTCTGAAGCCCTCAGTTTGTTTTTCAGAGTCCATAGTCTCTCATGCTTCATTCCCCCTTCTGATTACCCCCCCTTTCTTTATCCCTTTCTTCTCCTACCGATCTTCCTAGTTCTTATGTTCCATAGATGAGAGAAACCATATGATAATTGTCTTTCTCTGCTTGACTTATTACTCAGCTATCAAAAAGAACGATTTCTCAACATTTGTTGCAACATGGACGGCACTGGAGGAGATAATGCTAAGTGAAATAAGTCTACAGGTCGTATTTCTTACAAATAAGCTATGGCTCTGGAGAACAGATCTCATCATGACTCTGTAAATATTATAGCAATTTTCGTATTGTTTCACATGTCCTGAGGGGTAACTGATTGTTTTTGATATACAAGTATATTTGTAAGCTTTTATAGAGCTTGGATCACAAATTCGCAGAAGGCTTTCATTGAAGGAGGTGTCACTATCAAAGCACTTGAACACTTGGTTCCAGATTGTTATTTTCCTCTTCTATTTTTTTTTTAAAGATGGCCTGTTGTCCTTTGATCTTGCTCTGACACCTGCACCAGCCTACTTCTCTCTTCTTAAGGGGTCCCTGTAGGATCCCAGGTCATGTGGATAAAATTAAAATGGAGGTCATGTGATCGAAACTATTCTTCACAACTTCTCCCAAAACACACAGACACATATTCACACAAACACTTGGATCTGATTTTCAAAGTGTCCAGTTTGGCTTTTAAATTTTATATCTCCACCAATTGAATTTTCTCACAGCAATAACAAAACAGAAAGTGCCTAAATGTTATGTTTCAAAATTAATAGTTTGTGACACTTCTTAATCATTTCCCTTTCACTGACATTCTAATATTTCCCTGCGTCTTCAGTACATATCCATTAAACCATTTTTTAATGCCTCTTTTTCCCAGCTGGCTTTCTGAAAGGTTGTCTCATCCATCAGTCTGAAGTGATCCAATGAATATTACAATTGCTTAATATTTCCTCTGCAAAATGTGAACAAATGGGGATGGAAAGTAGGAGATTCTTTGAGGATCTAGCTAAGAATCATGTAAAAATTTTCCATCCGTTTCTCAGTAATATGTTTTCTGTTTTCAGTAAAGGCAAAAGGAGTGGTCTTAGACAGAAATCACCATATCCCTTGCAAAGAAAAGAGTAAAATTAGATAGAATTTCTGAGAGTATTAATTTATAGAATTGATAGAACTACAACAGATAGCAATGAACAAAAACAGAGTAATAGTTATGTAAAATATGAACTTCAATCTTTAACTCTATAGAAGAACCAAAGAAAGTTACTTTTTAAAATATCAAGCAGCTTTACAAATTTCAAACACCTTGGATAAAATTTTACCAATTATATATCTCCACTTCCAGGATTAGAGACATCATAATTCTGTATACATTCTGGTGACACTGTTTTCTGAAGCATCATTTAATATTGACACACTTTGGCAATAATTTAGTAACTCAATAGTCTCCGAAGATAAGAAAAGAGATAGTTAAAATTAATTTTGTATCCTTCTCACTCTTCCTCCTAGCTTCCCAAATCAATTTAACATCTTTTTGAGCAGTTTCCAAAAAAGAACTCTTAATTAAACAATCCCCAGATTAAATACAATCCCTTTTGCTTGTTCTCTATCAGGCCATTGTCTCTGGTACAGCTCAGCCAAATTAGAAATTCAGGGCTAATTTGAAATACCTCTTGTTTTCTTACAGCTTGAAGAAAAGATAAAGGTCAGAAGCAGGCTTAAGAAGATGGACAGAAGTCATGAGCGAGAAATAAACAAAGGAAGTTCCTCAGCAGTAGAACTATTTAAAACATATGCCAATAAAATGTTCAAAGGATTCCTACAGGGCTCCAAAGATAAACACAGGCAATATTTTTTTTTCTTGCAAAACTCTACTTACCTGAAGCAGTAAACTCAAATATCCAACATGATTCTGTGGAAAAATACAAAAGAGAACCATATAGTATTTTATTCATTTACCAGGAATTAAGACTTTTAGGGCACGTAACCTCAAAGGTTTACCTCTCAGCTCAACCTGCTGTTGGCTATGTGACCTGGGGTGAGTCTTTTAACATCTCCTAGTCCCATTTGCCTCATCTGTAAAGGGAAATAATTACAAATACTCACCTCATGGAAGTCTTAAATGACTAATAGATGCAAAAATTCTTATAATCAGGTCAGTCACACAGTAAATGTTCACTAAATTCCGGCCATTATTTCCAGTTTTATTATGATGCTCACGATTCTAGTGAGGTGGCACGTTAAAAGGGCTGGATATTAAAAACGCTAACTTGTAAGAAAACCAGCAGCAATAAGTCTGTGGAAAGTGATGAGACTCACTTCAAAACACATTGAAAAAAATAGAGAGCACTTCGAGTCCCTCCCTAGTCCTCAATGATGAGAGTTAAGATTTCAAGTGAAGGGCTATTTTTCAATATGTTTACTGCTGGCTACCCAAGATTGCAGGAGTTTGGGGGCAAAAAATAAACAGAAATATAATATGAGGAAAAAATGTAGACATTAAAAACCAATCCAGAAGGCTCCGAAACAATGAAAAGAGACTAGAGGGGGAGGGGAGATTATTAAAGAAACAATGAAGGAAAATGTTCTAGAGTTGAGGAACAATGGACTCCTCTTGGTTCCCCCAGCACGGTTACTGGCTTCTCATTGGCTACATTAGATGCTAGGAAGCAACAGAGTGATATTTTCGAAGTTCTCCAAATCCTAAAACTCCAAAAGTTGATTGTGTCATCTTTTCTTTACAAAAATCCTGAAGGCACATTTGTTTTCTAAGCTTTGTCTTGTATTCTCTGGTCTTAGCTGCTACTATAACAAAATGACCCCTGGGGCGTCTGGGTGGCTCAGTCAGTTAATGATCCTGGGGTCCCGATCCCTGGGTCTTAAGACCGAGACCCAGTTCGGGCTCCCTGCTAAGCACGGAGTCTGCTTCTCCCTCTGCCCCTCTGCCCCTCTCCCCTCTCCCCTCTCCCCTCTCATGTTCTCTCTTTCTCTCAAATAAATAAATAAAATCTTTTTAAAAATGATTCCAAAATAAAAGCTTCAGCATAAGACAGACCTAGGGTCTTCTGCCCAGATCATTTCCCCTCAGGCCTTTCCATGTCTGCCACTTTATTTCCTTCTAGGAATTCTTTGCTTCCTGGAACATACCAGGCAGTCTCCCAGCTTAAGTCCTGTATACTGGCTCTTCCTGTGTTAAAAGCTCTCTTTCTCCAGATATTTCCATGCTTCACAGCATTTTCCCAGAAGGCTATATGGTCATCCTATCTAATATTGCCAATTCCCCCCAGTCTTCTGTGAGGGGGGAATTCCCCCTCCAGATCTTCTGTGTCACCTTCTATGTTTTTCTATAGCACATGTCTCCTTTTAATATACCACGTAATTTAATTATTCCCCATCGCTATTTTTCATTTGTCTTCACCTGCAAGATGTGAACTCTCCGAGGCAAGGATTTTTGTGTCTTTTTTTGTTGTTCATTTTTTGCATTCTACATGCCTAGAACAGTGCCTGGCACACAGTAGCCCCAAATAACTATTTGTTGAATAGATGAATGAATGATTTAGACTTAGCTGTGTAGCAGTGTGTCTGAGCATAATGTAGATTTAAAGAAGAAATTTAAAATTAAGGTTAATAAGAGTCACGACAATAGTCTCATAATAGCTTTAAGCTAGGTCTGGAAAGAGTTGGAAAGAGTCTGAGAAAAAGCCAAAGCCTTGAGCACAGAGGTCTTGTAGGCCACAGGGAGGATGCTGAATTTTATTCTATGTGTGTTGAGAAGCTATGGCAGATTCGTAAACAGCAGAATGAACTTACGTGCTTTAATTTTACAGGATGGTTATCACTGCTGAATGTAGGGGCAAAATGGAGCTAGGAGGCTACTGAGGGGTCCAGAGTTAGACAAAATGTTGGCTTAAACCAGCAGTAGAGGAAGTGGTCAGTAGAGGTCGGTTTTATTTATTTATAAAAATAAATTTTTATTTATTTACCTATTTTTAAGATTTTATTTATTTATTTTCGAGAGAGAGAAAAAGCACAGCAGGAGCAGAGGGAGAGGCAGAAGCAGACCCCCTGCTGAGCAGAGACACAGACTCAGGGTTCCTGCCAGGACCCTGGGATCATGACCTGAGCCTAAGGCAGATGCTTAACTGACTGAGCCACCCAGGCACCCCGAGGGTTATATTTTTTAAAACAGAGTGAACAATATTTGATAATGGATTGAACGTCAGATATGAAAAATGAAGGATGGCTCCTAGGTTTTTTCCTAAGCAACTAGGTAAATTGAGGTCATGTTTACCAGGCAGGTCTTTATTTGTTTTGTGAAAGAAATCACTGCATGATTCTTTTCCAAGTTTCGCATGTGCATTGAAAATATGATGGAAATAAAGGTTAGATTTGGCACATCATATCAGAAATGAAACTCCAGCTTGAACCAAGATATATATGTTTTCATTTAATATTTCTCTTCTGTGTTATATATAAATGCGAATTAAAAAGTTAATGGATATTATCTATGAATCTACCAATGCAGAGAACAGAAAAATCGGGAGACTAGTTTTGAATAATCTAACATCACTGTACTTTCTGCCTAATGAGAGTGAAAATGAGGTAACCAACACTACACACCTGCTATTAAACTGAAGAAAAGGCCATTTTATAAGCATTAAACTCCTGTGGTCTGCCAAATGTTCCTAGTCACTCACCTGTTGGGAGGGTAATTACCATTCTAAGATTGCTAAAGCAATAGAATATGCCTTTATCTATTTTCCTTCAGGCTGCAAATTTTTAAGCGTTTTTAAAAGTTCACTTTCCAGGCTCCTTATTTGATTTATGGGAATTAAGGTGACATGACTGCATCACCGCAATCAAATCTGACAATACTTTTCTTAACCTAATAAAAATTCCCCCCATAATAATAACAACAAGTTTATTTTGCTGTGAGGCATTTTTAATTGCATAGTGTATGGCTATAATTGAACTGTACCCATTTTTGGTTGACATTTTAATTATCCCATTAGCCAGAAAATAGATGTTATGAAACTTGGAAAAATAATTTTCGGTAGTTTAGAACTGTTTTTAGCCATTCTTACAAACGTTCAATTAGACTTCTCCAGGATTCCTTTAAACCTGGGAGAATTTTCTTCAAGTTAACTTCTTTTTTCTTAATACATTTAGTATTTTCCCTCAAATATTAATTTCCCCCTTGGAGTTCACAAGAAAAATTAAACCTTATCATATCTTTCTCTCACCCTTAATCTGACCTTTCTTTTGGAATCTTTTTGCTCTTGGTTTTGTACAAAGATAGCTTTTTCACGTAGTTCAAAGAATCCCCAACCTTTTAAAGCTCATAGTGTTTTTTATCTTGGCTCTGTGACTATGAAAAATGCGTGAGAAATTTTACAATTACTCTGCAAAGAGACCCAAGAGTAACAGGAAAGGACGGGTGAGCCCAGGACCTAAATGAATTTAGGGTTTTCACCTAAGAAAGAAGGGTAGCCCAGCAATGGTCAGGAAGTAGGCCTTAAATTTAGCTCTACCAAAATGTTTAATGCCCAGCAAGAGATTAATCAGACATAGAAAGGCAAAACTCGTCACTGTAGAAATCTTAATGACTTCCAGGAGAACTGGGTGTATTGGGGGTTGACTTGGAAGTAATGACCCCTTTGGGGACCAATACCATAGCTCTGCCTACCTTATGCTGTTGTATGTAAAACAAAGCAGGGAATGTTTCTGGGTGTCAAGGGTTGGAGGAGAGAGAACACTGTAGCTATTTCACAAAGTTTTGCATCAAAATTTACTTTAAACTTTTACTGATGAAAAAGAAAAAAATGGCTTGAGCTACTTTACATGTGGTGTTAGTCCCTCTGGACTGCGTGATGAGGGTAGTTGGCCAGAGGGACATCAGTGAACACACTGAGGTGGCACTGAGAAGCCTGGGCTCTTCCTCTCCTCCATGGCTTCCTGTAATTCTTAAGTCTTCTCTTACACCCTAGATTTTAAGATTCAATCCTTAAACTTTTTTTTTCTTTCTCTACACTTTCTTTCTTAATATGTATTTCCAAAGATCTTCCATGGTAAGGCAAGACATCAGCAAAAGATACATGTCACCCCAATATTAAAATGTACCCCAAATACAAAATTGTGAAAATGTGAAACATAGAAACATTTCAATCAGGCAACATAATATTGTGTACCAATGATTCCCAAGTCTAAAATTTTATTCCCATCAAATTGCCTACTCGTCCTTTCAGGTGTATATCCCACCTCTAAACCCTGTTTTCTCTCTTCTCTTTACAATTTACAGAAATAGTAAATAAAGAGTACTATCATTGCTCTCCAAGTCAGAGATACCCTTTAGCTTCCACTTCCTATGCTCCACCTCCAGTCTGTCTTCAACACTTTGATCTATGCCCTCGTATGTGTTCCTTTCTTTTCTTTCCAAGCTCTAGCCCTCGCCAAGACATGCCTAGACTATTGACACAGCATCTCAGTTTCACCCGGCCTCTAGGTGGAAGCAGGGAAGATATCATCATGGTAAGTGTTAGTCAGATTTCCTTTTACTTCACAGGTCTACCACTTAATATGTGTGTGTGTGTGAGGGGAGATATGGATACTAAACAAGAAAACAAATAGTTTATATTGTGATAATGGTTATGATGTTATGATTAAGACAAAACCAGGTGTGATGGATGTGGATGTTGTGGCTACTTTCAACTGGGAGGTTAAAGTAAAGGTCATATAAGAGGTGATGTGTCTTTTTAATAATATCACATAACTGGTATTATGTAATAGGTAAGGTTTTGAGACTGGATTTCACTCAGAATAATGCCTTTGAGATTCATCCAAGTTGTTATAATTTCTTATTTTAACTATAAAATATGTTTTAAAGAATTCAGGAGTTTTTACACAGATATTTACCATTTCTGTAGTTCTCCCTTCAGATGGTACAACTTTCCTTCTGGTATCATGTTCTTTCTTCTCTCAAGAATTCATTTTAGAAATTATTTTATAGAGTTTTTGCTAGCAACAACTTCTCTTAGTTTTCCTTCATCTAAAAGTGTTTTGATTTGACTTCCATTCTTGAGGGATATTTCTACTGAATACAGAATCCTGTGTTAACAGTTCTCTTCCTGAAGCACTTTAAAATTTTTGCTCCCCTTCCTTCTGGGCTCTATATGTTCTGAAAACCATTTGTCATTATTGCCTAGAAGTAATGGGTCATTTCTCCTGGGTGCCATCACATTTTTTTTCTTTGTATTTGGTTTTTAGCAGTTTGATTATGATGTGTCTAAGTTTCCTTGGGTTTGTCATGTTTAAGAATTGTTGAACTCCTGGAATCTGTAGATTTATGTCTTTAGTCAAATCTCACTGGTTTTCAGCCATCATTTCTTCAAATACTTTTTAAACACCATATTCTTTCTCTTCTTCTGTTTTTCTAATGACATGAAGGTTATGTTCAATGTCAGTTTCATTTTCAAACCTTTGCAGGGTTGCCAACATCTGTCCCATATGTGAGCCCCTTAGTTTGGTACATGGGTGGCCACTGGTGGTCCATCTGTTAGTTCTCAGTACGTTTTGTTATGTGTTTAGAATCAGATCCACAAATTCAGAGCTCAGGAGTGAACCCGAGTTTGTAAGATTTTATGGTCTCCCCTTTCCAAGTCCCTTCCCTGTTTGGTCCTTTACCATAAAACCGAGGTTTTAGTTACACCACTCTGCTGCACTCTTTCTGTGACAGTGTGCACATCCAGGAACAATGGGCAGTATGACAGAAAGCAGAAAAGCAGCAGGGTTCACTCATCCTTCTTAGGATCACGGCTCCTCCAATTAGACAGGAAGATCTTCCTCCCTTTGAATTTCAACACCTCCAGACTCCTATTGCCACCTATTGGTGCTGCTCATTCCACAGCCACTGTAAGTGTGTCTGGAGGCTAGAGTATGAAAGAACTGAGAAAAGAAAAACATGAGGGATTCCCCCAACTTTCTTTGAATATTTGGAGACCTTTATTCCACTCCTCAAAATGAGTAAGAGGGTTTCTCTTGGAACTCTGTCTGCACCTTGCTGCCCTCTTCTGGTGTTTGAGCTGCCTTACATTCAGGCCGGGGCATACCAGGAAAAAGAGAACCCTTTGCCAATTTGGTGTATGTTCAATTCTGGTCTTCTTTGCCTGTCTGCCAGCCACTATTTATTTTTCAAACACTTCAAATGAATTCCGTTGCATGAATTGTGTCTAGGTTTTAGAGCTATATCTAATGAGATATACAAGGTAGACTCTCCTTAATCCATCTTATCCAAAATCAGAATTCCCACTTTGCTCTTTTTAATCCATTTTAAAATAATGTATCTATTTGCTGGTGACTTGGATAAGTATTTGGTTTCTTAGTATAGCAATCTAGAATGTGACCACAGAAAAGAATGCAGAGGGATCCAGTGGAATAAGTAGATCCTGGCTCCAAGAGCCAAAGTAATAGGTAGGCTAAAAGTACTAGGTCAAAAAGCTAGACTATGAACCATGTGTTCCTCATAGCAGGGACTAACATATGTCCATTCTTGTGCACCCAGCACCTACTATAAAGTCACATATGTGGTACCCATCAAACATTTGTTTCTTATTGGGTTGGTTCAAGAGATAATAAAGAAATATCAAGGCAAAATGTACTGCCAGGATTCCAGGGATTTGGTTGCTCAATC
Organism: Ursus arctos; assembly: GCF_023065955.2. NCBI lineage: Eukaryota > Metazoa > Chordata > Mammalia > Carnivora > Ursidae > Ursus > Ursus arctos. Next base: position 14,045,802 of record NW_026622775.1, on the reverse strand, counting down.
AGCAAATAATCGATGCAATCATATTACCATCTATGGAACATTTGTACTTCTTATCTTTATGGGCAAAACATATCCTAAAAAGAATTGTCAAATAGCTTATTGAAACGAATATATGTAGTTTGCATGTTTTTCTCCTGATCTAAAAGTCTAGTGCTTATTTTTAAGGAAAATGGGATTTCTTTTGGAAAACTTTCATTTAATAAATACATTTGGGCTTCTAGAGATGGTGGTGTCTTTTGAATAATTACCCACCAGCTTTTTAATTTTACCTTCAAAAATTTTGCAAAAGCTTATTTATGGTTTCTGAATTGGCAGTGGCCTATCATTGTTGAAAATGTGAACAAATTGTATGGCTATATGTACTTATGGCATTCCAACTGAAGTAATTTAATAAGAAATGTAATAATCTTTTATCTAGCCAAACGCGCTTATTTTAGAAATGAAGAAATTAAGACTCATAAAGATTAAGCAACTTGCACAAGATTATATAGAGTATTAGTAAAAGGAGCAAGACCCTGGTACTAATCAAGACTCAGAAGCCCCTTACTCCTGCTCTAACTGTTCTGTTCTTACTGTATCTCTTATGGTTGTTTTAACAGCTGTTACAATATCTGAGAGATTTGAAATAATTTTTACCTTTAGAAGGTAAAGCTAGTTCCTCTATTTTACATTTTGGGAAAATGCCAGTGGTTTAGAAAAATGGGTTTTATTTTTGTCTCAAGATAACTGCAGCCCCAGCATCATGTCTTCAAACTACATATGAAGACACAAATGTGCTAGAGGACGCACGATGCCAACTCTTCTAAATCACCGGGTTATAATCCCCTCCTTCCTTATACGCCTAACACTTACACATTTCCTTCTAAGTTTTTTGTTTGGAAAACATCATGACTCTAAGTTGAAACAAATCTCTGCCTTTTCCATCGCTGTGCACTGAATCCTAATTGAATATGGAAAGAAACATACCACCATGCCAACTCCAAAATGTCTATCTCCAGACGGGATTTCTCTTCTGAATTCCACACTCACAGAGTTACAGACAACTGACATCTGCACCTCAATGCATTATAGACATACCAATGTGGTTTTTTTGGGTTTTTTTTTTTTTTAATTTTTTTATTTATTTATTTGACAGGATAGAGACAGCCAGCGAGAGAGAGAACACAAGCAGAGGGAGCGGGAGAGGAAAAAGCAGACTCCCAGCGGAGGAGCCTGATGTGGGGCTCGATCCCATAACGCCGGGATCACGCCCTGAGCCGAAGGCAGACGCTTAACCGCTGTGCCACCCAGGTGCCCCATATAGACATACCAATGTTAACATGCCCCTAACTAAGCTCGGGGTAGTTCCCTCAAAATTTTACACTTGGTGTCCCTTTAATTTGAGTTGTTAAAATTTTTTTTTTTTAAAGATTTTATTTATTTATTTGACAGAGATAGAGACAGCCAGCGAGAGAGGGAACACAAGCAGGGGGAGTGGGAGAGGAAGAAGCAGGCTCATAGCGGAGAAGCCTGATGTGGGGCTCGATCCCACAAAGCCAGGATCACGCCCTGAGCCGAAGGCAGACGCTTAACCGCTGTGCCACCCAGGCGCCCCTGAGTTGTTAAAATTTTTTATCCTTAATATTTCTATTATTTTTAAAAGTCCAGGTGAACGTTCCCTATTCTCTGGCTTTCCTATCTTTAAATGTATTAACATAGTTGTTCTACAGTATGACTTGATCAGTCCAATATCTGAAATCGCAGCAGGTCTTTTTCTGATGTGTGCACTTCTGCTGAGCCTTGCTGCTTCCTGGTGTGTTTGAGCAGATTTGCATACACTCATTACTCTAGTTCAAAGTTACACACGAACGCAGACCAGCTGGGTATAATGAAGCATTGGCTGATGTCGTCTCTTTAGTGGTTTCTAATCTTTAATCTTTACGAAATTAGAGCTAGTCCCATACATCTGCCTATCTTCTCTTATTACAGTATTTGCAATTAGAATAATCACTTACTCATCAACTATTTGGACAGTGAACGTGTTTCTTAATGTTTTGTTCTACTGCGGTTTTGCTGCACAATATTTAGGAATTGTCTATAAAAGCTTTTTTTTTTTGAAATAGAATTTTGCTGAAAAACACACAGGTGGAAAAAACGAAGTATAGTTAGCATATTTTGTTTGAGATTTCTCCTCTCTTCATTTTGTTTACTCCACGTCAAAATAAAAGACCGTACATAGTTAACTTCATTTTTATTCTCGATATAAACACTTAAGCATGTTTTCTAAAACTAATTGATATTCATTATAAAATATCCAGTGTCAGGACACATAAGAACTGAATAAGTCAAAATACTAACAACATCCTTGGCGGGGAAAACTCAACTTTGTGATCTGTAAATTCACAAAAATTGTACCTGAAAATTTAATGTGTTACCAATCAATATCCCATGAGATAGTATTGCAGAGCTTGACAATAAGACTCTAAAATTCACTTTAAAAGGATGACTAATAAAAAGAGAAGAAATTGTTTTGTTTTGTTTTTTAAGATTTTATTTATTTATTTGACAGAGAGAGAGAGAGCACAAGTAAGGGGAGCAGCAGAGGGGGAGGAAGAAGCAGGCTCCCTGTGTGGAGGATCTGCTCAGCCAGGATTCTGCTTCTCCCTCTGCCCCTCCCCCTGCTCCCAGTGTGGAGCTCCATCCCCGGACCCTGAGATCATGACCTGAGCCAAAAGCAGCTGTTAACCAACTGAGGCACCCAGGCGCCCCAAAAAAGAACTGTTGAAAAAAAATAAAGTTAAAAAACTTGTCCAAACAGATGGTAATGTATATTCCTAAGTCAGAAATAGGCAAATCGGTGGATGAAATAAAAAGTCCAGAAGCAAGGTTAGTATCTGATACAAAGATCACAGCGTATCGATGGTGAAAATAATTGATTATTTAATTATTGGTATTGGGACAACTATTTAGCCACTCGGGAAAAAATTAAATAATCCAAATACTTATTATATACATTACTATAAATTCCAGAGTAATAATAATTGACAGTAACAAATATGATATGATGCAAGAGTGGTGCCTCACACACTTTTGTAATGTGACAGCCTGGGAATAAGAGATTACAAAAGTGTTAGAAAAATATATGGGCAAGTGATTTTATAATCTTAGAGATTCGAAACTAAAAGCAAAGATAATGAAAGGAAAATGACTTTACTACATAAAATGTTAACACTAGACAATGAAAAACATAAAAAATTGGAAACATTTGGGGCACCTGGGTGGCTCAATCGGTTAAGCATCCAACTCTTGATTTCGGCTCAGGTCATGATCTCAGGTCCTGGGATTGAGCCAGCACTGGACTCCGAGGTCAGTGGGGAATCTGCTTGAGGATTCTCTCTCCCTCTGCCCGACCCCCCACCCCTACTCACACACACACTCTCTCTCTCTAAAGTAAATAAATCTTAAAAAAAAAAGTGAAAACATTTAAGGATAAATGATAAACTAAGAAAACATATTTTCAACATATTTACCAGACAAAATATTTATATGCCATGTTAAAAGTTTCTATAAAACCTCAAATAAAAAACCCGCATCTTCCCAATAGTAATGGAAGGATATGATAAGAATATATTTACAAAGAAATAATATAAGCAGCCAATAGTATTATGCAAAAAATTATTTACCCTCATTATTAATAAAGAAATGCTTAATAAGATACTTTTCCATCATAAAATTGGCAAGAACAAAATATTTATATGCAATACTAAAATTGGTGAACTTTTAGAGAAAATAGTCAATTTTATGTTATTGTTGAGTAAATTGTCCTATTTTTCTGAAAACTTTAAAAAATCTTGTTTCATCTTTAACCTATCAATTTCACATCTAGGAATTAGTTCAAAATTTTTTTTTAATTTTCTGCATTTATATTTAACTATTTATGATAACAAATAATTTTAAAGCAACCTAAATACACAATATATTCAGCAAATAAAATCTACTTGATCCCTGACTATATATATCTTATGTATTAATTTTATCATTAAGAAATGTTTAACTATTGGGGCGCCTGGGTGGCACAGCGGTTAAGCATCTGCCTTCGGCTCAGGGCGTGATCCCGGCATTATGGGATCGAGCCCCACATCAGGCTCCTCCGCTGGGAGCCTGCTTCTTCCTCTCCCACTCCCCCTGCTTGTGTTCCCTCTCTCGCTGGCTGTCTCTGTCAAATAAATAAATAAAATCTTTAAAAAAAAATGTTTAACCATTATCAAATACAATAGGTTGCAGGGCAGTATTTAGAGTTTGTCTTTATATATACCCATGTCTGACTAATTTTAAGAGTAGGATGGAATCGGGTAGCAGGAGAATCTAATGAACCCGGTAGCAAACCTGAAGGGGCCACTTGCTAGCTATGTGAACATATTCCATGGCAATAAATTCGACTCCTTTGAAATCTAATACACACACATTTCAGGAAACATTTATAAGTTCACAGCAGTGTTGTTCCTAATAGCCCCATCCATAATAGAATGGGTAGAAAAATGAAGCACATTCACACAAGAAAAGTAAACAGAACACAGCTACACAACAAGTGTGACTCTCTTAAAGATAATATTGAGCAGAAGAAACATGACATGTGCATATAGTATGATTCTATTTATATAAAGCTTAAAAATCTAGTAAATCAAAACCATATTATTTAGCCAAACAAGCATATGTGAAAAAAACTATGAAGAAAATGAGTGAGAAAACAATATCACATAAGGATAGTAGTTACCTCTAGGGCAGAGGTAAGAGGGCATTATAACCAATAATCCCACAGCTTCTGGCATGTTCACAGTGTTTTATTTCTTGACTTTGGTGAAGAGGGAGGGAAGTGCATGGGAGATCACATTATAATAATTTACTTATTCACATATTTATATTTTACATATATTATATTTCACAATAAAATAAGGATTTTTTAGAAGTTGGCATTTGTTTCTCTATCAGAAGCATTCTGGGGGCACCTGGGTGGCACAGCGGTTAGGCGTCTGCCTTCGGGTCAGGGCATGATCCCAGCGTTATGGGATCGAGCCCCACATCAGGCTCCTCTGCTATGAGCCTGCTTCTTCCTCTCCCACTCCCCCTGCTTGTGTTCCCTCTTTCGCTGGCTGTCTCTATCTCTGTCAAATAAATAAATAAAATCTTTAAAAAAGAAGTGTTCCGGTCCTTTGACCATCTGATTAATGGGCTATAACATATGATGGGGTAAGAAGGAAGGACATGATCCCCCGCAGTGTCTATCGCTCCATTCTGGGCCACTGTTCACCCACTCAGTTTGTCTCCTATTGTTGAGAATATACTTGAGTTTTTCCAGGAGCAGGATGCATTCTGCTGCACCGTGCCTACTCCCTAGCCTTGCTGCCATAGGGATTAGCATGAAGCATTTAGAAAGCAGATGTCCAGGTTTGCATGCCATCACTTTCACAGGCCCAGATGTGGCCTGAACCCATGACCTTGTTAGGACCTACAGTAAATAACTGGAGCAAGCCCTAAAAGGAATGGTAAGTGAATAAAAAAACATAAGGAACATAGGAATGCCCTTTAAAGTAACTAATTAAAACATCTATTAGTTCTAGGATAGAAAATAGATGAATAGAGTCAAAGCAGACAATTCTTATACGGAGTTAGACTATAATATTGAGTTTTATCTTTCCTTTGAACAAAAGAAAGAAAAGAAAAATGAAAAACAGGTTAAGCATCATCTTTATATGTGAGATACAGTATATTTTCATTATTACCCTCAATACAAAACATACAGTTGACTATAGCTAATGGGACTTAAAAATTATTTTTCTAATATCCAGAGATGAAGAAAACCAAATAATACTATTAACTGTAAGATATTTCTTAGAGGAATAACTGTTGACAAAACAGAATCTAGATGACATACTTACATTTTTAAAAATTAACAGTTAAAATTTTAAGAAAGTAGAAAATGCATGCAAAATATTATAAATAACATACTAAATATTTTATACAAAATGTTTTTTAAGTTCCAAAATAATGCTGTAATTAAATTTGAGAATAAACATTATAATTTCCTCAATAACTTAAGATGTAAAATTAGCTACCTCTGGAAAGTGTGTTTGTTTATATAAAATATTAGAATCTTTTTTACTTTTTGGCTTTATTATATAAAATTATGATTGAATCTCTTGACGACATTTTCTTAAATGGAAAATTTCAAAATTTAAAACAAATTGCTGCTTCTAACACGTTACACTTGTATTTTCTTCAGGTTTCATTGACCATTGGCCAAATTTGTATCCATTTCTATCTACCCAATTTCAAAATGCTGAGTCTCTTTTGTATTTGTACATTATTATAAAAATAGAAATTTTTTCTAAGTTGAAAATATTTAAATGTAATTTGCTTTAATGCTTGCCTTAGTCTAACCTTCAGCCCCCCCACGCCTTCTGATGCAGAAATGATGAAAAGTAGAATGACCCTGAGAATGCATCCCATCTCTTTAAGTCTAAATATTCAGGAATGGACAATGTTTCTTTTCAAGGCAATGACCCTTCCTGATTTATTAGCTTCTCCTTCTGGATTTATCCACGTGGGAAAACACTGCCAAAGCTCATTTGTCTTTTCCTGCCTGTATCCTTATGTCATGACATTGAGTTACTTTGTTCTGCAAAAGTATTTTTAAAAGGTGACAAGCCTTTCCCTGCGGAACATTTAAATAATAATAAAAACCACTTTTAATTAGTATCTGGAATAACTGCTGAGAAGAAAGTGGGAATGGAGCATAGCTCTCCACAGCTCCCACATAGTAGATTGATTTTATGTTTCTTATCTATACTTGAACATAGCTCTGCTGCATTGAAGTTGTTTTTCTTTAAGAATATCCATATCCAGATCTCTCTTTGTAAGGCTGAACATTTTCTTTATTAAGGGCTTTAAGGATCCTATTTCATTGCTCTGAGTACTATTTACCAAAACATTTCCGTTTCATCTCTCAAAAGCATTGTTCCTCTCAATATTCAATTTAGAACATCAAGAGAAAAGCATGTGAGGCACCTGGATGGCTCAGTTGGTTAAACATCTGACTTTTGGTTAAGCATCTGATCTTAGGGTTGTGAGTTCAAGCCCCATGTTGGGCTCCATGCTGGATGTGGAGCCTACTTAAAAAAAAAAATAGTAAGATGATTTTTATCATCCTAATATTTGAAGCAATGTCTTGTTATACATCTAGTTAAACATTTAGAATATTTTTTGTTGACAGAAATAAAACAAGATTATATAATCCACCTTAATCATTTTATGGAATAGAAAACCAAAGTCAAGAAACAAAGTGGAAAATTCGGTATGGTGTTGTAGACAGTACTAAATCTCTTTGGTTTTCTGCTGTAGTACTCATTTGATGAGTATTAATCAAAGGTTGTTTAACAATTCTTAGTTTCAAAATAATAATAAAGACAAAAGAACTTAGAAATAATTTAGACTGATGAAATTCAGGGAAAAAATCATGACAAAATTCTTGCTGTACTATCTATAAAATAGTCATGAACAACCTTACTCAGACATAAGATTTTTTCCTTATAAATAAGATTTCTTCACCAGAAAAAAAAAAGTTCCTTATCTCCTCTTACTCTCTCCTCCTGCATGCAGCATATGTACCAAGCACAGAAAGGAATACAAACGACACTTCATCTATGTAGTCTTCCCAAGACTTCCCAAGAACACCCCAAGGTGTTCTTCCATCACATTCTATACTTTCATCTACCCATACTGTATTGCAATTACTGGTTCATATTACAGTCTTCTCTATCTAAAATATGAGTTCCCCCAGAGTAGAAAATATGACATTCATTTTTATATCTGTGGTGTTAGCACCATGGTAATTATTCAGTTAGTATTTTACTAAGTGAATCAGTATTCGAATGATTGCCTCATGGTAATTTTCCTAAGTATTCTTGAACTTCTTATGCACATGCAGACACACACACACATATATTATGTTTTTTTTCAATATATATATTTCATATATATAATATATGTTTTCAATATATGTATTTCATATATATAATATAATATTTTTTCAAGATATTCTCAGTGTGAATTAATCCACCTACCTAGCTTTTAGAACAATAAACCATCTATTTTCCCTCCCCCACTCTCCTGAACATAACCATGATTTCAGCCTTCAAAGAGGATTATTATAAGGCATTCACTTAGTAATTACACTTTAGCAAGCTATGGAATTTCAAATAGAGATATATTTAGGTTCACTATCCCCTTTATTATGCTGTCAAATTATTTCCAGTATGTTTCAAAGCCTAATAAAAGGCATTAATTGATATTCTGATGGCTTAAAAGGAATGAACGTAGCCTTCAAAATTTTAATGAACTACCAGGGAATAACAAAGGTCCAAAGGAAAAATATGTGGAATCAATATTAACAACAACAGCCAATAAAATGTTTTATCCAGTTGGAGTTTCACAACATAAGAGAGACGTGAAGAATTTAGAAAGGGTACAAAAAGGTATCATAATTACGGAAGTTAAGAAATTAAAGCCTGGGATGAAGAAGGAAACTGTAAAAATGGGAAATATGCCTAGATATTTCCTTTTTCCAACACATCCAGAACTAAAGAATATGATATCAAGAGGAATTATTTAGGTGTCCTGAAGATTATGGGAGTGGGGGAGGGTGTTCACAGTTTATTAATTTCTGTAACTTTCAAAATATCAAATGAACGTTTGTTACTTTTATAATCATATGAAAATAAAATAAATACCTAGAGAAAATATTCCATACTCATAGTTCTTAAGCACTGAAACATTTTACTGCAAGAGGTTCTAAAATATCCATCCCTGGAGATTATTAGAAATAGGATAGAGACAGATTAGTTTGGAACAGGTCAAGTAAAACTTGCTTAAATGGTGACCTCTACATCTGCCTTCCATTCCATAATGCCTATGATTGATCCTGAGTGTTGTTTAAGACAGAAAAATTGCTATTTTTAAAGAAACATAATCTAGCATGCAATAGAAATAGATTTTTGTTTGGGGAACTTGTAAAATCCATAAATTCATATTTTACTACGTTATCAAATAAATCTTTTCCCTCTTGTTTTCTGAGACGTCTTTAAATTTCAGATCATCTTTTCCTTCTCTCCTTTCCAATAAATGATCCTTTAGAGGAAATTCAGAAAAAAAAATATCACAATAAAACTAAAACAATTGATTATTTACTGCAAAACCCTATAGGGTACAAGTATAACCCGAGAATGGATAAATGGTCTGAGCCACACATTAATTTAAACTTATAAGACACTGTGCATAAGAAACTATACCATGAACCAAAGAAATCAAAGATTTCTCAATACTCCAAAACCGTTACCCAATAAAAATAGATGTAAGAACAGAAAATGAAGCTTTGGTACATTTATAGATAAAATATCTCGAAATTATTGACATTTGACTGTTTTGACCTAAATAAAATTCAATTTCATGTGATGCAATGTAATGTATGGTTACTTCAAAACTCACAAAAATGAATTATTATTATTGTGTAATACTGTATATCACGAAATAAGTAACATTAAGATAAATACTGTTCAAATATGAAATGGGAGCTTTCTGTTTCATTCCTCTTACCTATTTTGATTTGGAAATTTTGTTTTTTTCTTTTCTATAACTATGTTAATCAAACCAGCTTTCTGATAAATCCTTAAAAGGAAGCAAGCAAGAAAGAGAATAGAAACAGTTTCTTGATGGATAGAGATGGATATGAAAAAATCGTACCAAAAAAATTAAATAAACCAGGCAAAATGTTTTTGTTTTTAGTTTTCATTGATAAGCAACTTGAGTTTCATACAACATAATTTTAGTTTAAAATTTCAAATGAACCTTGGTTAAGTGTTAATTTTTCTAGTTATTTTCAGGTCTTTTATATGACTGGTTTGAATATACATTGATCAAAACAAGTATTATATGCTTGCATTTGTGTAAGGATATCAGTCAATGATTTTTGCTGTGTTTTATTTCATATATATGTTCTGAAATTTGTAGCTTTAGTTGATAAAATCCCCAAACTAAAGCACTGAAAGTATTTCTCTCAAGATGACAGAATCAATATTAAAATCATTAGGTAGAGAGTAGATTTTAAGATCTAGAAAAGGTATTCTAAATGAAAATTCTGGGAAAATCACATTAAGATATATTATTAATTCATTGAATACGTAATGTATTTTTGAAGATTTATTAATTTATATTAAAGAAAGAGAGCAGGGAGGGGCAGAGGGAGAGCAAGAGAGAGAATGCTCAGGCAGCCTCCCTGCTGAGCAGGGAGACTGAGACCTGGGGCTGGGTCCCAGGAGCCTGAGATCATGACCTGAGCTGAATCCAGAGCTGGCCATTTAACTGACTGGGCCACCCAGGCACCCCTACTTAATGTATTTTAAATATGCAACACGAACCCCCCTACAATGGCAAGCAATATTTATAGATAATGTTATTCTACCTTTGGTTCAAAAGAGGGTACACACTCTCCTCTACTTTGTATTAAAGCCTTCAGCCAGAGTAAGAGGCTAGAAGCAGTCCCACAGGTTCTGCAAATTCCATACTGAGGGTACTTGCTTTATTTACAGAAAGAATATTTCTATCATCTATCACAGTAGAGTCTGATTTCAATTACACCTGATCAGGTTCCTGCATCTATTGTTCCTTCTGCCAAAAGAGTATCTCAAAACATTTTGGCAAGATTTATACACCAAATCAATCCCTGCCAGCACTTCTCAAACTGAAGTCATAAAGCCATTTGTTGATGTTTAAATCTCCAACAGCTCAGGGTGGATGGGATACTAAATGAAACCAGAGAGAGGGAATATTGCACATCCCTCTATTTTTTAACCAGCTCACCTTTGTAACAACGTTTGGACAGTCTATTCAATATTTCTTCTGATTTCCATCCTCTGTTATGTTTTCCTCTTTTTTTTTCATGTGGGTTAAAAAAAAAAAGTCAAAATTCCTCCTGTGCCTATTCTAAATCTTTCATTCTGATTTCATGCCTCCATTTGCAACATTATTATTCCTGACACCTTGACACAACCTAATTCTTTCCCTCTATAGAAATGCTGAAATCAGTCTTTCACCAATTACAAGGCACGAGATGATGCCCAATTTTCACTACTAAGCCAGGAATAAGTGAACTACCTAATTAAACATGTCTCAAGTGTGTGTGTGTGTGTGTGTGTGTGTGAGAGAGAGAGAGAGAGAGAGAGAGAGAGAGAGAGGAGGTGGTGGAGGAGGAGGGGCAGAGGGAGGAGGAGGAAGAAGATAGAGGAAAGGAAGGGAGAGAAGAAGGGAGGAAGGAAATCTGTAGGCAGATTCTTGTTTATTTGTATGTTGTATATCCATAGAAGCCTAAATTAACGAATTATCCGAGACCAAAACTCCTTTATTCAAAGAAAAGACTTTATGTAAAGTCATACAAATTTACACAATACCAACCACAACGAACGAACAAATCATAAAACTTGAAAACTCTGTTTGAGCAGCTACAAGACCAGAAATACTTTGGTGGGACCTTTTATTTATGTCCTGCCTAAGTGAATATTGAATATACAATTCATGCATGCTTGCAAAGCCTCTGAAGGTTTCTTTAGCTTCCAGCCTTCTCTTTCAGTGTCCTTCCTCCTTTCCTAACATCGCAGCCCTCGAGGACCCCAGTGCCCTCTTGTTCGCTTACTCTCTCCTGACCTTCCAGTATCGATTTATAGATGAGGACATGGCACACTTATAAGATGAACAAAAGTTATGCACAATAAGATGTTCCATGAACCAGACATTTGTCATTTGAGCCTTTTAATTCTACTTACAGAATAGAAAGATTGCTTATTTGTTTGTCTCTGCTCCTCACGTTTCTTTGGAAAAAAAAATTCTGGTTAGTCTCAAGCTAGAAGATGAGGACACCTGGGCTTAGCTGGGCTGAAGAGAAAAAAAAAAAAAAGTTCATCATTTAGAACAGCATTTCTCAAACCAAAATCACTTGAATGAGAATTATCTGGAATCTTTGTGAAAATGCAGCTCCCTGGGCCACATCCCATTCCCACTGAGTCCTACCCTCTGCTGGAATGACACAAGAACCTCCAAGTGGCCCAAACATGCAGGTGATTCTCACATCCCTCAACTCCGAGAATTACTATCTGTGGGTGACGATTCAACCTCTAGTCACGTAAAAAGACAATGTCACAGCTAAAGCTATTTTTTTCTAAAATGAACTTATCCTAAGATTTGTCTTTAATTTTTCTTCATTATGCTATTTCTGTTTTATTTTCTGCAGTGTACCATTTAATGCAGGAAAATTGTTACAACAATTCTCTTTAAATTAAAAAAAAAAAGCCCCAAGAGGATGATGTCACTGACATCTCTTTCAGCATCTCTGATCTCAACATGTAATGGAAATTAAATTAATGAAAACAAAGAATATGTTTTCATCAAAGAGATTATAAATTAATTTTCTCTTCTCTAAAATGAACAGCAGGAGAAAAGATTTTTTTCTATGATTAAAAATGACATCAGGGGCGCCTGGGTGGCACAGTCGTTAAGCATCTGCCTTCGGCTCAGGGCGTGATCCTGGCGTTCTGGGATCGAGCCCCACGTCAGGCTCCTCTGCTGGGAGCCTGCTTCTTCCTCTCCCACTCCCCCTGCATGTGTTCCCTCTCTCGCTGGCTGTCTCTCTCTCTCTGTCGAATGAATAAATAAAATCTTTATTAAAAAAAAAATGACATCATGCTGTTTTCCACAAAATAACATCCCCCAAACTAAGTCTATTTAAATTTTTTTTTCACTTAGTCCTTCGTTTTTAAAACTACTTTATTTCAGGGGCAGTCGGGTTAAGTGGCTGAGTCTTGGTTTCGGCTCAGGTCATGATCTCAGGGTGCTGGGATCAGCGTGGAGTCTGCTTAAGATTCTCTTCTCCCTCTGCCTCTGCTCCTGCCCCCAATGCACACATGGGCTCTCTCTCTCTCTCTCTCTCTCTCTCAAATAAATAAATAAATAAATAAAATCTTTTTTAAAAAACTACATTATTTCAAAGATTTTTTTTTGTTTTTTCAAAAAGATAAAGTTAAATATTGTTAGTTACATTATCTAGTGCCTAAGGTTGGAGAAATTAATGGGCAATTTGAATTTCTGCTATGACATTTTTCAATTTTAGGGTAGGTCACTTTATTGTAATTAATGCTTTAACTTAACAGAAAAAGCTGGTATTAAACGGGTGAGCCGGGGCGCCTGGGTGGCGCAGTCGTTAAGCATCTGCCTTTGGCTCAGGGCGTGATCCCAGCGTTCTGGGATCGAGCCCCACATCAGGCTCCCTTGCTGGGAGACTGCTTCTTCCTCTCCCACTCCCCTTGCTTGTGTTCCCTCTCTCGCTGGCTGTCTCTATCAAATAAATAAATAAAATCTTTAAAAAAATAAAAATAAAAATAAATAAAGGGGTGAGCCAATATTTAGCAAATGTTTCTCTCCAGCAGATCACTTCTGGGCTTTACTTCTACTAATTGATGACAAGGGAATTACACACACACACCACTCCTGTTATACAAACTTGAAGAGAGTTAAGATTTCCAAATTGCTCCGAGCTATATTTTCTAATCATCTGAAAAATGCAAAGTTTGTGGTTATGACTGTGTGTGTGTGTGTGTGTGTGTGTGTGAGAGAGAGAGAGAGAGAGAGAGTTGAGAGAGAGTTGAAGAGGAAAAATAAATGCATCGGCTTTTCTCAAACAATGTATTAAAATTTATACTTGAAAATACCATCATATCCTCATTCTGTGCATGGTCTAAACCAAACGCATCATTTCCTTCTTGAGTACAATCAAGTGCAGATGATAGAGACACCATTGAGTCATCCAGTCAGCTTGAAGTCCAGGAAGTGAGCCTGTACAGAAACTCCCTGTATGCTATTAAAGGAGCCATTCCATGGGGTCCGTAGTGTTTTCAATACTGGGGCACACCTGAAACACGCACACACACACACACACACCCGAAGTACAAAGGTCATTTTTAAGGGCAATAAATAATTGTTTTGTTTTGTTTTCAGATTATTCCAGTGCTATTCTACTCTGGCAAAATATTTGCCAACAGTTGATTTCACTCAGAGACAAATGAGCACAGAAAGAAGCTCCAGAAAGGCCAATAATCTGCCACCACGTCAAATTGATAAGGTATCTCCAGAAGCAATTTAGCAGTAGCCCCAAACCTATACGGAGCAAAGGAAAAACCCAGAAGCTAACTGTACACACACTCCTTATAAGTCAATTAACTTGTATGTGATTGTTTACTGTTATTGCTGCAGCCCTTGGAATTAGCTCAAGACTTCCTCACCCCTTCACCAACCCCAAGCATCTTTTCAATTCATCCTACCGACACAGCCCACGGTGGAGGTTCAATGTGTGATTGCTAGCCTCAAATAGACCCTTAATGTTGCCAATTGATCCTGCTGTATTTCCTTAATCCATTCACTCTCTCCCATTCATTCAAAAAATATTTATTGAGCACTCCCTAAATTGCAGGTACTGTTCTAAAAGCTGTGGTACAGCCAGAATCAACACAAAAACCTGTGCCCTTGTGGAGGTCATCTTCTAGCATGGGAAGACAATGGAAAAAGAAGTAAATTATATAATATATTAAGAAACTTCAAATATTATGGGGGGAAAAGGAGGAAAAGGAACATGGACTTGCTGGAAGGGTGTTATTTGCCAATTTGGGTAGGTAGGCCCGGTGCCTGGTCATGCAAATACCTGTGGGAGTGCTTTTCCAGGCGGAGGATCAGGCAGCACAGATGCCCAAAGGAAGGAACACATCAGGCATGTTTTAGGAACACCAAAGAGTCCAGTGAGCAAGAGGTAGAGTGATTGGAGATGATGTCCCAGGGGAAGCATGGGCTAAAACCATGTAGGTCCTTGGAAATTCATCATCAGGTTTGGGCTTATGTTCTGAGTATGATGGGAAGCCACTGAGGCTTTGAGCAGAGGAGTGATGTCATCTGACATGTTTTTGAAGGGTCTTTCTGGCTGTTTTCCTCGATGGACCACAGGGAGACCAAGGGTGAAGGCAAGATACCAATTAGGAAATGACTGCAATAATCCAGGAAGGGAAGTGTGCAACTGGAACCAGTGAGGTAGTGGCATGGGTGATGAACGATGCTTGGCTTCTCGATATCTTTGGCATAGAATTCCATGATGAATTGAACATCAAGTATGAAAGAGTAGGAAAAAAATGCCCCAAACATTCTTGGCCTAGATGCTGGCTTTCTTCAAACCCCCAACAACTGCAATCCCCTCTCAGTTGATGACCTTGCCTCCTATTTCACTGAGAACTTACAGCAGAACTCCCTAAAACCCTCCCTTTAGGTGGGCCCCCGCGTTCATCTGTGCCCATATTCTCTGCCTTCTCTCCTGTGACTATGGATGAACTACTGGTTTGTGCTCCCCAGGCCAATCTTTCTGATGGAGCACTAAATCCCATTCCTTCTTGTTTCCCTAAGAAAACTGCTTCAGCTCATGTCTTCTCATCATTTATTCTGTCTCTACATGATCTCTCATTAGTATGCTTTCACCATTTTGATTTCTTCTCTCCCTCCAACCACAGCCTCATTATTCCTTCTAGTAACCTATTTATTTCTTCTCTGGAGCAGAGTCCTCTGAAGAGTCATCTCTCTTCACTGTCTGATTTTTCTTTCACCTTTTCACGAACCCAATAAAATTAAATTAAGTTGAATTTTCCATCTACCATTCTACTGAAACTACTCTTTTTTTTTTTTTTAAGATTTTTTATTTATTTATTCGACAGAGATAGAGACAGCCAGCGAGAGAGGGAACACAAACAGGGGGAGTAGGAGAGGAAGAAGCAGGCTCATAGCGGAGGAGCCTGATGTGGGGCTCGATCCCACAACGCCGGGATCATGCCCTGAGCCGAAGGCAGACGCTTCCCAGGTGCCACCCAGGTGCCCCTACTGAAACTACTCTTATCAGGACCCCTGGCAACTTCCATTTTACCAAGTACAAAATTAACTTTTCAGGCTACATTTCCCTGATATAACAAGTAAGCATTTGGCAACTGATTACTTCCTCCTGGTTGAACCACTACCTTCAACTGAATCACGACATCATACTCTCCTGGTTTTTCTGCTGTCCGGTGTCACGATGAGTCCTTCCTTCACCTGCTGATCTGCTGACACAAAGAATTCAAACTTAGAGGCATCAGCCATGGCTTTAAGTTTACAGAGACTTTTATTTTATCTTCTGATAGAAGTATGCCCCCTTACGACACAAGACTTCTAGACCATGGAGCCTAAAGTAGTAGAGATGGAAGCATAAATTCCCCCTACATGAGTCACTGGGAGTGACGGCAAGCAGAGCCTCTTGGTTGTGTCCTGGAGAGCAGCTCCTCTTGTTCCTAAGTTGTCAGCTCTTAGCTGGCTCCACGTCAATGGCTTCAAGAGGCAGTTCCACAACTTCTTAGACTTACGGATGGTGCAGAAGGTGGTAGGGACAGTGTAAGCCGTAGCCTTCCTCTTTCTCAGTCTACTTGTTCCTCTTCTGCTCCCTGACCTCTTAATATTAAAATGTCCTTGAAACTCTTCTCAGTCCTTGAATTTGTCTACACCTGATAATTATACCCAGTCTCATGGCTTTAGATACTATATTCTCTTCCAAAATCCTGTCTCTAGCTTGAACCTTTACTTTCACATTTATATTCATATAATAGGCTTTACTATATATAACAGACATCTCAAATATAGCGTGTTCAAAATTGAGTCCAGATCTTCCCTACCACTACCATAGAACAACACCAGAAATGACCTGCCTTTCCCATATCAGTTAGCAAGAACCACATCCTTTCACTTCTTGGGACAAAAATTGTAGAGTTCTTTAACCCTCTTCCTCCTCATTACAACTAATTCATCAGTAAATCCTGTTAGCTCCACCTTCAAAAATATATCTAGAGTCCAACCAGAGATTAAATTATTACCCTGAAAATTACTCATTTATTAACTTTAGAAGTTGTTTACTGACTTCCATTAAATTAGATGATGGTTTAATTCTCTTACACCATCAACCACTGCTTTTTCTACTATTCTTCTCGCATTGAGTAATATCAAATTTTTCATTAATTCAATAGCCATTGCTAACATTACTGTGACTGTCTTAATAATATTCATTACATAGTCAAGTAGTGTTTCCCTTCTTTGAATATTTTAATTTCTCCTGGAAAAAATGGATGATTTTCCCACTTTTCTTAATTTTCAATGTGCTCTAACATCTATTACCAGCTTATTAATTTCTCCAGTACATGTGTCAAATGCCTACCAATATTATGATATGAATGTTCACATAGCAATCACCTATCATTGCTTTCCTTTTCTTTTCCCTGAGATCTCCTCCCCAAAGTCTTATCCTCCTGCTCCAATTTAGACAGAATATTTCCTGAGCCTGCTACTTAGCGTCATCCTGGAACTGTGAGACGTCAGCACTGGTGTTTGGTTCAACAGTCTTTAATTTGGATTCTCCCAGTTTCTTCTACTTTCTTGAATTAGTTGTTTTTGCTGGAATCCATCCTTTAACAGTTTCCTCAGCTAAAATGCAATGGGAGCTTGAATCCTTGCTTTGTTTGTTCTACTCTTACACTTGATTTAGTTTGGCTAAGAGGAGAATTACAAAATGAAAATATTTTTCTCTTCAGATTATGAAGTTATAGCTCCACCATCTTCTGCCTTCTAAGTGATGCTATTGAGATTCTCTCCCACCATTAGAACTCTCTATTCTCTGTGTACTCTCTATTCTACCTGTCCTTTCACTCTGTAAACCGTCATTAGATACTTTTTCCCATGTCCTAAAATTTCCCAGTTATGTGCCTTGGTGTGGTTTGTAATTATTTCTAGTATTTATCTCACATCATAAGATTTTCCATGGGCCCTTTCATTTAAAGAGGCAAATCTTTAATATCTGGGTGTTTCTATTCTATAATTTCTTCTCTCTCTCTCTCTTTTTTTTTTTTTTTTTTTTTTTTTTTGCTCTTCCTTGCTAAAAATTCTATCACACTTTTATTATTTTTTTCAAACAAAAGGTCTCACATACTTATTACTGAATCAACCTACTGGTGCAGAAGCACAGTAACAGAGAAAAATCATTTTTTGGATAAAACATGTCTGCTGTTCAGGTAGTAGGGATGTATACAGAGTGATAGGACAGGAACAGGTAGCCTTCACGCAGCATAAATATGTGTGCTGTCTCATGTGTGATCCCTTATAGACCCAGCTTGGCTCTTCTCCAGTGCCTCCTCTCGGAGTTGTACCTGATTTTATTGCCAGTTTTCATCCAAATCTACTGGGAAATGGGATGATCCTGCTTTTTTTTCTTGGCCAGAATCTCTTGGTCTTGAAAGTCTTGTAGGAAGACATGGTGAGGAGCAGTCAACTGCACAGGCCACGATGGTGGGGAAAAGGAGCTAAAATTTCTATCACACTTTTAGATTTCCTGCTCTGATCTTTTAATTTTCTTAGACGCTCTCTTCAATTTTCTACCTCTTTCTCTCTGGTTCTGGGAAAATATCTGACACTATTTTGCAAAATTTCTGGCACTTATATTTTTAATTTCCAAAGGTTTTTTTCTTACTGTGTTTCATTTGCATGGATTCAGGTTTTGATTTATGGAAAAACATACCTTCTTTTATGTATTGGGGAATATTAATTCAAGGGTTTTTTTTTTTTAAGGGTTTTTTTTTTTTAAGTTTTCTTTTTTTTCCTGCTGCCTGACTTCCTTTTTTACCTCAGAGGTAGTCTTCCAATTGTTTTGATCTGTCTGTCTTAACTGTAGTGCCCCTAGAATATACAGCTATCCCTGGCTGTCCATTCATATTTAAATATAAATCACTAAAGCTGACTGGAACTTTTATGTTTGGAAGTAGTAATTGTTAACTTGAGGCTTCACTGTAAGGTCCTTATGTGACAAACCATATTTTCCTTTTTACTTAGGGGATAGCTTTACGTCAGTATCTAGAGGTTGCTTATCTGTGACCTTTTAGAGAAGAAGCCCAGTTCCTCTTACTCTGGGGGAGATAGACCATATATTCCAGATATTCTGCTGATATCCTGGACTTTGAATAGTAGGAGAAAGAGTATCTTGCAGATTGGCTCTTAACTTCCATTTTTAGAGATGTCACCCATACCTGTGGCTAATGTTTCCTGACCAGCCAATGTGATGAAACTAATGTTTCCTGACCAGCCACGCTGATGATAGTCACTCACTATCACATCATGCTATGTTTAATCCTCTGCATAATTCTTGTCACTAATACTTTTCTTGTTTACTTACTATTTATTTTATCTCCATCCCCTCTAGAATGAGACCTGAACCATCATCTGTTTTATTTACTGCCTAGGACATGGTAGGTAACTAGCAAATACCCACTGAATGAATAAATGAATATGTGAGTAAATAAGATCTAAATTGCCTACCAGCAAATTTCTCAAAAAAAAAAAAAATGCAGATTGCGGGATAGTTGGGAGGGAGGACTAGGTGATGATTGACTCTCCAGCTGGATCTCCGGTCTCCTCCATTCCAAGCACAGTTTTTAAAATCAACAACCACATTTTTAGCCCAACACTCAACCATACTGACTGGGATGTTGGAGGCCTCCGAATTCTGAGCCTTTGTTGATACTCTGTGCACAAATTGGTGGCTTCTCATGACTTTCCACTCTACACCTTTATTTTAGGTACCACTCCTCTCTCAGTTCTGGCTACCGCTTTTCTCTTAGTCCTGAGGAATTCATACTTTTCATCCCTGCTCTGTTATTTAAGTTGAAGAAGGACAGGTGATCTAAATAACTGAGGTCTCTCTATCACGCTTACTTAAAAACAGACCCTTTTAATATTGAAACTGTTTTATTCTCCTTCCTTTCCCTTACCTCACTATAACGAGTGATTCTTTTCCCATTTATTCACCTCTTTATATTCGGAATGATCTTTTAAAATTGCAAATATGTTTGTTGCAGACTCCTAACCCTCTTAAAATATTTCAAGGGTTTTGCATTACTTTAAGGTTGAGGATGAAAATTCTACATATAAAACAACCCTGCCTTATGTAGCCTGCCTCTCTAGGCTTGGCTCTCATGGTCCAGTACAGCTAGGTAGGGGCTTTTTTCAGCCCCCACATGACCAGTCTCCCCTCTGCTGTAAGACCTGGGTGTACTTTTATCCCTACTTCAACTATCACTTCCTGTGACTATCCTTCCCTGCCTTCTGGACCAGGTGCTCTATGACGGTATCATTATCATTAAACTGCTGTTATAAGTATAATAGCACCTATCAAGTGGGTGTTTAATTGTATGTTTTCATTTAATAGTGCAATTATTTCATTACAACTGGTGAGAGAGAAATGTCAACCTCCATGAGGGCATTAATGTATGCCTACAACGTAGCCCGGTCTTTGGCATGATGTAAGTTCTCAGTAAATATCTTCTGAATAAATAAATGCGATCAATCACAAAGTGCTATGAAAAGGCAGGAGGCAAGCCCTACAGAGCAGAGAGATCTTTGTCCTTTCAATCCTTGGGCTGTTTATTGGCTTTGGGTGCGATTATACATCCTGCTCTAGCCTTGGCCTGCAGGAAAATCTGGAAGCTTTATGCATAATGTTACCAGTGACTTGTATTTTTTTATATTTACTCTCCTTAGATTTGATTCAAAATAGGCACAGATTTTAAAACTCTAATATTAGGTTTGTTCTTTTGTAGGAACTGCCAACCAAAGAAAACTAGTCCTGAACCTGAATTATTCGATTCTATCGTTTCCACTATTTTATGTCACTGCACCATTGGTCTCTCAAGAAAAGGCTTCTTACTTTCATAATTCCTGAAAGTTCCAAAAAGTGGGTCTGAAATGGCCATGTCAGATATTTAATAATTGTGAATTAATTCTCATCTTAAAAGAAATACAAATTCTACCATTTTATTTCATATTTGGAAACAGAAATCAAGTCTGCTCCAGTGTATCACAGGAATCCATATTACCACAACAGGCTGTCAACAGTCTCACACTTTGTGTATCAGATTTTGTGAAAGCATGGGCAATAAGAATCTTTATCAAGTTATGAGCTAATTACAGCATTAAAAAATGAACCAGGATAAGTTGACCTGACTCAGAGCAAATACAAAGAAAGCATCTATAATTGTGGCACAGAATTAATGACTTTGAGCTTTTGTTATTGCCAGCTGTGTAAGGAAAATGAAGAGAAGACACTTGTTTGACACTTCTATGAACACTCTTTCTCCTTTATCTCATCCTTCAGTGATCCATCCATGAATCAAGCAGGTAAACTCTAAGGAAAAGTCCCTGGATATTCTTAAGGCCATATTTTTTGCGGAAAATGCTTTTTTTTTTACACAGATAAAAATGCAGACAAGAGAGATATTTAGTCCTCAGGTTTGAAATTTGAAAACCTCATTGAAGAAGGTAATTTTCTCTTAGTGAAGATTTTGGATGATCAAGTGTGTACTACTATATGAAATGATTGTATAAGATAGAGCCAAGAAGGGGAAGGCAGCTATGAAAACTGTGTAAAGGACCCTCGTTTTCTTGGTTTCTACTTATTATCTGCTATTTCTTAAGGAAGAAATGAGTTGAATAGAGAAGCCAATTTATCGAAGGAGGTGTCTGTTTTTAGCTACCTACCTGGTTTTTAATTGCTAATTTATTTTTTAAATTAACAGAGCCATGCCTGAGGTGCTTATCTTCAGAATTTGTCCTTAATAACATGGCAATCTTTCTTAGACCTTCACTTGAAGATAGCAACGTGTCACTTGTCTTTAGTGTTAGTCTGATGTTCAGACTTCGCTTATTTTATCAGTACATGATAACGCTACTCTTTTGCGTGACAGAAACCTTGAGTCCATTACAAGACACACGCTTAATAAGTTAATAATAGTAATACTCAAGTGCCGTATAATACTCAGTGCTGAAACTTTCTATTTTCCTAATGTAAATCACGTGCTCGGCATGTTTGCATGTAATCAGCCCATAATCAGCTAAGAAACGAACAAACACTTCATTTGAAAGCTCATTTTCGTGCCATAGATGTACTCGTGTAATGCTGATACGCTGATTTGAACTTCCAGCTATGAAATGACAAAAGATCACAAAGGTAGATTTCTTTGTTTAGCCTTGGTATTTTGCAGAATGTATCACTTTCACAATCATAAGAGAAACATAAACTGCATTTGATTTGTAAGTTTTACGCTACAGCTAAATAGGAATGTGGTCCTGGCGTTCACTAGGGACTTGCAGGCCACTCCGTCATTCTCCTTTTGCCATCTGATGTCTTTTTTTTTTTTTTTTTTAAAGATTTTATTTATTTATTTGACAGAGATAGAGACAGCCAGCGAGAGAGGGAACACAAGCAGGGGGAGTGGGAGAGGAAGAAGCAGGCTCATAGCAGAGGAGCCTGATGTGGGGCTCGATCCCATAACGCCGGGATCACGCCCTGAGCCGAAGGCAGACGCTTAACCGCTGTGCCACCCAGGCGCCCCTGCCATCTGATGTCTTAAAGGAAAGACAAAGTGGAGGTGAAAGAAATTACTCCGAGGTGAGTATCAAATGCTGTTAACTCTCAAGGAAGGTGAAATATTACTTCCATGCAGATTTTTCTGATAGAACCCTGCCTTTCTAGGAACACAGCATCTGATCAAGTGATCTGACTGTTGGTGTGCCCCTGCAGGGATATTTTACCCGAATGCAGTGCACAGTGAGAAAACTAATTAACTTTGACTTCACTGCATCTATCCCCAGAAGACTCCACTCTCTTGTTGTGCGGGTAGAATAATTAAGGAAAAATAAAATTTCCCCAAAGAGAAGAACTTCTCGTTCTGTTATTGTAAAACATAGAAGTGGAATAAATTGTTAACCTTGGAAAGTAATGAGCTGCAAACTCTTTCCATCTGTTTATTTAGGAAGGAAGGCAGGTGACCTCACCCTCACTGCCATAGACGATTAGCTCTTTTGTTCTGGCTTCTGCAGTATGCAGGACTGCTCGTCTGTCAACAGCTTCACACGCCAGGCCTGGCTGTGCCTATCCTCGCCGAAAGATGGGCAAGCCAACTGAGATGCCCAAAGCTGCAAACATTAGTGAGCTAACGTCAGCTGACCAAGAAGCTTTGTTACCTGTTTCACAAACACGCTCAGTGGAGGACATGAGAATTTAAAGTTCCTGGTCACAAGACCCAGTCACTGCCTCTCCAGCTCAAAGCTTGAAATGTCATCCCCAATCAATCAGTTATTAGGGATCACAGAATATTTTTTTAGCTTTTATATTTAGAATTGGCTAGAGATTGAGTATCACTTGAAGAAACCAGAGCTTATCACACATTCCATCAATATCATTTTTGCAAGTGAGATAACCAGTGGATAAACTTTGTCATGGGTGGCCAAAGTCTTGTTAATTGGACAGAGCACTTAGATGTTGGGTAGAAGATAAATAATTTTCCTAAATTAGAAGCAGTTTCATAAAATTAAAGCCAACTTTGTAAAAACTTTTGAAAAGCTCTGATCTCTTTTCACCAAGTCCCATGAATTGCAGGACTTTCTAGAACTGTTAAATTTAAGATAATAAGAAAGGTTTGTGAACCCGATGGCTTTGATTTACGTTTTAGGCTATGAGTAAAATTTATCCAAAACAAAGCTACCACCCACATTCGGAATGATTGACAAAAGTGACTACAGAAACCAAAGGGATTTCTAAAGGATAAAAAAAAATTACCCTGCATGTTTTGAAAACATTAAAAATTTTTTAATTGTTAGGCATTCTTATTTGAGACCATCAATAACTTGTGATGATCAGTTTTGACTTGACAACAGTTAGGAGGTTAGCAATTTTTTGTCTCCTCAAACATTCTGAGGCTCCTGAAGAAAGGTATGAGATCTCCCCGTGGTAACTTGAAGTTCCACAATTTTGGTTAAATCACAATACATGAGAATAAGCATAACGCTTTCTATACTGCTGCTTCTTATAGTCAAATTGCAAAGAAGGCTGCCATTAAAATTCTGTTTGATCCACACGTCAGCTCTTCCTTCATGGCTAAAACATAAAACAAGTTCTCGACCTTCAAAGAATTGAACAAAAACATCATATGTCTTTGACATTTCATGCTCAATAGACAATGTTTTCTGTTTTTCTGTTCTTAATTTTGACAACATTTGATTATTTGAGGCATGATACTCAGGGGAACAACATTCTTTTGCCTTTGCTGACAACACCAAGGACCCAATTAATTAACATAGTAGATAAAATGGAAATCGATGCTGGCAATACGTAATGTAAGCACATTTACGGGATATGTTAACTTCCAGAGACAAAACTTGAAGAAAAGCCATGAGAATTTTTGGCGATCTGCCTTCTTTGGAGATGTGGCAAGGAATCTAACACATTCCAAATATATTCTTTCATTCAAGGATTTAAATTTAAATTCTGGGCTCTCAAGTCAAATGTTTCACAGGAATGTTCCTGTGGACTCTGGAGTAGGCTTCATCTCCCCGTATGTTGAGTGTACAGCCAGTTCATCGGGGCATAGTGGCAGACACAGCAGTGCTCTGCTAACAATGCCGTATACTAGCTGAGGGAGTAGCTGTGGTCCCACTGCTTTTTCTTCCATTCACTCATAAGAGAGGGCAATCTATACTCTGTGACTTCAAGATGGGGTCCTTAAAGAATTGGCCCCCCGGGGAGTGGGGGGTGCAGATAGTGTCAGTTTTTAGCTTTTGAGTTTCAAATTGACTTTGGAAATATATAGTGGGGCAGTAGTTTTAAAGGAAAAGCTTTTCAATCTCAAAAGGCCAGATGCTGAAGGAATCAAAGCCCAAAGTTAATGCCAAAAAGAACATATTTGGAAGAATGCACGAGATGTAAGAGCAGACTTTTGCTATTCCAGTGATTAAAAAAAGAATCCCTCTGAACTGGAGGTGAAGCCGAACTTGAGGAGAACAATCATGTGAGAGGATGATGTGGTCTCTGAGAAGAGGCAGTGAGCACGGGGCAACAGAACCCTCTATAGGTTTGGGGTCCAAAAGTAGGGAGGACTTGAAAACGGTATGTCCAATGTGTCATCGTGGAGGGTTGACAATGACCATGGACAGTTGTTGGACCATGACATTTTAACAGATGCAAGCATGGATAGATGCCACAAAAGGACAAAGCACTACACACAGTGCTTTGCCTTAGTGTCATGGAATCTTCCAGAATTTAGAAACAAGCTGGGAGAACGGGCAGAGGGGAAATCCTGAACTGCTCAGGACTGAGTGTTTAATGTCTCTAGAAAGGATTTTGAGGTATCAAGAAAGTTCTGTTATAGAGGACATATTTGTACTGAAATTGACATTTCTGCGTGTATGTGTTTCTGGCTCCAAACCTCATACTCCTTTCACGTATTAAAGACTAACTTGAGTAGATCTGCTGTCTAACCAGATACAGGAAACAATTCCATAAGCTCCATGATTACAGAGGCGAAGGAAAAGGCTGACACCTGAGAAAAAGTTGTGCTACTTTGAGTTATGTAATGTAGTCTTTTCCATAAGTGGTTAGTTAACATATCTATGTCTGCTTGTTTAACACAGGATTTGTCAAAAGCTGTCTCCCAGACCGAATCCAGCTGATGGCTGCCTTTTTTGTTACTGCTCGCCAACTAGAATTTTTAAATTATCTCCAAACGGTTGAAAATAAATCAAAAGAATATATTGTGACATTCGAATATTGTATAAAATTCAAATTTCAATGTCCCCAAATAAGATTTTGTTGGAAAAGAGCCACACCTATTTGTTTATGAAAAGTAGCTTTTACACCACAATGGCAAGGTTAAATAGTGAGACTATGTAATCTGCACAGCCCAAAATATTTACCATCTGTTCGTTTACAGAATAAGTTTGACAAGCCCAGATCTAGCAGCAACCTTCCAAGTTGAACAGACGCAGAACCCAGAACATAATTTCCAGTTCATCAAATATGCTTGCTAGAGTTCCCCAGCAGTTGTATATTAAATTAACTAAGCTCGTGCTGAATTTGAGTGAGTTATATAGGAGTGTATATAAAGGTCTTAGGAGCAGAGTCTGACATGCAATAAGCATCACCAAAGTAAGCTAGTCTTCTCATTTGTGATCTTGCGTAATTTGAAATTGTACCTCTAGCTACTGCTATTATTTACTTCTATGGTTTCAATTTAATTATTATTTTTTTAAACTGAAGGTCCAAGTTTCTATTCAACTTGCATGTCAGCTATAGTAAAAAGTCACCCCTACTTCACAAATAAAGCCGGTAACTGTCAATCGGCATGCCTGTTTACTCTAAAATGTGAACCTGAATTATGAAAAGATGTCAGCATTTTCCGCAGTAAGTGACAGATAACTTCCCTGAGTTTTTTGTTTCCAAGAGAAGGATAATAGTAACAGTAGTTATTTATTGCATGCCCTTCAAGAGTTAAGCATTCTAAATGTTTATTTTCACTGAATTGTAATCCCATTCCTACAACGTAGTGCTGTCTCCAGTCTACAAAGGAGGAGAGTGGGGTTCAGAGAGACAAAGGCACTTGCTCATGGTTGATGTTCAGAAGCGGCAGATCCCAGACCCAAATATTAGTCTCAGTCTGTGCTCACCCCACTAAACTGTACCACTTCTTCTTTACAATTTCCGGTTCCAAATATCATTTCCTCCCCTACTCAGTCTTCTTTCAACAAAACTTCCATTAACTCGCTGGTTGAGGAGAGCCAGTTGTCCGATTGGTAACCAGAAGCAAATTTAATTCTGTGAGCCAAGACCTTGCATGTTAATCAAGCTCGCAGCCCCGCCCTCTGAGCGGCCATCTCAGTACCAACTGTCTCCTGGGGGCAGCGGCAGTTTGCGTTGTCCGTCCTCCGGTGGTGACAGTTGGGAATACGGAAAGTATGCACTTATTCTGATTTGTCTTGTGACATCTAGACACCATTTTCTTGGCCTTTGCTTACAGAGATGGTGCCACCACTGTTGTTCTTCCCAAGAAGATAAGTGAGAAGATTAGTGAGTCCTCGTATCCCTTGACTCTAACAGGTGCATTGGCTACTCTTTATCGGACATTTTGGGTTTTATACCCTTATCACTTTGATCCCCATGTGAGCACTTTCTGGGCATGATAGGCCTCAATGTTCTCTTTAAAAGTTTACTACTTAACCACTGAAGAAAACACAATAGTTTCAACCTAATTTTTCAAATTAGCCAATTTATTAACCCATCTGAAAGTCTATTCAACTGATAATTATTTTCTTGCCTCACTCAGACTTCCCCAAATTGAATTTGTCAGTCTCTGGTGGCATGTTTGGGACTTTCTTCTCCGCCAAATTGATATTTTTAAAATGTGTTGATTAATAACCACCCCCATGTTTGAGGCTTCATAACACCTCACATATTATTGATGCTTCGTAAATCCTTCTTGGCCGCCTTGGGATATTTCTTATGATCTTTTCAAATATGTTTAGGTAAACAGTTTGATTCAGTTCAGCATAAGAGCAAATGTTATGTGCAAAGCAGGTACGAAGTAAAAGCTCTGCCCAGGGAGAGCTTTACTAGACAGAGTGGTACAAAGATAAAGATAAAAAAAGGACTTAGAGCTTGCCCTCAAGTGTATTGGGTATATGAGTTAAATTGTGTCCCCAACCACCACTGCCAAAAAGGTATGTTAAAATCCTAACCCCCAATATCTAGGAATGTGATTTTCTTTGGAAATAGGGGTTTTGCGGATGTAATCAAGCTACGATGAAGTCATTAGGGTGAGCCCTGATCCAATGTGACTGGTGTCCTGCTAAGAAGGAAGTCTGGACACACACACACACAGGGAGAAGGCCAGATGAAGGCAGAAGCACACAGACAGGAGAACATCATGTGAAGACAGAGGCAGAGACTGGAGTTATGCCGCCACAGCCAAGAATACCTGGAGCTACTATAAGCTGGAAGAGGCAAGGACAGACCCCCCACCCCCACCCCGCCAAAGCCTTCACAGGGAACATGGCCCTGCTGACATCTTGATTTTGGATTTCTAACCTCCAAAAGTGTGAAAGAATAAGTTTTTGCTGTTGTAAAGCACCCAGTTTGTGGTATGGTCACCATCGGAAACAAATATCGTGGTATACACAAGTCCTATACACAAATGAGGGGTAGAGTGAGTGCTCAGAATCCCTTAAGTAGGATAAAGATGTGAGGAAGACTCAGAATTGGGAATCAGGAGAAGTTTCCTAGGGTAAAGACATAAGATCCTAAGATATGTAGGAATGGTAAGGTGTAGATGTCTGGAAACGGAGTGCAGGGAATTCTAGAGGGAAGGGATTGCATTTGGATAAACATCAGAGAGCAAAGAGAAGAAGCACAGCATGATAAGAGAAAAGGAGAATGAAGGGGAAAGCTAGAAGAAGGTATGCAACCAGATGATGGGTGTGGTGTGATTGAACGCTAAGGATTTTGCTGTTAGGGAAATAAGGAAACCATTGAAGTCCCTTGAGGAGGTGAGTGGTAATAGCAGGACTCTGTTCTAAGCAAAATGCCTAATCACTTTTGTGTAGGTTAAGTTGAAAAGGGGAAAGATTTGGAAGCAAGGAGACAAGATTCTAGGCTATTACAGTAGCCCAATATACTGGCAATGAGGAATTTATCTAGAATAGTTGTAATGATCATTGAAAAGGACAGAAATGTGCATGAGATGATATTGCAGAAGTATAATGGATGTCACTGGACTACTAACTTGGATTTGGGAGATGAGTTACAGACAGGAGTTATATCTGTCCTCTCTTGCCACCATAATCTTGTGTAACAAGAATCATAAAACCTCAGTGACATACAATAAACAGAAAACATTTCTTTTGGCTCATGCGTTCATGGGTTGGCTGGACAGGTCAGCTACCTGAGCTAGGCAGGCGGAGGGGAAGGGAGGTGGACTCAGGCGTCTGCTGATCTGCCAGGCCCTCTGCTCCACCTGGGACCCTAGCTGGGACAACAAGACTGACTCACCCTTCCCACTGTCTCATCCTGTAGCCGACTGGTGCAGGTATGTCCTCATGGAAAGGCAAAGAAATAAAAGCATGAGCATAAATGTGCAGAAGGCTTTGAAGACTCTGTTTGCATCATGTTTGGTCTCACTGACCCAAGAAAATCATACGGTGAAGCTGGTAACCAAGGTGGGAGAGGACTACAAAAGTGACAGAGCCAAGAGTATGGAGACAGGGAGGCTGTTAACTGGGTCCAATAATACAATCAGTATACTACAGGAGTTAAACATGATTTCAAAGTTTTGTGGGAGAAATAATCAAACTGTTACCCTTGTAAAGTCCTAGTCTTTCTTCAAAATTCAATTCAAGCATCACCTCTTCTGTAAAATCTTACCTTTAGCTCCTCTGGACCATAATTGTTTCTTGTAAGCATTTCCATTATTTAATTGATCATGAATTCTACTTGGCTGTTTTTGTGTCTGCCTCCTTATACTTAGTTGTGCCTCCCGAAGGGCCCAGACCACACTGCTCTGCAGTCTCAAAGGTGAAATTCAAATGCCAACTCCACACCTTACTAGCAAGTTCCTCTCTGTGCGTCTCTATCTGTAGACAGGGCGTACAAGCAATGCCGACCACAGGTGGTGTTGTGAGAATAATGCAAAGTAATGTGTGAAAGGCCCTAGAAATATTAATGATTATTACAATTATATGTCATTTTTATTTTCATGCATACTCTCTGTAGTGCTTAAGACATAAAAGACATTTTTTTTAAAAAGTCTTTTGAGTGAATGTGAACAGATAACATATATGAGATGAAGCAGGTGCTACTGAACCTGAAAGCCAATGGCAGGATAGCGGATGGACTGAGCACGGAGGAGGCAGAAGGGGATGGGATTTAAAGAACCAAAGGAAAAGCTGGCCTTGGAAAGAGGAAGTCACGTGCCTGACTAAGCACATGTATTTTGAAAGTCTTCTTTGAATAGCAAGCGTTTTAATGATCATAATTACAGTTTTGGTTCTTTACCTTGTTTTTTGCTGTTTTAATGTGTTTAAAGGCAAAGAGGGCACATCAGATGACACTTTCTCTAATCAGTGAGGATCTGAAATGAAAAACCTACCTATCACATCCTGATAGCTTATTTTCCCTCCCAAATGTAATGGGACATAGAAGACATTCATAAAAGTCCTGGACTATTTCTTAATTAACACATATCATTTAAAATGTAAAGAGATGACTTACATCTTTAGACATATTAAAATATTTCACCCTCTTAGGCTCTGCACCAGGTTTCACAAAATACACCGTGACCATTGCTTTGCTTGACTTGTTTGAACAGCCGCTTTCTTGACTTGACAGTTGGGGCACACGTATAGTTATCCCCCATGTAATCAGTCCACATTGCTTATAACAAAGTGAAAAACAAAGTTAATTAAGAGCAATATACCTAGGGATGCCTGGGTGGCTCAGTCAGTTAGGCATCTGACTCTTGGTTTCAGCTCAGGTTATGACCTCAGGGGCCTGAGATCAAGCCCTATGTCTGCTTGTCCCTCTCTCTTTGTTCTCCCCCCCAAAAAATAAATAAATAAAATCTTTTTAAAAATTGATTTTTATGAAAAGTCCCTACTTTTCCAGTTAAATCAGGTTTAGAATCCATGAAAGAAAACAGGAGTTAAAGTACATGACATTTCTCCCATCTTACTCTGAAAATAAAAGCTTTCCAACAATCTTCAGTTCTGATTTTCCTTCCTGCAAGTTTGAAAGTGATCTCACTAGCAGACATATATTCACTAAGACCACCTTTGGGGCTAGATATAAGTTATACTCTAGAAGTTTTGTTAACTATATAAAATCATATATATTATATTACTACCCTAAACCATAGTTTTAAAATGACAGGCTAACTTCTTAATGGTAGGAGTTATAAGCCTTCAAATATCTTGACTATGTATTATTTACAGATAGAATGACTTAATTTATTATGTTGAAAACAACGATAGGCTGTAAGTTGAATAAAATAACCTTTCCCCCTTCCTTATATAACTTGTTCAGTTGTATAACATTCAGAGAAAGAACATTAGAAGAGTCTTAGTTCATGATTTATTCAAACTCTGAACCATAATCCGAACAGCTAGAAATGCAAATTCTAATGATTATTCTCTATTCATTACTGCGGAAAAATATTTTCTGACCAGTCTATTTTATATGAATTCTGATAACAGTTTCATTTGTC
This sequence comes from Ursus arctos, assembly GCF_023065955.2. NCBI lineage: Eukaryota > Metazoa > Chordata > Mammalia > Carnivora > Ursidae > Ursus > Ursus arctos. The sequence goes on along the minus strand of NW_026622775.1, from coordinate 14,014,546 downwards.
TTTCCACATAAATTTAACATAATTTTCTTTTTTTTTTAATCTATTTATTTCAGAGAGAGAGAGAACACAGCGGGGAGGGGCAGAGGGAGAAGGAGAGAGATTCTTAAGCAGACTCTGTGCTGAGCAAGGAGCCTGATACAGGGCTCCATCTCACGACCCTGAAATCACAATTGAGCTGAAACCAAGAGTTGGGTGCTTAGCTGACTGCACCACCCGGGTGCCCTTCAACATAATTTTCTAAAAGTCTTTAAAAAAATAATATACATGCTTTAAAAATGGTTGACTCTATATGTGTTCTTACACCAGCAATACTGTTTGATGAGCTTTCTTGTAATTAAGAAAAAACAGTCTCTTAATTCAACTTAATTTACTGCCATCCCACAAGTATTTCTTGAGCCCAGGCCCTAAGGCAGCAGTTGTAGAGATTTAAAAGATTATCAAATTAATTTGCTCCCTCAATTAGATTATAATCTGGTGGAGGAGTTAGTGTTTACAGATATGAAACTATCACAGACTTAAGAGATGAATTAAAGTTGGTTTAAAATTGTGTGATCTCCATAGACAGTTCTCTGGGTGTCCCCAACTCTTTGGTATCCCCTTCTCTTTAATATTTAAATACAACTTGGTTTTTTCTCGTGTACTATGAAAAACCCAGTAACCACTCCAATAGCCGAGAATTATTGGTGAGGCATTTCTCCTAGCTTCCTCTTGCTTTTCTTTTCTTTTAAGATTTTATTTATTTACTCGATAGAGAGAGAGAGAGAGCACAAGCAGAGGGAGTGGCAGGCAGGCAGAGGGAGAGGGAGAAGCAGGCTTCCCGCTGAGCAGGGAGCCTGACACGGGGCTCCATCCCAGGACCCTGGGATCATGAACTGAGCTGAAGGCAGACGCTTAACCGACGGAGCCACCCAGGTGCCATCGCTTCAGTTTTCTGATTCTAGTCTTTAATGATTTATATGTGGCGTCTCACCTCTACAGCTGCTGCCCTTGGGCTGCCCAGCTTTGCCCCCACCTGGCCATAGCTGCAATTCCTTCGCTCCTCTAGAAGCCACCGATATAAGACAATAGAACTTTACTTAAAACTTGGGAGAGTGGAAGGTGGAGTTTACAACACAGGACAAACATTAAAATTAAAAGTATATATTCTTAATCAGTCCCGGACAAACATTAAAATTAAAAGTATATATTCTTAACCAGTCCCGGGCATGGGGGACTTCTCACTCTCCATGTTCCCCTAGAGCTATGAACTTAGCTACATTTTCTCAGACTCTCCTGTCATGTCTACTTCTCCAGCATTTCCAAACTTCTTACTCTCTCTTATACACAATCTCAGACAATGCACTTTTGAACCCTTTAATTCTGAAGAACAATTTGGCGCCCCTTCCATAAAACACGCCGTAGAGAAATCTCACTACTCCCAAAGAGCCTGTCAAGCAATCTCTCTTTAAAAAGAATCATCTCGCCTTCTATAAAAATGCTACTTGTCTAGTATGTGAAAGTGGTTGTAGTCTGTTACTCAGGTCTTGCTTCGAATAGAATTTTTCTTATCTTCATGTTACTTGAGCAAGTGGGAATCAGTAAGAGAGAGCTCCCTGGGTTGGGCTTGTCCGTCAGGCTTTGTGGAGAAAATAGGATCAGATCAAAGGGTCATTAGTACTTGAGTAGATTGAAAAGAAAAAGATATTCCTAAATAGCCAAACAAACAAATAAGGATTGAAATATGGAATTGTGCCTGACTTATGTGGGAGAGAGAGAGAGAAGTGCTTAACTAGAATTGAGAAGTGAAGAGTAGAATGTGAGCTCAGAGAAATAGTTCGGTGACTTATAGCCAATTATAGCATAACTAGATGCCATGAAATAAATTCAAACTTGGAACAGGAGAAAACAAGACATGGAGCTTCTGTGGGATTCTTCAACAGACGTCCGACACAGTGAAGAAATATTTGGAAAAGATTAGTTGGTGTGACAGAGATGTGTCCATGGAATAAGGGCCTGGAAGTAGAGAAGTCAGCGTGTATGATACGGCAGTAACTGTGAGGCGAGGCTGAGGACATGAGCCAGCCTGCCGACACTGGAAGGGAGGAGGATGCTGAGAATTGAGAAATGATGACAAGGATCCACCATGCTTAAGCTCAAGGCTGCTGACCAGCATCACGGCCCTGATAGATTTGGTGAGGAGCTGGGACAGGGAAGTGAACAGGAGGGGACGTATCCACCCTCCAAACTGATGGGATTGTGCCAGAACTACGATTCAGTGACAATTTGCTACTCCAGCCACCTCTCACGACTTCCCTTTGGGCCTCTCAAGATTTATGTACCAATGTTTGCTAATATAACAATGGATAATTTTTAAATACGTATATATTTAATCTTTTACAAACTTATTGTTTTGTATAACAAAGATAGTGAATGCTGATTGAAGAAAATGGATAAAGTAATATAAAATAAATACATCAATGTTCCGCCATCTAGAGATATGCCCTTCTGACATTATGCCATTGAATGCACTATATTTTTACAAATTAATACATAACACATTAAAGTCAAGTTGGTCTTCTGTCTAGTTCACACTGTTGTTTAAACTTTGACTTTTGTAAAAGCTTTGTAAAAAAGACAAGTTCATTAAGCTTTCTTTGTTTTGTTTTCTCCATTTAAAGCAATAAAGAAAAGAACACTTGGTATTCGAGTTGCCAGGGTGGGGTGGTTGAAAAAAGAAACCTGATACAAAAAAGCAAGTTTCTCAGAAAGAACCCCATTAACAGGAATGTGTTGCAAGCTTTGTGATTTCATTCCTTTCGGTCCATGACATTAACCTTCTCAGAAACTTCATATTTTCGAATCACCCATGTTTAATGAAGACAAGCACTGGGAAAGTACCTAAAGCCAAGAAAGATATCTTGTACCCTGAATTTACACTTACCCCAACATCCACAAGGATTTGTTTTACAGGCACTATTTTTTTAAAGAGAGGTTTTCTTTCTGCCATTTATGGTAGCCAGGAGTGAAAAAACATAATAAAATACGTTATTTGAAACCAGAGACAGCAGAACGTTCTGAGATGTCATTTATTTTGTTTAGTAACTTTAGCTATAGAAAGCTCAACAAATCCTACAGAGAGCTATTCTTTAGAATGGAGAACTATTTTGTATCCCTTAATGATGACATATTTCTAAAGAAGAATGACTTGCTATTATCTCCTTAGGGTTCTAAACATAGCTAGAAGTCAATTTTAAAGTCTGCTATAAGTTGTAATGTTTTTAACAGTATAACCCTTGTTTTTGTAGTATCAGGTCTGACAGTAAAATATATTTGTTACTTTCAAGAGTTTTATAGACCTTCACTACTTCCCGGAAAATACAATGAATAGGAAGAAAGAATGAGCTAACTTGGTAAAGTAACTTGGGGCTATAGAGATGAGATCCGGTGCAAATTTGTCAAAGACCAATGTATTGATCTCGGAAAGGTCATTTAATCTCTTTATATTTAGACCTGATGCTAATATATTTTCAACAATTCTTTTCATTTAACAAAGCCATTACTTTTACAGAATACTAGAAAAAAATCAAACCAACAATGATTTTCTAAGCACAGAGTGTGCAAAAGACTGCAGAGTTAAGTACCCATCACACAGAGAAGTCAAGCTGCCCAGGCATCCCACGGGATGGCTTCATCGTACACTCTTGAAAATGGGTGCCTAACGATCTATGAGCAAAACACAACAGCCACACACCTCAGTGTCCAAAAATGCTTAGAAGCCATTTTAGCTAAAAAAATACTATGAATAAACAGCCTCAGGAACAAACAATTTCACATCTTAGAAGAAGGTCAAAGCAATGCACGTGTGACTCTGGGTGATTATCTATTGATGCTTTCAAATTAAAGAGAACTTGCAAGGCATTATCCTCACCCTCCTGTTTCCCCCTTCCTTGCCGTTAAAGAGGCTTATGACTTCAGTACTTTGGTCCACGCAGTGCTTTCATTTCCATGAGTTGAAGAGGGCACCGGTCCTGCAATACACTCCAGCTACACAGGGAAAGCAGGGGAGAGGTGAAAATGAAGCGGTTGTAAAGTTGCCATCCCAGTTCTGTGACCTCTAGCGCAGCCCTATCATTTCAATATGCTACTCTGAGTTGTACCAGATCAAATGACAAGTTGGGAAGACGGCCCCTTGTTGATGCATTCTGAGAGAAAATAAAACAAGTCACCAGAGAGCAACGCGTCTTTACTCTTGATACATCTGCTGGCCAGCAGCGTGGATTTATCGAGCCCCCAACAGATGCCTAGTGCTGTGCTTGGCCCTGCTGGAGAAGAGAGGAAGATAGGCTGGGTCTCTTTCCTCAAGCTTTCTTAATTCGAGAGAAAAGATGAAAATACATCACATCAACCACGCCTGGCAAACAGAGTGAAGTTCAGCGGGCCAGCGGCATTGGGTCGCCTCAGGTCTACGGGAAATGTGGACCCTCGGGCCTTCCCCCAGCCCTACTGAGTCAGAAGCTGTATTTTACCAAGCTCCCCAGGTTAATTGTGCATGCAAATGAAGTTTAAGAAGGACTGACAAATAGAACAATATTTTCTCCTCTCACAAATCTGTGCCACAATGTTATAAATGGCCGCCGGCCCACCTGTGTGCCATGTTCATGGTAGACAAGGAATCATTTAAATGAAATACGTCTACAAAGCTGGAGATACAGTAGACGAGCTTCGCAAAGAGGCCGTTGTTCATTTTTAGTGCTCTCAGAGTATGAAAAAGAAGATATTATTTTATTTAGCTTGCCATTTGTAGACCACTAAAAGGTAAAAATGGCTTCATTAAAGGGAAGAAACATCCACGGTCTGAAATATGTTTACATTAGTTTACAAGGCTAAAGAAGATAGCATCTGGAGGTTATTCAACTCTATAAAAGATTTTGTGATTTAGTGATTAAGATTCTTGTCTCCTTATCCTTTTTCTGGAATCAGCATATCTCTAGGATTTATCAACAAAAAGAGACCTATCAGCTAATGAAGGATTTTACTCAAACGACGGTTTTCCGTTTGTATGTAGGAAAACAAAAAGTAGCAGGCTGAGTAGTGGAAGGCTACAGCATGTAATTTAAGTACATCATACGTAATATAATAGCAAACTATTTTCATTTTTAAAAGTTATTGGAAATCGAAGGTAGCCAATCCTTGTACTCAACAAAGATAAACTTGAAATCAAATTTAAAGTGATGACTGATATCGGTATAAAATGTGCACCACTTGCTTTGTATCACTGGACTATGAGGGAAACACCTACGAATTTGTAATGATTGCTAAATTGCTCTGCACAGTACTGATTACACTCTGCACTATATGGTGCAATTAGGTAGATGTATAATTATTACACATTACCATCATATTACTATTCTTATACATTCATTCTTTATTCTTTTAGATCCCTTAAAGAATCAATGACATTCCTGGAAGCTAAAATAGATTTCATTTACATTAATGAAGATTGTGATTAGTTAATGGAAAATAATTCTATGCAAGTTCCTGTACAGAATTATCCTTTATAGGTTTTTCACGTGACTCTCTACTCTTTGTTTGAAATTAGTATTTGTGGAGTGAAATGTAGTTCAAAAGAAGTAAGGAGTTCTTGCTTTCTTCTTTTCTGACTCCTTTTAAGTGCAGGATTAATCACATTAATCACTAAATGCGATTTATGAAAATCACATTTGGTCACTGAAGAGCTATTTTTTTTTCTCTTCTGTGGACTTCAATTCCCAATAGTGATGGTATCTTACCATTAGCTGTGAGAAGGAAAATTCAGTAGTGTTCCTAAAAGAAATTAAAAATATACTCTATTCCCAGTATATCTGTATTAATGGGAATATAAATTTGTAAGAACATTGCAAAGGCACTTCCTTCCATCCAAAATATTTGTCTTGCTTACCGTGATGCCACAGGATCCATGTTAAGGGAGACTTAAAAGATATGTATATAAATGGCCCATGCATTCTTAGACTAGAGAGAGGAGTTTTGTGGTGTTGTTCTATTTGCTTGTTTTTGGTTTTTAGTGCGTTTACTATCACTATCTCTAAAGTTTGAGGTGAGTCAAGAATACAAATACTTCAGAAAAGAAATTTAAATATATAAGTATACGTATAGGGAGAAATGTGAAATACATTAATATTTCTATAAATGTCTGTATTTACAAAAAATGTATAGACATATAAAAATGCCAAACAATAAGACTTGCAGTTCCCAAATATACAAGTTCAGGTTTGTCATCATCTTTAGTTAGATACAAAGATATTTCTTCTCAAAGTAACAAATTTATTGTAAAGGTGCAATTTGGATTTCATGTTCATCACGAACATTTCACAATTTGAGGCATATAAAAATATTTTTTTACGTAATCTTTACACCCAACGTGGGACTCGAATTTATGGCCCCATGACCAAAAGTCGCATGCTCCACCAACTGAGCCAGCCTGGCGTCCTTAAAAATTATTTTTAATAGGGTGAGTAGTTCCTATTTTCTCAAGCAGATTTTCCAATATTAATTTCATAATCATATCCTCATAGTTATACTTACCTTTAATTACAAAAAAGACCCTATTCTAACATTTTGCTGTATGCATGAAAGAATCAAATCTCATCTTTTCAGTGTGAGGCAAGTCAACTTGGGGGACAGTCTCATACAAATTCATGGAGATGTTGGTTACCAAGATAAAGAAAACTTAGAGTGCAGTGATTTTTCAAGTCTCATAAGAGAAATTAATTAATCAGACAAAACCAAATTTTATGAGAATGGCATAAAATAAAAGATCACAAAGGAAAGACAAATACTACTCCGACAACATACTGTAATGAAGCCAGGATCAGGATAAGAAGAAAATTCTTCGAGGTAAAGGTTTCCTACTAAAGTTTCCCTGTTCATTTTCTTGATGCTTACTTAGGAATCACAGCCAGGGTTTTTCCATACACAATTTCTTGTAAGTAGAAATCTGAATCTTCATGGAAGTTTACATAAATTCTAAAACTGTGCCCTACCGTTAGAGCTTCTATACTGATGGATAAAGAAAAGGGCATTCTGGAGACATAAGGAATACCTATTTGGATCCACAAGACTGAATCATCTGCTTTACAGAACTCAGGGTAAAGTTTCTGCAAAATTCCCATATGTAACTGACAGAATTTTCCTAATATTTTTGTTCCTTTTTTTTTTTTTTTTTGACAGAGATAGAGACAGACAGCGAGAGAGGGAACACAAGCAGGGGGAGTGGGAGAGGAAGAAGCAGGCTCATAGCAGAAGAGCCTGATGTGGGGCTCGATCCCAGAACACCGGGATCACGCCCTGAGCCGAAGGCAGACGCTTAACCTCTGTGCCACCCAGGCGCCCCTCTAATATTCTTGTTCCTTTGCTTAAATGTCTTGTTTATGTGGGAACTCATTCACATATGTGATAAAGGACTATGTGATGCTAATGGCTAACAGACACATGAAAAAATGTTCAAAATCATTAGCCATCAGGGAAATTCAAATCAAAACCACACAGAGATACCACCTTACGCCAGTTAGAATGGCAAAAATTGACAACGCAAGAAACAATTGTTGGAGAGGATGTGGAAAAAGGGGATCCCTCCTACATTGTTGGTGGGAATGCAAGTTGGTACAGCCACTCTGGAAAACAGTGTGGAGGTCCCTTAAAAAAAAAATTGAGCTACCCTATGACCCAGCCATTGCACTACTGGGTACTTACCCCAAAGATACAGACGTAGTGAAGAGAAGGGCCATATGCACCCCAATGTTCATAGCAGCAATGTCCACAATAGCTAAATCGTGGAAGGAGCCAAGATGCCCTTCAACAGATGACTGGATTAAGAAGTTGTGGTCCATATATACAATGGAATATTACTCAGCTATCAGAACGATTTCTCAACATTTGCTGCAACATGGACGGCACTGGAGGAGATAATGCTAAGTGAAATAAGTCAAGCAGAGAAAGACAAATATCATATGATTTCTCTCATCTATGGAACATAAGAACTAGGAAGATCGGTAGGGGAAGAGAAGGATAAAGAAAGGGGGGGGTAATCAGAAGGGGGAATGAAACATGAGAGACTATGGACTATGAGAAACAAACTGAGGGCCTCAGAGGGGAGGGGGGTGGGGGAATGGGATAGGCTGGTGATGGGTAGTAAGGAGGGTATTGCATGGTGCACTGGGTGTTATGCACAACTAATGAATCATCAAACTTCATATCGGAAACCGGGGATGTACTGTATGGTGACTAACATAATATAATAAAAAATCATTTAAAAAAAAAAAAAGGGCTGTGTGATGCTACTTCATCCTATAATGTGGTATATGAAAGGGTCTTTCCTGGAATGCAAGCTAAATGCTATTTTCTTTACAATTCAGTTAATTTCATAAAATATTATATACAAAGTACCTACTACTTGAGAAGTACAAGACCCTGTGTGTGACCCAACAAGGGATGGGGATATAACAGGTAAATGTGATATAATCCAACAAAATTTCAATCTTATAAAGAAAAGAGAACAAGTGGCATTAGTTACTCTATTATAACCTCCCCCCAAAAGTGTCACAAGAATGATTTAAACAAGGAATAGACATATAGAGGGCAGAGATAATTTCTTAATAGAGAAGCCTGAGGGAAAAGACATTTAATCCCACGATCTATCTACATATTCAGACATACATTTAAAAAAAATTGTTACAAGTTTAGTTTCATGGTTTTTGGTCAATGGCATCATACCTCATGGGCATCTGCGGGGACATCCAAAATCCCCCATGGTCTCCCTCAGCAGGCCTGCATTTGTTGTCCTCCTCACCCCCACTGCTAGGCCTTTCCCACACCACTTCCATGGCGCAGAAGACTCTGGGACCATCCCAGCCCTCTCTGCTTAGACACACTGAGCTGCCTCCTTGGATTCTCAGTGGGAACAGGGAAAGTCCTTTTTCAATTTCTCTATTCTTTGGAGTCCTCTAAATTTTTCTGCAGCTGTTATCACCCCTTTCCTTGAGGGGACACTACCCTGAGGTGCAGAGATTTTGTGGCAAAGATCCACAGTAGTGTGCACAAATGTATAGCATATTGAAAGATGGTTAAGGTTTTGCCCTGCTGAGATGACAGGGTGAATCACTCTCTAAATATTGCAAATAGGAAAGTTTGGAGGCCAGTCGGGTTCAACCTGCCACCTTAAAAAGATGGTCTGCAGGCTAGGCATAGAGGGATGTGTACTTCGTCCGGTTTGTTTGGGTGAGAGGACAAGTAACAGGAGATGACTCGGTCAATATCCTGCCCAGAATGAAGTCATGTACGTGGTAGAACAGTCATTCCCTCATTCTTTCTTCCATGAACCATTCTTTCTTCCATCTAACTTATAGATGTATCTCTTGCTCTATCCAAGCACGTGTGTCTTTGAGGTCAAGCCTAATTCATATCTGAATCCTCAGCACCTAGCTAAAATGATAGGGATATATAATAAATTAATGATATACATTGATGATATATATTGAATTATGGTATTAAGTAGTAAATCAATCAATACTTGGAAGGAAACATTAAAGGAAGACTATACAGTTACGATGTTGTTTATATGCGCTCATTTCATCTTGTCCACTTCATCAACCAATTACGCTGGGAAGTTTTCCCCTTGATTTAAGTGCAGAACATGTAATGGACACTGACATCATTGATCTTGTGCCTTAAAAAGTATAAAAACCAGATTATAATATTAAGTCTGTATGAATCAGTCACCAGTCACCAGTAACATTTAAATATACAACCCTTTTGCTAGAGTTAACAGTGAATGGGTTTTTTAAATTATAATAGAGTGTTACTAATGTGCATCTAGGAGCACCCAAGAGTTAATTTTTTAAAAGAACCTACCATTGATGAGTTCATGTACTCACCTACCATGATTCCCCACTATTTACAAGATATCATCTGAATTACCAGCGAAGCATTTAAAGACCACTGATACATAATATGGCCTCAAGTCCCCCACTACTCCTGTACATATTTTCTGATCAAATCAGAATTACTTTATACATTGCACTTTTCCGTCTCTGTGTATTTATACATGGCTCTCCTCTGTTCTCGCCTCCCTTTTACTGAAACAGAAAGGCACCATATCCTTCAAAGCCCAGCACACAGCCCATCTCCATCAGGAAGATTTTGCTGATTATGCCTCTTCCAAACCCTAAAAAAACACTTGTTATCATTAATGATTATTTGGTATTCAGTAAATTCACGTGTGTGCATGCGTGGTTTGTGTATTTGAATGCAAGTATCTTCTCTCCCCAGTCAGGCTGGAAATTGTTATCTGAAAAAATGTATTTCACTGATTTTTAAATATCTTTATCACCCAACAGGTTATTTTTTAATTAGCTCATTGGTTATTATGATCATAGTTTTATTTGTTTTATTTTTTTGAAGATTTATTTATTAATTTGGGAGCGAGCATGAGTGGGGGAAGGGGCAGAGGGAGAGGGAGAGAGAATCCTGAAGCAGACTCCCCGCTGAGCATGGAACCTGATGTGGGGCTCAATCCCAGGACCCTGAGATCATGACCTGAGCCAAAATCAAAAGTTGGCCACTTAACCGACTGAGCCACCCAGACACTGAATGATCACAGTTTTAAATGTGTCTTAGGAAAAAACATTAGAAATCCAATAGGTATTTTCTTCAATAGAGAATTCAAAAAACATGAGGAAATAAAAACAATTAAGTGCATTAATCACTCTGAACTTTATCTCATCTTGAGTCCCCTGTTTCTTTGCTCTGATCTCCCTAATTTACTTTTAATTTCTGAATTTAGTTTGGTGAATCTTTGGGAAAACATTATAAATATATCTGTACAGAATTCTAAAATTATCGGTCTTGACTTTAAAGTCTTTGTAAAGGTTTACATGCTGGCACCTTTGTCTGTAAGTCCTTTCTTTTATCCCTGTTCTTTAAGATTCAATTCAAATGTCACTTTCCTCAGAGACCAGCCCTGAAGTTATCTCCACACCATCTTCTCGAAAAAAGTAAGGATCTCTGCTCCTACCTCTATTTCACTGCTCTCAATTCTTATTCATATGTGTAACACTTTCTTATAATTGTCACTTTATAGATTCAACTTCCTTTACTAGATTTCAAGATCCATGAGGTCAAGGATTATTTCTTTTTAATCTTTGTCTTTTTAACTTCCAGCACATTGCCCCTTGGTTTCATAAGTGAATGAATCAGTGTCTACATCTTAAATAAGGCAAGCGCGAAATCACGTGTTCTTATTTTGTATGTAAAGAAATCAAGGCTATGATAAGAAAGTAAGCAGGTTAAAAAATCAGGGGCGCCTGGGTGGCACAGCAGTTAAGCGTCTGCCTTCGGCTCAGGGCGTGATCCCGGCGTTATGGGATCGAGCCCCACATCAGGCTCTTCCGCAATGAGCCTGCTTATTCCTCTCCCACTCCCCCTGCTTGTGTTCCCTCTCTCGCTGGCTGTCTCTATCTCTGTCAGATAAGTAAAATCTTTAAAAAAAAAAAAATCAGTGACAAGGAGGCTCCTGGGTGGCTCAGTCGGTTAAGCGTCTGCCTTCAGCTCAGGTCATGATCCCAGGTCCTGGGATTGAACCATGAATTGTACTCCCTGTTCATCAGGGAACCGGCTTCTGCCTCTCCCCCCTGCTCATGCTCTCTCTCTGCTTCTCTCTGTCTGTCTTAAATAAATAAATAAAATCTTAAAAAAAAAAATCAGTGACAAAATGCAATAAGGACCTTAACCTCTGGACACTTTCTCCAACAAGTTGCTACATTCCCTACATAGGGCTCTCGTCACCGCAACCAGTCACAGGAATGCAAAGGCAATTCACATAACTACCGGGAAGGACTTATTCAGTTACAAGTGGTTTCCCAGGGTTAAAAGCCATTCTATACACATCAAATTTTTCTTTATCCAATTTCAACAATAAAAATGATTGTTTATTGAATCCTTAACATATGCTAAGTTCTAAGCATTTTTATCATTTAATACATTTACCACAACCTTTCATTTGCTACATATTTTTATCCCCATCTTAAGGATGTGGAAAATGAAACATAAATTCAGTAATCTACTCAATCAGATCTGGCGTAAGTAAAAAAATAAATTATATTCTATACTCTCAAAATTAAGCCTCGTGTTATTATTTAGATTGCCAACAGATAATTTTAAAAATTAGAGCTGTCATGGCCTAATATTTCTCCTTCACACGCATAGGGTGTATTTGCACGTTTGTCCAGAGAGCATTATTAAATGACTGGGACAGAGTCTCTATTCTCAGTTCCTTACCTTGAGCACATAAAACCTCTGAGCCTCCCTATCACTGAAATGTGAAGAATAAATTACTGCCTTTCTTAGTTCATTGTGTTTTTATGAGAAAAAAAAAAAAAACAGACAGGAAGGATCGCATAAACTACAAAAGATCATACAAATGTAAAGAGTGTTCTTAGATCTGATTTTCACCACACTGCTCTGCGGTGAGCAAGGACTGCAGTGTGCACATTGTGCGGATGAGGAAAAGAGATTCCATAAGGCCAAGGGGCTCTTTATGGGCCATAGAACATGTCAAGAGAATACAATGAGGTTGGATCCCAGTGACCTGCCTCTCTCTCCAGTGTCCCTCCTACTGCACCTTGCCACCTTTCTGATGGCTTCGCGTACAATGTGATTCGATCCTCAGCTTTGATTTAGAGAAAGCCAGAAATGTTGTGATTTTACTTACTGATCTAAATTTTGGATGCATAACTGAGTAAGCATAAGAGACTGCACTATCAACTTGTGAGTGTTGTTTATCCATTAAACAAAGGCACCACCAACCGCAGATGAGCAAGTTTTCACATGCCACCATGATGATCAATTTCAGACCTCTGTACCGAGTGGGAATGGATTTGAAGCTTCATGTTAATTTAATCATTTCCTTCTCTACTGAGACTATCAACAAGGCCACTAGTTGGCATTCTTTTGATTTAGTATTTAAAATAGCTCTTGATAATAGCAAAAGATCCTCTCATCATTTTAACAAGGGTCTTGATAATTTCCACCCCAACTCCAGTCATTTGCACCTACCACAGAGCAGCACACCACCTGGACAGCCTGATTGGATAGAAGGGGGGACATATGTGTGTGCCTCTGACACATCCTTGGGCCCCTGTATTTGGGCTTCTCTTCTGGAAAAGATAAACAAGGACATTACATGCAATTAGATTAACCACATAAACATGCTTACATTTTTCACTCCTATACACACAAATATAACATTTAAAAATTTTTCACTTAATAAGTCATAAAAAATGTGTTTGCTAAATAAGTTTGCTTTGTCACATTCCTTGAGAATCCTGGATTTCTATTTCCTTCCTGGTGTATCATGCGGTAGCCATTCTTCTTACTCTAGTTAGGATGTGATTTCAATTGTTCAATTTCTGTGGAGTTTGGGTTCATCGTACAATAGTAATAAAAATAAGAGATGAGGGGCACCTGGGTAGCGCAGTCCTTAGGTGGCTGCCTTCGGCTCAGGGCGTGATCCAGGCGTTGTGGGATCGAGTCCCACATCGGGCTCCTCCGCTGGGAGCCTGCTTCTTCCTCTCCCACTCCCCCTGCCTGTGTTCCCTCTCTCGCTGGCTGTCTCTCTCTCTGTTGAAGAAATAAATAAAAAATCTCAAAAAAAAAAAAAATAAGAGATGATTGTAACAATGAGGGTGATGCATTCTCTATGTCTACTAGTGAAGTAATCGAAGTGTGGTATCCCAGGGGCTGGAGGTGGGGCCTGGATTCCGCTCTCTGCTCTTCACTAAGTGCAGGCCATTTTGGCCGAGTCGTAGGCACTCACTGGATCTGAGCTGTTCAGCTTTAAGTGAGAGGACAGGTTGACATCTTAGGCCTCTTCCACTTTTAAACGTGCTGTGAGCCTATGAAATATTTAAGGAGATACAAATAGTATGTGGTAGAGGATACAAAACTATTATCACTATCCTCAGAGCTAATGCTAAAGATAACGTAGGATAAATATAAGAAGCTAAGGACAGAGCCATTGGGAGTGAAAACCTTGGTCTTCTATTAGGCTGTTTGGGCTGCTAACACAGAAAATCACAGACTGGATGGCTCGAACAGCATAGCAACATAAATTTATTTTCTTGCAGTTCTGGAAGCTACAAGTCCAAGAACAAAGTGACATCAGGGTTTATTTCTGATGAGACCTCTCTGGTTGGCTTGTAGACAGCCACCTTTCCATTGTGTCTTCACAGGCCTCTTCCTCTGTGTGCACCGAGAGAGAGCTCTGGGGTCTCTTCCTCTTCTTACAAGGACACCAGCTGTATGGGGTCAGGGCCTACCCTTATGACCTCAGTTAACCTTACTTACCGGATGGAAGGCCCATCTCCAATACCAGGATTAGGGCTTCAACATTTGAATTTGGGGAGCAGGAGGGGGACCTAATTTCAGGCATCATAGCTCTCTTTCAACGTTACCGTATATAGCTGAATGACCAGGACCAAATTATTCAACCTCTGATTCTCATTTTCCTCATGGAGAGAACAATCATTCATTCTTCAAAAAGAGATTGTGAGAACTGAATAGAATAAAAGATTGTAAGGTGCAATAGTAACCACAAAATGCTAAAGAAAAAAACCATTCAAAATGATTAGTGCTGAAAACATTAAGTGTATTTGGAGTTGAAAACTGGTAGCATAATTTACAGAACAGAGTTGTCAAAAAGAAAGTATTGGGGTTAAAATAAGAATATAGAATCTTAGTCATGAGTATTGATTTTTTAATCACACAGTCCTGAATTTAATTCCCATTCTTGATTTATTTGCCATGTGAATTGGACAAGTTTTAAAACCTTTTTAAGCCACAACTTTCTCACCTTTAAAGTGAAAATCATATTGCTTCTATCAGGCTGTCATAAAAGTGATAATAGTACAGCTTAATAAGTTATCAAGTAACTTAGCAAATATTATCATTGAAAAGACTTGAAAGGATATGCGAGAAAATGGAAAGGCTGTGTCAACAGGAATGGGCAAGCAGTTTAGGACGGTAACCGACAGGCAG
This sequence comes from Ursus arctos, assembly GCF_023065955.2. Taxonomy (NCBI): domain Eukaryota; kingdom Metazoa; phylum Chordata; class Mammalia; order Carnivora; family Ursidae; genus Ursus; species Ursus arctos. The sequence continues at coordinate 13,999,480 of NW_026622775.1, read as the reverse complement.
TCATAAGCAGAGACAAGTGATGTCTTTGAAAAGATGAGAGGGCGTTAAAGTAACAAAGCCTCCTGCATAGTAAACCATTCCAAAACCTCAGTGGCTTAAAGCAAGTATTTCTTCACACTGGCTTGGCTGAGTGTTGACCGATCGAGAGTGGGCACAGGTAGGTAGCGCTGCTTCAAGCCACAGGTCTGGCCAGGCTGGGTTGTCCGCCCTGTGTTGGGTTCCCATCTGCTCCATGTTTCTCTCCCCCTCCTGGGATCCGCAGTCTCGCTGGGCCATGTGTCTCTCCCGGGAGAGTCTCAAATGCAATGAGGCAAACCCAACAACCTAAGCTGTGTCTGCTATAATTCTATTGCCAAAGTCAGTCCCGTGGCCAGGCCCACTATCACGGGGTGGAAAGTACACTCTGCCCAACACGAGTCCCAAACGAGTCTGAGATGAAATCAAAGCAAAACCAAGGGAGGAGGGCTGAATAATTTTGAATGAGAATTGAATATACCACACTAACAAACACAAGGTTTTATCTGGAAGGCAAATGGGAACATTCTAGGGTTTTTTTTCTGGGCAGAAGAAATGTATGGTATCCATGTCCGTTTCAGAGAGAAATAATCCATAGGTGGACTACAGAGACTAAAGAAGGAAATCAGGGGGACTGGCTGAAGGTTAACATTGCAACCATCTGGGAAGCGGTAGTCTGAACTAAATTGGGGGCAACATGGCAATCACATCTCAAAGAAGGCACAGATACCAAAATCACATCAAAGCAAGAGACCATGAGACTTAAATATTCTTCAGATATCGGCAAACAAGTGAATGTGGGAAGACTGGTGGAATAGCTATCAATTGTTGCACAATGACTCCAAAACTTTGTGACATACAATAACAATATTTACAGTCTGAGATCATTTTTGCAGGCTGGGAATTCTGGAACAACTTAGCGTGGTGGTTCTGGCTCAGGGTCTCTCACGTGCTTGCGTCAGACAGATGTCAGCTAGGGCTACCATCTAAAGGCTGACTGACGCTGAGGATCCCCTCCCAGGCTGGCTCACGCACACACACACACACACACACACACACACACACGGCTGGCACATTGCTGCTGGCTGTGACTGCAAGCCCTCAGTTCCCGTCCACATGGACTGTGGAGACAATACAATATGCTAGTCTCTCCCTGAGTGACTGACCTAAGGCGAAGCAAAGCAGAAGCAACAAAGTCTTCTATGACTGAGCCTTAGAAGTCACACCTGTCACTTCTGCCACATTCTATTCATTAGAAGGGATTAAGTTCTTCACACATTCTTTTGAAGAGAAGAGTGTCAAAGAATTTTTGGACATAGGAAGATAAAAACACCACGGGAAAATAATCTATAGTATTTAGTTTGTGATAAGTATAACAACCAATAGAAATAGCAAATGGACAACTTAGCGACTGAAATAAAATTAGGGCCAAAATGATAACTTCTGGAGTTACCTACATGGTTACAGCAGGTGAAGGGTCTTATTGAATAGATTTTTGGTTTTCTTCCTTTGAAGCTGAGAAATAGTAAGATAGGTAATAGGAGGTGAATCAAGAAATTGTTCAGAGCTCTGGGCAAAGCAATTGAAATAATGTTAACACAGCACTACCTATAGTCAAGACAATTTTATAAGGTATAAATCATTCTTGAGGCAGCTATAAAAGAATATTCAGGAGAAATATTCTGGATTACACAGAAAAAGCAAATTAATGACAAAATCACAAAGCAAACCAATATCCATAATAGTTAAAAAAGGATTTTTTTATACTACACAATACAGTGTAGTTGTGTGTTCAATATATCACAAATCAAAATGTGAAGAAGAAATCCTGCTCAAGCTGACATCTGCCACCCTCGCACTCACACTCACGATATGTTGTCAAGTATGCAGTGGTGAGCAAAGGCAGTCGCAAAAACACGTCCTTCTTTTTATCTTCGTTTCTTTAGCGCTTTGCAACTAACTGAATCAACTACAATAAAATATAGAAGGTAAAGCTTTCTACTAAAATTTCCATCAGGAAGACCAAAGGATTACCAGATGAAAATTTAAAATAAGAAATACTTTCTCAAAAAAAAAAAGAAAGAAAAAAGAAAAGACTTTCTCTGAATTAAACTTCAGCACAACTATGAACAGGCTGTGTTTGATTCCATTTCAAAGACTGGGACTGGCAGCCATTAGGTTGTCAGCCAGGTAGAAAATGACATCACCTTATGAAATCCCCTCCACATCCGTGGCCTGGTTTCAAATAACTGTGACATTCTTAGGTTGGCTTCTCAATAGCTAAGAGAACCCTTTATTTAAATTTATTTTTTTTTTTTTCTCCAGGCAGAAGGGTTCTAAGTATTTTACTTAAGGGTTTTGGTCCCTTTGGTTCTTTAAAGTAAGGGAACGAGGCACTGGCCCCAAATCCATCAACACGGAAGAGGAGCCTCAGCTTCCAGGTTGTAAAGAAGCCGCCTTTCCACAAAGTGGCCTTGTGATGTCTGTCTGTCTGGGTTCGGTGCACGTTCAATCGCTTCATTGAAAACATAATAAAACGATGGAGAATGGAACTTGGTGACCCTGTTTCACAGTTTTCCAAAGCACAAAAAAAGAATCGAGGGCATTGAAAAGTGAGTCCAAACTTTTATGGGTTTTCTTCCCCCAGCCCTCAGACAACAGCATTGTCATGAAGCAGCAGTATTCCGAAAAGGAGTCTGCGCATTGACATGCAAATGTGAACTACAAACATCCCATTGGGCTGCAGAATCCCTGTGTCTAGCACTGTCACACAAATAGTTTTTGAATCTTGAGCAGTTTATTCAGGACTATAAATACGTGTTTCACCCTGTGAACAAATTCTGTTTGCTCACAGAGTTCGCAAGCAGTGAAACACAAGGTAGACTATAAAACAGCCCCGTTTGATAGCATGTGCCTCTGAGCGAAGAGATTTTCAAATGGACCAGATTTTTATTTACTACCCAAGATTGTCGTGCAAATGTAGCATACCCCAGATGGTAAGGTTTGTGTGTGTGTTTTTAAGTATTATTTTAAGGTAGATTCTCTGTCTTGGAATAACTTACTTGCTTTTAAAAATAGAAATGTAAAAACTATTTTAGTTCACAATGTTATCCCATTGTTATAAAATCATAAAAACCTTGCTATTGCTTCTGAATAGATCAGTGACAGTGGAAGGAAGAAAAATGATTTTTAAGATATTTTTAAGACAGAAAGGGATGGAACAGGGGGCTAGAAATTTACTCCTGGAAACAATGTAAATTAGCTTTTAAAATAGTTTGAAAAAACATTCCAACCACCAGAGTTCTATCCAGCCCACCAAATTTGTATAGACTCTACCCACACTTCCCAATGCTATTCCCAGCCCCTCCGAACCATCCCACTTCTTGCTGTAACCACTCCATCTCTAGGGAACTGCTTGCATGTAGCCAACCCACTGAATTCTTGTATTTTCCACATTACTATTGAACACACCAAGAATAGGGTAAGGCAAAATACAGAAAAGTGCTCTTTCTCTTTGAGCTCCGTCCTGACTCTTTAAAACCCTGGGCTCATGAGTAGATGTCTATTTTTATAAGAAATCAAAGCTGAACAAAATTGACAGAAAAACCGAAGATTCTAAAGGAACTTATAAAGCATAGGTGCCCATGTGAATGAGACTGACAGAGTGCATAATACCAACAGAGACACCCAAATGCTCTAAAACACCCATCAGCAGTCCATTCTTTTTCTGATGACAATGGAATCATTAAAGAAAACTGAAGTCTGTAACTACACGTTGCGCGCCGACGACTGTATCGGCTCACCGTCTAGTTTGACTTCATTGTCAATATAAATCGTATGGTTCTCTGTCCTACACTAAGGTCCTCACTTTTGATCGTCCTTCTCTCTGTTCTGTATGTGCTCAAGGGGATGGCACCGGATGGCCGTGGGAAATGGACGAGGCACGGAGTCTGAGTCAGGGCAGGAGAGTCGTCTCTCAGCAAGTTCGGGGAAGTCCCAACAAACTTCGCTTTGAGACTAGAAAATTCCGTTCCTTTCTTCGAACACCATTACTAAATTATTGCATTTTAAAATGAATCAATTTCTCTCATTTCCACTCACATTTTTAGGCATTAATCCTTACTGATTATTTCACTGAAAGCATGATAGAACGATGAAGTCTTTCCAAATAGCTTCTCAGAGCATTTCTTAAATCTCTTAAGTAGAGGTGCTATATGAAGCTCCAGGTAGAGGCAGCTAAATGTTTATGCACTTCCTGCAACCATTAATTTGATCTAATTGAATAAAGAATAGTTATAATATGTTAATGTAATATGCTGTCACATGCTCATAGTTTATTAGGAAATCCTGTTTTCTTTTATAAGAGTTGTTGATTTTAATCAACTAACAAAATCCATTAAATTTGGACAGTTGAATGTAAGAAATGATGAATCTATTATAGTTAAAATTTATATACATATATATAGCTAATATCTCAGTCTTGTTTCACATAATGAAAAAGAAAGGCAGGAAAGGGGTTTAAAAAATAAGATTACAAAAAAAGACATGACATTTCAAGAAATTGTGAGTACACATTTGTTCGTTGGAAAGTTTAAAGAAAAGGAAAACTGTCCATCACCCTATTGGGAAAAGGAACATAACAATATTCAGGAAGGAGGAATGTTAAGAATATGAAGAAAGGCTTTCGATGCTGAAAAGACTTTGAAGAACATTAATTTGCTCGGGTTAAATTTTGCAAGTGCCTAGCGCTCTCCTTCTCCGATTTACCGCAGGACCTAGTGTGTGTCTTTCACATTGTACACGGTGAGTTACCAAAGTGTAACAAAAACAAGGGACAACTTAAGAAAAGGAGAAATGAAATAATCTTTATTGATTTTTTGTGATTATCTTTATAAATTTTGCAGAGAATATACAGCAGAAAGCATCTTAGAAAATGTCCTGACCTTGGTGGAGGCTTTTCTGCTAAACTCCTCACTCAGTTCGTATGTGTCTCTTTCTCTCCAGTCTTTACTCCCCCAGAGTAGCCGCCATGAATTAAAAGCTGCAAACTTGGAGAAACTTTTTAAGAAGATAAACGCTCCTTCAACTATCTCATTTAGTGTTTAACTGTATAGGTCTGAATATTTGTGTAATATTCTCCTGGATTTTAATGACATTTGCTTAGTTTTAAATGTGCGCATTATCGGATACCATTGTTTTTGCCTTAGACGGAGCTCTTCTTTGAGGCACTGGTGCCATCTACTGGACACAAATAAAATTAAAGACTGGGGAACCATTGTTCAGTGCGTGCAAAGTCCAACCAAGTGTGTAGCCCTTGTTCTGTAATACTTAACTTTTGTAAAAACACTCATTCTTGTTTTCATTGTCCCCAGAAAAATAGTTTCAACTGAGTTTAACAGAAAATAAAATGAAAAGTTTTTTTTGGAATATTTGCGACAGTGAATGGAGTTTAAAAGTACGTTCAGCATTCAAACAAAACATGCACTGAGCATTCTGGGAACACATGACGAAGAGGGCTCAGCAGCCTGCTTTCAAAATACCAATAGCCTCATGGGTTGATAGGTCGAAAGAAAGAAATCTAATGAAATAAAAATGCTGCAATAGAAGAATTACATCATTCAAACGTGAAAATTGATGGAAAGACATACTCACTCTTAGAATAACAAAGAGAATAATAGTTCTGGGATTTTAGACAACTGCCTACTTCTTCAATCAAGAAAACTAAAACTAAAATATCTTATTCAAACCAGAACCCAGATCAATCAGTGCTCTTTCCATGGCTCCCCCTTTCTGCACAGTGATTGCTTACTGATTATTTTGCAGATGACAAAGTGAAGGTAAAAATATTAATAAAAATAGAGACCTACAATATGTCGTAAAGATAATATCCAAAAGAGGATGTAGTGTGTGTGTGTGTATATGTGTGTGTGTGTGTGTGTGTGTATAAAATGAAATATTACACAGCCATAAAAAGAAGGAAACCCTGCCATCGGCAACAACATGGATAGAATTTGAAGATATGCTAAGTGAAACAAGTCACACAAAGAAAGATAACAAATGATGTCATTTATATGTGAAATTTAAAAAACAAAAAACGGAGTTCAACGATGTAGAGAACCAAGTGATGGTTGCCAGAGGCAGGGGGTGGAAGTTGGGAGAAATGGCTGAAGGGGTCAAAAGATACAAACTTCTAATTACAAAATTAAAATAAAGAAGTTCTAGGGATGTGCTATACACAGCACAGTGACTATAGTTAACAATACTGTATTACATATTTGAAAGTTGCTGAGAGAGTAAATCTTAAAAGCTCTCATCACAAGAAAAAAAATTATACCGAGGTATGGTGATGGATGTTAACTAGAGTTATTGTGGCGATCATTTCACAATATATACATGTGTTAAATCATTATATTGTACACCTGTAACTAATATAACGTTGTATGTCAATTATATCGCAATTAACAATGATAACCCAAAACACAAAAAACAATGAGAAAGTAGTTCAAAGTCTTCTGCATTTTTCAATCATGCCTTTTTATTATTGACAGTTTGATGTATGTCCTGCTCCCTAGATTACAATATTGTCCACCAGAGCTCCGCAGAATGCCTGGCATGTACACAATAGGTTTGTGATAAATGAATGAATGAATTAATCCTAGACTTGTTTTTGTTCTCTTAACCTAGTAAGAAGGGAAATATAAAGTTAAACTGACAGGTTGCTGAAGGAAAGAGAGGACTGATGCATATAAATGGAATGAATTAAATGTTATAGGCTAAGAAAAAAATTTAGAATTTGTACTTATTTTTCTCAGGTACTCATTGAAATACCTATGGATACTTCAGCTATACTTACATGACTATCGAAGGATTAACACTTGATCAAAAAGACTTGATCAAACTAAAAGATATTCCATCCTTTCCTCTTTTTAAAACAAATAAATATTAATTGGATAGGAAAAGACATTGAAAACCAGAAATAGAAGAAGGTAGAGAAAAAAACATTTTCTTCATCACGAAGGTTAACTATTCCCTGTGGTGGGCACTATTATAATTGCAAACCAGCATTAATTTATTTAATCCTCAAAACATCTCTAAGAAATAGATATTATTATTAATGCCATTTTAGAGAAGAGCACACTGAGGCATACGTTTAATAACTTGTCTAGGATCATTAAGCTAGAAGTGAAAAAAAAACTGTCCGCTCACAAAGACAGTGGGGAAGGGCTTAAACTCTTAACTCACTACGGTAACTTTTCTTGGAGTACCCTCCAGAGACCGCTCGGGGAGTGTCTGAGACTCTCAGGGAGTCTATGAAATCAAAACAATATTCATCATATCATTTGAGACATTGGCTATCATGATAAAACCTCAACTCCGTAAGTCTGTCCCAGTTCACGCTGAAGCTCAATTATGCAAAAGTTCTCAATAAGAGTACAGAAGAATAACGCCGCAATGGTAGGCTGAATTAGATCATTAGAGGTTTTGAATGCTAGGAGAACGATGTATTTCTGCATGCTAGAGAAAGTGAATTAAGATTTTGAAAATGAGGGGCGCCTGGGTGTCTCAGTCAGTTAAGGCTCCGACTCTTGACTTCTGCTCAGGTCGTGACCTCAGGTCCTGAGATAGAGCCCCACGTCGGGCTCTGTGCTCAGTGGGGAGTCTGCCTGAGATTCCCCCTCTCCCTCTGCCACCCCCACCCATGCGTGCTCTCTCTCTTTCACTCTCTCCAAAAATAAATAAATAAATCTTCTTTGAAAAAAAGGTTTTGAATATGAAATGGTGCTCAATGGAGTTTGAAAGAAGTGTATAATGTGAATTGTAGTTGCAAATACTGAGGGTAGAGTAGAACTGAGAGACCAAAGATAGCTAGTTGAATGGACTAAACATTACTGCAAGAAGGTAAGGAACGTCCCACAAAAAATATTAAAGAAATTTGGAAAAGAGATGAAAAGTCAAAGAAAACGTTTTTAAATGTTTTGAGTATATAGAAAGTTACTACGCGGAAAATATAACTCCCTTTCTGTCATTAATGCATGAGTCCTCTTATGGAGAAACGGACTTAAATTTCAGTCAAATAATTTGATGCACTTATAAAGTAAATTGTCAATCAATGAGGATGATTAAATATTGGACGATACCATAAACAGAAGGTCAACAACATCTCTCCCCGGAAATACAGTAGACCTTATGCTTCATTTGCTCGCCGGCTAGGGCAGATATCTATTGAGAGGCAGTATAATGAAAAGTGTGGTGAATCACAGCTCAGAAGTTCTGGCCTAATTATGCCATCTGTTAAGTTCCTCATCAGTAAAATAGTTACATTCTGAGTGTCTTTTTTTTTTTCCATCTCCCATATGTTTTTTATAAGGACCATCTTGTACACAAGGGCATATGGTAAGTATAAAATAACGCTCAACAATAGACGCTTACGTTGATTCTGACAATGGCAATGACAACTCAAAAGCCCACCCTTTCCTACGATTTTATGAAGGCCTAGTATTTATTCTTCTTCTACTCATATATTTTATTCCAGAGTCTGGGAAAATAGTGGTGAGTAAACAGACAAGACCTCAAACTAACAGAAACACGAGTTTTTAATAAAAACACTTAAGTTTACACTGGGAATCTGTTTGTTCCCAGATCTATTTGCACTAACAAATATAAGTACAAAAGTTATATGGAGTCCATTTTAGATGATATTTTCTTGATTTTTGCGGGGTGATTGTGTAAAAAGTTTAACAGAGGAAGATAATTTCAAAATGGTAGAAGTTACAGAAGTTTGCAATTTGTTGATGGGTGGGTTCCAAACGGTACAGTATGCAGCCTGAATTTTATCCAGACAAAAATCACAAAAGAATTCATTAAAAATAAACAAAATCAAATAAAGTTGGTAATTTAATCAAGTTTTGTGGTTTATTTTCTTCAAATGGACTCAAATACGTTAAAAGATAATCCCCTTTGAGAGGATTTCCTAGATTTGCATTCTATCCTATAATGAAAAGAGGTAAGGATATTGTATACACAGACATAAACAAAAATGCTGCTTTCACATAAATACATATGCTGTATATACATATCTTCGAATAGAGGAATTTTTTTAGGTGAAGTATATTATAGGCTTTTGAAAAATTCCTTTAAAATTTTTCTTTCCCATAATGAAATACAGTAGAAAAAAGGATCATTTTACAGGAGTGTTTTATTGTTGCCATCTTTCATCATATTTGAAGAGAAACAAGAAGTTAATCTTATAGCAACTCCAGGCTCCGATGAGCAATTCTATTTGGGTGCTCATAGCTGACGTGGCAATAGATGATAAGATTGCCACTATTTGACTGAGTAAGCAGATCAACTGGCAGTAAGATCAGTATAAAGATATTAAAGCCTTTCCCCAGATACACACATTCACACACAGAGCTATTTCATGAAGGCATATAAACTTAAATCATTTGAGATTAATACCCTAACAACTACTTTGCAAAATAGGGAGAAGAAACTATGGACTTAAGTTGGTGACTCTATGACCACAGTGTGATGGCAGAAATATTTCATATTACAAACACCAAAAAGGAAATTCACTCGTTTCCTGCAGGGGCCAAAGACAGGAAGATAAAGTCACATATTTAACTCTCACCGGGATGTTAAAAATATTTTAATAACCACAGACGATATTTATGCCAGCAGACATAGGCAAAATTATCTAAACCTTGTTCGCATTTGAGAAAGTATCTTCAACTACACTTATCTGAAAGGTCTTCATGATAAAAAAAATAAAGCAGATTTTTTAAATCTCTAAAAGTTCAAAGTTTTTCTTTGAAAACCAGCATTTACTGAATTTATTTTCTTCTACAGTTTTCACCTCCTCAAACATGTTTCTACTTTACATAAGGAATTAACATATCAAAATAAAATCCTCCAAACTAAGCATTTAAAAATTTTAAGACTGATTTCATTGAAGACAGAAAATACATAGTTTGAAAGTGATATTCGGAATCTTCACCAAAAACTTAGTCATTTCTGACCTTCATTGAGAAAATGAAATAAAAAACACTGGAATGTTCCTTTAATAGGGACTTTACCACTAATGACAGAAGAGAAACTGTCCAAAACAGATGAAACAATCAACCATAATTGTGAGCAGCTGCACACCTTCAGAAAACAAGCAAAAATTCTTACAGAAAAAGCAAAAAGAAGCATTTGTTCTTATTAAAGCCAAATGATTTCCCATGAGGAATAAAGCTCGTAATAATTGGTCAAAACTCTATTGGCCAAGAGAAAACTCAATAAATGAAGAAAAGAACATGCATATGACAGGGGGAAAAATTCAAAAAAAGCAGAGCTTAAATTTAATCTTTTAGATGAAAAGGGGCTTCTTACGCCCAATGTTTAAAGTGGCAAAGGTGTGAAAGGACCACCAAGTCATATGGATTATCAGATCACCAAGAAAGAGGAAGCATTAAGCTGTGATGGCTGAGGGATGAAGTGTCTAAATGTATCCTCTGTGGACCAAATGTCAGCTCCATGTGATCAAAATCGTGGAATGTTCCCTCCATCAAGTCATTGTATTTTTCCAATAATCTCTCTACAAGAGACACCTACAATTTATCCTGCTGAACTTAGCAGGGTCTCTCTAGACGAGCAGACTTAAAAATTTACTATGCCTTCTTTTGTTAACACCATAGGATGATGTATCTTCAAAAGTGGAATCCAGGAGAAATGACACTAAAGATGACCTTGGCCCCTTATGTACACCTGATTCAAGTTCAGCCTCTCTTCCTCTACTTCCTCCTCCAGTCAGGTGTTGAAGGGGAGTTCCAGGGGGCAGTTAATGCGAGGTAAGCACGGACACCCCGAAGAGTATTCATCACTGAGAGATGCCCCTGGCCTAACGCATCTGCCATTAGCATAAAGCATGTTTCTACACTAGGCACTGAAGTATTTCCCCTGTCCCACATCCTGAAAGCAGAAAAATCTCGCCCTCTACTGAGCCTACTTCTGAAGATCCTGAACCACAGCAAAATTCCTCTCTAAAGAAACTTTTCTCAGGAAAATTTGCACTTTCTCTTTTAGCTTCGTTGCTATTAAGTGATTATACTGTTACTCACATGGCAGCTTGATCGAAGTACGAGTCAGGTATTACTCCACAAATGCAGAACACGTAAGTGGGATTCTGAAGAGTAATTTGCTTCCATTTTAAATTTAGTTTGTTGGGGCCCGTGCGTGGCTCAGTCAGTTAACTGTCTGCCTTGGGCTCAGGGTCCCAGGGTCCCAGGGTCCCAGGATCGAGCCCCAAGTCGGGCTCCCTGCTCCGTGGGGAGCCTGCTCTGCTGGTCCCTCTCCCTGCTCGTGCTCTCCTCTCTCATATAAATAAATAAAATTTTTAAATAAATTTAGTGTGTCTTTTAAAATAATCTTGAAATTTTTCTTTTTTTCATTTTATTGCTGTTAGTTAAGTGAACATGCAGTTATTTATATGGAAGCATGGTAGAATTAGAATTCCTAAAATAATGCTTTATAAATATAGATTATTTAAATGTGACTTATGAATAAATTGTCTACATTTTATTCCACTTGCAGATAGTATAAATGTAGCATTTGGGTTTTAGCTTTTAACAAATCCCCTATAACATGAACTATATGGGCTATAAAGAGCATTTTAGGTGAGTAATTCAGCAAGCTGAGATGCGTGCCACTCAAGGCTCACGTCCATACTCCACGGGCTGTGTTTACTCTAATTATAAGACAAAATAAAGTAGCTTGATATCTATGTAGTACATTTTAATTTATTTTTGAAAGTATTACTTGGTTTCCACCATTGTTTCTAATCCTCCGTTATGCCTGGGAATTATTAAATATATGTATATATAACAGGCAGTCTTATAGAGTTAACAATAAAGAGTAACCACCTTAAGTTTTCTGGTTAAAATTTAAAGTTTAAAATTTTACATAACTATCTCTGAGAGCAGGGATCCGGCTTCCACTTTTCTATACTGAATGACATCAATTTTTTCTGACCAAACATCCCTTGTAGGCAAGGACCATCCTATAATACAGTATCTTTGAACAGAGTAGACCTATGAACATTGTAAATAGATGAACAATATGATATGAACCTAACAGACATTTACATAATATTTATTTGGTGTAGGATTTAGTGCTAAGTACTTTATGATAACTAATTTAATCTTTTAACGTTTCTTCTGAAGTTGCTACTCTTTCTACCCTTTATTTAAATATGGGAAACTGAGTCATGGGGAGGCTAAGTAATGTAGCCAAAACACAGCCCTCGCTGGCACCGCTAGGATTCAAATCCGAATGACCCGGATCTTCAGTCAACCCACTGAAACACTATGCCCTGCCGCTTAGATGAAGAGCAAAACCATCTAGTGATTGAAGCTTGTATCAGTACCTGTTGTTGTGTTATTGTCATCAAAATTCTAATATGCTCCCAGTCTTAATTCTTTTTGATCCAGGTAATTTCTTTTACTCTCTGAGACTCTAATATTTGGCTAATTGTTTATATATTTGACATAGAAATTTGCCAGTAATAACAATTCGGTATTTGAAAAATAATGATATAAAATGTTCTGTCTAATGTGGATGAATTCATTTATATAATGTCCTTCTCCCTGAAAGAAACCATCCCCTTTTCTGCTACATTCTTTAGAGGTATGATCAAATGGTTTGCCTTTCTAATGAAATCATTCCTCAGAAAATCATCTGACTTTCCAAAAATGAACTAAATATCTCAAGGTAAAACAAGGTCTCTGAGAAAGAGAGAAACTATCCTAAAAGAAAAAGAATATATAACACTTTGAAGCAGTAGTGTGTAATAAATCTAAAGAATCTTGACACTTTCCCCACCATAAAATGTTAAGGTTATCACTGAGACATTATCAAACGCTTTACTCCCTCAAAGGGACAAGGCTGCCCACCTGGAACTGAGCAGAAGGCTCAGGTCTCTGCAGAAACTATTCAGTGTTCATGACTGCAAGAAACCCAACCAGTGTCTGGGTCATGGTTCACAGGACGAAGGGCTCCTGCCTTTCCCCTTGGTACTGAGGCTCCACTTATCTCCGATATATGAAAAATGACTTGTTAGTCTGTAAGTTCACATAGCTTTAGCAACTATTATAGAATTCTGTCAGCATTTACAGTCAGGCTTTAACCAGGGTGACCAGGAAGGCTCCAGTCTGGAGGTCAGACAGAGATCCTGTTTCGGGGGAGAATTGGGAAGAGAATAGGAGTTTTCTCATCCACCATTCAAGTATCCTATGGGGCCAGAAGCTGAATCAATCATTGGTCTCTTTTGGAAACATAACTGAATCAGCCCCTATTCCCAGAAAAAAAAGAAGATTTAATAAATAGCCGCATAACATAGTGATTCCATTAAAGATTAAGAATAGTGTCCATAATGATTGTATGGAATGAAAAGACATTATACAGGCTGCTTTTTGTTTAAAAATAAGTCTAATTAAAACAAAGTCAGATGTCAAAGAGTAAGAGAATTTCACTATTATAATTGCTATCCCTGAAGTTAGAATAGACACACTTAGTCAAGAAACTGAAAATAAAATAAAATAAAATAAAATAAAATAAAATAAAATAAAATGTAGATTCCAAAGATATCTTTCAATGAGATCACTTAGAAGCTAGAAAATAAAACTTTTCTTTTTTCTTCCTGCTTATTAGTAAGAAAAGATCTTTTAATATCACAAAGTAGGGAGAAATGAAGCTGGGAGACACATGAAGTCACCTTGCCAAATCATTTATGAGCCTTTAGATTCAAGCCAAATCTTGATAGGTAGGTAGGTAGATAGATAGATGATAGATAGATGAAAGATAGATAGATAGATAGATAGATGATAAGATCTATTCTAAGGGAAAGGGTAGAAGTGGCTTACAAGTAATGAAACTTAAAACTTACATCTAATAAGCACTTACTCCAGATTTGTGAGCTAGTAACTCTTACAGCATATATGTGTGTGTGTGTGTGTGTGTGTGTGTGTGTGAATTTGGAGTCAGTATAGTACACGAGAACGTACATGGGCTTGGGAAACAGAAGGACCTTTGTTTAGATCCGTTCTCCGCCACTTACTAATGACATTTGCAAGTCAGTTAAACCCTTCAGGAATTAACACAAGAGAGTAATACTTTAGAATAAAAAGAGATTTTTGAACTCAAAAGATATTTTCAAACTTAGCGTGGAAGACTGCCATAGCAGGGGTATGGATAAATTTTATAACGATGTCTAGAAAAGGCCTTTTCTTAATGAATTCCTAATTGTGTTTGTATAAAATGAGATAATGTTTTCAGTGAATGGTGATTTAACAAAGTTTTACTACCGCAAAGCCATTTGACCCATTGATAAAATTTCTAATATTTATGGCGCTGCGTAGAACATTCAAAAGCATTCCAGTGGAAGCTCTCACATCATCCATCAGTGACTTTGAAAACAGGCCCAGCTCTTTATGGTGACATCTGGCTAGTCCCGTGATAACCTTTGCTCTTTTTATCTGGGACGCTCCCACTGCAGCCGCCACAGGCTTCCGTAGCTCTCCAAGTTAACGACGTAGTGGTACATTGGGGAAAATGCAAATTTGGTATCTTTTCAAGCATGTCGTTAATTGAATGTTTTTATTCTCTTGGAAGGGGAAGAGGAGGTTCAGCAATAGGGATAAATTTCATTCTTCCCCTGTCTGGTTAATACTCAGAGAACTTCTGGAAAGCTCATTTTACTCCTTTACCTGTTAAATGGAAGGCAGCGTGGTAAAGTGAAAAAAGTAGCCAACTTGAAATCAGGAGTGCGATGAAGCAGCAATCCTGTATTGAGTACCCACCACGTGCCAGGCACAAGTGTTCTATACATGTCAATACTGTGTATTCAGTACTACATACAGTATGTAAAGATAGGTCTGTGTGTGTGTGTGTGTAATTTATTTCAATAATGATATTCCAATCTGCCTTCACATCTCAACTTCATCGCTTACCAGGTGGACAGGGGCAAATAACGTAATTACTTTGGCTTTTAATTTCTTATTAAATGAGTTATATTATAATATCTCCTTCAGAAGATTGTTCTAAGGATTAGATGGGATAAAGTATGAAAAAGTATTTAGCAAGCTGCCTAGAACACAATACTCCCCAATAAAATCATGGTTATTATGCAAATGATTAGCACTTTACATGGGCCTGGCCTTATTTTCAATATTTTACAAATACTAACTTTTAAAATCTTCCTAACAATCCTTAGGCCACCTATTATTAGTCTCTCTCTTACTGATAAAGAAACTGAGACCCTGAGAGGTTAAATGACTTGCTCAAGATAACATAGCTACTAGAGACAGAATTAAAATTAAAACCCAAGCAATTTCATTCTAGAGTTTCTGCATCTAACCATCAAGCTCCACTGTCAGGGTTGACTCTGAACTGTCTAGCAAAACGTTTCTTTTAAAGGTTTCCTTTACACATTGTTTTATTTATTTATTTATTCGACAGAGATAGAGACAGCCAGCGAGAGAGGGAACACAAGCAGGGGGAGTGGGAGAGGAAGAAGCAGGCTCACAGCAGAGGAGCCCGATGTGGGGCTCGATGCCATAACGCTGGGATCATGCCCTGAGCCGAAGGCAGACGCTTAACGACTGAGCCACCCAGGCGCCCCTCCTTTAGACATTTTAAAATAACATAATATGAATCCAGTTTTTAATAATTATGTCAAGATGATTGCAAACTGTATTATCAAATTATATAGACATATTTTAAATAACCAATTGCTCAGAAAGAAGATGAACAACATACAGGAAGCCGATGGCACACAATTAGGATAATTCGAGGAGGGTTTAAGTAAAAAACCTATTTACCAAAGTGTGAGCTGGCCATAGGGGAACCATAGGAGAGAGGACAATATATCAGGTTAGAAACAGTGAGACTGAGTAGATCAGAAAGTACAAAAGGAGGGACCCTTACCAGAACCCAGAAGGAGCAAACTGTGTAGGGAGGGCCTCAGGGATAAAATGATTAAGTCAAAAGTGGTAGCCAACCCAAAGTGAAGAGGCAGGGAGGGAGGCAGGGGAGGGGACACTCTGGCCTCATATGTCCCTCCTGCGGATGTCCTACTGGGCCCCTCAATGGCAACTAGAAGTCAAGGAAGTCTGTTGATGTAGTCCCTACGGATCAACCTCCCGGGGCAGGGAGCAAAGGCAGAAGGCCAGCTGAGGTATTTTTCTCGATTTCTAAAATAGCAACATTTTAAGTACCGAAACTTAACATACTTTTTATCTTATCAAATATCTTCTTAAAATTTGTAATAGTTTCTTGTCTTCTAAAATAAGGTACAAAGGCAATTTTGTACTAACTCTAAGCTAGTAACACCCTCAGGAGTAACAAGCCTGTGTAACCATTGGCCCCACACTAGTTAGTGTTCACAACATTTTATAAACTGCTTCCTGCTCCAAAGGTAAAATTTACACCATGCTCTTATCCAACCGAGAGTCTAATTTGCTGGCAATCTCAATATAGCACAGCGGAACTCACCCCAGTATTAGAATCAGACAGATCATTTTGAATTTCAGCTCCTGTTGTTAGTATAGTTCTGATCTTAAACTGATGGAGCTATTGTAAGAGATATTGTATATAAAGGTTGACTGTAGAAATAGTGCCTGGCGTATTATAGGCACACAATTTGTAGTTAAAATTGTGAGTTATGGGCCAAATGACATGGGCAACTTTTTAAAGTCCTTGAACCAAGAACTATAAACCAAGGTTTTATAGCTCATTTTAATAGCTTGAGCCTAGGTGATGGTTGCTTGGTGCTATGGACTGAACCGTGCCCTCCCACTCCCATTCATATGTTGAAATTCTAACCCCTAGTATCTCAAAATGGGACAGTATTTGGAGATAGGGGCTTTAAAGGGTAATTAAGTTAAAATGAGGTCATTTGGGGGGCCCTAATCCAATGTGATTGGTGTCCTGATCAGAAGAGGAGATTAGGACATAGACACACACAGAGGGAAGACCATGGAACAGTTCAGGGAGAAGATGGCCATCTAGAGCAGAGGAGATCTCAGAAGAAATTAATCCTGCCAGAACCTTGATTTCAGACTTCTGGCCTACAGAATCGTGAGAAAATAAATTTCTGTTGTTTAGACTACCCAATCCGTGGTACTGTGTTGTGGCAATCTAACACACACAGCTTCCTAAAATGCAAAGGGGATGGGATTTCTGAATACCAGTGATGGTGGTCAAGAAGATGCAATGGCCCAGGCCCCTGCAAACTTAGAGGACCAGAAAACACCACTTGGTCTTACATGAGTGGTGAAAAAAAATTCATAGAATATTCACCTTCATCGCTGGGGTTTTCTTTCCTCCCCACACCTCCCGGACATCTGCCTACTGGGCAGCAGCAGTGCCACCCCTCCAGGAACTTTGAGTATTTTAAGAAAAAAAAATTCCAAATTGGGCTTTTGCATTTGAAAAGGGAAGTCCCTGAGGTGAGCAGAGGTGAGCAGAGTATGCATTGTATGCAAAGTAAAGGCCAGAGAGAAAATAGACATTAAAGTACCTCAATCTGGAGAGATGGACAGAAGAGATGGGGCCTTGCCTTGGAGGGCTTGGAGGCCAAGGAGGGAGGATAAGATCTTCAGAGAGAGTGGAGATGCCATGTAGAGTGCCAGTGGAGTATCTGACATGGCCAGCCAAGAGGCCAAGTGGGAACCAAGCCAATGCCCTAGACCATTCCTGGCATGCACAGCTCCTCATCCACAGAAGGGATCAGCCACAGAAGCCCTCTGTGGATCATCGAGCAAAAGGGGGTCAGCCTGTGCTGGGGCCCATTTGAACTACCCCCTGGGACCATAACCTCCCTGCTAATTGCCCAAAAAGAAGTGGTTCATGACAGCCCCCACATCCTACACAGTGATGGTGCTGGTACCTAATCAGGTAGAAGGACTGACTGGGCGGAGTTACGCATTTATTATTGACTCTGGAGCAAACTCTTCAAATTTAGACGAATTGCTGCACAAAGACAATGACTTTCATTTTTTAGATGAAAATGAATAATTTTCATTAAGATGAGAATAAATAAGAGAAATATTTTATTAATCCTGAATTATGTGCTAGAAGTTTATTATGCTTCTACTGGCAAGCTTACAAAGTAGGGGTTTATCTGCCTCTTACACGGGAGAAACCGCCGCTCACAAAAATGAAGTGTCTTGCCCAAGGTTAGAAAATCAGTTAATGACAATAATGAAAACAGTCAAATATTGAGCTCTTTATGACAAGTAATCTTAAATGCTTTACCTTCTCTTACTTGTAAGATAGGCCATTCTTAGAAGGTATTATCAATATTGTCATCATTCCCAAAGTACACAGGAGAAAACCGAAGTGGGAAAAATTAAATGACTTTCCCAAGGTCACACATCTGATAAGTGATAGAATTGAGCTATGAACCAAGACAGTTTGACTTGGGGCCTGTGTTCTTAGCCACATTCTCTATACCCTTATTTTGGTAAAAAAAAAAAAAAAAATCTCTCAGTCATCAGAAATAACATTTAGGTATTTTATGTATTACGGGACCACCTGAGATATAATTATGCAGAGGTAAAGCATTCTTGTCTGTCATAGCATCTTAGCGACCTGCAACATTGTATAATTCAAGAAATAGACGCTCTTACAAAACCTATCCATGTATAACAATGCTAGGTGGGCTTCAGATATTTTTGTGGAATGTGTCGAGAGTATAAACTAAAACTACATAAAGTATCCAATGTCTTTATACTTTTCTTTTTTTTTTTTTTAAGATTTTTTTATTTATTTATGTGACAGAGAGACAGCCAGCGAGAGAGGGAACACAAGCAGGGGGAGTGGGAGAGGAAGAAGCAGGCTCATAGCGGAGGAGCCTGATGTGGGGCTGGATCCCATAACGCCGGGATCATGCCCTGAGCTGAAGGCAGACACTTAACAACTGCGCTACCCAGGCGCCCCAATGTCTTTATACTTTTCAATGACATTATTAATTTCATTTTAGGTAATGACTGCTCCCGTAATTATCTACCAAATCTTTAAAATTTCCATGAAACTTTTTTTTACTATCCTCTCAAAACTTTAGCTGGTACCAAGGAATGTGTGTGTGTGTGTGTGTGTGTGTACACGTGCGTGTGCTTATGTGTATGTGATTTCTAGCCTAAATCTTTTTTTAAAATTTAATATTCCTCTTGGGTTGTTTTCAATGAAAAATGGGGGAAAAAATCTGGTCATTTTTCTCTTTATAAAAATTCTCTACATATTTGAACACAGTTGTTATAGTGCAGCCTTCCCTTCCGGAGGCAAGCACCAGGCTAGAGATACATTACTGAATTGGGAAGGCAGCAAGATGAACGTAAGAGATTCAGATAAAAATGTATAGTCAGCAAAAGAAGATGATAAGAAAAACATTTAAATTTGATATTGGATTCTTCTTCACTATGTTACAAAAATATAATCTACTAACTTTTTGTCACTCAAGGTATCAACCCGTCCGTAAAAAGGGAATGAGATACTTGACTCTATGATCTGCACATGATATTTTAAATACAAACTTCAGGACCAGAGCTGTTTAACCAGGGTGAATTTTCTCTGTTTCAGCCTGAATATCCTTTGTCTTGCTGCCCACCTCCCACTGGCAGTTGACCTCCCCTTCTTTCCCTCCTCACTACTGTGATGGCCCCAACCCCTTTCTTCTGAGGATAAGCCTTATTCTTTGTGTCCCTGCCCCCTGATGGGTGGGCCCTGCTTCTCCCCTCTGGAGCCACCACCAAGCTCTGTATCAGCACTAACTCTTCCCGGGCTGACTTAATTCACTAACCTAAATTCCCAGCCCCTGCTCCTGCCCGGCCCCTCTCTCACTGTGTAGTTAACAGGTACAAGAGCAAAAGTCTCTGGCAGTCAAACGGACATAAGAAAGCCCGTCCTGTAGCTAAAGAAGATACACGCATAGTTTATCAGATTAATATTTTATGCTACACAGTACATGTTAATGGGCAGCATGCTAATTAGCCATCAAAAGTAAACGGTTTATATATTATTCTTCCAAGATTTTGAACAATTAACCACAAACATTGAACAAGCAAATGGGGCCTAGAAACACAAATAAGAAGACATATCATTCCGACTATATACGGAGTCTCAACCAATGTTCTAGACATAATAGGTGCTTTTACATTCAATACCTTATTTCATCTTCCCAGCAAAACTAACTAAAAAAGTCAGATTTTCTTTTTTAAAGATTTTATTTATTTATTTGACAGAGATAGAGACAGCCAGCGAGAGAGGGAACACAAGCAGGGGGAGTGGGAGAGGAAGAAGCAGGCTCATAGCAGAGGAGCCTGATGTGGGGCTCGATCCCATAACGCTGGGCTCACGCCCTGAGCCGAAGGCAGACGCTTAACGACTGCACCACCCAGGCGCCCCATGTTAGATAGTTTAATAGTTCTTTTACAGATGAAGAAATTGTGGTTTAGAGACAATAAGAAACTTACCTGAGACCACTGAGCTGGTAAATGATAGAGCTGGTAGTCGAACCCCATCTTTGGACACCCAAAGCTTAAGCTGTTCACGGCTGCGCTATTAATCTCCAAGATATATCAGCTCACTGCGGGGTTGTTGTAGATCTTCTGTGTCTCTCCAAAGGCTTCAGAAGATCTTTAGAATTTTTCCTTAAAATGTAGGTCCTTACACAACACCATTCGTGGATAGCACATAATTGGGAGTGGCATGTGGCTTTTTGTGGCTAAGTTTAGTATAAGATGGACCTGTGGTAAGAAACAACCATATTTGAGAAGGCTCAATATAGTAAATTAAATTCCAGAAAATACCTTTTCTTATGGGAAACAAACGATAAAGCTTCATGGAAGATTTTTGTAGTAGAAATTGAAGCCTTTGGAAAATTTAAACTTTGTTTTTGAATTCGGTATATGGTATAATGTGCATACTTTATATTGAGTGAAATAAATGTCAATGGTAAGTGTAATTCTTTCCTAAGGTTAAATATATATATATATATATATATATATATATTTTTTTTTTTGTAGCTTCCACACCAGATAAATCAAAGTTACAGAAGATTCCTAAAAATCCTTTCTTGAGGTCATGCCCTGTTGATTCCATAATCAAATTATCATCACACTAATTTTTCACATCTGTAATTCTAAAGAGCCAGATTTCCAAGAAGACCCCCAAATTCCTGGAAAATGATATTTCAAACTCCGGATATTTCTCTCAGAATGACAAAAGATAAGTGATAATTTTCTTAGTCTTAGAATTTTCAGCATTTAACCCCTAAGAAGCTTGAATAAGGCCAAATGTTAGAAAGATCTTCATTCAAGGCAAGAACAGTAAAAATTTCACTAAATACTGCTTCTAAATGTTGATGCTTTTTTACTGAGCCCTTGAAATCTATACATATTCCCTTTTAGGATAGATTTTTGTGACTATGGAAATATTTTCTTCTATGAATCACTGAAAAGATGGTATCTGTTTTCCCAAATTTATAAACTTTTTCTAACAACTTCAAGTCATCTTGAATATTCAAAATAACACTGTAACTCTATTATTATTCCAGAACTGTACTATAATAATGATACTGTACTGTATTAGAATGAGTGCCACTTTCCTGAACAAAACACGATTTTCTTTTTCTTTTTAAAACAGATCCACGTTATGAATTGTATATCAGTTTTGGTAAATATTATGCTTGATTGTGCAACACAAATGAAGAGTTAAACTGAACTCAAGAATTTTTGAGATTGACAGGCTTTCTAAAAGTTGCAACTTGATCACGAAATACACTTTAGAAATGTGAAAGAAAATGAGCATAAATGGCACATGGTGTTTGGAAACACACGGCAAAAGACTAAAATTGCAAGGTGAGTAGGTGATCTCTTCTTTGCTGACTCCAAATAAGTATATTATTTATTGCTCATTGACTATGCACTCTATTGCTATATCTCACATTCATTTCTTCACCTCTTTTTATTCTGGTATATCTCCTGAGTAGATAGCCCAGAGATTTTGAAGGAAGCAAAAGTGATAAATAATTGGCAATTTGCAGAGATTATAGGTGAATTTTACCTGTGACATTCTGTCAAATGGCGTTCTTGTACCTCTCACGACAACTCAGTGAGGACTGGCTCCTAGAGATGTTAAACAGCCTTAGACAGTCTGGCACTTAACATCAACCAAAGCTTTGAGGATAGCCATTCTGACTAAAAGACGGTGTTTTGCCCTTAGAAACAATGCTCTGTGTATAGCCTGTCATCATTAAACTTTACGTTCAAAAAACATAAGAGCCTATGCAAGCCTTTATAAAACAGCAATGAAAGTCTACATTGACATTTTTCTCTTAAAAATGCTTTAGATTTATAAATCAAGATCAAATTCGTGGGGCTAAATGAATGAATATTGGAAAATCCTTTACTTTTTTCCTTATTTATTAATTGATTTTTATTATGGAAGTATAGTTGACATACAATGCTATATTAGTTTCAGGTGTACAGCATAGGGACTCACCCGATCTATATATTATTCAATGTTCACCATCATAAGAATAGTAACCATCTATTACTGAAAGCCTCCATACAACAATATTATAACATTATTGACTATATTTCCTAGGCTGTACTTTTCATCTCCATGACTTAGTTATTTTATACCTGGTAGTTTGTACCTCTCAATCCCCTTCACCCACCCTATTTCACCTACCCCCACTAGCTCCCTTCTGGCAACTACCAGTTTGCTTTCTGTATGTAGGAGTCAGTTTGGTTTTTTTTTGTTTGTTTGTTTTTGCTTTTTTTTAATTCCACATATAAGTGAAATTATATGGTATTTGTCTTTCTCTGTCTTGACCTTTTCATCTAGCATAATACCCTCTAGCTCCATCCATGTTGTCACAAATGGCAAAATTTCATTCTTTTTTGTGGTTGAGTAATATTCCTTTGTGTGTGTGTATATATATATATATATATATTCACATGCCACATTTTCCTTAACCATTTGCCTATTGATAGACCCTTACTTCGCTTCCATGTCTTGGCTATTGTAAGTAGTGCTGCCATAAACATAGAAGTGCATATTTATTTTTAAATTAATGTTTTCCTTTTCTTTGGGTTAATACCAGGTATTAGAATTATTGGGTCTTATAGTATTTCTATTTTTAATTTTTTGAGGAACTTCCGTACTGCTTTTCCCAATGGTTACACCAATCTACACGCCCACCAACAGTGCATGAGCGTTCCCTTTCTCCACATCCTCGCCAGCACCTGTTATTTCTTATCTTTTAACTTCTAGCCATTCTGACAGGTGTAGGGCGATATCCAATTATAGTTTTGATTTGTATTTCCCTGATGATAAGTGATGTTGAGCATCTTTTCATGTGTCTGTGGGCCATCTATATGTCTTCAAGTATCTTACAAGTAGGTTGCTTTTCTGTTCTGTTGATGGTTTCCTTTGCTGTGTGAAAGCTTTTCATTTTGGTGTAGACCCAATAGTTTATTTTTGCTGTTTTTCCCTTGCCTCAGGAGACATAGCTATAAATATGTTGCTAAGGCTGAGATTCAAGGGATTGCTCCTTATGTTTTCTTTTAGGAATTTTATGGTTTCAGGTCTCACATTTAGATCTTCACTCCATTTTGAGTTTACTTTTACGAATCATGTAAGAAAGTGGTCCAGTTTCATCCTCTTGCCTGTAGTCGTTGTTTGCCCAAAACCATTTATTGAAAAACTATCCTTTCCCCATTGTGTATTTGCGCCTCCTTTGTTATAGATTAATTGACCGTGTAAGCAAGGTTTATTTCTGGGCTTTTTGTGAAAAGTCCACATGATGAAAACCTACGTCAACACTCTTCTCTTAGAAGTGGATTAGATTTATAAATCAAGATCAAATTCATGGGGCTAAATAAATTAATATGGAAAAATCTCTTCATTTTTTAAGTGCCGTATTAGCCTAGCCAGTTTTGCTGCATAACGAATACTCCAAAAGTTAAGTAGCTTACTAAATAAACATTTATTTCTTGCTTATATTACATGTCGATGGTTGAGGGTTAACTGCTTGGTTCTGATGGTCTCTGCTCCATGTATCTGCTTATTCCTGCAGCCAGACTAAAGAAGCTGCACTTTATGAGACAATCTCATACACACTTGAGCAGGAGAAAAGCAAGAGGCCTAGCTAGCTTAAGCAACACAATTGCATTGAAAGCTTTGGTTTCTGTGTGGCAAGCATCATATTTCATTGGACAAAGTAAGCCACATGGCCAAGACCAAAGAACATGGCGGAAATTTTATACTCCTCCCACAGGAGCAAGCAAGTCACACAGTAATGGCAATGATATAAATCCTCCTGCTTGGAAGGAAGAAGAGAGTAATTGTGAATATAATCTATCTCAGTTCACCTTCTTGGTCATAGATACTCACTTTCTACACTCCTGCACACAAAATTCATCCGTACTTATCAGACCTCCTAAAAGCTTTAGCCAATCAAAACATCAGCCCTAAGTTCATGATTCTATCTACATCAAATCGAAATAACTCCTCTTGATTTGGAGACACGTGGACTAAATAGACAAATTACCTTCTCCACACGCACTCAACACATAATGGTGGAAGAGAAGCAAGATAAACACATAAGCATTCCCATGGGAAGGAGGAAAAAGTGGAGAACACGCAGCATTCACGGCTTCATAGACACTCTGAAAGCCCGCTGGGCAAACACAAGAGCACTGGGAGAGGGAAAACTACTTGAAGTCAGTCTTTGATTAGAAGTCTATAACCTGAAATGAGCTCCTCGGAGAATTTCCTCCAGGGCAACTGATTCCAACCTCTTCCTTCCTTTTCCTTTACCCTCCTGACCACGTGTGAATAAAAATTTGCCGAATAACAATTTGCCCTCCTTAGAGCCGAGCAATGCTTTTGGTCTACTTCCAGCCCAGAGAAAACCGGGAGTCCACGTCATTTTAAGCTATAAAAAATCCACACATCTGCTATTTCAGGCTGGCAATAGTCTTGGCATTAAAACTATTTCAACATTTTATCTTTATATATAAAGATAAAATGTTGAAATAGTTTTAATTTATATATATATACACACACATATATATACATATATATATACGTATATATATATATATGTATGTATATATTTGATCTCTTCTGCTCCATGTACTAAATAGACACACTCACCTTTTTTTTTTTTTTTTTTTTAACAAATCTCTCAAGTTCTCTCTCTAAACTTAAGTATAGGTATCGGAGCTTTTCAGTCTTCAGGAGATCACTTGGGTTTTTTTCTCTTTCCTGAGCTGCTTTGTCGAACTGAAAGGATTTACTGAGGGCCACCTTAATCCAATCAGGTTTTGTGCACAAGCCAGTAGTGTGGTCTTTGTCCCTAAACTCAGTCTTAATCTGTGTCTTAATTAGCCCGGGCAGCTCACGGTACTTAGTTTTAACCAGTTAGCGGTGAGGAACGGTTTGTTCTCTAACCTGTAAGTCCTGGACTTTCTCAGCAGTTCAGTTTCCTCGTCGTCCTTCAGGTTAATGTCACTTACGTTTGAGCTCATTCCCCTTGTATTACCTTATGAAATGCAGCTCCTCGCGACCAATTCACATTCCTAACATTTCAAATCCTCTTTACAGAAAGCTTTAAGTACGTTATTATATAAGTGTCTGCCTTCCAAGTTATCTCAGGCGACAGCTTTACCCAACGTTTCGCTCCTGCCTAAAATGTGTCACCAATATTCCCGCTTCCAGTAAGTTTGCTAACTGCTAGCTGTCTGGGCCCTAAAATCAAGGCTGCATATCTTCAGTTTGTGTTATGGTAACACTCCGCCTCTAAGTATCAAATTCTGTACTTTTCGACTTTGCTGCCTAACAGCTGTAAAAATCTCACGGGCCTTCAAAAATAAGCATCTCGTTCTTGTTAATGTTTCATAGACACAGCTATTGGACGAATGCGGCTACATGGGCTCTGCTTGGCTCGGCTCCCTGGATCTTATTTGAAGACCGAGGCTGGGGTCGAAAGCCGTGTGTGGTGCAGCATACCATTTTAGAGGCTAAAAAGAAAAGCAAGAGGCTGAGCCAATTCTTAGAACTTCCTTTAAAGCTTCTAATTCTATGTAGCACAGTCCTATCTGTTCACATTCCAATAGTGGGGGGGGAAATGGCATGGCTAAATCCGAAGTCCATGGCGAAGGAGGGAGCATATATACTGCCCTCAACAAGAAGCAGGCAAGTTCCATGGCCACGAGCTGGGAGGTAAATACTGCTTATGAGGAGGGGGTACCAGGCATAATTATGAACACTAGTACAACCTACTCAATGTATAGGTGAGCAATTTCTTCAAATGATTCAAATGGTTTTTTTCTATGATGCAAACATCCCCAATGAAATCAGTAAAAATAGAACCATACACTCATGCCACTTTCCCAGAAAAGCAAATCATCTATGGAGCTTCAGAAACAGCCCATGGTTTTAAAAATGGTATTGAGTCTTGTTTTAAATTTCTGTCATTCGTAAGCACTGTTTATGGAGGTCCCTTCTCTGTGTCAGAAAAACTCCTTTTCTTCTATCTCCATCAGGGCAGCTCAGCACAGCTGCGACTGTAATTACTCTTATTTGCAATGATCTCTGGCACACATCTGGAAGATGAGGGTCACCCAGCAGCAAATAGAAGTTCAGAGATCAAATCTTGTCATTACTGTTCATTTGTGTCCTTACGACCATCACCGTCATTACTGCTATGGGCAATACAGTAAGACATGCCAAGGGCTCTGAGGCCAGCCAGCGACTGGGATAGAACAGACATTCTGTAGCTATTTGCTGAACACTATTAAATCATCTAACATCATCGAAGTATGGGCTTGAATCTTTAAGTGGTCCCCACCATCATGCCAGCCTGCTGATTTTGAGTAGATAATCAACATAGTTCCATCATGGCCCTCACCCCGTTCACTCCCAAACCACTGTCTAAGGATCTAATTAAATATTAATGCTGTTTTATGTTCAAAAATAATTCACTCTAATTTTGTAATTGATTTCACCCTTTTAAAATATGTTTGATTTTACAGGAAGAAATCTTTTTATCCAAATCTGTTTTTCTGGTAAAGGAAATATTTTGGAAGAGACAGAACTGCTTTTCCCTTCCCAACTTCAGAGTTCTGTCCCGTCGACTTGTGAACAGTACAGGATGCTCGTGTCTGTCTCAAGAGCAATGGACATGAGGTTCTTCTTCCTAGAGCAATCTCCTCCACATACCACACTTCCTCATGTAATTAATTCCTAGTTATCTTAGAAAGCTAAGCCAAGGGAAGATTTTCATGACCCCTGGGTCCATATATGACCTTCTGACGTAACCTTTGGTAGAAACATGTACTTCTTTTTCATAACCCTGACCATACTTGAAAATTTTACATTATCTCTGTAATTGGTAATGATTGATTATCTCTCCAAGTAGAATTTTACCTCCATGAGAGCAGAGTCCATACCTAACTTCTTCACAACTGTATACCCAACGGTTATTCTATGCATTACACATCATATCTATCAGAAATATTTGTTGAGTATATGGCTGTACGACTGCATAAATAAATGGGGATTTGGGACTCTTGTTACATAATTCCTCTTGGTAAAGCCAGCAGCAACTTTCTATATAATCTCCTGATGGAGGAAAAAAGGCAGAAAATCTCCTAAGTGCTTTCTTACTTCCCCTCCGAATGTATCCACCAGATCTTGGTGGCCTCTTCCTGTTGGTTTATCTTTAAATAGCCTTTCTTACTTTCTGAACCGTTAGCACTTCATGACCACCCACAACCAAATATGTACTTAGAAATTCCTCCAGTTACATGATTTTAAATTGCATTGTGTGTTGGTGAATTTGTGTGAGTGTGTACACACACGTGTTTGTGTGTGTGTGTGATTTAGGAACTAGGTCTTGCTTAACTTAGGACATGATAATGTTAAGAGAAACAAATAAATACAAGGGTTATTGCATTTTTTTTTTAATTTTGCAATCTGGGAGGTATTGAAAATGATGTCATTCCCTAATGACCTCATTCATGATGGAATTGTGAAGTGGGTTATGACAATGAAAGCATTACTGGGAGAGCTTCCAAATCCATCTGGCAAGCACAGAACATATATTTTTAAAAACGATTGCTCAGTTTCTAAATGTAATGTGCAAGGATTCGATGTCAAATCAGTGGGAAAGTAAACATAAAAGACAGCAAACATAAATGATTAGTGTAGACCCAAAGCAAGAGAAAATTTTATATTTTGTAACTTCGTTATCAAGGTTTTCACATATGAATGTCATGAACACACACTTATCTGACACTTCTGAATTATGCTTCAGGAACTCACATTATTCTCCTCTGTCTAATAACTTTTAACAGATTTTTTTCACAGGGAATGCATTTTTAAAAGAGCTTTATTAAAGTATAAATTATAAACAGTAAAATTCACCAATTTTAAATGTTTGAGTCAATGACTTATAATGTAGTCTTGCCATATTTTATCTTCAAACTAAATTTGTAAATTTCATGGAAAAGAAAATATATATGATATGAAATGGCATTCTATTTAAAATTATTTAAGAGCATGCTGGTGTATATATACATTTTTATTTCCCCTTACTCTGGAACAGAAATGTTACATTTCAAACAAAACTAAGAGTGTTAAGTGTCACATATCGAAAACTCCTTTTGAAAGTGAATTTTCAAAACCACATCGGTTTTTACCGTATTAAGAGGTTTCCCTATTACCTCAAAAGAAATAGTCAAAAGATAAGATATGTGGAAGTAGAAGAGTAAAAAAAAAAAAAAAATTTAATTAAAAAAGTAAATAAAATGTAGCTTCTGAATTTAATTTTGAAATAATGAATGTGATATTATTCATTATGAAATCATTACTTTTCATATGATCTTGAAAAACAATTGTATATGCTAACTCCAAGTCATCTAGGACACCTTCATCCGATTTACCAAACTTGATCCCTCACGCACTGGCTTGCTCAGGCACAGGTCAACCCTACCTGGTCTGCCATGATCAGCAGATGGCCGATACTCAAATGTTTTTTTCAAAGCCCTTCCCTGCTGACCGAGTAGGAAGGGGCAAACATCTCCATCCTGCCCACTGTGGGTTAGGAGAGTTACAATACCCAAATACCCCCTCTCAAAATCTTCCTCTTAATCTTTAATTCTCATAAACTTTTTATCTCAGTGCCTCAGCCAAAATTTCAATCGAATTTTAATTACTTGTACATACTTGACTCGTGGTTTATCTCCTGAGGGCTTAAAGAAAACTTTGTTTTTCACTGCTGTACAAGAAAAGTCTCCTGACTATCCTGGAGATGTTTGTAGTGAATTATTAATGGTAGTTAACTCTAGCAGGTGGGAATGGAAGAGGATCAGAGAATTTTCACTTCTTTATTATAAAGTTATATATATATATAGTATTTATTTATTTGCCTCCAGAAGCACATCTCGCTTCTATAACATAAAACATGGTAGAGATTTGAAAGACACATAAAACATGTCTATAAAAAGCTTAAGAATCAAACAATGAGGAAAGAAGAAAGTAAAAATTGTCTTGTAAGTAAAGCATAGAATAGGGATAGAATAAAATGAAGGGGTAACTTTTACTAATAAAAATCTGGAATTTTCATATTTTCAGAGTCACTTTGATGTGACTTCACCAAAGCTACATCATGAAATCTTTTCTCAGGCAAAATAACTGTATCAAAATGAATTTGAAAAGTGGTTACGTCAGAGTGGTCTGCTGACCTCACTATGGAAGCATCTCCAATCAACAAAAGTGATCGGTAAAGCAGCTCACCCTCCGACGAGTTTCTCAGAGCCATCCTTGCCTACTTTTGCCCGCTTCTCTCAGGTACACATGGATGCCTGCTCAGCTCCCTGATGCAGATCTCACTTACCTCCCCGGGATCCGTTCTTGTGTGCTACCCAGCTACTCTATCTGATAACAGATGGAGCTTGATTCCGGAACAAAACATCTAGAATGTTGCTTCTATAGGTAAATGCCTCTTGCTGCTCTCATTGGTCGTTCCAAACCATCTCCCAAATCTTGAAATGTGAGCCTCCTTACCTGCTCCTTCTACTGTCCAGACATGGCCCCAGACTCTATTTCTAAAATTGTTCTATCAGTCATTTTCCCAGTTTTTTTCTAGCTAAGGAAGGGCGCCTAGATGCTATGCATATTCTAGTGTCTTCTTCATAACGCTACTGGGGACACTGTGTGATATGGTCGCCATGCAGTGAAATGATATTGCCCATCATTGCCGTCTCCTGCAGGTTTACGGCTGTTACACAGAAACTGTCATGGTGCTGGGCACCAGTGAAGACATTTCAGGTTAGACTTCAAATACAAAGTGACTCCCACTGAAAGGAACTTTAAATATCCCTCCCGCCACCATGGCTCAAATGTCTATTTATCCTGACAGAAACCCACAGCCTTTGGAGACAGTAAGCCATAGCACTCAAGTGAAAGACCAAGGGCTCTCCTACCTAAACCATTCCAGAATTACACATAGCAAGAACATCCAGATTTACAACAGATGTTAGAATAAAACAGCACTTTTTAAGAAACAGTTGAGATTCAGAGCTTAAAGGATGTGCTTTCTTAAGCGAAGCAGGACAAGTGTATAGAAAAAAATAACTGATGGTGTTCCATAGCTTGGGACTTGATTGAGAATGTCTGCACCCATATTCTAATCTGAGAACTCCCCTTAGTTAACTACGTAACTGTATACACCAATCTGTTGTCTCAGCCGAAGTGCAGGCAACTAGAAAGAGCTCACGTCCTATTACATTTCATTAAGAATTAATATTCTTTTTTAAAAGATTTTATTTATTTGTCAGAGAGAGAGAAAGAGAGAGCACAAGCAAGGGGAGCGGCAGGCAGAGGGAGAAGCAGGCTCCCCGCTGAGCTGGAAGCCTGATGCAGGACTGGATCCCAGGACCCTGGGATCATGACCTAAGCCGAAGGCAGACATTTAACTGACTGAGCCACCCAGACATCCCCAGAATGAACATTCTCTTAGAGAAAACAATCAAGTGCTCAGGAGAACAGCTGCATTTTGTCATAGCAGTCACAAACTGCTTTTTTACATTGAGAACCGAGAAGATGCATTTGGTGAGTGTCCAGTTAAATTAGATTAGAATTTTCATCTTATCCACACTTACTTTAACGTAATTGTTACTGAAGCCAGTTAGTACAAATACAAGTATGCACACCACCCATCAGACTTCTCGTTAAGTGCCCAAAGTATCTTGTTTCTCTAGTAGAATTGAAAAAAAAAAAATCATCTTCATCCCAGTGTAGGAGTGAGGGGAGACTAATAAAATGAAAGACCTTTATGTAGTTGAGTTCATAGAACCCATCCGGTAGAATCCTGAATGTGCTCCTTATTTTGTCAAACATTTAAAGTATACCCAAAATGCTGAAGAAATCCTGCTGCTTCCACATTCTGGAAAATACAGGAGCCAAAACTCTTCTTCACCTCCATCCCTGGCAATTCCATTAGCTTGCCATGCCAGAGGCACACAGATGCAGCAGACTGTCATACTAGTATCATAGTTTATCTTAAGTCTATAGGACTTTTTCACGTAATAAAAATGCACTATATATATATATATATATCTCACATAATTGCCATAATCTCCAGTAATATTTGTCCAGTCAAGGTTTCATTTCCTACCGTTACAGCCTACTCTGTTTATTTGAAAATAAGTCTGGATTCATGGGGGGGGCGTACACAAACTCCAGGAACATGTGCTTGTTTGGTGTGAGTCAGGGTGTTTGATTTCCTCTCTGAAAGATCCACAAACTGCAGGAGGAAATAAACGTAGGCTAGCAGAGACCCACTGGGGACTTTTTTCTGTTTGGTCCATCATTTCTCTTGTTGGCACATGGCACTACATGTGCGACTTTTACTGCTTCGGTTTTTTTATTTTCTCTGGATATCCTCATTTCATGAGAAAATGTAATAAAACCTTTGTTTTCCTGAGAGTAGTGCTATCCTTCACTTTCAGCAGCACCTGAGGGCTCTTCAAACATTCTAAAGGAAAACTTACAGCCCCGCAGCACACAGTGGCCGCAGAAGAGAACTATTTCCTGGTATGAATTACGTCCAACAATTTATTTACAACAGCATGCCTAATGAGGCAGAACAGTCAACATGGAGAAGAAAACCCCATGCCACGAGGTGCCAGAAACATGGTTCTACCTAAGTGATTCTTCTTTACCATCCACTGACAGTTATTATAAGTAACTTCCTTCTCAATCATGAAGCAAACAAAACTGAAACATTAAATTCTAGAAAATTCGTAAGAATGAAAAATTATAATATTATAACTTAACAGGAAGTGTCAACCAAAAAGAGGAGCTAAAAAGAATGTTTATATTCTTTTTTTTTTTTTTTTCGGTTAGCAAGATTTGAAAATAGTCTATATAATGATTGGACTGATGCCTTTTAAAAAGACCCTCTTTGAAATGATTATCAGTCTATTCTTTCCTGATTTGAACTGTAGGATGAAATCCATAAAGAAAGATTGAAGTTGGAATAGCGTGTATAGTTTACATAGTTTAAATACCTGTAAAATACTGCATTACAAAATGGAGAAGAAATAAAAAAGTAACAAGACTAAAAAAAAATACTAATAAAAATGAGTCAAAATCTTTTACTCTAGTTGACTAAGCTTTTGGGTTTGGAGTTTCAGGCTTTCTAAGGCTAATCTTCAGTAGCAGTTTAAAACATCTGTGTATCACCATCTTCCCAACTCACAGAGAGTCATAACCAGATTGACTTCGACATTATATTAGGGTGTGCCACCATAACAAATGCCATAGACTGGGTGACTTCAACAACAGAAATTTATTTTCTTATGGTTTCGAAGGCTGGGAAGTCCAAAATTAAGGTGTGGGCCAACTGGGGTCCTGGTGAGAGTTCTCTTCCTGGCTTGCAGATGCTGCCTTCTTGCTGTTCTCACACCGCAGAGAGAGGGGAAAGCAAGGTCTCTCTGGGGGCTCTTCTTATTAGGGTACCAATCTCATCAAGTCATGAGGCCTCACCTTCATGACTTCTCTAAACATAATTACTCCCTAAATGCCCTGTCATCAAATACCATCCCATCAGGGGTTATGACTTCTACATATGAATTGGGGTGGGAGGGAGACACAATTCAGCCTATAGCAAGCAACAATACTTCATCTCTCCCTACCACGGCGCACACACACACGCACACATGCACGCACTCACGCACAAAGGCACAGCCCCAGGAAAGGGGACTAGAGTTTATCTGTCCTTCTGTCCTACCGTCATCACCCGGCAACGTGTGTAGCCCCTTATCTTCCTTCTCCTGTCCTTACAGGGGTCCAACCCTGCTGCAACGGGATAAGTTAAAGGGGTTTGTGGAAGATCTTGAGGCCCACTGGGCAACACTCCATCTGGTCAGTCATCAAAAAAGTTCTAAAGATCATTGAGTGAAAAATATATTCACTGGACATAGATTGGAAAAACAGCCAGTCTACTTAGTCCCTGGGCACAAGACGTGGACAGTGTTTGGAGGCAAGAGTACAACATAAGGAAATCATCAGAAGCACAGGCAAAGCACTATGTACCAGGATGTTCATAGAAGCATTATTTAAAATTGCAGAACAACCAAAAAAAAAAAAAAAAAGCTGGACTCAAACCAAATAGCCCAAAATAGGGGATGGTTACATAAGATGGACTATTAAACAGACATTAAATATTATGTTTTCAAACTATATTTAATTAAATGGAAAAATACATATGATATGCTGTAAAGTTAAAAAACACCCACAGCCGTATATCTAGTATGTTCTAAATCAGTGTCAAAAGTGCTACATTCAAAATGAGCTGAGACTTGTGAAAAATACTTAGGACATTATAAAGTACTCTTCCATCATATTTTAGTCAATGAGAAAAGAAAAGGCAGGAAAAGAAGAACCCTACTGCTTGGGGAAGAGAGCAATTTGCTAACAGACATTAGAATTTCTTTTTCTCCAGCCAGGAAAATGATCTTCAAGTTCTAAAAATGGAAGAAAACATATAACAACACCAAATGGGGAAGAAAGCTAGTCCATAGGCTAGATAAGGGTAAAAATCCTGTGTTTGTGTACCATCACATCTATGACACCGGGCACATTGGCACATAATAGCATCTCAGTTAAAATTGTGACAAACAACTCAGTATAGGAATGAATACACACTAAGAAGTATCCAGGATGGTGGGTAGCAGTTGCTTAGGGGTGGGGGATATGCAAAGATATCAATTAAAGTGTAAAAACTTCCACTTATAGGGTTAGCAAGTTCGGGGCGCCTGGGTGGCTCGGGGGGCTGAGCATCTGCCTTCAGCTCAGGTCATGATCCCAGGGTCCTGAGATCGAGCCAAGCATTGGGCTCCCTGCTCAGTGGGGAGCCTGTGCAGGAAGCCTGCTTCTCCCTCTTCTTCTCCCTCTCCTCCTCGCTCTTGCTCTTTTTTGCTATCTCTATCTCTCTTTCTCAAATAAATAAAATTAAAAAAAAAAAGATTAACAAGTTCTGGGGCTCTAATGTATAGCATGGTGATTAGAGCTAATAATACTTTGCATTATTTATATATATTTATTTTTATTTATATTATTATAGCTAATATATACTCTAATGTTGGTAAAAGAGTAAATCTTAAATGTTCTCACTACAAAAAAGAAATGGTAATTATGTGACAGGACAGAGGTGTTAACAAAGACTATGGTAATAATCATTTTGCAATATGTAAGTATATTAAATCAACACCTGTATACCTTAAACTTACACAATGTTATATGTCAATTATATCTCCATAAAGTGGGGTAAAAATTTTTAAATGTACATTTTTTTTAAGTATCAAGGACTTTTTAAAAAATCAGTGATATCTCAAGTTACTCAAAAAATGTGCAGGTATGTCCTCAGTATTTTTAGATAAATTTCAAAAGGTCAATGAATCTCTTGAGTGGTTTCAGACGAGTGTGTAGAGAAGATTTT
This sequence comes from Ursus arctos, assembly GCF_023065955.2. NCBI lineage: Eukaryota > Metazoa > Chordata > Mammalia > Carnivora > Ursidae > Ursus > Ursus arctos. The sequence continues at coordinate 13,964,409 of NW_026622775.1, read as the reverse complement.
CTAATAATTTATCCTGGAAATGAAAATAGATGTGTTCGATATATTCAATCCTAATGACTAAGGAGATGTTAGAGCAGATTGCCATACAAATGACTGGTCAGAAAGGATTGTCTTGCTTAATGCCAAAATAATTATAGGTCCTTTTTTTTTTTTTAAAGATTTTTTTTTTTTTACTTATGTATTCGACAGAGATAGAGACAGCCAGCGAGAGAGGAACACAAGCAGGGGGAGTGGGAGAGGAAGAAGCAGGCTCCCAGCGGAGGAGTCTGATGTGGGGCTCGAGCCCGTAACGCCGGGATCACACCCTGAGCCCAAGGCAGACGCTTAACCGTTGTGCCACCCAGGCGCCCCTATAGGTCCTTTTACTCATATGTGACCCAACAGAACTCAGCCTCTGCTGGTTATTATCTTTCATTATTTGGTTAAAAAAAAAAAGAATTTTTTTTAAGCAAAAATAGGGAACCACTGGAGTTTTTGAACAGGGAAAGACCTCTCTTTGATAAGATTAGTCAGTTCTGTACCTAATACACTGGAAATTGAAGAGACCGGAGGCCTAAAGATCAAGCATATGACAAATTAGAATATTCTAGGTAAAATCAGTAATCAAATAAGAAATACAAATTAAAGGTAAAAAGAGGGTATTAATAGTAGAGATGTAAAGAGAAAAGCAGAGGTACAACTGACTGAAGATGGAAACAGAGAAAATTACAGACTATGCCAAGATTTCAAAACTGGATGGCTAAGTGAATAGTTGTGCCATGACTAGAAAGAAGAAAGTCGGTTTCCTAACTTAGAAGTGAGGCTTAATTCAATTATTGATCATAATTCACTGGAACTCCCAGTCAAATAGCACGTTGGGATTACGGACCCGGCCCTGTGGAAAAAATGTATATGCAGTCCTGCGCCTGCGAGGTGACAGAGCCCAGGCGTGCCCCCGGCCCCAGGTTGTGCACACAGCCCGCGGGGCGGGCAGAGCACTCCTTCTGCTGGAACGGATATTCGCAATAATGAGTCCGCATGCTCTACGAGAGGCGAAAGTTCATTGTGTTTTGGGTGTAGTCCACATCCAGTAACTGCTTCCTCTTATTCCACTCTTTACCGTGTGCTGAAGACCCATCAAATAAAGCAGTCTCCTTCTTGAGATTGGCACAAAGCACAAAATTGTAGAGATTTTTTCAATATTCTTTATGTAAGAATAATAGAAAGGTGTGTTGTAGCAATATTTCCATCAGAAATAGTAAAAAATTTAAAAAAAGGGCTTGTCATTTAAATGTATATGCTTCGGTTATCTGGGAGATTTACTGGCATGGAACAAACATTTCTTGGGCAACGTAGGGAAAATGAGGTGTTGCTGTATTGGGTTAGCAATATTAAATCATAGATTATACGTAGACAGTGAAGGGATTGAGAAGTAATTTTGGTTTCCTTTTCAGAAAGGGGGATCAGAGAGATTTTTTTTAATAATAATCATCAAGTACAGTAATAGCAAACATTCTGAAAATATTGAGTGTTGCAAGCAATTTATTATGTCTATTACATTTTAAGAAAGATAATCAGTCAAAACTGCAATCTCAAATATAAACTTGCAGAGTGCTAAATCCTCTTGCAAACTAAACTTCAAAACCCTCAACGATGATTGTCTATAATAAACAAGACAGAGTAGTTTACTTATGGCCCAAAGTTAGACTTTGAAGTTCACTTTTAAAGAACATATTTGTTAGTGGTTCTCCAAAAAGAATGTTAATTATGAGAATGAAAGGAAATATTAAGTCCTGTAAAATTTTATTTTTCAATCTAAGAAATGCTTCAACGCCTCCTTTGATATGATATGACTCATATCACCACTTTAAAAGACATAGCAACAAGAAAAACTTCTTTAAAATTAGCAACTCAAAAATTCTAAAATCTCATAATCCAGTCACCTCAGAATCATAATACCATAATGACTGTAAGGCTGTCATTATTGTATGTACCACAAAGAAAGGGGGAAAAAACATGGCTAAACAAGTTATAGCCAATGTTTTTGTAACTCAGAACTTTTACTACATACTTATGGAAAGGGCTCTTTAATACCTACTGAGCTATAGGTTTTTATCTTATGCCCTTCTTGAATCTATATAAAAATGAAAATATAAGAGGGGCACCTGGCTGGCTCAGTTGGTGAAGCATCCAGCAGACTCTTGGTTTGAGCTCAGGTCATGGTCTGGGGGTTGTGGGATCCAGCCCCAGATTGGGCTCCAAACTCAGGCAGGAGTCTGCTTGTCCCTCTCCCTACCCATTGCCCCTCCCCTGCTCATGTGCATGTGCGTTCAAGCTCGCTCTCTCTTTCTCAAATAAATAAATAAAATCTTAGAAAAATAATAAAATATAAGCAAAAAGAGTCGGTTAGGGTATTCCTAAAGCTTACTCACAACCCAAGTGCAATATTTCCAAACGTGTTCAACTCAGAGTCATGGATGACCATGTTTTCCCACACGATACTATCACCTGTGCCATCGAGAGCACTGGTCATACAGTATTGTCTCTGCAATTTTATTCCAAGCTGCTGACGTTCATTCTGTAAGTTTTTATGCACGTGGGTGAGCAACGACAAGGACATGAGAACCACAAGACACAACCTGTTTCCAGAAATGTAAATGTTAGAATCTTTGAAACACGATGTATCTTAAGAGCTAAGATACAGTAAAGAAATTTAGTTTACAGCTCTAATTTCTTCCCCGTCGCCCCCCATGGAAGTAGAGTTGACACACTGTTACATTAGTTTCAGGTGTCACAGTGACTCTGTGACTCTGCACCTTATGCTGTGCTCACATTCAGCTCTAATTTCTTCTAGGCTCTTGGAATTTCTTCACCCTTCCCCGGAAATTGTAAATCTGACATTTGAAAAGTGTTAACCTACTCTAAAGGATGAATTTGGGACTTTAAAAGGAAAACAATGGCCTTTCTACTGCTTCACCGACATCAGCACCAACAAAGAAATCAGCACTGGCATCTTGACCAGCTAAGGCAAAACCATCTATTTGTACTTACATCTTAGGACCTGTTAAATTTATGTAGAACTGAACTCATCCTAGTCCCACATTCCCAGGATTTTAAAAACAAACAAACAAGCAAAGTCCTTGCTTCTCTTATAACTTCTAAGTTATAAGTAAATCTAAGGGAGAGGGTGTTTTTTTTGGGGGGGGGGGGTGTTTGCTTGTTTTGAGAAAATATTGTCTTCTTATCAAGTTAGAGACCGATTTCTAGAAATTAGATTCAAATTTTTTAAGGTTATAAACACTGAGCCAAGCTATACTCTTGAAATAAACATCCTAGCAGTCAGACCAGTATGATACATATGATTAAGGCATTACTGTGCTCACTTTTGCAAGTTTATACCTAAACCAGAGAAAATTAGCTACAAGATGAATCTAAACAAATAGTATGCCGGAATATGTTATGTACACGGAAATTTTAGTTTTTCCGCTTTCATTGCAGTAATGACTCAGATCAGCTTTGAGATTTTTTTTTCAAACTTACCAAATAACCCACAAAGTAGAAAACACAGAAATAGCAAAATATGTTTTAGAATTTAAATGCAAAATATGTTTTAGAATTTAAATGTAAAATGTTTTTAAATGCTAAATTCTGATCCATTTGCCACTGGGAAAATCACTTAATTTGCAACTAGATTTTGAGGAAAGGAAGATTAGGAAAAAAGTAAAGAGCAAGTGCTATGTTTTCCTAGACATTTTTCTTCGTGCATATGTTTATTACTTCTTTAAGAAACAAGTTTTATCAACCTTTAGTTAAAAGCATGAATGAAAAGCAATCTAAAATGGGTCAACTGAAAAAATATATATAATAACTACAAAACACTAAAAATTAGATTACATTAATGTGTACCTCTTTTTCAAATAGGAAAGTAGACATAGCCTGGGATGATATTCAAAATCTATAACTGCTGGGCCCAGACTCCTATCAATGAGACTGGCACTGCTCTCAATGACCAGAACAACCATACGTGTTATCAACTGGATACCAAGCTAGCAAGTCAGCGTGTGATGTGCTCCACCAATTGCTCAACATCCCAATATATGGGATAAATAAATGAAAGATGTCTACTACTTATTGATTGTTTTACTTACTAGACGATCTTTGTATTTTCTTGGACTAATCAGTTAATGTGGGGGAAGAATCTTGATTTTGTTTGTTTAGAAAAAATTGTGCACATTTTCCATTGATAGGCAAGAGATGATAGCAATAAGGTGGCCGGTTACTTGAATTACTAGAGATGACAGAAGCATCTGACAGAGGGAGAAAAAAAAGGAATTCAGAAAAATGACAACAAAGAAGAAAGATGGCTAATGAGAAATTTCTAGTAGCCAACATGGCCAGAGGACTTTTAGGAACGACTATCCTGATTTAATTTGCTTTTTTTTATTCTTTCTGTGTTTAATCCTCCTATATTAACCATGAAACTTAATTCACTTACATAGATACCCTTGTAGTATAGCTTGGGGAAACTAAAAACCCAAGGCTGAGTTCTATACTTAAGCAAGAAGCAGAGAAGGAAGGGAGAAAGGAAGGAAAAGAGGGAGGGTGGGAGGGAGGGAGGAAAGAAGGAAATAAGGAAGGAAGGAAAGAAAAGGAAAGGAAAGGAAAGGAAAGGAAAGGAAAGGAAAGGAAAGGAAAGGAAAGGAAAGGAAAGGAAAGGAAAGGAAAGGAGTGGAGCAGAGTAGGAAAGGAAAAGCCTAAAGAAAATGACAAATAGTAATTGAGAAATATACAAGAGCAGTAATTTAGAGCAGGCTGAAAATCATCCCACCCAAACCAAGAATCAACAGAAATAGTAAGGCAATATGCCTCTCACAACACTTAAAATGGGAGTTCACCTATTACATCTGGATATAGAAAAAAAAAATGTAGGTAATATCAATAACCTAGACTACACAGGACATCTTTGCTTCACTATATAACACTTTACTATATAATAATGGTTGTCATTAGTTTCTTACTTCCCAGGTATCAAAGAACCTGAAAAGCTGTTTTAGAATAAGTAGATTTATGGCTTATTTGGTATTCATATCTTTGACTCAATGTTTTCTACTATGTTTCATCATTTTACAATATGAAATGTTTGCATCAAAAAAAAAACAAAAACAAAAATAAAAAAACCTCTTCTCGCATCCTAAAAATACACCCAAATCAATCAGTGTTATTCTCACTCAAATGCATGGATCGGCTGTCATGTATTTATGGACCATTCGGATGGAAATACAGAAAAAGAACATTCTTAATGTCAGTTAAGCATAATCACTCGTATGGACCATAACTGACACTGAAACCAGTTTCTTCGTCAATGTTTGTGTAGGAGCTGGCTTGGAGATGGGCCAACTTTTTAAGGCCCACCTGTGTCAAATCAGACCCTGGGAATCGGTCTAGAGGTAAGGATCATGCAATGCAGATAAAATTTTTATTTACTTCTTGGAATTCTCTTCTACGTCTAAGTATCTGACATAAAAAAAATCCTAAAATATTGCAATTTAGAATATTTGAGTAAAGTAAGCAAGTTAGACAAAACAAAAGGTTGAAGAACATTATGAATCCTTACATCAGATAAGATCCTTGATTTTTGTGAGGTAATATACGTGCCAATAAAATATCATGGAATGCAAGAATTAGGTAGAACAAATAAAGAGCAGAACAAATAAATGGAACAGAGTTGAAGAGTTGAAGAGTCCTAAGTATAACTCCAATCATTGCTGCTTCAGAGGACAAGCAATAAACTTCTCAAGACAGAAAACAAAGTAGATTTTGGTTTCTATGTGGATATTAACAACTTGGTATCCATGACAAAGTGATATATATACTCTCATAGGGAAGCACTTGACTTTCATCTAATCCTAAAACACTTCAATGTAGCAAAACTCTACTGGAAAAGGCCATTTTACAATTGATTTTTTTGTGTGTTGATTTTGTGTCTTACAAACTTGCAAAATTCACTTATTAGTTTGAATAAGTTTTTGCAGATTCAATTGGATTTTCTACAGAGACAATCTTGCCATCTGTCAATAAAGACAGTTTTACTTCTTCCTTTCTAAACCGTAGGCTTTTGGATTTTGAGGGGATACACTATTGAATAAAAGTGGTTAAAACAGACAACCTTCACTTGTTCCTGATCTTAGAGAGGAAAATACTCGGTCTTTCATCATGGAGTATAATTTCAATTAAGGTTTTCTATAATTCTTTAGCAGGCTCAGGAAGTTCTCTTCTATTCCTAGCTTTCTGAAAGATTTTAACGAGGAATGGATGTTGGAGTTTGTCAAATGCTTTTTCTGCATATATTGGCTTATCATTGGGTATTAAATTGATAGATTTTCAAATGTTAAACTAACCTTGCATTCCTGGGTTTATCTTGGTCATGACATATTATCACTTATATATACTGCTGTAATTGATTTTTAAATTTTTTCTTTGGATAAAGAAAATAGCTTCTGTCTTTCAAGAAATTTATCTATACCAATTAAGTTATCTTAATTATTAACATGAAATTGTACATTAATATTCCCCTATTATCTTTCTTTTTTGAGATCACAGTAGTGTATAACATTGCATTAGTTCTATGTATACAACATAATGATTTGATATATGTAAATATATCACAATAAGTTTAATTAACATTCATGTTAATTGATCACCACAATAAGTTTAATTAACATTCATCACCATATGTAGGTACAATTTTTCTCTTGTGATGAAAATATTTAAGATTTGCTCTCTTAGAAACTTTCAAATATACAGTATAATATTGTTAAGTATAGTCACCATGCTGTATATTACATCCCCAGGGCTTATTTATCTTATAACTGGAAGTTTATACCTTTTGACCATTTTCAACCATTTTTCCCACATCCCACCTGCACCCCCAACTACTGACAACTACCAATCTGTTCTATGTATTTATGGATTTAATTATTTTTATTTTTTAATTCCTCATATAAGTGAGATCATACAGTATATGTCATTCTCTGTTGGACTTATTTCACTTAGCATAATGTCATGGTCATCTATGTTGTTGCAAATGGCAAGATTTCATTCTTTCCTATGGTTCAGTAATATTCCATTACTATATATATACATATATATATATTAAAAACATAGTATTCCATTTGTTATATATACATATAGCATATAGTGTGTGTGTGTATAACATAATGTAAAGTACATATATATACCATAGCTTCTTTATTTACCCATCGATAGATAGTTAGGAAGTTTCCATGTCTTAGCTATTACAAATAATGCTGCAATGAACGTGGGGGTACATAGATCTTTTCAAGTTAGTGTTTCATTTCTTTTAGATATATAGCCAGAAGTAGAATTGCTGGATCATATAGTAGTTCTATTTTCAATATTTTGAAGAACCTCCATAGTGTTTTCCAAAATGGCTGCACTAATTTACATTCCCACCAAGAGTGTGTGAGAGCTCCCTTTCTCCACATCCTTGCTAGCACTTGTTATTTCCTATCTTTTTGATAACAGCCATTCTAACAAGTGTGAGGTCATTGTACTTTTGGTTCACATTTCTCTCATTATTAATGACGTCGAAAACCTTTTCATGTATCTGTTGGCCATTTGTATGTCTTCTTCCCTAATTATCTTTTTAAATATCTGTGTAATATGTGATGATATCACCTTTCTTATTCCTGACACTTGCAATATGTGTCTCCTCTCTTTTTTTTTTTTCCTGACCAGTCTGACTAGACTGCCCCATTGCAGTTTGAAACCTCAATACCACTATCAGATTGGCCTCTCCAGATCTAACGATCTGTCATTGACAGCTGAATTTCTCAACCTACAAGCTCCTTCATCACCAACCAAACCCAGGGTCCAGTGGGTGAGGAGTAAGTCTGGGGTGATCACGTAGCCAGATCCTGTTGGCCTAATCCATTAGACTGAGTGTCAGGCTCTATCTCCCGCTCTACATTCTGCCAAATTAACTGGCCTAGAATTCCAGCCCCCGTGTTTACCCTATTTCACACAAACTGTAGAATTGGGATCCTGCCTTGAACCTCAACAAATAACAAGGGGTCCCTATTCCTTTGCCTCCATGACGATAAGCCCTTTCCTTTACCTGATTAGTACACTCTGACCTTGTCCACCACTGGCAGGGGATCTGCCAAAGGGGAAGATTTGGAGACATGCACCCTGGTATTCCTGACTTCCAAAATTGTTACTTAATCTTCCTTATTGCTATTCTCCAGCAAAAAGAATGATTCCTGTTACTATAATTGCCCATTTGCTGCTTGGACTTGTGCTTTCCCCTGGGCCAGACTATATGCATGGGAGTTAGCTTGCCAAGGCTGTTTCATCTACTGCAGTTTTCTCCCTTTCCTTTTTGATGGAATATCACTCTCATCCCAGGGTATCTTATACTTATGGCCATCCAAATTTAATATGGCTATCATCCTGCCATTTAAAAAAAACTCTTTATTAAAATCAATACATACTGAATGAAGTCCAAACAACTTGCTCCAAATTGAAGTTTCTCAACAATCTGGTCTCAAGTTTCCTTTTTCAATTATCTATTACTATCCAACAAAGCTGGTCATTGGGCCTGAAATATTATTGACTTCTCCCCACCTTTGGGGCTTCAGCTGACAATTCTTCATTGAGCAAGTATTACCAACTACCTCCCCTCCTTATATTAAAATTATATTCCTATTTCAGGACCCAATTTAAATCCTACCTTCCCTCCCAAGTTATTGATTTAAGGGTATCCTCCTGGGCTGAAGTAGAAGAACAGAATGGTAAGTAATAGAAGCTATACTGGAAGGCAGTTTCCCAAGGAAGTGACCTCAAACATCATAAACTACAGGCCTTTGAGAGCCAAGCCATAAAGAATATATCCTTATCCTTTGTTCAAGAGGCGTTGTGGACTTTTCTCCTTTATCAGGCAAGAAATAGCTTCTAGTATGGCCAAAAAGCATTGTTTATATTACCCTAAATTCCCTTTTTAATTAGTGATGGCAAGATCAGAAGCAGTGCAAATGAAAATGGCATAAAGACACAGCCTGTCACTTTTAGAAGTGTTAATGAATGCCCTGTGGATTTTTTTTTTTTTAATTTCATGAGAACAGACAAGGAAATGTCTCCATAAAACTGTCGATTCTCAGGGAAACGTGTTAATGTTATGTAAATTAAAATTTGAAAGTCTACTTAACTGAAATCAGTAACACCAAGAGTTGTGCATATGGAAAACACAATTCCTCAGTCTTGAGAACAGAGCTGTCCAATCTGCTGAGAGCTCTACGTTATCTCCAGCTTGGTCATTTTAGGAATTGCTCTCATTTTATGTTACAGCGTAAATGAGGACTTCTAATTGACTTCAAAGAGATTTTCCCTGGTTGGTAACTGGTGGGGTGAGGTGTGTCCATCCAGGAGCGGAAGACAAACTTGATTTCTGTCTTTGAGAAAATTTCATAAAGTCTAAAGAATTATTGAGAAATGGAAGTAATTACACAGGTATGCCCTGACGACACTTTTCATTCAGTGTGATTCCTAAATTTTCCCATTAGACAAATAGGATTTTTTTAAAGTTTGAAATGAACTTTTTGTGGGGATTTGGTTATAGATATTAAAACATAAATTAAGTAACATTCCTGTTCTTTTCTTTTTTATTTTATTTAAATGTTAAAAAGACAGTTATATTCCCATTCTTTTTCTCATTCCTTACCAGCTTCAGGCAAAAACTTTTTAACCATGTTACCCTCTGGTAGTATAGTTAAAAGAAATCATGAAATTATAAATCACAATATGTATAATATTTATAAATTTTTAGCATGGCGTTAGCTAAGAGAAAGCCTGAGGCTTTCCAACCTGGCAAAGATATATTGCTCTGTTAAAAATTGATAGATACAGATTATGGATATATAATTGCTGTAAGTGACCAGCTATAACACTGAAGAAAATCTAAGAAGGGTAGGATTTTTTACATAAAGAAATGCAAAATCAATAGTTTAAACCAAACTATTCAGCACTTTCAGAAGTACACGTCACCGTTTAATTTATTCCAGAAATATTTAGTGAGCACCGGCCAGGTGCCCTGTGTGTAAGGAACTGTGCAACTTATTGAAGAAACAGAGCCATAGTGCTTGACCTCAAGGAGGCCTGTCCATCAAGGAGGACAATGTAACATCAGCTGCAGTGCAAAATGATACCTGCTGCAATAAAAGCTCTTTACAAAATACTATGCAGAAGGGAGAAAGCTAACATTTGGGAAGTTGTGGGGGTGAACGAGTGTTTGAAGAAAATTTCACAGAGGAAGTGACCTTTGAGCCACATAGTCCTTGAAAGATGAGAATGATTTCATGAAGCTAAGAAATAAGGAAAGGTCACTCTGGAGACAGTGAGATCAGACCCATGAGAAAAGTCAAAATTACAGAGACCCAAAATAACCTTGCAGAAACTTTATGTCCTCTAGTGCTATGATTCTCAAAGTGCGTTCCCCAGACCAGCAGAACAGCATCCCTGGGAGCTTATTAGAAATGCCGAACCTCAAGCCTCACCCGCTTCTCCAGAATCAGGGTTTGCATTTTAACAAGATCCCCTGGAAAGCTGTAAGCACATGAAAATTTGAGAAGCACTGCTCTAAAGCCAAGAGTAACTGGAAGAAGGATGATGTGAGAAATGACAATGCAAAGACAAATAATGTCTTTGATATGTGCCATGAAGTTGATACCGATCAGAAGGACTGGAGGGGTTTTTAAGCAAAAGACTGATCTGATGTGTCACTTATAAAGAGTTCTAGTGGCCATGTGGAGATATATGTGTTTGTGAAGAGAGCATGGGACACGGGAATGCCAGTTACAGGCTACAATAACATGATAAGAATGATAACTTCTATTTATTGAGTGCCCACTACAGTCAGACATCGTGGTATAAACCTTATATTTTATATGTGTTGTGTTAATCTTCCCGTAATCCCCATTCTGCAGATGAGAATCAATATAAGAAAGGTTTTTTTTAATTGTCCAAAGTCATGTGACAAGTAAGTTGCAGAAGAATTCTAACCCCAGTCTAATTTCAAAATTTGAGTTCTACCACCAAAATAGACCCCAAGTCATCTACTTCCCTCCATCTCCACCCTAGTGTATGATACCATCATCTTACGAATTACCTCGAGAGTCTGCTTTGAACCTTGACTCTTGCTTGCTATATATAATCTCTCTTATGCAGCAGCCCAAATGACCTTTTTTTAAAATATTTTTAAGTTATTTTTAAGTAATCTGTACACGCAACATGGGTCTCAAACTTATAACTCCAAGATCAAGAGTCACATGTCCTACCGACTGAGCCAGCCAGGCGCCCTCCACATGATCTTTTAAAAACAGAAATCCTCTGTTTAGCATCAAAAATAGAATAAAATGTAAGTTTTGTAACCCAAGTCCACAGGTCCATCATAATTTGGTCCCTGCCTATATCTGAGATCTCATTTTGCGACACACTCCCCCATCACTGTATTAATCACACTGTACATTGAATAACATCAAGCCTTTTTCCCTTTCAGGATTTTGCATTTATGTTTTGCCCAGATCACTCTCATCCCAAGCGTTTAAAATTGTTATTTAAATATCTTAAAAATACAATCAGCTATTGAAAGTAAAGACGATAACAGTGTACTAGGGGCTTAATAACATATGTATAAGTAAAAAAAAAAAGTATAAGTAAAATGCATGACAGCAATAGCACAAAGAGAGGGAAGTAATGGAAGAACACTATATTTAAAGTTATTATTCTATATGGGAAGTATTAGAATATTACTTAGAGGTAGACTGTGAGAAGTTAAACAGGTATAATATATACTCTAAAATAACCACTAAAATAATACAGCAGAGAGTTATAATTAATAAACTCACAAAGGAAGTAAAATAAAATCCCAATAAGTTAAACTGTCAGATTAATAATTAGATACACAAATTTAAAAGAGGGGGAAGGAATATTGTATATATCTGGTATGGCAAATTAATTTTGGAATTTTATGATATTTCTTGCTCTTAACGCACTGAATTCTATTCACGATAATGTAATTTTCTCTCTACCTCCTACATTACAATTACTTCAAATCCCACAGCCAGTTACTTAAAAATGTAAATCAATACATCTTATGGACCATATTATATTTTAAATTGCAACATTTGTTTCCAAGTATAATCAATGATTCTTTTTGTCATGATTCTCACTCTTAAACAGTTCTCATATTATCTCTATAAAAGATAAAAATAATAGAAGACAGATATCTCAATGTCTCATAAAACAAAATGAGAACATTTTCCCCAAGTCATACCAAGCTTCCACAGAATTTGGCAGGAAGCTTCCTTAGTGGCATGAGGAATGCTAACTGGTCATTCCCTTTTCTTTTCCATTCAAACTGGAGAAAACAGAAGGAAAGTCAAAGGGCAGGAAATTAGATTTGTCCTTTCTAACTAAATTTGAACCTTTCCACTGACTAGTAGGTTATCTACATCATCTAGTATCGTTTCTGTTCAGAGATGAGACTAGATGTGTTCCTGGTACTCTCCTCTGTGGACTGCGTAATCTACTGAATTAGCAGCCTTTATGTTAATTACCCAGAGTTTAGATTGGGGGACAGGTGCTGAAAGTACCTCTCACATACTGATAGAGAATCTATCTCCTGGAGAGGGAGCTCCACTGACCTGGTTTCAGGTTCCTCGTGGAAGTTTATCCACTGCAGTAACATTTCTGACTTCTGCTCCAACCAGATGAGGACTGAGAGAGATGGAAATTTTAGGAGAATGAACTGGGTGGTTCGAGATAAGCCATTCCTCTCTCGGTGGCAACCTGACCTTGGAAAGTATGCCTTGGGGTCAGCTGTCTGTGACGGGGAAAGGGATCTGCCCTGAGAGGGAGGCTTGTGCCAGTGGCAAAGTGGGTAACCCTGTCTGTATTGGAGGTGCACATACCTATTTGGCCATAGATCGTAAGAAATCCAAACTGTTATTTTATCCAGGTAAAAGTAGTAGATTAAAGAATAAATAACAATTTACTAATGAATAAATAACAATTAGTGAAGGCTTATATTATGAGAAGAATAAATTGAATTTTTGGGTTAAGAAAAGTCAAAATACTGCTCAATGAACATGTGGAATCCAGAGGCTAGGAGTTCAATTTAAAAGGACTATGCTAGAATGCTCTGATTCTAGAAAGAAGCTTTCTCTTTAATAAAAATGATATATTAAGTGATTATTTTCTTCTTTCAAAATCCTGCATCTGTCTCTGGATTGGTTCCAGACTTAGGGTCAGGACAAAAGAGTAGTACTTATCGATCCAGTCAAACTCCAACACCTTGGATAATGGGCAGGAAACCTTGAGAAATAAATAAGAGTTGGATGAGGGAGGGGACAAAATTGCACCGGAAATCACAGTGTTTTGATCAGAGCTGGAATTTAGTGTGTTGGGCTATGTGGCTTTCGATCCTGGGTGGGGCATGGAGTCTGGCAGGTAACTTGAGACTCTTGACAGTTCTGGCTGACCTTGCAGGTGTGGTTGAGGCAGGGATTAGGTGTTTTTAGGCATTTTGGGGTGCAATAATATTTGCAGCTTTTATAGTGTTTTTGAGTCAAGTCTTCAGGTCTTCATTTTAAGGTCCAAAGGCAGATGTGTGGCATGGCCTTAACATGTGGCTGCTAACGGGCCTGGTTTGGTTCCCAGTTCTGGGAACTCAAGTATATAGTCCCTGTTCTTGGGATAAGCACCAATTCTGGTTGCAGAATGCAGGGGGTGGGGGGGCTGCATCTTTCCCAAGGTCCACTCCACTCAAAGAGTCTTTATCAGCAGGTGCTAACGCACCCCAGAGGTTTCTGTCACCTACACAGCAAATAAATGATGAAGAAGGTAAGCAACACAGAGGAAAAAGTTATGGAGAGTTCTTTGATGATAATTACAACTACCTAGAGGGTCAGACTAGAAGTTTTTGGTTTTTTTTAAATATTTTATTTATTTACTTATTTGAGAGAGAGAAAGAGAGCACATGAGCAGTGATGAGGAGCAAAGGGAGAAGCAGACTCCCCTCTGAGCAGGGAGCCCAGGGTAGGGCTCGATGCCAGGACCCTGAGATCATGACCTGAGCCGAAGGCAGACTCTTAACTGACTGGGCCACCCAGGCGCCACAGACTGAAAGCTTTTAAAAGGCATTACGTGATTTAGAAAGGTTACTCCCACACTAGTGTGCAGGATGTGTTAAAGCCAAGAAAACCAGCACGTAGAAGGAGGAGTGGAAAGGCTATCACAATAGGACGGACATGAGATGGCCAAGGCGTGAGCTAGTGTGATGGGATTTGGGATGAAAACTTGGACCCTAAGTGAGAGACCTGATGGGACTCGGCGAGAGCATGGATGGAGGCAGCACAACAGTTGGAAGAGCAACGCTTCCCTGGTACGTAGAGCAAGCACGAGGGATCACCGATATAGTATGGATGGTGTCATAGACCTGCAGGCTGCAAAAAGAGGGACATGTACAGAGAATACCTGGAAAAGGCAGAGCCACAGTCTGAGGGAGAGACTAGGATTGGATATTTAACTATGGTAATCACAGAGGTTATGGCTAACGGAGAGAAAGTAGGTAAAAAGAGAAAAATAGTAAGGGACAATACAGAACTTCATGCCTCCCTTAAGGAACTAGATATTAAAACAAAAAACCATGCAAACCAAGAAACAGACTCTTCACAATAGAGAACAAACTGATGGTTCTGGGGGTGGGGGGATGGGTGAAATAGGGGTTGGGGAGTAAGGAGTGCCCTTGTTGTGATGAGCACCGGTGTTGTATAGAAGTACTGAACCACTATATTGTACGCCTGAAATTAATCATTCACTGTATGCTAACTAACTGAAATTTAAGTAAAAACTTAAAAAATAAAAATAATAAAATATATGCATAAGGGGAAAAAAAGCCATGAAAGAAGGTAAGAAAGGAACAGTCAAGGAGGTGAGAAAGAGGCAACTGAGATTTATCACAAAATCCAATTCCAGAAGGATGGAAAGTCTCAAAATATACAAGGTTCAGGAAACTATTCTGGGGAATCTAAAATGCATCACATGTCCAACAGCATTTATTTAGTCATCTATGCAGCAGCTTTTCCAGAGTTCTTAGCCTGTGCCCAACACTGTGCCAGGTCCTGGGCAGAAAATAGAAAAGCTGGCTCAGACCCTTCTTTCTTAGAGCTTACTGTGTAGAGAGAGAAACAGTTATTAATCAACTGATAACATATATACAATGGAATATTACTCAGCCATCAGAAAGGATGATTACCCATGATTTGCATCGACATGGATGGAGCTGGAGGGGATTATGCTAAGTGAAGTAAGTCAAGCAGAGAAAGACAATTATCATATGGTTTCACTTACATGTGGATCATAAGGAATAGCACGGAGGACCACAGGGGAAGGGAGGGAAAACCGAATGGGAAGAAATCAGAGATGGAGACAAACCATGAAAGGCTCTGGACTCCGGGAACCAAACCGAGGGTTACAGAAGGGAAGGATGGGGTAACCAGGTGATGGGTATTAAGGAGGGCACGCGTGGTGATGAGCACTGGGTGTTATACACAACTGAATTGTTGAACACTACATCAAAAATTAATGGCTTATTATATGTTGGCTAATTGGACATTAAAAAAATAAAAATAAAAACCTAGCTAAAATTAGACATTAAAAAATCAACTTATCGTACAAATAATTATCAACTACAATGAGCTCAGTGTGTGGAAATGAGAATGCACAATAGGGAAACCTTATCTATGCTGGGAGAGTATGAAAGGTAAAGGATGGTTTCCTTGGATCTTGAATATATTTAATAGCCACATCTGCAGAAATCCTCCAGTAGCACGGCTACTGGACTCGCAAGCAAAGAGTAACATCATTGTTTTCAACCTTAAAAAGAAAGAACATGAAAACGTATCATCTACATTTCCTAGTGAAAACAACCAGACATCAATTTTGAAAGAAAAGGGATTTTAAAGATTTTTTTAATAATTAGTTTATTGTTTAAACATTTTGTACCAATGTTTACAAAGAAAAGAGACATCATCAAAACAATGTGTGGGAACATTCTAAATTATTTTTAATAATATGTGACATATTGTATAAGTGCCGTAAAAGGAAATGTGTATTTTGGCTCTGATTTCCAGTATAAAAATACACCACTGAAACAAATATTTTCTTTTGGAAATCAATATTTTGGTTCTCAGGGCTCAAGCAAAGATTTTGTTTGGAAATTACTTTTCTTTTATACTGACTGTGAGGACAGAAATCTGGGAAAGATTTCCAACAACCACTGATCAAACATTTACTGATACCTCCATGCAGCTCATATCTGTTTAATGCACAGAGATAAAGTTATCTCAAAAAAAAAAAATGAAAAGCAAAGGCATTAAGCCCTTATCCATGCAATAAAAGCAAACGTGAATGTTGATTCACCTAAGAATTAAGAAATCAGGTTCAGAAATGTGAGCAGTGTTTGTCAGGAAACAACTTTGATGAGATTAAAATGGTACCCTCCTCACCTTGGGACTGTGTTATTATTGTTGCAATAATACAATTTATTTTTTTAAAGCAAAACTTAGACTTCTTTTAGACATCTTCTTGAGAAACAGGCTAGTTTCAAAGGTATTAAAAGTTTGTTGCTATAGTTTCAGATTTCACATTGCTTGTGATCTTCAACAAACTAGTCCTTGTTGAGATTTGGAGTAATATTAAAGAAGAATATCCACAATTATCTGAAAAAGTTATTAAAATGTCCCTTTTCCACGTATACATTTGTATGAAGCCGAATTTTCTTCATATACTTCAACCAACATCCCACACTGTAAGAAATTGAGTGCAGAAGTGGATTAGAGAATCCAGCAGTCTTCTGCTAAACCATACATAAAAGACATTTACAAAAATGGAAAATAGTGCTGTTCTTCTCAATATATTTTATTTTGTTTTGGAAAAACTATATTATGTGTGTGAACATGTAACAGGTATTCACTGCTATTTTTTCATCAATTAATACATATTTCAAAAATAGCTCAGATTTAATATCTAATGTGATGAATACCCATAGGTATAACATAAACAAAGGGCTTTGGGAGTCTTCAGTAATTTTTAAAACTGCCAAGTGCTCCTGACCCTGAATAGGAATAATTTCTGTTTATTACGGTTACTATTTGGTATTTTCCTGGGATGCTTTAAACACAACATACTTTTTCCAGTTTAGGATTAAGCTGTGACTTTCACAGAGTGGTTTTATTTCAACACCACTGCCAAAGTGGTAGTGCCAAGGAAAGAACAGAGTATTTGCCCTTGCAAAGATTTCAGAGGACAGGAGAAAATCATTGTCAAACTATACACTACCCATGCTGGGATAGTCATGTGTCTGTTACTTGAATCCGAAAATAGCTATATTTCTTTCTAATTATTAAAAAAGATTCATTAAAAATGTAAGCTGATTCTATAATCCCAAGTTTATCCATCACCCAAAGATCGTGTTAACATTTTGGTGTGTTTTCTTTCAGACTTTTTTTTTCATATTATAGTGTTTGCGCATGTGCGTGAATGTGTGTTCATGTCTAAGGAAGAAATAATCCATGTAAGCACTTAGTTACGAGAGCTCTATGATCAGAAAACATTTCCGCTTGGAAATCTCTGGATTCTGAAAATCACTGGGGTCTGAGTAAGAAAGCTATCATATAAAGCTAAGTGTTAATTCCACTAAATCAAATGTAAATCGCCTTACATGCTACAGCAATAAAATGAAGTTTTAAATCTAAAATACAGCTGAGTTGGGACGCCTGGGTGGCTCAGTCGGTTAAGCATCTGCTTTCAGCTCAGGTCATGATCCCAGAGGTCCTGCTTAGCCGGAAGACTGCTTCTCCTCCCTCTGCCCACTCATTCTCTCTCTCTGACAAATAAAAAAATGAAAAAACAAAATATAGCTGAGTAACAGATTGGACATTAAACTGTTTTCCAGTTAAAAATTTTAGGGATCTTAATACACAGAAGCCATTCTACTAATCATATTAAAATGCTATTATGAATTATAATAAGCACAAGTGAATCGTCACAGTGCTATTCTGGTATTTGGTATTACTAAGAAGGGCTGTATTTAAAAAAATGCCTGTATTTTTAAAATCTCATCTCACTGGACCTCTACCTTATCTACCAAATTTAGTCTCAAAACCTTACTTAAAGAAGTAATGTAATCCTATACACTCACCGACATTCAAGTCATGTGAAAGGTAGGGAGTAATTAGTATCAAATGTTTCTTAAATTAAAGACCATCTGCTTTTAATTTTTCCTCAGATGTTTTATCCACCTTCACTATGGAAAATAATAACTTTCCACAGATTAGGCATGATTGAAACAATTTTTAAGAGGGGAGAAAAATCGGTAGAACTGACCGTTATACAATTAAGTTGAAACAAGAATGTCCCAAATACGCAGGTGAATGCTTTTTTTCTTAACTACCTTGAAAATGTTTCAACTCAATGCTTTTAATTTGTGACTGCTCTCCTACAAAAGGAAAGAAATACTCCCGTGGCCTTCTGAATTATTTCATGTGTCACGCTCAGGCTTTACCGATGAGTTCCAGCAATCAGATTTTGAACAGTATTATCTAAAATAATTTACTGAAGTCTTAGAGATTGTTTTGTTATAACCACAGTGAAAAGTATGTTACTATATTTCAGTCTATCTTCGATTAAATGAGTTGTTTTGAGCAAAATAAAGTCAATCTATAGTTTTGACTTAATATCCAGTTTATAAACTTTAACGTTAAATGATTTCTTCTTGATTTCAAAGTTGTCAAGCACACTATTCATTCCCACGTGACGTGACTATGAACTGAAAAGACATCAGACACGAAGAAAGGCATTTACAGACTAACATAAATGTAGGCCAAACACTAAATGCAAGAATCATGTTAATTTGACGTTGTATTTTCAGTTTAAAAATGCTAACATAATAATTAAGTTGCACTCGTTAAGGAGCGTATTTAATTAATACGAAGAACACTTATTAAAAACATATTCACTAGTTTTAGATGTTATCAAAATCACAATTTAATTCAACTGGCCATAAATGTTGGACTTCAAATAATTCCATTTACATGCACGTAGGTGTTCTCACAGGCTGTATAAAGTCCCCACCATGTTCATTTTGAGATGGAGATCTACAGCATTTACTTCAGCTCACAAAGTGTGGGCATAAAACAATCTACAGAAGCTTTTTATAGGGTTTAAAAGAGTTCTAATCACCCATGCCAACTGCACTCCTCTCTCAACACAAAACTGCTTTTGAAACCAAGCATTCATTTGCTAAAACAAGGCATCTGCTGTTAAAGAGATTGATTATCCTGGGGCCTGACCTAATTGGGAGATTAGATATGCTTCTCTACTATGGATGGCATGGTTTATAAAGAAAAAAAAAATTAGACCAAAAAAAGAGCAAACTTCTTTTGGACTCCAAGTGCACTTTTATTTATTTCTAATTTTCTTTAAATAGAAACAAACAGCATTGCGAATGTCAGGTTGGTGAAATTAGTGTGTTATGAGTTAAAAATTCATTGAGTTCATGTCATTTCTTTGGTAACAGGTACACATTCACTTTAATCACATAAACCCAACAGTACCAAAAAATGACATCTTTGTCATATCCTACTAAGATCATTATATAATAGATACACACACACACACACACACACACACACACAAAATCTGCCCTTTTACTGATGTTATCATTTCAGTGTTTTCTATTGCCAGTTAGGTGTCGGTTTTTTCCCCCAAACACAGACATCACCTCATTGCTGTGGCTAATTGCAGTTTTCTTTCTAGCCTTTGACAACCAGACCTTTGTTAATGCTATTCACCAATATATCAGACTCAGGTCATCCATCCAAAACATGACAAAAGACCCAGATGCTCATGTAAATTGCACCCCCCAAAAGTGCTGCCCTCTTCCTCCGCGCAGCCACAGCTCTGGGACCCCCGCCCATTTTGTTCAGTCCCTTTGTTTTCACTTAATCTTTCATGGGTGGAAAAAGTGGCTATTTATAGACTTTGAGAAACATTACACTTTGTTTACATAATAAACCAAATAATCAAGTTAATTATGAAGTTAGATAAATTTTCTATATAAAATTCAAAAATTGCTTATTCCTGTTGAACTTCAAAATGGATTCATTTTCCACAATAAAGACTTCTTGTTACCCATTTTTTACCCTTTCTTGAGCTCTCAAGATAAAACCAAGTTTGATGGTCCTCTCTCACTGAAGAAAAAAGGAAGAAAAAAAGGTTTCATGTGGAAGTGTCCAAGCAGAAGTGTAGGACTGAATCATCTATAAAATATCCTATAATTAAAAAGTCGGTCTTATGTACTCGATGCTTTCTTATTGCCTTTGGTAAATTTGCATTAAGCATTAATTACTCAAATTTTCTACTTTCCTAAAGCCTTAACTTACAAATAATTTTGAGATACTTAGAAGCTACAGTAATGATGCTTTTAAAGGAAGGTTATTATGGATTCAAAGGGCATAGGAACATATTGTGTGTGTGAGTAGACATATCCATATTCCAGATTCAAGATTTCTTTCTATTCATTTTCATTCATTTTCTATTTTCACCTCATAAACTTAAATATTCACTATGTTTTGGATACTAAGTGACTGTAAGAGAAGGCGGAAACTGATAATTTATTAAATAGAAAAACAATGTATCCAGATAGAAACAAATGGCAATATTTTAGTATTTTAAGGAGAACATCAAGATTAAGTTAATGTATATGCTTTTCCGACTTTAATTTTAAAGACTTTCAAATTTGTATAAAATTACGTGAAAACTTAAAACGATCAGAAACATACAGGGTTATTGGAGCTACTACCCTTATCTTCTATTCACAAATACAACCACACTTAGTCATGCTCCTCTGTTAGTCATAATCCCATGGAAAAAAGGCAGAAATACTTTACCGAATTTAAATAATAAAATGATATCAAACATTAGTAACCATTACAGCTAAGCAAATATTATGGGATATGGCAGTAACATGAGGGACGGACTGAGTCAGGCTCTCCGTTGATTGGAATCTTCTGTGGTGGGGCTGAAATGTGCAGGCCTACCATCTGAATCAAGTCAGAACAGAGCAGAGCAGCTCATATAAATAGAGCAGTGGAAGACAAATTAAACAAGGACAAGAGGAGAGGGTAGGAGGTAAGAAGAAAACCAAAAATTTGGAGAAATTGAAGAACCAGAAATCAAAGACACCAAAGACAGGGAGAAAAGGGGGGAAACTGATGAATCTATGATAATAAGGCAAAACGAAGGATCCTCCTGATGATTACAGCACACACTGCAATTTAAACAGTGAAGAAACAGTCTTGAGTGCTTCTTGCCTGGACTGTTAC
This sequence comes from Ursus arctos, assembly GCF_023065955.2. Classification (NCBI taxonomy): domain Eukaryota; kingdom Metazoa; phylum Chordata; class Mammalia; order Carnivora; family Ursidae; genus Ursus; species Ursus arctos. The sequence continues at coordinate 13,942,969 of NW_026622775.1, read as the reverse complement.
ATAGCCTTCCAACCTGTATTTCACATCAGCTACCATCATGTTACTAAAACATCACTTTAATTATATTCTTCCTGAGTCCCAAAACTTCCAATGACTTTCTCGTGTCTCTTGGGAAAAGCCCCAACTTCTCAGCCTGACACCCAAGGATCTCTAGAAAAAGGACCCAGATGGGATCTAATTACGTGAAGACTATGTCCTGGGTAAAAGTGAGCTGGTTTGGTGTTTCCATACTTTTGGTCTGTTGATGTTAAGCTCTGTGCTTGTCACGTCCTACCTGTATGTCTGCATCCAAAAAGGTTATTATTGTCCTACCTTTTATGACCCACACCAGACTTAATGTTCTCAATTTGACCATCCCAAACAGCCACCCATCTTTGCCTGCTGAAGTTCTAAACACCCTTCAAGTTCTACTACGTCCTTCAAGACACATTCTCATAGTTATCTTTGAATTCATTTTGCATTTACTGCATACATTCACTTGGTTCTTATACCTCCTTCTTTGCAGTTATTTTGGTGTATTGGCTCCCCAGCTAGATTTGCCTGGAAAAGAAAAGCTTTGTTTTTTTCCCCTTCTTGCATCCACACAGCTCCACATCATGAGATAAATAGTACTCAGTGAACAACTATTGAGGACAAATGCTCTGTACTATTATTTCTCCTTGTTTGATTTCTCTTCTCATTTCCCACAGTAGCTGCCCCAGAGTCTTTCCAACGCTTTTTTCTTGTCTGCCTATCTTTGCCCTCCCCCACTTCTTTATCTCACCTCCTCCTCCATTGAGAAATCAAAGGTTATTCCTCACTTCATGTTTCGCATCAAGAATGGAGGAAGGGACAGGACATAAGGACCCACTATGCATCACCTCATGGTAGATTATCTAAAATACAGCCAGACCTTTCACACACACTTTCTGGATTCACATCCTGCTACCATCTGGATTGCTTGGACTCGACTTCAGTTCTCTGAGTTGGATGGTCTTGCCTAAATTATTCAACTTCCTTATATAAGTTAGTTTTCTTAGCTGTAAAAATGCAGGTACTAATAGTACCTAACTTGTGTGCTTGTAAAAGGATTAAATAAGTAGATTCACATAAAACACTTGGAAGAGTATCTGGCAGAAAAGAAGTGCTCAATAAATGCTAGCTATTATAATTGTATCTTGTTTGCCATAGTGGTAAGAGAGTGTCTGTCTTCACCTTTTCCTTAAGTTGCATTACCTGAGGCTTCCTTTAGTTATCCTAGACTATACATGTATCAAACTCAGGAGAGGTGCTTGGGAAAGTGGGAGAAAAGCTACCTAAATAATAATAACAAGAAATAATAATAATAACAAGAATATAACAATAACAAGAATAATATATTATCAGTAAACCAAAGCTTCAGTTGTATTACCTCCTATAATCCTCACAAAAATTTTATGTGACAAGTACTATTGTTGCCTTCATTTTACAGATGAGGAAAAAAGTCCTTACAGAATTCTTCTTAAATTGTCCAGATATTCCACCTCTAAAATGTTTCTCTAGAACATGTGAGGATGACACCCTTTTCTTGCGCATGTGCCTGTGAACTCTGTTTGTGGTAGATTGATTGGAGATTGCTGCTTGCTTAGAAAATGCCATGACCTTCCACCTCTATGCTACCAGTAGTAAAGTTTTTGCATATGATCCAAGTGGACTTTTGCCACATAAGAATTTGTTGAAACTCCTAAGAGGGTTTTTATTCTGTGCTTTCAGCAGATTTAAGTGAAAAATGAATGGTGTTCAAAAGTCTGGGGCACACTTTCCCAATAAAAATGTATTTTCTTCACAGGATTGGTCTGGCAGAAGCTGGCATGGAAAATGAGAGCTCACATTTCCACACAGGCAAGTCAGTCATCCAAGCTACATCTGTCTATTCCATGTCTACCTGAGACAGGGGGCAAGCAGGGAACACTACCATCCCCAACTCAGGGTACCTTATCCTTCAGTCAATAGGGGTTCTGTACACATACTTTTAACTAGTGATTTCCAAAGTGGGATATGCGCACAAAACAGTCCCTTGGGATTATAGGAAGACCCGTTAGAATGTCTACTTACCATAATTTCCTCCAGTCCCGTCCATGTACTGTATGGTGACTAATATAACAAAATTAAAATTAAAAAATAAAGAATGTCTACTTACGTTGAATTTTTAATCTAAGAAAATAAACTGTACTAAAATGCAACACATGGATTGACACCAGCACCCTCACACAGTCTACAGATCAGAAAGTTACAGGTCACTATTGGAATCTTGAGGAAATGAAGGTCAACTGTTGCAAATTTACTCACCCTTTCTCTATGTAGGTAACACTTGGTACTGTGCTAACAAGAATTTCAGAAAACTTAACACCAATATGTTCTTTCAAAGGAAAAGTGACTTTTTTAAATGAATGAGCAAACGTTTTTCAAAAGACAGTCATGCTGCTGAGAGAGCATGTTTGTATCGATTATTTTTTTTAAAAACTTCATCTGTACAATTGAAAAATTTGGAAACAAATTTTTCTAATCCATTTATAATTTTTCTAAATTACGAATTAGTTCCAAAGGCAATTAAAAGATGGAAACAATTAGTTCCAAACTAACAGGAAGATGTGTTTTCATATTTTTAAGAAATGGGTCAAAACTGCTTAAATCTTTGTTTTTAGATCCATTTGTTAAAATTACAAAAATAGAGAAATAAAAATAAATAATAAGTCAATAATGAACTTCTTCCATTTGTATCTTCATATCTTTGTGATGTATCTTTTCTAGCTCTGATGGTCAAAAGAACAGAAAGAAAAAATTCAAAAACAAACCAAAAAACTCCTAAGTATTAAAATAAACTGAACTCAGTATCAGACTTTTAAATCATTCTTCACAATTAAACAAAAATTTTTTTAAATGAGGCATATTTACCACATAAATTTTAATATAATTACGAATACATTTAGTGAATGTAAAAATAAATCATTTTCTAGTGATAAAACAAGAATCATTTTTAAAGATTTTATTTATTTATTTTAGAGAGAGGGCTCCTGGGTGGGGGAGGAACAGAGTGGGAGGGAGAGGGAGAGAGAATCTGGATCAGACTCCATGCTGAGCTCAGAGCCAGAGGTGGGGGCTCAATCTCACAACCCTGACATCGAGCGACCTGAGCTGAAACCAAGAATCGAAGGCTTAGCTGACTGGGCCACCCAGGCAAGCACTCTGAGAATCATTTTTAAAAGGAATATTTATCTCATCTTTCTTTAATTTCTAACTTGTGTATGTTTTAAATGTATATATTTATTTATTGTGTTTAAATATAACACAGATAAAATATAACATTTGAAATATATAAATATATAATATATTTTAAATACATATAAATACAATGTATAGTATATACTACATGTACCCAATAGTCTGGAAATGTTTATAATTTAGAGATAAATAAACCTATATTCGTGTCAATTCATCATTTTTTCTGTTACTAATGGGATACACTATTTTAAACAAGATCTTTGAGAAAGAGAAGAGGAAGGTATAGTCACAGTTCCAGAGTCCTTCAAATAACCTTCCTTCAAGTTCCAGGTGTACTTGGGGCATTAAGTAATGGCCTGCCCTTCCCACACTCCTGACCTTTTTCCTCAGGCAGGCAGCCATCCGAGGGATAGCAGCGCATAACTTCCTAAGTCCCCAAGATGTTTAACAGTGTTACAGTAGTATAGTTGGCTGCCTTTAGGAGTTAAATATTGTAATTCCTTATTAATTCAATAGAAACTAAAGAGAACTCAAATTTAATAAGAATCTTAATGTAAAATTCCAAAACCAAGAAGGAACCCATCTTATTAATAACTCTTAATTATACAAACTCATAACCACACCTCACTTTTAAGAATATCAAAATTCTGTGGATACATTTTACATACCTAAATGTTGCAGCCTGTTTTTCCTCAGACAAGGGTCTGCAGGAATATCCTTGGAGATATACAAATTAATGAAACTTTATTTCAAGTTTCCTTTTGATGTGAATGTAACACAGGCTTAAAAAGCTCTTTCTGGATCATCCAAAAGACTGCCTTACAACAGATAATTGCAACCATTTCAAGTGTGAATAGTTAGCATCTTTATTTACAACTATACTGAGACTAAGCAATAAGAAGACACCATTTAATTTTTAATCCACTTGATCTCCAACACTCAACCAAAACTCTAGGGTTCAGTAAGCCGTTTTGTTGTCAGCTGATGTTAAGCAGACTATGTACATTACTCAAGAATAAAACACACTGTCATATTCAATTTTTAAGTGGGAAATCCCAGCAGGAATAATAGAATTAATGTGCATGACTGATCCGTAACCTGATAAATATGGCTTGACTACTATATTGTTTGAATGAGCTATCAACACAGGGCAGCTTATAAGAGAACTGTTCCACTTGAAAAAACCAAGTTTATCTAAATAGAAAAATATAAATTTAAAGTAAAGTGAGTTTCCATGTTTTCACAAGGCTTTTTCTTCCCATAAGTGTTTTATAGATTGGTATTCACAAATATTTGAGAAAGACCCAAATTTATGGCTTATTTACTTTATTTTGTCTGTAGAACTCCTCAAAAAATAACTTTCCATTCACTCAGATAACATTTTAGTCTAATTATTAGTTGACAGACTTAGCAGAACTAATTCACCTTTACTTACATATAGACAATAATAAAAATAATCCTACATACAGAATATTCAAAAACAGCAAGCTAAAAATGTAGGACAGGCATAAAATGTTTGATCAAATTTAATATATAGTTATAAAATCATTTAAGAAATTAAATTTATTTTTATTAATTTAATAGCAACCATGGCTTTTTAAGTCTTCATAGAGGCTTTGTGTTGATAGTTTCTATATCTGAAACTGTTCTAAGTTGTTTTGAATTTCAATGACATTTTAAAATACATTGTGCTGTCAAACCCAACTGATTGCAGAACCCATTCTTCATATATCTCACACACACACACACACACACACACACACACACACATATTTCATCAGTCTCTGGGGATTAAATATGAATAAGATTATCACTTACCTTTCAAATTATACTTCTGATACCTAATCCTGGTTGAGCCATGAAAAAACTTCTAAGTGACTATGATGACATTATCAAAAGAGAAATATAATAAACTATCAAAACAAATCATAACAAAACATAGTAATACTTTCTGATAAGAAACAGCCCATATTTTTCATTACAAGAACTTATGGAATTATTAGTATGTTCTCAATAATATTTGGTTCCCAATAATATTTGGTTTTTAATTTTTACTAAAGATAAGATTATAATATCCTTCCTATATATGCAACCAGATCACTAAAATTATAAATTACACTAGTATGGAGTTATATTTGTTCACGTTATTAAGCAGTTGCTTATGAATACAGTGTCATTATTCAAACTTGTTGTGCTATCTTTTTGAACATGTGGACCAACAATCAAAGAAAGTCTTTCGTGGGAAAGTATGTGAGGAAAATAGGTCTTTATGACAACATCTTTTTTTTTAAAAGAAAAAAGCGAATTCCCCAAACTGACATTAATTAATAATTAATTACCTATGTGCACAATTATTTTTTCAAAATTTAGTAAATGCTTTTCTTATTAAAATTATCATAAAATGTCCCTCTGTTTTTATCAGATTTAGAACAAATTGCTTTATGGCAAGATGTTGGCCTCAAGAATAAAAGAACACGTAGTGGGGGCGCCTGGGTGGCACAGCGGTTAAGCGTCTGCCTTCGGCTCAGGGTGTGATCCCGGCGTTACGGGATGGAGCCCCACATCAGGCTCCTCCGCTATGAGCCTGCTTCTTCCTCTCCCACTCCCCCTGCTTGTGTTCCCTCTCTCGCTGGCTGTCTCTATCTCTGTCGAATAAATAAATAAAATCTTTAAAAAAATAAATAAATAAATAAATAAAATAAAGAACACGTAGTGATTTAAAGGAAAACTTTCATAAGTCTGTAAGAATAATGATTCAACTACCTAAAATGTTTCTTTTCCATATAAAAAATTAATATTCAAATTAATGTAAATATAAACAGTGAGCATCCATATACCAAGTGTTTATAAGAAGGATATGAATTCTGTATTATGATCAATATTTCATTCTGATGTATTTCACATATACAGATAACTTAGAAGCCACTACATACATTTTCCTTCATTTTACTTTGAACTAAAGCACAAATTTGAAACACACACACACTGAATTTTTAAAAGGTATTATTTCACATGTAAACAGTGCCATCTTCTGGCAGTTGAAACAATTTGTGTATTAACATAAAATACATTATGGATTACACTGCCGTTTTCTTGACAAGTTATATGTACAGTTCATTGAATAAAAACCCTTAATCATGGGGCACCTGGCTAGCTTAGTCGGTTAAGGGTCCAACACTTGGTTCTGGCTCAGATCATGATCTCAGGGTCCTGGGACTGAGCCCCGTGCGGGGCTCCTCGCCCAGCGCAGAGTCTGCTTGAGAGTCTCTCTCCCTTTCCCTCTGCCCTTCCTACCCATGATCTCTCTTTCTCTCTCTCTAATAAATAAATAAATCTTTTTAAAAAACTTAATCTAAAATCAGTTGATTTTTTAAAAATAGCCTATAAAACAAGAGCATTAATTAAGATGCAGTCTTCAAACTGATAAGATTTAAAAAGAGACTAAGTCAGGAACTCTAGATTCTACTAGTAAATCTTCTAACTAGATATTGAATCTTAGACCGACCATATATCCACTCAGGACTTTGGTTTCCTCAACTATCAGATTGTTCTACTAAATCATTAATTAAATTACTTTTAGTCTAAAACCGTTGGATTCTAGCTTTAGAAATTTTCCTTTCTGGTTTTAGCATCCTAATACTGATTATACGCCTGTTTATGGCACACTTTTTCATAGTTATCTCTCTTATTGATATGGGTTTGTTTGGTTATGCTCTCTGTTTGAATTTTTTTCAGAAATAAATCTTAATTTATACTTCTCACTGTCCAAATAGCCTTCCCCTAAACATTAGAAAAGACTTCACTGAATTATAAATAAAACTAAACTCAAGTAACTGAAAACAAGTTTCCATTTATTTATTTATTTTTAAAGATTTTATTTATTTATCAGAGAGAGAGAGGGCATGCACACAAGCAGGGGGAGCTGGAGAGGGAGAAGCAGGCTCCCCACTGAGCAGGGAGCCCGATGCGGAACTTGATCCCAGGACCCCAGGATCATGACCTGAGCAGAAGGCAAACGCTTAACCGCCTGAACCACCCAGGCATCCCCGAAAACAAGTTTTTAAAAAACATTATGTAAAGATAAGATGGTTTAGATAAGATAGGTCAAGGTCAAACCAAGCAATTAAAATTTATAGGAAAGACATCTCTCCAAAGCTTCTGGAACCCCAAGTGTTTATGTGATAAATAAGAAACAGAATAGGCTCAGAGTTTGGGCAGTTCTTCCTAACATCCCCATAGATTTTACCAACACTAGCCTGTATTGCAGCCTTGCCATCTTGGATTTATCTGTACTACCAGTACATTCTTTTCCCTTTAAGTAATCAACTCAATTCTTGCCTCAAAATTTCTTGCTCTCATATATGTATGTGTATACACACACACACACACACACACACACACACACACACCCTTCTCATTCAAATTCTTTGGCGTCCATCTAATTCAGGTTCTCAACCCCATAGGCCTGCATTACTAAAATATTCATTATGGTCTAATGCTTTTCTAAAAGTAATGTAAGGATCATTTGGGATGCTGGTTAAAACATGTCATCTCCTAGACCTAATAAAGTAGACCAGCAGTGTCCAACAGAAACCTCCCATGAGTCACATATGCAATTTTAAATGTTCTTGTAGTCAGATTAAAAAACTAAAATGAAACAAGTGAAATGAATCTAATACATGTGAAAATATCATTTTGATATGTAATCAATTGAAAAACATATCACTGTGTTACTTTACATTCTTTTCTTTTATACTAAGTCTTTGAAATCTGGTATTTTTATACTTGTAGCGTATCTCAATTCAGACAGACACATTTCAAGCGCCTAAGAACCACCTGTGGCTAGTAGCTATGGTACTGGACTAAATTAGATTTGGAGAAGGGAGAAAAAAAGTCAGGAGTCTACATAGAAAAACACCCAAGTGATTCTTTCACACTCTCAAGTTTGAGGACCACCACTCTAGACTGTCCTACACACAATCCATTCTACAACCACTACTGAATTTATACTTGAAAAAAATGCCCCTTCAATTATGTCAAGTCTAAGAGCCTAGAAATCCCTGGTATGTCCAACTTAATTCAGATGGATATTCAAAGCTCCCAGAATGTGTCCTCGCCCATCCAATCTGCTCTCCAATTTGAAAATGTCTTGGGTTCTTCCATGAAATTTTCCTAGGTAAATATTCAAAAGATCTTTCATTCAATAAATATTAATGGACAACCCACTAAGTGTCATCACCGATCCTCCATGGCAACAGGGAAGATATAATACAAACCATTACATAATTACTACAATGTCATTGTTTTCATTGTAAGAATGAAAACAATGCTCTGAAATAGTGCTCTGAGATGCTATGAGAATGCACACCGGCAGGATCTTACAGTCTGAGAGGTTAAAGAAAATTTCTAGAATACAGTTACATTTAAGTAAAAAAAAGTATAAATATAATTAGAAATTTGAACAGATAGAAATTTCTAGGCAGAGAAAAGCACATTATGAAAAGCCCTAAAGTGGAAAAGTTACTAAAGGAACAGGCAGATTAGGAAAGTAATCTGAAAGGGGGCCGCAGAGTTAGGCAGAAGCCAGATAAAGCCAAATTTATGAGACTTCAATTTTTTTTTTCAAGTATGCATATTTAAACAAAACTAGATCACAGACTCCTCAAAAACTATAGACCTGGTCTTCTAAACTTAATTATTTCTTACATCTCATAGAACACAAAACCTTCCAAGAACTGGAAGTATGAGAAGGCCTATGGAAGAACTATCTGGCAAAGGCAAAAAATGACTTCTCTCTGGCCAACAACTAGCAAAACAAGAATCTCAGTCCAAGAAACAAAGATATTAATTCTGCCAACAACCAAGGGGCTTGGAAGACAACCCCAGATCTCAGATGAGATTCCACTTGCAGACACCTTTATTTCAATTGTGTGAGACTCTTTACGCATTGCACTCAGCTATATCATACCAACTCCTGATCTACATGGCTAAGATAATAAATGGGTGTTATTTTAAAACATTAATTTGTGGTAATTTGTTATGCAATAATAGAAAAATAAGACACTAAGGCTTTTCTCATATAAATAATAGTACGTCTGATACGTAGTTTTTGAGACTTCATTTTACAAATAATTTTTCTAGCTGCTTTAAGAATAAAATTGCTTCGCAATTGACACGAACATTAATTGTGCACTTCAGTACTTCTCACCCTAACATGAAGTCATTGAGTGTGAGTCAAAATTCCCTGAAAAATTATTCAGTGCACGTGGGCCCTTTTAATGAGGTGATCTTATTCCTGACCAGCATCTGTGGGTGCAGCCCCTGCCGCTCCAGACTGCCTCACAGCCGGACTAGGTGGAAACAGGCTGAGCCCAGGACAGACACAGACACAGGACAAAAAGGGCTGCGGCTCGTCCCTTTAACCCTAACCCAATTTCTCAAGAAGAGCCACGCTCCCATACGGTAATCAGGCCCTCTAAAGCGGTGGCTTGGCTACAGAACACGCGGTTTCTCTACTGACTCCCAAAGCATCCAGCAAAAGTTTCAATCGCCCACTAGGGATCACTGGCGCCACTTAAGATGCAGCTGACGGACAGTTCATAGCACTTCGAAAACAGCTTTGAAACTGACGAATTGTGCTCGTTGGTCACTTACTCCGCACACTTACGGAGCGGCCATTAAAACCAGCTTTCGCCGTCTTCCCTCACTACAGGTGCCCAACCGGGACCCTCCGGAGCTTGACAACCCGGAATGCGTGACCACGCCTACCCACTGCGCCTGCGCGAGAGGCCAGCTCCGGGAAGCGCCAAGAGGACCTGCAGGCCGCGCCGCTTGGGGCGGGGCCTACTGGCTCGTCGCGCCTGCGCGGAGGGCCCTACGGCGTGCTGCGTCGTTACTTTTGAAACGGGTGGCGGGGATCTGCTTTGAGAGTCTCTGCTGTATCTCTGCCGGGTGGAAGCGCACTCCTTCGTCTGTAGGACTGGTCATGGCGCTGCAGCTCTCCCGAGAGCAAGGCATCACCCTGCGCGGGAGCGCCGAAATCGTGGCGGAGTTCTTCTGTAAGTCCTCCTCGCGCAGGCCGGAGGGCGGGGAGAACTGAGGCCAGGCCGCCGGGTAGGCCCGCGGCTCAGCCACGGAGGCGGGGGAAGCGTGGCGGGGGGGAGGGGCAGGCCAAGAGGCCTGGAATTAAGCTCTCTGCCTCAGCCTCCTGCCTGGCGGGAGAATCTAGGAAGAAGCGGATGCAGGCGGCGCCTCTGGACGCATTGCTAGTGGTGGAGCAGGAGGCCTAGGTGCTTCTGAGGCCTGCGTCGCGATGTAGCCCCTCCGCCTGCGGCGTTGCTTTAAACTACAGGTCCTGCGCATTTTCCACCCTCCCTAAACCCCGGCCTCCGCGACTTAAGACGGAGTACGACCCGGGTGGGGCCCACGTATATTTTTAACAACCCCTCGGCCACGCTTTGATTCTGGTATTAGCCGTGATGGACTAGATTTAGGAAACGCTGTTCCGGACCAGGCCAGTTGTACCTTCTGATAGAATCTGGCAGGACTTGTGAGGAGAAAAGGAGAAAAAAGAGGGAAAGGCTTGCTGAGAGCTTTGGAGGGAGCAGTTAATCAGTTGCTAACTCAGACGCAAAAGCCTATTTTGACACCCTCTAACCACATAATCTGAGTTGGGACTTGGATTACAGTGAGCTGTAGTACTGCTTCGACAGTAGATTAATGCAGTTTGGCGTTTTTCTTTTATTGTGCAGGAATGCAGGTATCATGTTCTCTCTTATTTAGAAGCAAGATTTCAGGGATGTTTAATGCCACTTTTTACCTACTCTGCTTTCAAAAAGACACCCGCAGACACACGTTTAGGCATTTACAGTTTTATACCATTAATGAAACCGCAGCCACATCTAAATATGTTTTATTTTCCAGCGTTACAAAGTGATAATGACTTTTCTTTAACATTCCTTTTGTTTTCAGCATTTGGCATCAACAGCATTTTATATCAGCGTGGCATATATCCATCTGAAACCTTTACTAGAGTGCAGAAATATGGACTCACCTTGCTTGTAACAACTGATCCTGAGCTCATAAAATACCTAAATAATGTGGTGGAACAACTGAAAGGTATTTAATTGTTGAAAACCATTCTGAGGTTTGCAAGCCTTGTAGGACCCATATTTTCTGGCATCTTGGTGGTCATTTTTCAGCTCTATACAAAAAGGTGTAAAACACTACAATCTCAAATATAGTGATTCTTAATTGGAAGGAAGCAAATAATATATAAGTTGAAACAAAGTCCACCCTTCCCATAAGTTGAATATTTTGATGTTAGGAATCTGATATGGCTTCACAAAACTATCTCCATCAACTTCCTTAGAAATGATTTTTGTAGTTCATGTAGCCAGATGGAACAAGTTGGAATTTTACATACTTATGGTGGTGTTCATTATGGAGAAAAATCCACTATATATTTTAACATGATACATTTTCTGTAGCTGCCTAGAGTTTAAAGCCGCCATTACTTTAAGATAAAGGAAAATAAAATTGGATCCAACCTGGGAACTAAAAAAAAAACTTAAAAAAAAAAAGGAACTACTAAGTAACAGAGCACCCAATAGAATTTTCTAATTTTTTACATATTTCCATTTGTCTTTTTAAAAATCCTGCTTGTAAGTCAGTAAGCCTTTTCTATCTGAATACTCATTGTTTTTCTTTAGCTCAAGAAGTTCTTGTATTGAATGAATACTTGTTCTCTATCCCTTTTTTTTTTCCATATTTTTCTCTACTTAGGATTCTCACTTCTAATTTTTCTGTTGTAGGATGGTTTTCCCTACCTCCCCATTTGATCTTCCAAAACTAGTTCCAAAAAACACTACAGTAGTCATCTCTTTTCTTTTTAATTCATGAGTCATATATATTTTTTGTACCAAGTAGCTTTATTTTTTAAATTACGTTAATTGTATTTTTATTATCTTCAGGGCTATATCACCCATAGTCATTCATAGAGCTGTACTCAGATTATTTAGCTTGAAACCTGTAAGCAACTAAGAATCTGTGTCATCTTAATATGATGGAGAAGCAAGCCCCGCCTAAGCCACTGGTTTTGGGGTTGTCTTCTTTAAGACTACACTGAGGATATTTCACCTGAGATATATGTAGTCCTTACTATTTAATTTCTCCCTTTTATTTTAGTTAAAATGGAGGAATTGCTCTTCTTAGAGGCAAACTGTTCAATCTGTTTGAATCCCCATCCCTCTAGTCTTCTTAAGGACTTTACCCTAGTTCTTCCCTAGTATTTTTGACTTCCTTGTTTTGAGTTATTTTCATTGCTTTTATCTGTCTTCAGTTTTAAAAGAAAAAAATTTCCACCCACCCCAGATCCTTAAGTTATTACCCATTCTTCTCCTTTTCAGAGCTAAATTGAGAAACAGTTGATATATGCCAAAAAAAAGTTGATATATATGACAGCCTGTATCCAGCAAGTGGCCTGTTTTTGTACTGCCTGTGAACTAAGAATGTTTTCAGATTTTTAAAGGGCTGTTTTTTAAACACTGCGACAGAGACCTTGGTGGCCACAAGCCCGAAATATTACAAAATTGTTTTGTCTCTTAAAAAAACCCATGGATTCCTGAGTATACTATCCCAATTTTCAAGATTAATTCAGGGCTCATCCTGAGGTCCTCTTCTCACTATAATCTCTCTCTAGATGATCTCTGGCATATACATAGCTTCACTAACAACCTTTGTGTAGTTGATTCACAAACGTACATCCAACCCAGTTCTCCTAATTATGTGCTCATATAGTTAGTGGCTCCCTTGATAACTTCATGTGGCTATCCCAGTCATACTTGAAACCTAAACTTAAGGGGCTCCTGGCTGGCTCAGTCAATGGAGCATGCGACTCTTGATCTTGGGGTTATAAGTTCAGCCACACATTGGGTGTAGAGATTACTTAAAAATAAAGTCTTAAAACTTAAGCATCATCTCCCATTTGCATTCTTTTTCTCAGTGAATGACTCAACCATCCAACTAGTGATATAAACCAGAAAGTTGGGAGCTGTCCCTGAGTCTTTTTCCTTACTCATAAGTAATCAATAAATCTTAACAGTTTTAACCATGAAATCACTTGAATCTATCTACTGATCCATCTCTACCCAGCTTATCCTTCTATAAGCCTTCTTTACCTCTTGCTTGAATTGCTAATTAATTAGTGTTTCTAGATCCCCTCTTTACCTCCACTCTACTTTACACATCACAGCCAGAAGGATAGTTCTGAAATCAAGTTTAATCACATTGCACTGTACTTCAAATACAGTATTGACTTCCCTGGTTCTTGAAGTGCAGCTTCTTTAATTTGGCCCACATGGCCTTGCATGGTCTAACCCCTGTGTATCCTGCACAAACTGACCTTGTTCATTCTCCCCTTTCTATACTGCAGTTGTATGACCCTTCTTTCAGCCCTCTGGTCAGATGCTCTTCCCTTTTCAGCATTTAAGACCTATACCCTTTTCTGTATCCTTTTGCATATTTAATGATACTTATTTGTAGAACTGAAGTCAAGTGAGAACTCCGTGAGTCAGATTTTCCTCTATTGTGCTCTTATTGCATCACATACCACACCTTCATAGCATTTATCACAATTATACTTTTACAGTTATTGGTGTAATGATTAGATTAATAGCCATCTCCTGCAGCTTACCTTGGATTAGGGTGTACTGCATGTTCACTACTCTGTCTTCAGCACTTAGTACGATATCTGGTACAGATACTGAGAATTCAAAAACGGGAGCTAGGTTATTGAGGGGCAGGTTTTCTGTACAGGTTGGCGGAGTTCCAAAATACTAGTGGTAGGAATTTGCTGATGATAGAAAGTGAGACCTGGGAAGAGAGTTGTTTTGTAATGCAGTGGACCAAAAAAGATGCCTTGTTATGTATTGCAGATTGGTTATACAAGTGTTCAGTTCAGAAACTGGTGGTAGTCATCTCAAATATTGAAAGTGGTGAGGTCCTTGAAAGGTGGCAATTTGATATTGAGTGTGACAAGACTGCAAAAGATGACAGGTAAGTATGAAGTAAATTGCTTCCACTCTCATAGATTTTTTTTTTCCAAAACTTTTTTTTTTTAAGATTTTATTTACTTATCTGAGAGAGAGAACACAGGAGTGGGGTGAGGGGCAGAGGGAGAAATCTGTGGACTCCCTGCTGATCAGGGAGCCCTATGTGGGACTCGATCCCAGGACCCTAGGATCATGACCTGAGCCAAAAGCAGATGCTTAACTGACTGAGCCACCCAGGCGCCCGCAAAACTGTTTTCTTTTACTAAATGAATTCTAATTATATTGAACTAGTTTCATATAAGGTAGTTTCTAAGTATGTTAGGTTTGATCTTTAATCTCCTGTGGAGAAAGATTTGGCTCACAAACTGCTCACAAAAGAATTTTGCTTATCATGGACTTTTAACATAATTGCCCTTAGGCTAAATCCATAAATTTCAAACTTTAGTATTTATGGCACTGTATGTAAAGCTACACATGGTGTCTGTCCTAGGTGGGCCATTTCATGAATTGTTGAAAGGTACTTTTAACCATGAAGTATTATCCTAGGCTTTCTTCCAGCTTACTGTGCAGCTCTACTGTATTGCATTTAATGCTACAAACTTCCTTAGACACTTTTTAAACTGAAGTTTTTAGATCCTCTGGATGGGAGATACCTGTCGTTGTATGCTAATTCCTAGAATTGTTCTAGGCATGCTTACCTGTAAACTCAGAACTGTGTCTCATAATGAAATGGAGTTTGCTCCTGAAGCCTTTGGTCTATCTTAGAATATGTTAGTTATAAAAATAACTCCATACACGATTAACATCTTATTTGAGGCAATAGGAAATTAGACATTTAGGCATTACTAAAAATGCCAAAATGATCATACTGATTAAATATTTGAGGTACTGCTTGTTATCTTTATTTTAAGACATGCTGAAGCTTTCCTGACTTGAAGCACTTGGCAGGTTTTCTAGTCATCTGTTATTTAATGACCTGATACAAAGATCAACCCTAAAAAATGATTGGAAGGATAAATGAAGTAATAGAGATACATACTGTGCCTACTAGGTTTCTTAAGGATATATATTTATATTCATTTAAAAAAACTCCTTTTGAATGCATTACTTGTTTGATTTAGGAAGCATTTAATCAGATAAATAATCTCACGAATGTTTTAACTTGCTAAAACTTAAAATGAATTAATTAATTTGGTTTCTTTGATAGTACACCCAGAGAAAAGTCTCAGAAAGCTATCCAAGATGAAATCCGTTCAGTGATCAGACAGATCACAGCTACGGTGACATTTCTGCCACTGTTGGAAGTTTCTTGTGAGTATTATACAACTTCACATTGGCTTAAATTTGTTGTAGAAAAGACTAGGCTACTACTTTGAGAATTAATGCTTTCATTAAGTTTTTTCTTATTTATCAATGTCATGTTACGTGACTAAGAAAAATGTTATAAAGCTAAAGTAATGCTGTTTGAGTTTTATTTTAGAAATGCTGAAAAGGAAAGGAGAAGATATTCAATAGTAGTCACTCTTGAATATTTTGATGTAATTTCTTTCGTTATTTTTATTTTCGACACATTTCTATGTATATAATTAAGACTCATAGCTATAATTGTGTCTTCCTTTTTTTAGATTACCCCTTCATTCATCAGATATAGCCTAACTACTACTATATGCCAGGAGCTATTCTGGGCAGTAGGATACAGCGGTCACAGAACCAAGATGTTATCTTTTCTATGGCTTAGATTCATGCGGTCTCATGATTAATTATATACTTTCTGCAAATATTTTTATTGGTTTTTCTCTTTAAAGAAAAAAGTCGAGTTTTTTATAAAATAAAGTGAAAGGAGTACAGTATTTCTGTACTAAAATTTCCATTGAGGAAAAGCAGTTAGCTAATAAAATTGATTAGAGATCAAGCTAAACTAGCTTTTCTGACACTATAGGTGGTTCAAATGTGGAAGAGGCAGGAAAGGGTAGTTGTACTTTTGAAAAAAATAATTGTACTTTAATGATTTTATCTCCAATTTAGGTTCATTTGATCTACTGATTTATACAGACAAAGATTTGGTTGTACCTGAAAAATGGGAAGAGTCGGGACCGCAGTTTATTACCAATTCTGAGGAAGTCCGTCTTCGTTCGTTTACTACTACGATCCACAAAGTAAATAGCATGGTGGCCTACAAAATTCCTGTCAATGACTGAGGATGAGATAAGGACAGTGATGTACTTGTAATTCTCAGATGTGGTTTTCCTGAAACCAAGTCAACTATAGTTGATACATTTTGTTTCATTGGTTAATTTTTAGATGGGGAAAACTCAACATTATACTTCTATTGAACTGTGCATAATTGTTCCATTTTTTGGTACCTGTATGACTTGATACAGGGTTCACATAAATTATTGCACATTGTTCAAAAGGGAACTAGCAGATTACATCAGCATTGTTATGTCAGTTCCTTTGAAGGTGGTAACTGTAGATGGAAAACTTTTGCTATGAAGCTAAATGCCTTCTTAAATCAGACCTTTTGGGCACGTACATTGACTCGGAATATAGGTAGGGAGATATTTAAATATAAAATACAGCATAAGAAGTCTGGATATTCAGAATCTTTGTTTAGATCCTGAAATTAATGATAATCTGTAAGTAATGAAAAATTGCTCCTATTAGGTCCTTTTGCCATTTATTTCATTTGTATATTTTCCATATTGAAAACATTTCCAATTATTTGATTTTAATTTATATAACTTGACAAAGCTATGTATATTGCCACTGTTGAAATTCCTGTGACACAGAACTCTTAAAAATTTTTTTTATGTTTTATAAAATCAAGCTTTAAATGGTGATGTAATAAAGTTAAATATGTATGTTTTAAATTTGTCGTAACATTTTTATATTGGTATGGTATTAACACAGTTAAATAGTAGGATGGATTCAGTATAGCGAATAATATCTTGTGCCTACCAGGGCCTAAGAATACAAACCTGAATAAGTCAAGAGGTACTTTCAATTTAATAGACAAGCTTTGATTATACATCCCTTTAATCTTATAACTGTGGACTTAAAATAAGGATCATTCTTTGTATAAAATAATACATGTCAGTTGGAGTTAATTCATTTTAGCATATATTGGACTGTAGAACTTTTCTATACTCACACCCTTATTGCCAGCCTAGCTTTCCTTATTTTTCCAAGGTCAGTTGAAGGCGAACTTCTAAAAATTCTCTCCTAATCTCTGTTCTAAATCTTTTCTCATTTTTATAATTAAGTGTTTAGTATCAGATACTGTTCTAAGCTTTTGATATGTATTAACTCATTAATCTTCACTGTAAAGTAAAAATACAAAACCTGTATCCGTTCATTCAAAAATTACAAAGTGAGCACCTGTTAATGTGCCAAGTGTTGGGATGAATGAAACAAAGTCCTTGCCTTTCTGAAGCTTGAGATAGGAAGGAGAGGAAAATACATGGCAAGCTTCCAGCAAGTAACTACACAGGTTTATCTCATATGTGTTTGTTATTTCACCTGAATGATCTCTTTGATCCTGTTGCCTGCTTGTTAAGAATAAAGGGCAATTCTTCTCACTTGCAGACAAGTAGGTGCCAGTATTTGATGATAGGTGTAGTGAATGTTGTGAAAGCCCATTTCCTTGAGAATTGAAGCTATCTAATTGAGGTCCACCTCATGTCTTTTTCCTGAATAAGAAAAGTAGTTATGCAGAAATGGAAATAATGATGAATTAGTTATGGTCAAGAGTCTGGTTTTCCAACATGAGATATAGTACAAAGTGGACACTAGTAAGATTAAAACATTTGAATTCTGGGCTATTCATAGCCTCTTAACGTGAAACATTTTTGATTGAGAAGGAAAGCGGAAATGGAAGTCCAGTAAAAATATGGAGAGTTGAAAATTTTGGAGCTACTTTTGGGACAAAAGTTGAAATTCTTTTTAGAAAGCAGTAACTGCTTTAGGAAACACTGAATGCCTGTGCTAAATGGCCAGAAATAATGTGTCTTCCCCCAAAAAAACTCACCGGTAGCAGCTTTCTTAATATATCATTGATAATACTTAAATTTCTGTCATTTGTGTTTTTATTCCCCAAATTAAATGATCCTAATATTATCACTTTTAATTTGTGATTTCTAACATTACTGACTTCAACTGACTTCCCCCTCCCCCTTATAGATTATATATCAATTAAGAAATACATATATCAGAGTTGAGTAGGAGCCAAGCTATGACCTTTCTTGGTAAAGCTCAACTGGAAAGCTTTGGCCTATGGCTCCAACTACACTTGTCCAGCCCTTTTTCCAATACCTTGAAGCTCACCTTAGGCAGGAGATATTTAAACCAGCAGGTTTAAAGAATTGTGAATGACTGATGAGCACTGGGTATTATATGTAAGTGATGAATCACTAAATTCTCCTGAAACCAAGATTACAGTGTATGTTAATTAACTAGAATTTAAATAAAAATTTGGAAGGAAAAAAAAAAAAACCCATGCATGACTTCCGTATTAAATAGAGAAGCCAAGATTCCAAGAGAGTCTGATAGGCCTCGCCTGGACTCTGACTCGGTTTTGCTTACCATAGGTAGAGGAATGAAAACAACGTGTTCCAATTGGGCCTGTCAAGGTCTGAAATAGAGCCCCGGAAGGGACTGAACCACACCTGGTCTTCAGGATTCTTCTCCCAGTGTCATCTATTGGACAGAGAAGTCAAGCCTTCATGGGAATCTTACACAGAGGTATAACGATCTTATGTGTTAGTTGGCTTTTGCTTCATAGCAAACAACCATAGAATAACCATAAGCATTTCTTTTCCTGTAAGTTTGGGTTATCTGGGGTGCTTGTCTTATGCAAATTTAGGTTACATGTCTCATTCTACCATTGAAGGGACAATGGCTAGCCAGGACTCCTAAAGCTTAGCTTCAGAACTTCCACACTGACATTTTTGCCCACGTTCCACTGATGCAGGCAAGTCTTGTGGCTCAGCCAAACCTCAGTGGGGCAGGGAAGTATACTCCTCCCACAGAGCTGGGGAAAGGGGTATGTGAAAATGTGATGAAAATGGTATTATACAGGAAAGATCAGAATAGCTATAATAATGCTACATGGTAACTCGTATTTTCCACCAGATGTCACTAATGCTGCAATATTCAAATTAAGGTGAACTTTTGACTTTAAAGACTAGAATATTCAGCTTTTCTTATTGGAAATTAACACTGGGGTTTCTGGCTACAAAAATATAAAGACATTAGAGGATCTGCTACCGGCTAGGCACTTCACATGAATTATTTTATTTAATTCTCATGCTTTAGTGCACAAGTAGAATTGTGGGATCAACGGGCATGCACACCGCACTACATTTTTTAGAGTTTAGGTGGTCGTCTTCTGTCCATGACCAAGGAAGCTCATCTGGGTCCTCAGCAAGCACATCAAAGGGAGTGTTTCTTCCCCCTTTTCCTGAGGGCTCTTACCTTTTATATCCTTTTAGCAACTGAGTATCCAGAACAAATTGGTTTTCATTTACTGGGCTTTACAAAACTCCCATGTTTCTTTTCATTTGTATTTACACTTTACTCAGATGACTTTAACCAATGAATGGTATGAACCAAAGACAGAGGATTTAATTCTATAACTTACCTGTGTTGTTCAAAGAATAAATCAAGTGTGCATTTGGGAGCAGTTGTGAAACACTTTCCCCACCAGTCAAAAGAATTGTTCATTAAGTAACCTCAGTTACTCTTCAGGGAATTAACTTTTGCCTAAAGTTGTAAATAATAGTTTCTTATTCTTTTTATATTAAATGTGTAAAATTAGATTTTAAATTATTTTGTTCAGTGTAACCATGATAAAAATTTGTGTTGGAGTAAGTATGGAATAGAAATGCTGCTAAATTTCAGATTTTATTAGCTACATTTTCTCAGAACAGATCTTTAAAGATCTTTCCATTCTTCATGAACATGGCTTTAAAAGCCAGCAGTATTAACTGGTGCTTATTAAAAAAAAATCGAGCTGGGAAAACTACTTAATCTTCATTAGAGCTGACAATTCTGTTCCAATCTGGCAAAAACACTGTAGCCTTAGCAACAAAACTATTAGAAAAGGCCTAGAGAGAAAAATGTCAAGAGTTGACCCTCTGACTACACAAGTCAGTTTATGTTACCATTTCACCTATTTTTGTGCTCTTACCATTTGATCTATTTTTATACTAGAGAAACATAATATAATTTCATTTATTTGTATAAAGTCCATTTTCATCTGCGTTCATCTGCACCATTTTGCTGTGCAAGCTTGTTTGCACAAAGGAACACATCAGATCAAAATCTATTGTTTTGGCATTTTATCTGTGCTAAAAAAGGCCTCTGAATATAAGCACAACCACTCATGCTCCACTTCCATGCAAGGGAAAGATCTCAAACCTCTTTAAAAACTATCTAGATATGGACATGCCCAGTGGATACCTAGACAAGGATCTGAATTTCTTTCTGAATGGCAGCCTCACTGACTCACATGCATTTCCTTTAATCCTCACAACAACCCTAAGAGGGTTATTGTTCCCATTTTACGCATGTAAAACCTGAGATTCAGGGAGGCTGGGTAATTTGCCCAACTTCAAACATCCAGAATCTGTCCCCAGGCCCGACCCCAAGGCCAGTATTCTTTTTTTTTTTTTTTTTTAAAGATTTTATTTATTTATTTGACAGAGAGAGAGACAGCCAGCGAGAGAGGGAACACAAGCAGGGGGAGTGGGAGAGGAAGAAGCAGGCTCCTAGCGGAGAAGCCTGATGTGGGGCTCGATCCCATAACGCCGGGATCACGCCCTGAGCCGAAGGCAGACGCTTAACCGCTGTGCCACCCAGGCGCCCCCCAGTATTCTTTCTAGTAGGTCTCATTGCTTCTCAGAGACCAGAGAACAAAGGAGGGTGCCCCTGCTCCAGCGTGCACAGACTCAGCCAGAAAGACTAGAGTGCTACATGACTCTAACCCCAAGTTGGGGAAGGAGAACTCAACAATATTTGAGTATCAAGTTGCATTAATTTTTTAAAAAACACTTTTTCATAACAAGAGATCATTAAATGTTTATATATACACAGTATTTTGCTGGATGATAGCCACATGCATTTTCTTCCATCAACGTTTTCTTCTCTCATTCTTTCACCTGTTTTTTAACTACATGCTGTGTTGGAATTTGAACCAGTTTGAGAAATAGAGGAGACAAGGCGATTGAGATGTATGTTACCATCCAAATTATGGGGTTTCCTAGCAAAGCTGGGTAGAATGAGGCTTAGACCTCCAGCAGAAACAGGGTTTGCTACTACACCTCCAGAAATGAGCCGGGGAATGGCCAGGCAACTGCAGGCATCCTCACTCAAGCCCACTCCAACATGGGAATAAGAAGCCCTGCGTGCTGAATGCCAAGGACACAATAAGAAAGCGCTTTACTCAGCTCCTGTAAGTCTTAGAAAGACCTTTTCTATGTTGCTTGGGATGGCGTGAGAGAGAAAGTGGAGAGAGGGGCCCAAAATCTCCAGCACCACCTTCTGTCATCGGGATCAGAGGGGAAACCCAAAGAGTGGAGTAACATGCATCCCTCCCAACATTTGCCGGCTTTCTCAACTTTTTAGTATATTACACCGTGTGTCCGTTCCCCTGGCATCATGTGAGTTGCTTTAGGTAGCATGCTCACAGACTTTTTTTTTAATTTTAGTAATTACGTATGTATTTTAATCTGTACTCAGAAAAATGTAGAACACGTTTTAACACTTTACCATGAGCGAAGATTGTAAAGTCCACACTGAATATTTAAGGAAAACCATATGAGTATTTGTATGAATGACATATGAATGCAGACAAGTCATGAAGGCCGCACACACACGATGGAAGACTGGGAAACATGTCATAACCCATCGTGGTCAGACGTCAGAAGGGAGCCCGGGCAGCCGTCCCTCGCAGCAGAGCCGAGCGTACCCGCGGTGCTGCTGTGCTCACACACTCTTAAACTCCGCTTCGCCCTAGAGTCCTTCTGGAACTGCTGAAGGGCATTTCGCTTTTTGCCCACAAAAGACGAAAGCACCATGAGCCAGGTAGAATATTCCATGCAGCACCCTACGCTGAAAGTTCACTCTCTGTTCTATTTCTTACTTCGAATTATGTCCAGTCACGTTGTCCAAAGTGACTCACGGACTTTATGAAATGAACACAGAGACTGGATCAACATTAAAATGTCCCAAATTTGAACAGTATGAAACTCTTTTTTTTTTTTATTACTCAACTTCTCCCCAAACTAAATCCCCTTGCAAATAAAAGCCCATAGAAATTAAAGTCCAAATGCCTTCATTCTCAACTGCATACAATCGGGTCAGTGTCAGCCCGAGCTTTTTACTCAGAGCCTGGGTTCCTATAGCTGCAGCCGAGTCCCGGGATTTCACAGCGATGCGTTCAGCTTCTTCAGCCTCTTCAAAGTTGGTTCAAACCTCTAATTCGTTCTGGTCTCCAGGGGCTCAGCAGTCGCAAAAGAAACTGCATCTTCACTATAGAAGCTGTCACAAACAGAACTATGGTCCCCCAGTTAAATGAATAGGTCATGTCGTTTGACACTGCTCTTCTCGGCCGGAGAGCGCGGCGCATCACTCAGTGCTGCCTGCAGTGGAGACAGCGAGGGCCTGGGAGCCCGGGTTTCAGTCTCATGGCAAGCCAGCCGGCGGCACCAGCATTAGGCCCACGGCCTGTGAGTCCGGTCGATCCACTGAGCAGAAAGTGCCCATCAACGGTTGTGCTTCCACGTTTAATATGTGTGTGTATTTCTTTGTTTTTGTTGTTCTTATTGTTTTGTTTTGGTGATGTGTGTGGGAATCTCCCATATATATTGCCTACTTTCTCTCAGACAGTAACATTTGAGACATTGGTGCCTTCTTCAAAAATTTAGCTATTCTGGTTTCTTCATTTCCCTGTGTCTCCTGTCTCATGCTTTTGGCACTTTGGTGCAAGATTATGGTCTAGAGAAAACATCTACTCCCAAATTCCTCCAAGTATATTCTCTCCAGAACAGTGGAGTGAAGTGCACTGTCCTCTGTAATGCATGAGGAATGGGGTAATGAACATCACCCTACTCCCTTAGCACTATGTTTAACTTACTAATATACCATGTTTCATTTATTCTGATAATAGTAATTGTCATCACTCTTCCATAGACCTTTCTTTCCTACCTAGGCAGGTTGAGTTGGACCTGGCTAGGAAGTAGTGACCGGAACCAAGATTTTAAGAAAATAAAATACCATGATCACAGTAAGGGCCAATGAGTCAGGATTATTCTTTGTAAGGAAGTAACAGAAGGATAACAAAGTTTAGCAAGACTTTAAGAAGATTCTAGATATCACAGATTAAAGTAGTCAGAAGTTAGTATTCCAAAGAGTTGCGCCATTGAAAAGATAGAACACAGGCACAAACAAATAAAAAAGATTCCAAGAAACTTAAATTCAGGGCAGAAACTTTTCTGTTCTCTTTTACTCCTTCCTGTCTCAGTAGGATCCGACCACTGGTGTAAGGAGAGAGACTACAGCTGGGAAGGAAGCGATGCCAAGAGCTGCAGCTGCAAAAAGTCGAGGGGCTTTTTCTTTTAACTTTTATAGCATAAATTAAAACATCCACACATTTTAAAAATCAAGCAGTACAGAGCACTGTACCAAATGAAAAGTAAATTTTCTGCCTGAATTTGTTCTCCAACTCCTCATTTCCAGCTCCCTGTTTTTAAATATTTTCTGTTCTGCTGGTGGTTATCACAATACTTCTATTAAATTTAATTTGGTCGATGATACGTTTAATTTCCAAGAAATCTTTTTCTTTGTTCTTATTTCATAGCCACCCATTCTTTGGCTTCTCAACTCTGAAGATGTTAGTTGGTTTTGTTTTCTTATTCGATTTTTTTTTTCTGTTCTCTTGTTTTCTTCAGGATTCAATTGTTATAGTATCTGTCCCACTTGGACCTTCTCATATTTTTGTTTTTGGCTTATTCTAAATTTTCTGAGTTTTTTCCCCCATATATGTGAGTGATGAAAAAGGTTGACCAGTATTGGTAGCGTGATTTTCCACTGTGGTATTAAACCTCTTTCTTGAATGAAAAGTTCTATGGCACTATGTACATATAAGCCAGTAGTATTATTTTAGGGTACGTTTAGGTATTTTGTTCACCATGTATTTTTTGAAAATTGACTTTTAAAATATTACATTAAAATATCATATCTTATTTACTTAGTTTTTTTGTGCACCTTGAATTTTGTGTGCCTGGTTTCACTCACTGTAGTATCTATCTGCTTTGGGCCAAGGGCCTGAAAGGTTAAATGTAATTTCCAGATGTGGTCAGTAGAGGGCAGCAAAGGGTAGTGGAGTGAGCACTAGCTGTCAAGGTCTGGGCGTCCCTTTTTTCCCTCTCTTTACAGAGATAAAAATCAATTAGTGGTAGTAGAAAGTCCAGAGTGCCAGAATCAGGAGAGAAATTACTCATAGGGATACTGATCCAGGATGGGGATCAAGCTGAAGATGCAGTGGAAAGGTTTATCCACAATTCACAGCCTGGCATCTATCATAGAGATGTGAACCACTAGACATCAGGAGGGGAATCATTAGACTTTCGCAGTCCTGACTCCTACTCCCAGCCTGTCTAAAGCCTAAGCTCTGGCTCCATAAAGTAACAGGAGTCTCCTGTCCACCTTGGGAGCTGATGCAAACTTCCTGTCTGAGAGTTAGGACATGGTACCTGCAGTGACTAAGGGTTCCACAACCAGCCATTTCAGGGAGGAGAGACTGAGTGGGATATGGGCACCATATGCAAACCCTGACAGATGATGACAACACTCATATATGTGTCTATTAAATAATTTGGGAGCCAACCTAAATGGGATGTGGCTTAAAATATATTTTCTTTACTCCTCCAGAAGGGAAACATTGTTCAGGCGAGGAAAAACTATATGACTTTGAAATTAGGCAAACTTGACTCTACAAATTATTAGGTATGTGGTTCTCAGTTACTTTACTTCACTGAGCTTCAGTTTCTCCATCTATGAAATGGAAATAATGATTCTTACCTCACAAATTTGCTGCAAGGAAATGAGATGATAGCCATAAACTGCCTGTCAGAGAACGTGGCAATTTGTAGTTACTCAATCTGCATTACTCCCTGCTCTCTCTCCCTGTCTTTGGTCATGGGGCAATATCCATGATATTGTTGCTATTTTTAAATAAAAAGTCTCATTGTCTCCTATAAGCATAACTAAATTGTTTGAAGGATTACTCTGTTAGGTACCATTCCTGAGGGAACATACCTCAAAATAATAAAGACCATATATGAAAGTACAGCTAAAATCATACACAATGGTGAAAAACTAAGAGCTTTTCCCCAAGATCAAGAATAAGATAGGGATGTCCACTCTCACTACTTTAGTTCATCATAGTACTGGAAGTCCTAGCCCCAGCAATCAGACAAGAAAAAAGAGATAAATGGCATCCAAATGGGTAAGGAAGAAGTAAAACTTCCACTATTCGCAGGTGACATGATTCTATACACAGAAAACTCTCAAGACTCCACCAAAAACAGACTGGAACTGATAAATGTGTTCAGGAAAGTCACAGGATACAAATTCAATATACAGAAATCCGCTGCATTTCTATACACTAATAATGAAGAAGCAGAAAGAGAAATTAAGAAACAGTCCCATTCACAATTACACCAAAAATTATGAAACACCTAGGAACAAACTTAAACAAGGAAGTGAAAGACCTATACTCTGAAAACTATAAATCACTGATGAAAAAAATTGAAGACAATACGAATGGGAAAATATTCCATGCTTATTGATGGAAGAACAAACATTTTAAAATGTCCCACACCCAAAATAATCTACAGATTTAATGCAATCCCTATCAAAATACCAATAGCGTTTTTTACAGAACTAGAACAAGTAATTCTAAACTATGTATGGTACCACAAAAGACCCCAAATAGCCAAAGCAATCTTGAAAAAGAACAAAACTGGAGGTGTCACAATCCCAGATTTCAAGATCTACTACAAAGCTGTAGTAATCAAAACAATATGATACCAACAGAAAAGTAGACAAGAGATCAATGGAAAAGAATAGAGAATTCAGAAATAAACCCACAATTTTATGGTCATTTAATGTACAACAAAGGAGGCAAGAATATACAATGGCGAAAAGATAGTTTCTTCAAAAATTGGTGTTGGGAAAACTGGACTGCTGTAGCCAAAAAAAATGAAACTGGACCACTCTCTTACACTATACAAAAAAATGAAATTCAAATGGACTAAAGACCTAAATGTGAGACCTGAAACCAAAAAAGTCCTAGAAGAGAGCGCAGGCAGTAATTTCTCGGACACTGGCTGTAACATCTTTCTAGATATGTCCCCTGAGGCAAGGGAAACAAAAGCAAAAATAAATTATTGGGACTACATCAAAATAAAAAGCTTCTGCACAGCAAAGAAAACCACCAATAAAACTAGCGGACAAGTTACTGAATGGGAGAAGATATTTGCAAATGACATAAAAGGTTAATATCCAAAATATATAAAGAACTTATACAACTCGACACCAAAAAAACAAATACAAATTTAAAAATGGGCAGAAGACATGAACAGACATTTCTTCAAAGAAGACATCCAGATGGCCAACAGACACATGAAAAGATGTTCAACATCGCTCATCATCAGGGAAATACAAATGAAAACCACAATGAGCTATCACCTCATACCTGTCCAAATGGCTAAAATGAACAATACAAGAAACAACAGGTGTTGGCAAGAATGTGGAGAAAAAGGAACTCTTGTGCACTGTTGGTGGGAATGCAAACTGGTGCAGCCACTGTGGAAAACAATAGGGAAGTTCCTCAAAAAATTAAAAATAGAATTGCTTATGATCCACTACTGAGTATTTACCCCCAAAATAGAAAAATGCTAATTCGTGGGGTGTCTGGGTGGATCAGTCAGTTAAGCATCTAGCTCATGGTTTCAGCTCAGGTCATAATCTCGGGGTCATGGGGTCAAGCCCCATATTGGACTCTGTGCTCAGCACAGAGTCTGCTTGAGATTCCCTCTCCCTCTTCCTCTGTCCCTGCCCCACCCATGTGCTCACTCTCTCTCTTTCTCAAATAATAAATTCTTAAAAAAAAAAAAGCACTAATTCAAAAAGATACATGCACCCCTATGTTTATTGCAGCATTATTTACAGTAGCCAAATTATGGAGACAGCCCAAGGGTCCACTGATAGATGAATGGATAAAAATGTGATATATATACACAATGAAATATTATTCTGCCGTAAAAAAGAATGAAGTCTTGCCATTTGCAACAACATGGATAGATCTAGAGGGTATAATGCTAAGTGAAGTAAGAGAAAGACAAACACCATATGATTTCACTTATATGTGGAATTTAAGAAACAAAACAAATGATAAAGAAAAAAAGAGACAAACCAAAAAACAGACTCTTAGCTATAGA
Source organism: Ursus arctos (assembly GCF_023065955.2). Classification (NCBI taxonomy): domain Eukaryota; kingdom Metazoa; phylum Chordata; class Mammalia; order Carnivora; family Ursidae; genus Ursus; species Ursus arctos. The sequence continues at coordinate 13,915,176 of NW_026622775.1, read as the reverse complement.
AAACTGGTGGTTATCAGAAGGGAGGTGGGTGGGGGGATGGGTGAAAGAGGTGAATTGGATTAAGAGTACACTTATCATGATGAGCACTGAGTAATTTATAGAATTGTCAAATTACTATATTGTACACCTGAAACTAATACAACACTGTATGTTAATTATAACGGAATTGAAATAAAGACAGAAAATTTTAAAGAAAAAAATTGAATTAAAATAGTCTTGTCTTTGCAACGTGCTTAAAAGGGTTTGGTATTATGGGCATAGGATCACTTTATACTCTCTTCTGTTTGATATTTAGGGTGGAAAGTTAAGTGTTCAACGAAATAGATGAAAACAGACTCTATCACTATTATTCTATTTAGAGCTCATTCATCAAATTAAAATAAATAACAATGGTATTTTGGAAGAAATTAAGCTTTAGCTATTACTGTAAAGGTAACTATAACTGACTAAGGAAAGCTTCCTTTATCTTTCTAAGAAAAACTTTTCTCTCCTTTGCTTTACTACAAAGGGGAAGATAGTATCAGAACACTACATCTTTTTTTTTTTAATTTATTTATTTGCCAGAGAGAGAGCACAAGCAGGGGGAGCAGCAGACAGAGGGAGAAGCAGGCTCCCCACTGAGCAGGGAGCCCGATGCGGGGCTCAATCCCAGGACCCTGGGAACATGACCTGAGCTGAAAGCAGACGCTTAACCTACTGAGCCACCCAGGTGTCCCAGAACACTACATCTTAATTAATTCCTGAAAACCAGTTACTCACAATCCTGGTCACATATAAAAATCACTCAGAAAGCTTTTTAAAGATACTCGTTTTCCAGATCTGATGAATCAGAACCTCTGGAGGAGGAGGTTTCAGGATGAGTGCCTGAAAACCTCCCCCAAGTGAGTTTGATGCATATCAGAATTGATAAGCAGGAACTAGAGTCTAGAAGGAGAGTTTTCCTAACCTCTCTGAAGGGAGAGGCAGAGAATGGGCCATAATCTGGGAATTGGGGAAGGTGCAGAGATAAGTCTACCTACATTATTACCTTAAATAAACTTTGACAGATGCTTGATGGGAGGCCAGGAAGTGTTGCCCAATGAGCCTCCAGTTCTAATACAATAAAGCATGTCCAGATTAGCACTTGTCCCTTTAAAAGTGGTGAGAAGGGGCACCCGGTGGCTCAGTCGGTGAAGCTTCTGACTCTTGATTCCAGCTCAGGTCATGATCTCGGCTCAGGTCATGATTTTAGGGTCATGAGATTGAGCCCCAGGTCGGGCTCCACGCTCAACACTGTTTGTGCTTGTCCCTCTCCCTCTGCTCCCCCTCCCAAATAAATAAATAATAAATAAATAAATAAATAAATAAATAAATAAAATCTTAAAAAAATAAAAGTGGTGAGAAGTCTGAAGGCCACTATCTACATGTCACTTCTGTGCTAGTTTGGTTTTAAGATGAGAGGCCTCAATACAGTCTAGAACGACTACCAGGACTTGTGCTCTCACCTCTACCTACTTTTTCAGGAATATTTCATGCTCCTGTACCTTCTGCCTGTGTCTCCAATCTAGCAAACTCTCCCATGTCTCTGAAATGTCACCATATTTGCATTCTGTCCTTTTAGCTGAAATGTGTCTTCCCTCCCAACACATTTCTCTCCTCGTCCCTTCCCCTACCTTCCTCCTTTCTCTCCTCTCTCTAATTAATCCCAAATTATTCTTTGAAGCTCATTTCAAATGAGCTCTTCAAAGGAGCCTTCCTCTCCACAATTGAAATCAGGTGTCAGGCCCCTCTTTTAATTTCTCATCTCCCCCTTTTTCTCTGCAGCACTTTCCAGAGTCTGGTGTTACACAGTTATTGATGGCACTTGCCCCCCTCCATCCGTGCCAGAAAACTATTTCATTCACCCATTCAATAGAATTTTTGAATTTCTCCAATGTGCCAATGTTTGTGAGAATTAAATGATAAATTGTAGACTTTTCTCTTGTCCATACAATCAAGTGGGGAATAAAAGATAGGGATTCACATAGCTGATATAGGGCCTATAAGGGAAACCACAGACTTTGTTAGTAGGATCAAATTTCAGTCCTCCACAGTTGTCAAAGGAAAGACATCGTCAGTGGGAGAAGCGTGGGGGGCCCTCACAGGAAGCTGCGTGACGTGAGTCAGCTGGATTTGAATCCTTCGTGTTATGTCACAGCTGCTTGGATGGAAAGTGTCTAACCTGTCTGTGCAGCAGCCTCCTCATCTGTAAAATGGTCCGTTTTTTAGTGGACAAGGAGGGAACACCGACTTCCCAGAAAATGTTTGTAACAGACGCTGTAGGTTCTATCACACCGAAGAAGATGTCCAGATGGCAAATAGATGTTTAGCATCACTAACCATTAGGGAAACGCGCATTAAATCTACAGTGAGATATCACTACACAGCTATCAGAATAGCTAAAATAAAAAATGACAACACCCAATGCTGGTGTGGATGTGGGGAAACTGAATCACTCCTACAGTACTGCTGCGAATGTGAAATGGCAGAGCCATTCTGGAAAACAAGTTGGACAGTTTCTTAAAAAATAAAACATAGCAGCTACCCTAGGACCTGGCAATTGGACTCCTGGGCAGTTAGCCCAGAGAAGTGAAGACCGGCACCGACACAAAACCCTGTACACAGGTGTTTACAGCAGCTTTATTAGTGACAGTCCAGACCTGCAGACAGTCCTGAACTCTTCAGTAGCTGCTGAAGCAAACTGAGATCCAGCCATCACCGGGTGTACTACTAAGAGACACAGAGAAATGAGCGTGAATACCTGCGGCAAGCCGGAAGACCCTCCAGTTATGCTGAATGGAAAAAAGGAAATCACAAAAATGTTACATACTATCTGATCCCATCTGTATTACCATTCTTGAAATGGCAAAATTATACACACGGAGAACAGATTCGTGATTGCCAGGGATTAAAGAGGTGGTGGAGGTGGAAGGAAGTTGGTGTGGCTGTAAAAGGGTAAAAGGAAGGATCCCTGTAGTGATGGAAGTGTCCGGAAGTCTCTATCTGTAAAAACCTGATGCCATCTCTCTGTATTATTTCTTACAGCTACATATGAATCTATAGTTCTCTCAAAATAAAAAAGATTACTTTTAAAAAATCAAAACGTGCAGGCCAAATCAGGGAAACAAGGATGTCAGTTTGGCAGTTATGACATGAGCCTTAGCTCCGTGACATCACAATGGCAGTGGTCTTGGGCTACCGCGGAATCCTCGGGCTTCAAGCATTTTACAGTACTCTGCCAGGTGCTGTAGACTCACTCGATTTTCAGTCCCGAGAACTGAAGACTAAAAGATGTTCGCATCAATCAGAAAGCATGCTGAACTTATAGGTGGTCATTCAAGACTTCACCGCATAAGGTAGTCTTTCTATATACTATTTTTGAGCCTCAAAACAGACTGACAATAACAGGAAGTGTTGTTCCCTTTTGTAATTCTTCTAATACATGTAACCTAATGAGTAACTTCAACGCCAGCTTCATGAAAAGTTCTCCAAGTTCATAACATTCAGTGCTGCTGAGCAGAAGACAGCAGGCTTCCCTTCTTGGGGGAGACACTGTCTTGGCTCCATGGGAGAGAATTTTCCACAGGTCTATGAAAATATCTGTCCTGTTTATGAAATAATTTTTGCGTTCTGCTCAATTTAGTTGTTTTACCTATGACAACCAGAAAGTCCTATCAGAGCTCAGTCAGAGCTCAGCCAAGTAATAGCTAAACTCATGTGTAGAAAGTTTTTGATGTTTCCAGTATTTTTGCCAATCTTTGAGAATTTTTCCCCCAGGTTTGAATTTTGATTTAGATAAGACTGGGTTCAAATTTCCAGAATCTACCATTGTCTTCATTTTTATCTTAACATGAAAGCATATTGTAATTAATTCTTCACAAACACCATATCATTTTGTTTTATATTAGGCCACAAATTGTCCTACTTGTCGTTTGCGTACCTCCTTGTAATACACTCCACCTCTTGGTTCTCCCCTTCCTAACAGCTGGCGATTAGCTTTGCCACTTTCTTCACACTCCATCCCACCTCTAAGTGGTGACACGCCAAGGGCTTTGTCCTTGAAACTGTTCTCCAGCTGCATCAGTTCCCCAAGTGACCTCATCTCTCTCTCGCTCGCTCGCTCTTTTTTTAAGATTTTGTTTATTTATTTGAGAAAGAGAGAGAGTGTGTGTGAGAGAGAGAGAGAGCACGAACATGGAAGCGGGGCAGAGGGAGAGGAAGAAGCAGGCTCCCCACTGAGCAAGGAGCCCTATGTGGGGCTCCATCCCAGGACCCTGGGATCATGACCTGACCCGAAGGCAGATGCCTAACCGACTGAGGCGCCCAGCCTCATCTCTTTCAATAGCTTTCTATAACTCGGTGATCCTTGAATGTGAGTCCTGGCGCCCTGCTTTGGGGTTGAGACTAAATTTTAGTGTTGGGTGACCCTCGACATTAAGCATAAAAGTCTCTTGCGTATTTGACCAGTAACCGGCTGCTCCGTGGTGTTTGATGGTTGCAGGCAGAGCTCTTCTGTTGAGGTGGACACCCGCAGCGAAAGCACCACATCATCTGAGGGCGCCGCCCGTACCCTGCTTATGCACAGCCCCGTCGAGCTCAAGAGAGGCTGGAGGAGGCAGAAGAGGCACCTCTTCCTGTTCAGCGATTTACTGCTCATGTCCAATACCAAGTATGTGTACGTGCTCTCGTCATGGTCACGAAATTACGTTGCCATTAACCCTTCCCATAAGAAGACAGACACTTTTTTTCTTTTTGCCAATGTTTTGATCCTTCCTTCATCCAGCAGGTGCTTGTGGAGGTCTTGTTTTGTGCCATGGCCCCCACCCCCTGCAGAGAATATAATTGGCAATGTGACAGGCAGTGTCTCCCTTGCCTGGGACTTACAGACAAATGATAAAAATAAGAGGGGGAATTATGGACTGAGATTGGTGCTTCTGATAGAAGGTAGATGGGGTGTGTGGAGAAGATGGGAACATATTAGAGAGGGGTAGTCGAGGAGGGCCTCTCTGAGGTGGCAGTACTGAAACTGCATCTATGGGAGGAGAAGCAGCCATGTTCCTAGGCAAGGTGCCTGAACCTTCTAGGCTGAGGGACTGGTACGCTACATGGGCACAACCTGACCCCTCAGAGGAAGGGGCTCGAGGAAGACTGATTTGACCGGAGCCAAAAGCGTGGGGCAGGCGATCAGATGTGATGCTGTGCTCAGGGCCCCAGTCACATAGGGTCTTCACAGGAAATATTTTGCCAAAGGATTTTTAGCTAGGGGACTGACCAAATCTGATTTATATCTCTACCAAATTTTTCTGACTGGTGGTAGATAATGGATGGATGTGTAAGCAAGAGTGGGAGCAGAGACACTGGTTAGGGGAGGCGGTGGTCCTGATGGATGCTCTCAAGGGCTCCAGCGTGGGAGTGCAGTAAAAAGGAAGGAGGCAGCGTATGTGCTGGAGACAGACCCAACTGTGTGCATTTTCCTCTCAACCCTGAACACAAATGCAACTAATACCCAGCCTAGAACCTGATGGTTGCTCAGTACATGTCTGAAAGCAGGTGGATGGAGGGTCATCTGTTTACTTCCTCCATCTCTGTTTTCATTATTCACAAAGCATCACGAAAGATGAAGAATATTCCAATAAACCAAATATCAAGAAGCTTTTTAGTCACTAGAAAACATGTGGTGCTGCTGTTTCTATTCTCTTTTTTCCTGAATTTCATAGAATATTCCGTGAACATCTAGGTTCTCTTTCGTCATTGAAATCAACCTTTCCTTTATGCTGAGTAAACAACTAACTCCAATCTGCTTGGTATCTGGTAAGAAATAGATCAGAAAGCTTAGCGAACTGAAACATGAAGGAAGTGTAGCCATCCAAAAAGAAAAAAAAAAATCAGAGGCAAAAATAGAAATAGTAAAATATATTTGCGATGAATGAAATTGCCTCCAGATGTAGCCTTGGAGGTGGTGATGTCGTGAGGAGGACGGAGAGAAAAAGACTGTCCAGGTCCTGGCAGGAGGTCCAGATGAAGCACTCTGCTCCTCCTGATAGAGGGTCAAGTCGTTATTTTTAAAATTGTAGACTAGTTACCATTCTCTTTATTTAACGAAGGTGAGTATAACAGACTCAGATGTGTGGGATGCACCCTGGGGATCCCACGGGGAGATCACAGATGCCTCGCGTAATTTCCCCACATCCCTCTAAGGGTATTGTTATCACCCACCGGCTGCAGAAATGAAAATGGGAACGCAGGAAGTCTCAGGAACGGGCCTCTCATCCACAGGGAAATGGTGGGAGAGACCCCAGCCAGGCCTGCCTTCATCCCAAGGCCACGCTCTTCCCGCCACACCATGTTGTATTCTTCCATGTTCAGCCCAAGAAACAAGCTAACAAATAGCAAACTCCTTTCCTGCTCCTTAGGACCTTGCAGACCACTCACATTCGATTTATAAGGGGACCATGTTCTCCTTCCCTTATTTTTCATCTTTGTAATTATTATAGTATTTAGGGAGAGGAGAAGACCTTTCTTTTCTTACTAGAGCCATTTATTGTCCTGGATCCTGCTTACCTCTCGGCGGGTTTTACAGAGCCTACCATGTTCTGATGAAAAGATTTTATTTAAAGACAGTGTTCTTTCTCCACTAGAGAACTACATCCTTTTAAGAGCTGAATTTTTTATTTTGATTGGTTCCCTATTACAAAAGAAGTGCAACATTTTTCATCTTCACATATTGCTTTTGAGATAGGTCTTTGTGTCTACTCAAGGTTTTTATGATGTGACAAAATCTATATCAATGTATTTAATAATGTTCTCTTTAAGAGACTCAGCTCCTGAAAGATTATCTTATATACTTTTTACAACTATTGGGAATATTAGAAAATGTAAGTGATCTCAGGCACTTGAATTTGGTTTATAAAACCAAGGCCCTTGATACAGAGAGAAGAACAGATTTTCGGAAGTCCGAGTTCAGGACACATTCAGAGCTCTTTCTGCTTGCAGATGGCTGCCCTCTCGCCATGTGCCCCATGGCATTTCCTCAGTGCCTGCGTGTACGCACACCCACAGAGCTCTCTCTCCCTCTTCTTACAAGGGCACCAATCCTACTGGATTAGAACTTTACCTTGATGACCCCATTTATGCCTAGTTACCTCTTAAAATCTCTCTCTCCAAACACAGTCATATTGGAGAGAAGGCTTTATGGTAAGAATGTGGGCGAGAAGTGGGGGCAGGGACACAATTCTGTCCATCGCAGTAACGAGCAGTACTTCATGCTGCCACCATGTACAAATTTTTGCCATAATTTTTAGAAAACAACTATGAGATCATTTCCATAGTAAATATTTGGATATATTTATGATCACTGTTAATATGAAAAAATTTATACTTTTTTTTTCTAGAAGGAAACAACTAAAAAGAAATAGCCCCTGCAATAACAAACTTATTTCATCCCTGTCATGCCTTGCTCTTAGACGGAGGATTGTGTTATGCCCTGAATCAATCTGTTCAGATTAATAATCTGAATTTAGTGCCTAGTTTTTCCAGTTTAGCCATAAGAAGGGGGTGGGGTGACCCAGGTTCCATTTTACCTCAGCTCACCTGCAGGCATCAGCTGGAAACTCTCATCTTTAGGTTGACGCTACAGAAATTAACACAAATTGGAGAAATAGTTGACTAATTGCTACCTATTTGTTCAGTCAAAATTAATGAATTTTAGTTTGTGTGTAATAATAAAGGGAATTTGAAAGTTTGTTTCTTCACAAAGAAATTATATTTCTGTAGTTGTACAAGATGTTAATGATAGTGAAAATTGTTGGGGGGTTTTTTTCATTTTTTTATATGACTTTAGAAATTTCTCAAGAATTAAGGTCAGATGGAACCTTCCTAATCACTTTTGATATTCATTAGAATACTAAATAAATTATTTTTCAAATAAAATTATTACTTCATTTTTAAGAACAGTATCTGTTTGATGAATATTAAGATATTAGTACTAGTAGAGGCCCATGAAGAATTTACAAAAAGGAAGGGACTGAACTTAGTTCTTTAGACATCACATTCCTCATATTTAGTTATTAAAGAATGTAAAAATGAAACAAAAAATGAATTTTATTTAGGTCAAAAGATGAAGATGACTATTAACTCATTATCAGTGAAATTACAAAGAGTTCTTTACAGAATGTACCATGACTCGTACTCCCAACATCTGCAAGAGAATACCTCTATCTCAGAAAAGGGAAAATCTCCCTACAATCCTATAAATTTCCACAGTTCACTGGGGCTTACCTTCTGGTATAAAGGTTGAGGTAGCAGAAAGCAAGAGGGATAGCCATCATGTTAATACAAATATAATAAAGGACTGTTTTTAGAAGTAAAAACTGCGGTTCTCCTCCTCTTCCTTCTCCTTGAGTCAGTTTACATTAGATTAGTACTTTCTGATTTCTACTGAGATAATCCAGTTGGGTCAGTGATTGAGAGTGAAGAAACACACAGTAAGACCCTAGAAGAATCCATTGATGTATAAAGCTTTGCTGTAATACATTTTAAATATTTCCAAGCTAGCAACTAGCTTTATTAATATAATGTCTTGAGGTTTTTCTCTCACTCCCCCAGATAAATCCCATGAGAAAGTCTGATGGCTCAGGACTGAGTGAAATTGAGGGTAGGTAAGATGAGAAGGGTACTTTATGGAACAATAGGTCAGCACCCACAGAGGCCAAGTGGTTACAAACATGGTCTCATGAGTTAGGCTGTTCGTGTTCAAACCCTGTCTCTTTTGGCAATTTATTTAACCTTTCTGTGAGTTTCCTTATTTGTAAAATGGAGCTAATAGAGACCACCTAGTGTAGTTGTTTGAGGATTAAATTTTTTATATTTATATTTATAAAATCTTTAGAACGGTGCTTGGCGTATGGTAAGTGCCCCAAATGTATTAGGAGGGTGGAAACCATGCTCTGAGCTTTGGGATAACTCCTTGGTTTGGAGTAGATACTCTTGGCGCTTTCTTGACCTAAGGGGAGAATTATTGAAATGGCTCTTTCCAGGTCAATGTATTTGGAAGTTTCCACACAACACCTTAGGTGTCTGTATATACACAGATACCTACATCAGAAAAAAAAATTATAAAAACAAACAGGTATATATCTATCTTTCCCATTGGTCATATATTTTTAGCCTGACAATGCCTGCTGAGTTACTATCTAGAAAAATGATTTTATCTGATAATCAGAGATCTGATATCTGATAATGATTTTATCTGATAATCTGATTTTATCTGATAATTTATATTCATTGTGTCCTAAGCTTTGAATCTAGATTATCCTTCAAGTGGGCTTCTGGCAAAATATTTTTATTTCATAAATCCCATTGGAGAGTTTCAGCTTTAATTGTTCCATGAATCGGTGGGTTCACAGGGATTTGTGCACGTGAGGTATCTTTGATCTCATTTTAGTTTAGTGTTTCCACATGTGTTTCTGAATAGTAAGGAGTCCCGGAGTGGTGCGTCCAAGTCCCCTAGGCATCCCTCACAGGGCTTGTAACTGTGTAAATCTCAAGCCCACCTGAGAGTTTAAGTTGTGAATTAACAAATTAATCCATATGGTGGTTTTCATGTTAGAGGTTAAAGAAGATTAGGTAGAAATTATCAAAAAGCAATTTCAGAACTGACAAAGTTGATCACCTTCTGACTCCCCAGAGAAATGGGAAGTATCCTTCACTCACATAGAAGACCTCCTGACCACTGATCTGGGATTGATTGATGGATGGATTGATGATTTTTAAACTGGGCTCAATCTGTAGGCTGTTTTTCAGTTTTAGCCAGAATCTAAGGGAAAATGGTATGGACAAAATTTTAAGAAGGGAAATTGAAAATAGTCCATGCTTTAAAGGCTAGAAAATATATATTTTTTTAAATAAGGTTGAAAGTAACTTTTAAATCTTTCTGATCCAAATTTATTTTTTGTTTTTGGTTTGTCTCTCTTTCTCTCTCTCTTTTTAAAAAGATTTATTTATTTATTTTAGACAGAGTGAGCATGAGCAGGAGGAGGGGCTGAGGGAGAGGGGAAGCAGACTCCCCACTGCGTGGGGAGCCTTCCACAGGGCTGGATTCCATGACCCTGAGATCACCATCTGAGCCGAAACCAAGAGTTGGACACTTAGCTGACTGAGCTACCCAGGCACCCCTGGGTTGTCTCTCTTAAGAAAAAAAATTGTATAACTATTTTTATAAATTGTGTATCAGGTACCTTTGTTCTGCCCCTCAAATACTTTTTGAAGTAAGCAAGTCATAAACAAATAATAAACTATAATCATAAAATTTTATGTAATAAGTAACAAATCTAACAATAATAAATGAATTAGTGGTTTTCTTAAAAAGCTCTAAAATATATAGTCTATACTCAACACTCAACATCCAGAAAAATGGCTACTTGCTGCCATTTGAGGATTTTCAGGCCTTCCTAGGCCAGACTTTGCTCAGCACACACTTTGTAAAGGTCCATGTCACCATGTGCTGTGCTGTGCACAGAGGGTAATAGAGACGAGGGAGGCATGCTTTGCCCTGGAGCAGTGAGAACTGCTGTCTTATGAGCACAGCCGCTCCCATAACATTTATGAAACAAACTAACAGAAGTCTTGTTTGGGTATCTTTCTAGGTACAAAAAAAATTTTAAGATAAAAAATAAAATACCACTGAACACCATGTGGACTGCTAACTGTATGGACAAAGTGGGGGATGCCAACATCCGCGCCGGGAGGTCCTTTGTCGTGGGCTGGCCCACGGTGAACTTTGTGGCCACCTTCAGGTAAGACCGACAGCTTGGTCTTGTATTTACATGGGTTAAAAAGGAGAACATTTTAATCTGATTGCACATCAAGCCGGTGACTCACTTTTTGACCTCCTGTAATGACACTTGTTTGCCTTATGCTTTCCTCAAAAAGGTACGTACGGATATGAGCAAGTAGATCACCTAGAGTGGGGACTATCGAGTAATTTCCTTTGGTTTTGACCAGTGGGTTTTTACACGGCCCCTAGGAGCCGCTTGAGGAGTTGGGTGTCCTAGGTATGTGGAAGGAGTCCAGACGTCAGGATTCTAGGTTTCCTCTCCAGTATCCTGCCCCCTAATTCCCAGGAGGTATCTGTGTTTTAAAATCACTGGCGTATTTTTCTTGAGCAAGGACTATTAAAGAGTTCCATTAAATTTGAAAAAGTGCTTTTATACTCCCAAGCTCATTCCTTTAAAAATAGTGTGTAATTATACAAATTGATCAATGATGTCACTGAATACTAGGTTGCCTGGATTGCTGTGTACAAATTATCTTAGTTGGTGTCTCTATAGAGGCGACCATCTAAAACAGAAGTATGGTTCCATCGAGTAGGGGTTAGTTGTGCAAGACACATCCTGAGGCTGACATGAGGATGGGCTCCTGGGTTTACAGGGGTCGTGAAACACTTACATCTGCTGTGTGAAACAACCACACCCTAAGTCTCGTTCTTGTTTTGCACAATGAGTGTCCATCCCATGCACTGAGCACCCTTCTTTCTTCTTACCCCACTCCACCAAAATCTCGCACATCATCATAAAGGTAAGGCGACGAAAACGCTAAACCCTATAATGCAGCTGTTGACTTAATGAAAAATTTTCAAAGTCTATTGGGAAGAAGTATGTATTTGTATGCTCTCTGCACGTCTTCTTTTCCAGGACGTATCTCTGTAAAAGATTCTCAGTTCCTCTTGCTTACTGTCTTCTCCACGTTGCAAATGGAAGGAAACAGTTGCAACTGCGAATATATGAAGTCTTTGATAGGGGGGTTTCCAAGAAACTCTTTTCCCTAACAAGGAGGAAAATGTGGAAGCCAGGTTTATGCATGTTGTATTAGTCAAAAAGCTGTGTAAACATATAGAAGGCATTTCTAGCAACGCCCGGCACCTAGTGCTTTTGTTATTTGTTATGATTACTGTTCTGCAGATTGGCACGGCTGACTAGAAGCTGCGTGCACGCACACCGGCAGGCTGGGACGCTAAATGGGCGTTCCATTTTCCTGATGGGACAGGTCTTGAAACGGTGATGCAGGGGGTGGGGAGCAGTGTTGCCGGGAGGACTATAAAATGTGGCAGCCACTGTGGACAGTTTGATGGTTCGTCAGTAAGTTACAGAATTATCATATGACCCAGCAATGCCGCCTCCATGTATACACCCAAGAGAAATGAAAACATACGTCCACACAAAAATTGATACACAAATGTTCACAGCAGCGTTGTCGACAGTAGTCAAAAAAAACAAAAAGGAAACAACCCAAGTGCACAAATACACGAAATGTGGTACAGCAGCTAGGGCCGGGGTGGGGGGCAGGGGAGAGTGACCGCTTCATGGACACAGCCTGCTTTTGTTTGATAAAAACGTTCCAGAACTAGACAGTCACCATGGTTGCACAAAACTGTGAATGTACTAAAGGTCACTAATGGTCAATTTTATTTTGTGTAATTTACCACAATTAAAAAAATGCTAGTAAGTGATAAGGCCATGTCTGAATGGGCCTTAAAACATTCACAACTTTGGATATTAAATGCTGTGAAAACTTTAGCAGAGAAAATGCTAATCTTTGGTGATTTAGCACTAGCTGGATTGATCTTGCTCAGAGGATCACAGTAATGAATAAGTTTTCTAGGAACTGGTTTAACCTATTACAATCGGCTATGTGTATAAATAATAATATTTATGTGTAATATAATAACAATATTACAGGTGTTTTTTTCCTAAAAAGATATTCTTGTGTCTGGGCCAAGAGAGTTCCATCCAAATGCCAAATATCTTAAGTATGATTTAATTTGAATAATAATGTTCTTTATATCTGAATACCACTTGTAGCTGCAGGAACACTCCGGGGTGTAATGAACCCTTTTCCAGTTCTGGAAACTGAAGAGCAGAGTGGTTAAGCAACATGCCCATGATCACGTAGCTTGCATCCCACAGTTACAATTAAGTGTTCAGATTTGAAAGCAACTTTTCTTCTACTTTACAATCTACTTCCCATTGCTTTACTACCGCTGATAAAAGAGTGGGGTTCCTCAAAAGCCCAACTAGGAGGAGAGTACGATTTAACACATCCTTAACAACTGGCTGCTGATTATTTTTCTGGACTGGTGATCTTATTTTGTTAGTATAAGTATTGTATGTATCTTAACTTTTTCTTCCCATTTTTTTAAATTGCAGTTCTTCAGAACTAAAGGAAAAATGGCGTTCTTTCCTTCAAAGGTATTTTGTCAGTATACATAATATAAATCTTTAACTCATGATAAAAGAATAAATCTCTTCAAAGCAGTGCCCCCACACCATGTTCCCTCTCCTTAGTAGAAATTGTTAGACCATCCTCAAGTAATTTCTGATTTAGATGTACCCTGGCTGCTACTGCAAATAATCTGCTCTCATTTACATGCATATATTGCTTATTTTTGATGAAATTCTGGTCCTCACTCTCATCTTCCCCTTCCCTCCGACCTAATAATTGGAGCTAACATTATTCTCAAAACATACATTAAGTTTTCTTAAGTGCAGTTTACTCTCCGGAGTGATGCTCTGAGCAACTGCTCATTCCTACCCTTGAAGGTGCTGGGCCTCCAGTCTGGGCGGGAAAGCTTGGATGACTGGATCTGCCACTCAGATCTCCCGTGACAAGAGCGACCTGTTGTTTTCTGAGTCATGTCTTATTTTCCTGAAATAGTTTTGCATGTTTTCTTCCAACCCATAATTTGATTTTGCTGAGTTTATTTATATGCATTTAAAAATAACAAAGTATGTTGAAAATTTTAGCCACATAGATCGATTTGAAAGTAAGCTAATAGCTAATTCATCCTACTCTGTTTTGGGTTATTATTGAATTTGACTAGGTACATCAAGCTAGCTAAAGAGAAGGACCAGCCAAAAAGCATTCCTCTCAGAATCTTCACTGAGGACATCAAGAACTGTGCCTCTGTAAGTGTTTTAAGACCAAATATTAAATTCCATGTTCTGGATTCAGATACAATGAAAGAGATGAAGAGGGAGGTGGAGACAGAGAGGGAGGGAGGGAAGGAGGGTAGGAGAGATGGGGAGGTGGGACGGAGAGAGCAATGATAAGAGGAGATAAAGGATTTAGAAAAGCACCATGGGGGAAAATGTATTTTCCCCGTCTACATGTATGTCTTTGTATACATAAAATTGAATCCTAGGTAACATGAAGCGAGAGGAATCCATGCTACAGTACTTAAGCATGGAAAGAGTATTGCATGTTAAATGTCCATAATATTTCTCTGGATCCTTCTGATAGCAATTCTACTGGCTTGTAATGAAGTGATTTTCACATGCAGGTATTTCCCATTAGAATTAAACATTTTTTCCAACGGCCACTACTTCCGTACAGAATGGTTTGTATTGTTTCCACAGTTCTTCCCCCTCCCCCATGATGTTTTATTTGGTATAACTGTAAACTCACAGAAAAGTTGTAAATATAAAAATAATACCAAAAACACCCCATGCACCCTTTACCTAGATTCACCGATTAGTAACATTTTACTCCATTTGCTTTATCATTTATTTTCTTTCTCTGTCTCTATTATGGGTGTGTGTATCCTTATTTTTGAGGGTCATACAAATGCCTTGGCCCTTTATCCTTAAACCTAAGTAATTCCCAAGAATAAAGATATTCTCTTCTATCACCACCATACAGTTATCACCGTTAGTAAATTTAACATCGGTATAATACTTTACTCTGCCATCCATGTTCCCATTTTGTCGGTTGGCCTCAATAATGTCTCCTTTCTAGTACGGGATCTACTCAAGGGTCATGCATTTCACCTAGTAGTTATGTCAACTGCACAGGAGTTTTGAAAGGTCTTTTTTTCCAAGGAATCTCAGGGTTGAATTGAGCTCAGAGGGATGACACTTTTAAGAGAGCAGCACATTTCTATCTCATTTTCTTTGTGTTATTGGGGGGAAAAAAATCAAACCAATTGTCCCTGTTATTTGTGTAAAATCTGATTTCTGAACTTGTAGTGCAGTGGCCAAGACATTTGCAATGATGAACAAGATACTCTGGGTACCTTTAAATGACATTTTTTTTTTTTCCTGTTATACTTTACAGGAGCTCTAGATCACCCAAAATAGTATTTGAAGGTGGAGAAAGAGGTAGTTATTCCTGGCCGAAGCAAAAGCCCTGCAAATATTTTGATTGGTTTCTCAGTGCCAGGTAGATGCACTGCGTGGAGGAGGCCAGAGAGTTCTCTAGCAGCAGAGCACGCTCGTCTCTGCCCGCTTTGATTTCAATTGTGCCAGTGGGTTACACTCAGAATTTTCCATAGAAAATTACTTTGAAATTTTTAAAAATCAACTTTATTCGTGTATAATTTACACAAAATAAACATTTCTAATGTTCTTCACTCATTCCTAAGATCCAAGTTTCCCTCTAACACTTTTCATCCGAGCGAGATGATCCGTAGCATTTCTTGTGCAGATCTGGTGCAAACAGATTTTCTTAATTTCGTTTATCTGAATATGGCTTTATTTCACACTCACTCTTGAAAGATATTTTTGGGGATGTAGAATTTTGTTCGCAAACTTTTTCCTTTCAGCCCTTTAAAGATGTTCCACTGTCTTTTGGTCTTTATGCTTTTTGATGAGCCGTCTGTGATCATTCAAACATTAATCCTCGGTAGGTGATTTCTCATTTTTCTCTAGCTGCTTTCAAGAGTTTCTCTTTATTTTTGGTTTTTAGCAGTGTGGCTATGAAGTATCAAAGCAGGGTTTTCTTTGAATCTGTCCTATTTGGCATGTTCTGAACTTCTTGAATTTACAATTTATGTCTTTACCAAATTTGGGAAATTTTAATCATTATTACCTCAAATATTTTCTAACCCATTTTCTCTCTTATCTCCTCCTGAAGAGTCCAATTATATGCATATTAGACCCTTTCATATTGTTCACAGATCCTTCAGGCTCTGTTAATTTTTTTCCATCTTTTTTTCCTCTATTCTTCTCCAGACAGGATGATTTCTGTTACCTCTTTTCAAATTACTGACTTCTTTTTGTCATCTCCATTAATAAATGTAGCCTAGTCAGTAAATTCTTTAAGATATGTTTCAGATTAAAATTTTCTATTTTTAAATATTTGCAATTTCTATGCTAAGATGCGTCTATTTTTGTTTATTGTGGGCATACTTTGCTCTGTATCACTGAGCGTCACGGTAATGGCTAACAGTCTGAACGTCTCAGGGTTGGCTTCAGCTCCTGAGAACTGATCACATTTTCCTGGTTCTTCATATATTAAGTAGTAACATTTTGACTCATATGAAAAAAGAAAGTCATGTTTCTTTTTCTTTTAAATTATTTCAAAAAATAGTTTATTTTTCTGAAGTTATTTATTTACAAAGAGCCTTATCTACTGGAATTTGTCTGTTTTTGGGAACCTACAACATGCAGGAAAATATACATACATCCCTGGAATTACTGTTTTGAATATAATATGTTCCTTATGCCATGTAAACCATTATCTTGCAGACCAGATGAATTAAGGCATGATGATTAGTATTTCAAAAGAGTTTTTTTTTTAACTTTAAAAAGATTTCATAGGAGAGTTTTTAAGTTTTATTGAAAGACCTTCAAACATCCTCAAAAAAGAGCAGAGCCATTACTTCTAAATTTCAAGCTAAGACCCAGTCTTGAATCCTCCTAGACAATTTAACATAGGAAGCCCCTCCTAGACAGTTTAACATAGGACATCCTTGAATTTGGGTGCTCTGAGTCCTACTGCTGGGTTCTGAACACTTTTTTATAATCCTTAAAGCTACAAATAGTTTGAAATCAATGAACACTTTTGTTTATAAAAGTCCGTTATCAAACAACTTTCAGGCCATCTGTCATATCAAGCAATTGAATTCAATTCACAAGAAGAAAAATATAATGAAAGGACAAGTAATGAATTATGAAAGGGTTTCTTTTAACTTTGTTTTTAATATTTTTAAGGCCTGTGAGTGTCCACTTGTGCTGTTTGTCTTCTTTATGCACAAAGGACACAGGCCTCCTTGCCTAATAATGGTATAAAAACTACGCATAGGGGCACCTGGGTGGCTCAGTCGTTAGGCGTCTGCCTTCGGCTCAGGGCATGATCCCAGCGTTCTGGGATCGAGCCCCACATCAGGCTCCTCTGCTGGGAGCCTGCTTTTTCCTCTCCCACTCCCCCTGCTTGTGTTCCCTCTCTCGCTGGCTGTCTCTCTCTCTCTCTGTCAAATAAATAAATAAAATCTTTAAAAAAAAAAAAACTGTATGCATAGTAAATGTTCTTGGTTACATACTGTCTTATTTTAAAATGTCTTTTGGAATTCAGATAGCTTTATAGATATCATCTCAGATTCCTATTAATTGCTTTCAGATAATTTTCCGTAAACCGTTTTCCTAGTTGTATGGAGCAGTTTGTCAACGTAAGATGTGATAGAGGGCTGTTATAAGTAACTACTGAGTTGCGAACCGAACATAAACTTCTAAACTATTCAATCTCATTTCCTAGACTCATTGGTTTTATTTGTCTCAACAGATTTCAACAAAGAAAGTACTGAGTAAATAGTAGTTTTTAAAAAATGTCTTTCATAGCCAGTTCCTGTTCTGATTTTGCTGAAACTGAGTACATAATTGCAAAGAAATAAAGCCATATGGTAAAAACACAATTCAGGGAGAGAGAAAAGTATCTAGCTCCTCCTTTTTAAACTGTCTCCCCCCTCCATTTTGGAAATAGCCTTATGGAGCTGAGGGTCAGCCCATGTCCCCTCTTGGAACTCTGTTTTTCTCTTTCTTGCTTAAGTTGCTATATTTTGTGTGCCACAAATCCTCGAAGGGAAATATATGTTTTACTGAAATGTTTCCTACTAGCTTCATGTTATGTAAAGAAATGAAACTGTAATTAAAGGTGTGTGCTCTACGTATGTTTTACTTTGTCATTATCTGAAAACAAGCTTTGCCTTTAGAGTATGGATAATAATTTGGCAATAATTATTTGGTCATCTGCTTTAAATTTTTAAAAATTTATAGCAATTTTTCTTGTTTCTTTTTTACAGTCTATAACTGTAACAGTAACAAATTCAGACACAGCAAATGACATTATCAACATGTCACTACCAGTGCTAGGAATAACTGTAAGTTGCCTGCAGGCTATTTTTAGTTTAAAAACCAACTTTGACTTTTGAGATTTCTGTGTGTGTGTGTGTGTGTGTGTGTGTTCTGCACCTCCCATTATAAGACAGCTGATATTATTATAGATATCATAGTCATATTTTGTCTCCCCAAATTTAGAAATTGAAGGCAGCAAAGCTATATTATTAGCCTATACATGGTTGCTATTCTTGTATTCCCATTTTAAATTTTCTGCAAATTCAAAATCAAAGCATAAAATTGGGCTATAATTTTAGAGTGCTAATAACAACATGCAGTTTATTGTATATATTTTATACACAGACATTAAAATATTTCTAAGTTTCTAAATACTTCCTCCTCTATTGGACTCTTCTTTCTTTGTCTTCGTTCCTGATTCCCCCCCATCCCTATGTACCCCGGTTATCACCCAAGGGCTCAGTCCCAGTTTGATGAATCCTAAATTACATGTTTTGTTGTCCATTTTGACATGAAGACCACATGGCTGGAAGCTACCTCCTCCTGATGCGGGTCCTTGGCACGAGGTGGCTCACACCCCTATAAGCTGCTATAGAAGACAAGCTCTGAATAAGACCATGGCTCTGGGGGCACTTGCGTACATATCACTTTCCTCTTGTTTTGGTTTTAACTGTCTGTTCCTTTATGCTTTGATGGTGCTGGTGTGAGTTGATTTTTTTTTTTTTTTTTGGTGAAAGAGATGGGTATATTTGAGGATGAGGTTTTCTATGGGAAAAGAGAGAGTGTTAGTCAGATGGACAGAACTGAAGGGAGCACTTGTAAAGCACAACTTCTTATATAAAATCCTCTGTAAATGCGAAAATGTCGTGCTATTATGGCATGACATAATTACAAGATTCGTATTTAAATTCTATCTGACCCAATGGTATAATAAAGCCCCTTAAAAATTCAAAGCAACCAGAATTTGGCATCAGAAATTAATGATTTCTGTACAAACAAAACTTAATAATACATCTGAAAAAAATTGAATTTATATGTACTGAGTAAAGCACATCTCTACGTTGATTTCTAACCTGTATGATATATACACCCTAAATAAGAATTAAATCTTGGAAAGAGATTTAGTGGTTTTAGGGATGAAGTTGGGGAGATTGATAAATGATATAGTTCATTTTATTTCATGTTTGTGATTTTCCTTTGCATAAAGTGATCAATCTCACTAGACAAAGAATTTGTATTTTAATGAAGAATTGGGGTTATTTGGCTTTACATATGCCTGATTTAAGGGATTCCAGCATAGCATTTCCAAACCCTACCCTACCTTATTAGCTCTCCCTTCTTATTTGCAATACAATTTTGAGCATAAGATTTAGCTGTGTGTGTGTCTGTGTCCATACCTATGACCTTCCTTCATAAGGGCAAGACCATGACTTTTAATCAGGAGTCAAGGGCAAGCATAGTACCTATCACCAACAACTCCATTTCACACATTTTTGCTTTAGTCTCCTGGAAGACTCAAATAGTTCAGCAATCTTTATAATTTAGACTTGTTTGTTTCAAGTGGGATTTCCAGTTTTACTGAGCAGTAATTCTGCTGGGAGTAATTGTTTTCTGCATCTGACCTGTGGTCTAGGTTACAGTCCTTGTCCTTTCTTTCCCTGAAGTGGGTCTAGCCTGCACCAAAGCCAGTGGCTGACTTCAGTCCACTATCTCCTCGAGGCCTCTTGGGCATTTGTCTCCTTTGGCTCAGGGCTGCTGACCTATTGATGCCTTTCGAGTTACTTTGCTAAAGAATGGTCATACCAGGGTATATGGCTCTCTGGACAATAAACACATCTGGGCAGGGACATTTGGTGGCAAAAGCCAACATTATCCAAGGAGTCTAGAGACAACGGAAGGCAGGACTCTGAGATTAGACCTTTCCTCCTTAGTGAAGAGGCACAACTGTGATTTCTTATGCCATGGGCCACCCGCACAATGAGGGGCTGATTGTACTGTAGCTACCTCCATGGACCAAACAGCACTTATGCTGGCCCCAATTCCTTCCTTCTGGAAACATAGATATGCTAAGGATATGTGTTCTTCAAGTACTGTGAAAGATTCGTTATGATGCATAGTTCTTTTTGTTTCCAAGGGCTCCGAGAAAGACCACCAGCTGTGGGTGAGTTCTGGCAAGGAAACGGCCCCATGCCCGCTCATTGGTAAGTGTCAGGAAAACTCTAAGATGGGACTGATTAGGTTCAAAATTGTAACTCTGCATCTCAAAGTAATGGTTGTTCTGTCTTAAGCTTAAATACCCTTAAAAGTGAAAATCACACGCAATATTCACTCACACATTTATTAAATAATTACCAGGTACTTACTTTTCCCCAGGCACTGATGACATCTCTTCGTTCAGCAGCTTATGGCCTAGTTAGGGAGAGAAATGTAAATTTTTTTCTTTTCTACTTCTTTTTACCTAACAGAGCTATCCCCAAAATTTTTTGTTTATTTATTATTTACTTACTTATTTACCCACTTAGGTGTGAAAGCAAAATGGATTGGAATTTCTTTTTCCCATATATTTTTCATATTCCTGTCTTGAATTCTAGTTCGTAACTACTAAGTAGCCTCTATTTTGTGAGAATCCTCTAAAATCCAGTCATGTCTCTGAGTCCAGGTAGAGGTATATATTTAACACCTGCACTGTGCCCAGAAGTTTTCTCAGCATCATAAAGAAAATGAGATAATCACATTTAAATTCCTCAAGTCTTCACTGACTAAACTAACCTGCACTTTGCTGTTTCTCAGGCTTTTTCCATCATTGCGCTTAAGGCTATTGATAAACAGATTACACCTCTCCTAAAATAGTTATTGGCACAAGTTCCCTATTAAAAAAAAAAATCTTTGGATTAGCAAAATTGTTCAGTGTTTACCAGAAATAGAGGGATTAAAAACCAAGAGAAAGAGGACAGGCTCTGTAGCAGACCTTGAAGTATAGTAATGTGTGGTAATGGTGACACAGTGATTTCTGCTAGAAATCTTAGAGCATTCCCTCTTACATTCAATTTTTTTATCTTTTTAATAATCCTGTGAGGCGGGACACCTGGGTAGCTCAGTGAGTTAAGAGTCTGCCTTTGGCTCAGGCCATGATCCCAGGGTCCTGGGATGGAGTCCCGTGTCAGGCTCTTGCTCAGTGGGGAGCCTGCTTCTCCCTTGGCCTGCTGCTCCCCCTGCTTGTGTTCACTCTCTCTCTCTGACAAATAAATAAATAAAATCTAAAAAAGAAAATAATCCTGTGAGGCTGTGACTCTTTCTCAAGTTATCTAAAGAATATTTTCAAAAGATCTGGAAAGCTAAACAACCAATTTCTTTCTATGAAATGTATATTCCCAGTCTTAGACTAGAGAGAGTCACCAAGCGCACAGCCGTGGACAAAATCCCCCCCCACCATTTCATGTTTTGTATTAATGTTGACATCTTTGTAAAAGTCGGTCAGCAATAAAACGGAAACAAGTTAAGTACTTAAATATAGTTATTTTAATAAAATGCACTAACGTAGGTAGAACAACGGAGGTGCTAATTTCGTAGACTTTGAGCAGCTTCGCACACCAAGGCAGCTCCAAGGAATCCGGCGGAGGGCCCGTCGTTCATGATGATCCATTAGCACACTCAAAATGCATGTTTATCTCCTGGTTATCTTGGTGATTTGGCTGGGCCGCTGTCGGAGAAGCTGCTTTTTCCTTAAAAGAGGGAAGTGACTGTGATTCTTGTGAACAGAGCACCGACACTGCATCTAGGACAGATGAAAAGAGCAGAAGCTCCCCAAGTCACATTCGGTAATAAATCAGAAATGACAGAAAGAGAATTTCAGTGTATTCTTAAAAAATGAAATCCATATCATAGCACAGGGTCTTTGAGACTTCTACAGAGAGGAAACAATTTAAAGCATACAAGAGCAAAACAAGTCACTTGGCAGGTAACTCTCGATGACTCCGGGTGCGGTTTTCCACTGTGCCAACACCATCTTGTACTTTGCTTCTGGGTTCCCAACACCGCGCGGCCTTCCCTCGGATGGTCGCCTGGCAGGACACCCTTGGAGGAAGGGCAGCAGTGGGAGGGAAGCATAAAGGCGACCCATTCTACTGCCCTTGAGTAGCTCCGGCTCTAGAATTGACAAAAGGAAATAAAAAAAAGAAAAAAATCTGTTCAACTGACATTATGTGAGAGAGAATAGCAATTCTCAATATATATTCCAATTATTTAAAAAATATTAACCCCCAATGTTTATTAATATATTTACTCCGATTCTTATAACTTTGTGTGAGGGCAAGCATTTCAAAGGATGAATGTAAGGCTCAGAGGGGTCAAGTAATTTGCCAAGATGTATAGATCTCATTAGTGTCAAGGCAGAAACTAGAAGGCCTTAAATATTCTCAGATGGAAACACAGCAAAAGTCAGTGTTGTGCAGGGCGCTGATGAATCTATGTATTCCAAGCAAAGTAACATGCTTTAAGTTTCTTCTTTTTAAAATAGCTTTTCCTTGGGCACCTGCTTTTTGCAGGGTGTCCCCAACGAGAATGCATATGATGCGCGCCCAGGAGGCACAGCCTCTTTTATCCAGAAGCCCCAGGAGAAGAGCAGCATACGCCAGTGTGATGCATGCACCCACAGTAAGGTGGGTTTGAGGACAGCCGTCACCGACAGCCTGAATCTATTTTTTTCCATATAGGACACGAACATCCCTATGGAATTAAAATGAGCCATCTTCCATCTACTACACTGCTGCCACAGACACCGGAGGACTCCATCTCTCCTTCCACCCTCCAGGAGTCCCCCCTTCTGGAGCAGGACATCGCAGAGATGCAAGGCCAGTTCATCCTGAAGCCCAGACACCTGACCCAGAACCAGCAAGGGAGAGGTGAGCTCTTCCCTTTCTTCAGGTGCCTTCTCTTGGCTCATGTCTCCACCCTGGACCACAAATTCATGTCACAGAGCTTACTCTCTCTGTGGGGGTTGGGGAGGAACAATATAGGCAAGAACCCAAAAACTACACAGAATCAAGCTTAGAGAAACCCAAAGGTCTGAAATCAAAACCCAACTCACTCTCTAGGAAGGTTGTTTGTTTTCTTCTAGGTAGACCATTACTCCTTCCTCTGTATCCCTAGAGCACTTTCTACATAGAATTATGTGTGTACACATCTTTATGTCTTATTAGAGCACAAGCTTTTTGTGGCCTGAAAACAGGTGTTCCCCATTCCAGGGTTTTGTCTAGTATCTCAGGCCATCACAGGATGGGATCAAATGACTGCATGGCTTAGACACACCTGGAATGGAAGAACTCAGTGGAGTAAAGAGTTAAGGAACTGAATTGGATTTATTCTGGGCTAAGCCTGAAGTGGCCTTGGGGTTCCAGGTAGAATTCAACTCTCAATTCTGCCCCTATTTTCCATGTCTGCTTCAGAGCTAGGTCAAGGCTGGAGCTAAACAGAATGTTTATGGTCAGGGCTTTTTAATCGTCCTCCTTGCTATATTTCCCCTAACGTTCCATTATTTTCCCACTAATATTTCTTTCTCTGATGAAAATGTTATTAATCTGTATTCATATTTGGCCCAAAATAGAAAGTATTTTATTGTTATGATTGTTATTCTATGAGCACAAAGTTTCAAAAATTTAATTTTTCAACATTCATACCCTAATTCGAGCATTAGGAAACATTAACCCAAATCTTGCCAGGACTGTTTAAGAAAGGATAGGTTTCTATAAAGATAGCTTGTTTAATCATTCACATTTTTCATGGCCATAGCATACATTTTTATTAGTCACAGAGGCACCATGAACTCTAACACCAAATAACGTACATTACAAAACATCCCGCGAAGCCTGAAAATACCTTTGAGAGAAAGTATACGACTCAATGTCTGCTTGCTTTCTGTATATAGTCATAGAGTAGCTAGATACATAGCTTTCTATCAAGGGATGCAATATTCTGAAGAGCATTCTTCTTATTAAAGCTGAATAATGGTATGTATTTGGGTAGTTTTAGAAATAATAAAACTAGGGTAAGAGTAGGGAACCCAGGTTGCTTACAACTACTCAGCTCATATATTAACATGTATCTGAAGCAAAAGCACACATCTTGACGTGCAGGAATCTCCTCCTGGATTTAAGAACGTATTTCTGTCTCCCTTCTCTCCCTTTAAAACGGCAGGGGTATCAATTCAGGTAGGAAGAAAGGGCCTTAGTTAAGCAAAGTGGTGGCAAGCCTTCATGATCGCCTACCTTCTAGAGGTTGCAAGATCAAATAGAGAATGGGAGTGATGTCTGCTTTGGGGGGAAGAGACGTCTAGACTGCCTTAGGCCCCCTGAGCTAGGAAATTACTTTTACCAAGGCTGCCATGAGCCATGCCGTGTGCCGAGTAGCACATTATGTTTAGTTCAATGAGCTGTAGGCAGCAGTATTTATGTTAAAGTTGAGCAAACCGAAGCTTAAAAATTTTTGAGTAATCTGTCTAACTAAGTGGCAGAACCAGGATGCTTCTGGTTCTTAGATCCTGGTCTCTCTGATCAGGCGCCATGAGTGTTGCCACCCACATGAGTGGACATGGTGACGCACTCACAACATCCCAGAAAAGCCAAGTGGACAGTTGGCTAGGGGTGTTTGGTGAAATGTTGCTCATCTGTTTATGCTTCTATACCTTGGCTCCTCTGTGGACTTTTAAAGAATTCAGCTATTTAAGCAGATTATTTAGGCAAATGTTAAGGTATCTTACAAGGGAAACACTCCTGGCTGAGCCGTAGAAACCTGAACTCAGCTTTTCACTGCCAATCACCTGTTCTTTGTAAAGCTCTTCTTCTGCATTTCTTTGATAGGGAGTGTTGGGTAATTCTAAATCATCTCTGGAAATTGGGGGTAAATAAATGCATTCATAATCCCTCATTGTTTTTCTTTTTGTATGTTTTCTTTCAAGCCTTGTACTTGTATGTGTGTACATACATGTATGTTTGAGTGTGTGTGAGGAATCGTATGCAGTTCATTGTGGATTAGGCTCTTTTCAGTAAATATCAAACATATTTTACAAAAAAAAAAAAAAATCGCCTCTGGGTAGCTCAGTGGGGTATCACAAGAAAACACAGCCACCTGGAATCTTACCACATCGCCAGCACGTAATGACTACTTCCCAGGACCCTGACTGCAGAGAGTCACCCTCGGACACGGCCCAGGGCACAGGCACCAGAGGCTGGCTGAGAAGTGGGGTCACGCAGATGGTGTCATGAAAGGCAGATCCTTTTGATGGTAGGAAGTTGAGCACTCAGAAAGCCAAAGAGGCAATCTAAGGCTGGGAGGAGACTCACTGTGAAAGCAGATGATCACCAAACTCAGCTTGATTTGAATACCAAATCTTTTAAGCCTTTAAAATCGGATCTGACACCAGATGAATCCACTGATCACACTTACCCATAGGAAGCAAACAACTACAAGTTGAGTACCTCATGATACAGGTCGACGCGTGGTAGACGGCACTGGAAGTACTGACCCTGAGTCTGATCAAGTCTCCAGGCTTAACCCTCAGTTTGCAGGATCTGGGGAAGAACACATTCACCATGAGGATGCTATTAGCCAATTTCAGAACATAGAGAATTTTATACAACCAATGACTCCGTTGCCCTCTTCTAACCATTGCAGTGAACATACTCTAAAATGGCAAGGGTGAGAATAAGGTTAAGTGAATTAAATTACTACTCCTAATCTCACTTCTTCCTTAGACTCAGGCCAGAGTACAGTTAAAAGGCGTTCTTTCAGAAACTGGGCCTTTTGGCGGAGCGCCAGCCCTTGCCAGGCCGACCAGTGCACAGCGCCACCTTCTGCAAAGCCAGGACAGCTCTTCGGAGTTTCCCTCACGGATGTGTGTGACAAGGACAACTTGCCCTCTGCAATTCTGGTAAGTCTTCTCATTTTGGTCTTCTACGGCCCTCCTGAGGAGGAGAAACTCTGAGAGGCCAAGTGTTCTCACCCAAATCTATCCCCAAATGGAGAAATCATTGGACAGCCCCTGACTTTGGCTGAGAAGCTTTGTTACTATTATTTCAAAGAACAGAATCCGATTTAGGTACTGCGGAGTCATGAGGCAAATACAACAGGAAAAGACATTCTTCTCCATTCCACTCGTTTCTTATTTCCACCGAGACCCATGTAGACCTGTTCAGATTAGTCAAAATGGACTCTGTGTATGAGTCTCTGAGCACCCACCGCAGCTTCCCATTCTCCCTTCGTTGCCTTCCTGAACTCACATTAGTCTCGAGTCTCCTTCAGCTGAGTCTAGTCAGTCTAACAACTGGAAACATCTCACACAAGCATAAAGACGTCCTCTGGCAAATATGAATCCGTTAATCCTAATGGAATATGTCAAACGAAAGCCACAGAGTTTGGCCTGTGTTGTCTCAAACTGGTGTACTGAATTGTCAGTGTTGACATTTATTGAGTATCTGGTATCTCTGCAAGCACTGTACTAGATGTAGGGAATGTTCTGCGAGATATGAAGAAATCTATCACGTTAGTTCCATGCTACTTACTACCCCAGTCCTTGCATCACAGCAAATTTAGGGGGTAGCTAGGATTGTATCCTCTGCTCTTCACAAATGAATTAGAAAAGCCTCAGTACAGTATGTATGTGCCCCAGGTCACACAACAGATAAGTAGCATAATAGATTTCAGATCCCCGGCATTACCTGACTGCAGCCCTTACTATCTTTCTACACTGCAGGGAGAGGACATGGAGATTGAGCAAAAGACAATGAAAGAGTCATGCGAAGGGAATGTAATCAGAGAAGGAGAAGAGAGTTTTTGAGCCTGATTTTAAAAGAGAGAAGGAAATAGAGGAAGTAGGAATGGAATATACAGCCACTTAAAGAGAAATAAACAAATGGGAAATGAGTATAGCAAAAAGATTTCCATACTTGGGGAAGAGCATCTATGTAAGGGAATAATGAGAAAAGAATGGTGAAGTAGGAAACAGTGATTCCACAAAGGCCTTGGAACAGAGAAGTTTGATTTAAAAGTGTAAATTCAGTGAAAAGGGAAATCTGATTTTAAAAAGTGTTTAAAATGTTTCAGTGTATGACTGTAAAATGGATTTTTGGGTAGAAAATACATAGAGACACTGAAAAAAAGAACCCTAAATTGACTTTAGTCCTTCCCGCTCTAAAACATACCATCACATTCCCTCGCTCCTTCAAAAAGGAGGCAAGCTTGTGCTCTGGGCTTGTGGATATGAAATGCCACATACTTTACTTTTCTTCCTACAGGATATGCTTTGCTTTATCAATCAAAAAGGGCCACTCACAGAAGGCATCTTCAGAAAATCAGCCAATATGAAATCATGCAGAGTCCTAAAGGAGAAACTAAATTCTGGGGACAAAGTGAACTTGGACAGTGAATCTGTTCTTGTGGTAGCATCCGTCTTAAAGGTACGGAAAGTTCTAGCATTATCCACACATGAGTAACTGAAGCTATGATTGGTGTACTTCATCATGACTGCCCAAGTACCGTAATAGGCACAATACATTAAGAACCTGACAAACTGAAAAACACTTCACAAAATCAAAATTTAAGGAAGCTACTTTAAGGACTTTTTAAAAGGCCCCATATGTTAGAAATATTTGGTTTTCACCACCCTCCCCGCCTTCACTCCTGAAGACTCCATGCAAAATACTAATACCAATATGACTACTAGTAATAATAATAAATTTCAAAATATACACTTACACATACACAATGTTTACCAAAGCAAACATCCTCACCACCCTCCTAATGAAGGCAAAGTTTCCGAAAGAAAATTCATAGTAAACATTTGAAAATAGTTAAAGTTTACCATAGTAAGCAAATATTTGCTTTATGATGAGTCAAAAAAGGCTCAGTGAGGCCACCAAATCATTCTTAACCATCACTCCTTCCCCTTTCTTAATGCCTTTTACTATATAAGTTGTGTAGGAATGACTTCACCGTTGGTGCCTTTCACCTTTACCATCCTTGGCATCCTTTTGTTAATATTTGTTACGTCTAGCCCACCATCCAAGGTTATAACTACATGGTAACCAGCACCTACCATTTGCCTCTTCTTATAAATCTAACTTTTGGAGTAGATGCAACAGACAAAATTAATTTGGAATTCTGAAAAGTCAATAGATTTACATAAAACATAGATTAATTTTGAAATGATACAGCTAAATCACAGGTATCCAGTTACACTTCTAAAAGGGGAACAGAGAAAGAAACAGAGAAATACAACAAAGAATTTCATCCATCCACCTTAGCCCTTGTTAACAGCTCTGAACAAAACTACGTTAATGTAGCAATGACTACAATCTTAGACTCTCGGCCACACTTGGGTTTTTCCTTGTCCCCCACTAATGTTCGATGATATGGTAAGTAGCAAAGTCCAGAAATGACTTAGTTAACCACTACTACACTGGGGCCGTAGTAATATACACTAGTAATATACATACAGGCATCAAGAGACAGGGGAAGAATGATGATAAAGTAGGTATACGAATGGCAAGATGTCGCCCTCTGTAAGGTGCACACATGGAATTGATTTTCTAGCAAGAGTTAGTAGGTTCTTTCCTATTTCCATGTTATAAGGACCGACTAGGAAGAGGGTAACCACTTGTGGGTATAGTTCTTAGACAGTTCTAAAGTTTTCTCTTCCTAAAGTTGGCTGATCTTGCTGTGGAGAATCAGACTCTGCAACCTTGGCCTTGATAATATCATGTCAAACTAGCTGGAGAATTGGCCTTAACTAGAAATGAATATATCTTCAGGACCACAGTGAGTTTGCCATTAGAGTCTCGACTTTTATACAGTTAAGAAAAGGAAGAATGAAGCAACTATGAGAGTAGCTTTCTTCCAAGGAGCACACATACCTCAAGTCAGAAGACCCAGTTCTTTCCTAATATGTGTGCAAGCGCACACCTGTTTGTGTTTTGTTGCAGACATTTTCTTGCTAGAAATAAGAGCTAGCACTGAGTCTAAAACAAGCAAAATGCGTACGTGTATTTCTGTCTAAGAAACTAATAGGATTTAGGATGGTCTATAGCTAGACCCTGTCAGTTTGTGGTAGTTTGCAAAAAAATAAGTTGCAGATGATAGAAGGGAGCTTTATCTTCATTGCCACCACAGGCTAAGCTCTGCTTTTATGCTTCTAAGTTTTAGTTGGAGAAAATTCAAGCACCTGCCTCTGCGTGTGCAAGTCAATGGAGGGTGAGAGCTGAGCTCCGTGTGGGTCACATTTGAATATCTGTGAAGGAAGTGGGGGCTGAACTGAGTTTTTTAACTAAATATTTTCTCTGTAATATTTCCAATATATATTTTCTATAATATATATATATATATCTTTATCTCCATAAGGATTTTCTTCGAAATATCCAAGGAAGTATATTTTTATCTGATCTCTATGACAAATGGCTTGGTGTTATTGATCAAGGGAACGAGGAGGAGAAAATAATTGCGGCCCAGAGGTAATGATGCAATAATTACTCTACTCCGCTTACATCTCAAAAATACAGCCAACATACTATTAGGAAAATATTGGCTTACATTTTGCAGCTTTGTCCACTAAAATAATGGCCAATGCCAAAGAGTTTCAATTCTTCACACCCATGGAGGCCAGCTTCAGAATAGAGGCATGCCTTAGGGCTATTATTGTTCTTCTCCTGATCTTACTAATGTGGGATCCTTGGCCATTTTACACCTTCTGAATATATGAGACTGGTAGACGAAATCCACTGGTCTCAGAGAAATGCTAGAACATCACCTGCCAGTGGTATGACCTTAAGTTTGTCAAACATTTAACTCACCAGAGAAGTTTTCATCTGGTTCAGGAACTGAACTCACGGAAACATTTTTGTATACATGCATGCCTGGAACTCTGCTACAGTGGGTTGTCTACCAGACCTACAAAGACGTACCCTGTTCCCTGTCTCTGTATTTCCAACCTCCTAAGTGGAATCACTTGCCTTACTTAAAAGTGCATTTTTCTGACCTTAGGCTTTTAGCCCAGCTGCCAAGAGCGAATTTTGTTCTCTTGCGATACCTTTTTGGAGTGTTACACAACATTGAGCAACATTCCTCATCCAATCAGATGACAGCTTATAATTTATCAGTGTGTATAGCCCCAAGCATTCTTTGTCCACCTAATTCCTGCAGCTTGGAATTGGAAGATAACGTCATAAGAAAGGTAATGAGAGCTCTCATTTTTGTCCCATGGCGGGGGGAGGGGTAGAATCCCTACTCTGAACCGGAAATGTGCTGTAGTAACTCTGATGGATCAGCTTTGTAAAGTGTACATTTTCAGCAGGCTCCCCTGGAATGGCAGAGTTCTTTATCCTGCTCTGGTGGGGTCTGGAAAGGGGGGTCGTTAAGCTGGAAACTCAGAGTAGTTGAGTCACTTCTTCCCCATCCAGGAGACTAAACACTAGACTGACTAAACAAAAGAGAGAGAAGAGTCACGTGATATGACAGAAAAGAACCTGGGCTTTGGAGTTTCACAAGTCAAGGTTCAACTCTCAGCCTAATCCTCGAGGGACTTGTAACCTGGGGCAAAGCCATGGTTTCCTCATTACACAATGGCGACAACACCCAGCTCCTCTGGTCATTACTGGCACGTCCTAGGTGGCTTGGGCAGTATGAGCACTCATGGCTCCAAACACATTGGCCTTCCTCTGCAAGTTGTGGCTCATTTAGAAAAATACTTGGCTACTATTTCACCTCTGCTACGTCACATGGAAACTAGTAGAAGTTTCCAGAACATCCTAATGGAACCACAACATGCCTAATAAGATGACAGCTCCTCCCCAAACTCACACAGAGCCAGCACAAGGCAAAGCAATGCATGAGGAGGGCCTGCTGTTAAACAGACAGACATGTTTTCTCTCCAGCTGCATGGGTTTTCCCTCACAAAAAAAACCCACAAAAATCTGTTTCCCAATTTAAAATACTTCATTTAAGAAATGGATTTCATAAGTTTTTGTCTATACTTCATAAATTTTAATAAGATGTTATATGTCAGTTAAGCTCAATAGAACTGGAAACAAAATTTAAAAATAAAAAATAAATTAGTAAAATTTAATAAGGTAGATTACTTTGAAAATTATCCTAGTTTTAAAGATGTAATCATTGATATCAAAATATTAGTTATTAAGCTAGGCCACAAATTATAACTTTAGCGCACTGATGAGCAGTATTTTAAAATCTGTACCCAAAGTACACTGGAAAGTATCACTCTTTCTAAAAAGTTATTTCTTGGAGAACTCTGATTTCTATGTATTTTTATCAACCCTGAATTTTTCTCAGAAGTCTTTCACATATTTGTTAGATCCAAGGTCTATATACAAAGTGTGATTTATAACTATGCCATATGAAAAGAACACCCCATTTTTGTCTTTTTGTATTACAGGTTTCTCTTGTACAATTTCTTATTGAAAATTGCCTCAGAATATTTGGAGAAGACATCACTTCCCTCTTGGGAGAGAACTCAATGAGTTGTGATAACAGTGAGAAGGCTGCAGGTACCGTGAATAATTTAATTGCCTTTAGTGAGAGACAGACAGCAAGGTTGCCAGGGTTCATGGGAGATGCTTAGACAGCGCTGTTCTGGACCTCAGGGCATCCCCAGGGCGATGACTTCCATCTGCTCCTTCTTCCGAAGGCTGGCTCACAGGTCAAGGGAGGTTTCACACTGTTGTGAGATCGAAGAAAGGATAAGATGGGGTCTCTGACTTCAAGAAGTTTCTAGCGTAGATCATAACAGCAATAGGAGTCATCATGGTACGATATGGTGTTTGGGAATTTTTTCTAACAAAATTTTAAATGGTTCCTATATATATAATACATAATTATGTATTTATAATATATAAATATATAAACATAGGATATTTATAATATATAAATATATAAACATACTATATATGTTATATATATTAGATGTGCTCTGGTTGAAACCAGAGTGAGGGGCTTTTTTATTTCCCCTCCCTCTTCTTTTTCTCAGTGGCTCTTGAGGCAGCACAGGACTCCAGTGCTCTTTGAAACTGGTTGAAAAGAACTGGCAACAGAGAAAAAAGGACTTGACTTGATGTCAAACAACCTCTCCAGAGTGTAAACTCCTGTGCCCCCGTTTACCAGCTATATTACCTTTGGCCAATTAGTCTGGCTCAGTATCAGTTTATTCATCTCTTAAATGTGGATAAAAATAATGTCTAAATCTTAGAATTGCTGTAAAGATTAAATAAGATGATGGATGTAAAATAAATTTCTAAAAAAGCTATTAACAGGACTAGGAGAAGTTTCCCTGAGACTAGAGCTAGTATCATTTGAGCCTAGCTAATCACAGCTAACTAGCAGCAGTCCATTTTATAACATAGAGTTTAGATTCATAGAACCTGGAGACACGTGTCATCAATCTCTCCGTATTTTTGACATTTCTTGGTTTTATGACATTTACCTCATTGCTTTGAGGAAATCTTTAGGAAAATACATGTCTTCAGGAATTAAGATGAGTCTAGTGCCGAGTCTGAGAATATGCTTATATATGACAACTGTTTGTTTTTCATTTCCTCAGTGACAGAAAAACCACCTCTTGAATCCAAGCCAGTGACAGTGATTGTGATTTACAAAAAGGCACAACTGCAGAATGATACCAAGACCCCAACCTGCATGGGTCCACCCAGCTACCTGTCTACAGTTTTCTAAGTCACTGAAGACTAGAACTTCCATAATGACACTTGACACTTCTTTTTTCTTTATTTCCTGTAAGATAGGAAATAAAAAGAACTTTTTCCAATGAATGAAAAATAAGCCCCTTCCAAGGAGCTAGTGGAAGGGGCTTTAGAATTTTTGAATTTTGAATTTGAATTTTTCTTTTCCCTCACCCCATACATCCATTTTGAGGAAATTTTCCCACAAAAAAATCTCCTGTCTTCAATACCTATCGTATCATATTATGTCTTTTTTGTATTGTATTGTATTCTTTTATATTGATGCAATAAAAATCATTCCGTAACTCAGTGGGTTAGACAACCATTTTATTTGTTTATGATTCATCTCAACACTTCAGTGGAGGCTCATCTGAGAGTTCTGGTCTCAGCTGAGGTCACCTGTGCACCTGCAGTCAGCTGGCAGCTCATCTGGAGCTAACCTACAAGTCTGTTTATTGGTGCTGGCTCTCAGCTGCTCCCCCTGTCTTCAACAAGTAGCCTGTCCTCCTCCATATGGTGGAGGAAGAGTTCCCAGAAGCAAGAAAGGCTTTTCAAGAGTTAATGTGGGAGAGGACTGTGCGAAGGACCATGCCAAAGACAGTGATTTACAAGACAAGGAGGCATTCATTATTTATTGAGACCACACATGATAATCAAGACTCAAGCAGCACCACTACTACACATATCCTTTGATTCATTGGCTTTTAATCCTCAGTTCTGTACACCAGCATTTCCTAAAAGGCATTCCAAGTGTGGTAGGAAGTATCTTTGAAATAATAACTGATTTTTTACCTCAGGTATTCCTTGCCTCTGTCCTTCTCCCTGTCTTAAGCTGTCTTAAGAGACAACTAAATCACATCCTCAGGGAATAGAAGCTGTAGGAGAATATGAGAGAAAGGGAGCTCTTTGCTGCTCATGAATTTTAAAAATTTAGTTTTCTAAGAAACAAAAATGATTCATGGCATCAATCCCAGAATAGTATGGAACAAATAAAGAGAGCCACTGGGTTCGAAAGACTTGTCTCAGCAAGAGTCGTATTGACCAATTCCCCAGGACCAGCGAGCAGTTAGGACATCTCAGCAGATGCGAGGATACGACAATGACACAAGGCACCAGATAAGTGCCACCTCACCATTTCACAGCCTCCTAACTCCTGGCACTAGAAGACTCCAGAACACAGACACACTCATGGGGGAAATTAGGAGATCCTGAATTTCTACCAATCTGGGAACACAGAATCAAACTAGACATCAAGTGAGCTATTTACAAATACAGAACTGGACATTTCTTTATATGTCAATGTATAGACTGAGATTGGTATCAATACATACAGAACATATGATCCATGCAGTTTTCCTAGAAAAGGTTCCCTGGTCAAAGAGGTTTGGGAAATTCTGTATTTTCCTTTTGGAAGTCAAATGCCCCAGTTTTTTCCACATTTATTTGACATTACTTGACCCTTTTGGAGTAATCCCATTAATTAATGATCCCGGGAACATACATTAATAAACACTGCTCTGAATTTATTTCTTCTTAAGTCACAGAGTTTACCATCCACTGATTTCACATACCATTTCACCTGCTAAGAAGCCATCAATGGATTACAATAGATCTTTGGATTTCTTCAGAAAAAAAAAGTCCTTTTTAAGATCCTCCACAATGCAACCTGCTCGAGTAATCGATTTTGCCTCACTCCTTCCCAGTGCAGATCCTCTGCTCTAGCGAGGTCAGATACTTCACTGGTCCCTGAATAAGTCACACCCACATTTCTAACTATAATTCTCACCTCTCCTTGGTCTCTCTGTTTCCACACACTAACTAGGTAGCCATTTGGATTCCCCACTCCCAGAAACTTCACAAAGCCTTCCTGATCTCAAATTATTTGTTCTTTATAACACATGAGCACTTGACCCTACTAGACATTGGCTCATATGCTGCTTTGCACCATTAGGAATTGCGCCGGTGTGTGCATACATTATCCAGCAAATCCAAATTCCTGTGGTAAGCAACCGTATCTTGTGTTAGTTTTACATTACTTTTACTGCCTGGCTACATGTCTACTCAAAAAAGTGTATAAATGAATATGATCAATTTTCAAAGAGTGTAGAGATTTGCTATAGACTGGTAGCAACCGCGAGTCTTAAAACCGAAGAGGTAGAACACAACACGTAGGAAATTTCAGTGGATGGCAGTACGACATCAGTTTGACTAATTATTTTAGATAGGACTTCACAGCCTTTTTCACAAGTTCTGGGATATACTATTTCCATTCATTATGCAAAAAATGTGATATCGGTGCGATGCATTTGGGAATAACTGCATGTTTATGTGAAATTTCTTTTAAATATCAACAATCCAGAATAAAAGGTGAAAAAAAGCATGGCTGGGCAATGCATCTGTGAGTTTTTAAGCTAAGAAAGATATTTTTAAAAAATTGAAAAGAAGAGGAGATAGAAATACAAGGAGGTAAAGAAAAGCTGAAATTGAACTAATTTGTCAATGGCAACTCATAGAAGAGATTCCTGACATAAGAAAATAGTTAATAAATGTTAGTAGTTCCCTCGGGAGACTCAAGCATAATACCTCCTTGAGAACAATTTATTTCTTAATTTTGAGGAAAAGATCCTGGGAACTCTGATAAACTGTAAAAGGACTTAATTCCCTAATCTAGAATGAATGCAAGGCAATTAGACGTTCTGATATTGCCCTTTACCATACCTGGGAGTTGAGACGTGTGTAATCATCAGTCGATCCACACTTAGTGAAAGTAAAATAAAGGTACTTAGAATGACTCTCTTATTTTATTCCAGAAAGAAAGCTACTCACAGGCTAACAATATCAGAAAACTAATTCTCACGAATGGTTGGGATTAATTACCATGATAATTACCACTCAACTTTTATTCCACAAAAGCAACATGTAAGAATTTGGTGAACAGAAAATATATTGGTACAAGAGCCCACCTTTTCTCAGAGAGCACTGAACAATGCCTTCCTTTTTTCTTTCTTTTTTTTTTTTTTTTTTTGTAATTCTTTTCCTGCTAGCTGAATGGGCCAGTAAACACTCTGAAGATTTATAGTGGATGATGACTCTATTTTTCAGTTTTGTTTTGTTTTACTTACCCATAGCATAATTGGGGCTAAGAAAAAACTGGTTTCCTTATGGTCCTGGGCCTAAATGTCAGTATTAATTTAGTTGGCTTAATCTTTTAAAGAATGATATCATTTCTTTCTCAAATAAAAGAAACAACTAGAAAACCAAATTGTCAAAGTTATAATTTCCTAAAATGGAAAAAGAGAAACTGCTTTGTAAGAATGGGAGTTTTTCCAAAATGTAAAAATATAAAGCTAGTTGGAAAAGAAAAAACAAAGCAAAACAATACCGTCTTCAGGATGATTACCTCTGTGGAAAGGAAGAATGGGATTAAGGAAAGGGGAAAAAAAGAAAGTCCAAGCACACATATATTAATTTAATTTCTTGAAAGATTTAAAGATGCTAATATTTAACCACATGCTTCACACTTAAGAAAATGTTATAGGTAACTTTATACATAAATTTCCACAACATACCCATGCATACACACACACACGATTTGTATATATAAATGTACAAAACATTGTTAAATGAATAAATAAACTACACATTTTTTGCATTTAGTTTGTTGATAAAACCATTACAGTATATGATTTTCCTTCTGAAGTATTT
This sequence comes from Ursus arctos, assembly GCF_023065955.2. Lineage (NCBI taxonomy): Eukaryota > Metazoa > Chordata > Mammalia > Carnivora > Ursidae > Ursus > Ursus arctos. The sequence continues at coordinate 13,878,599 of NW_026622775.1, read as the reverse complement.
TTTAACCTATTCATTGTTTAAGCTTTTGTTTTTTTCAGATTTTCTAACCTGTAGGATCTCCGTTACTAGTTGTGGTAGTTAATATCTAATTAAGTTGCATAGTAATCAGATAACAGGGTTTGAATAACTATGGCTCTTTGTGACAGAGTATACAGTTAATGCTATAAATATCTAACGTGTTGTATGCATACTCTAGGAGAATGTGTGTCCTCTGTTGAGCGCTGGGATATGTAAATTCGCAATTATGGCATATGTGTTACCCAAATTCTCTATATATTCTCCAAATATGTAGTTTCTGAGAGAGGTGTGAAATTTTGCCATTATGCTTATATGAGCTTTTCAATTTCATTTTGTAATTCTGAGTTTTTGTAGTTGTTGGCTTTTGGTGTTTTATAGTTTAAGTCTATATTGTTAGGTACATACAAATTTATAATTTCTATAGCCTTTTCATGAAGTATGGCTTATTTGCTTTACTCTCACATTAATGCTCGACTTCATATTCTATTTTGACAGATATTGTTGAACCAGCTCTTTTTTGGTTCATATATGTTTAGTATATTTCTTATTTTTTTCCTTTTTGTATTTTCTGTTTAAGGGTGTGCGTGCTTGTGTGTATAGCAGTTTGTCTTATAAGCAGCATAAACTGATTTTTTTATATCCACGCTGATAATTTCTGATTTTTAATAGAGTGATTTAATCTATTTACATTTATTACCATTATAATGCACTTTGAGTTACACTGACTACCTTATTTTATATTTTTGTTTCATCAGAGATTTCTCCTGGTTTCTTTTTTCTTCCTTTCCTAATTTTTGTTGGATTGATAAAGTTTAGGATTTTCTCTGTTTTACTTATATATATTAAAATTTCTCAGCTATTATGTCTTTGACTACTTTGCTCCAATATTCCTCTACTATCTTTTACCAGAATCTGCTAAAATTTTATGAAACAATGATTCTCAAAGAACACTCCGTATAAACAACTCTTCCAGTTTTTCTCTTTATACTGCATCCTGGGTAAAATTCGCAGCTCTTTCTTCCGGTTTATTAATTCTTTAACTTTGGTCATTCTAGAGTTTATTCTCTTAGTTTCATGTCTTTTTTTCTTTTTTCATGCCTATACGTTTTCTAGGATTACTAATCAGATCTTTTTCCTATTCATACAATTTTATATTTTTTCAATAAAAATCATTTCAAGGGCCCCTGGGTGGCTCAGGGCGCTGAGCCTACGAGTCTTGATTTTGGCTCAGGTCATGATCTCAGGATCCTGAGATGTAGCCTGGAGTGGGCTCAGCAGGGAGTCTGCTTGAGATTCTTTCTCTCCCTCTGACCCTCCCTCCTCTCTCTCGCTTGTGGGCTCGCTCTCTCAAATAAATAAATAAATAATCTTAAAAAAAAATAAAGATTACTTCATTCACTTTCGGATTTTGGTACCAAGAAGTAGGGTACTGCTGCGACAAATACCTAAAAATGTCAAAGCAGCTTTAGAACTGGGTAAGGGGTAGAGGCTGGAGGAATTTTGACGGGCATGCTGGGAAAAGTCCACATTGCTGTGAAGGGACTATTGGTAGAAATCACAGATGTTGAAGGTGATTCTGGTAAGTGTTCAGAAATTAAAGCAAGAGCTTCAGTGGTAGACTCTATCTTCTTAGACAATATAGAACTGATCAGAAACAGAATGTTAGAAATATGGATGTTGAACATCTTTCTGGTGAGATCTCAGATGCAAATGAGGAACACGCTGTTGGCAAGTGTAAGAAAGGATATCCTTGTTATGAAATGGCAAAGAACTTGGCTTACCTAGTGTTCTAGTGTTTTGTGGAAGGTCGAACTTGCAAGCAATAAGATTGGGTATTTACCTGAGGAGATTTCTCAGAAAAGTTTTTTGTTTTGTTTTTTTTAAAGATTTTATTTATTTGACAGAGAGAGAGACAGCCAGCGAGAGAGGGAACACAAGCAGGGGGAGTTGGAGAGGAAGAAGCAGGCTTCCAGCAGAGCCGGGAGCCCCATGCGGGGCTCAATCCCAGGACACTGGGATCATGACGTGAGCCAAAGGCAGATGCTTAACAACTGAGGCACCCAGGCGCCCCTCTCAGGAAAGTTTTAAGGAGGCTGTTTCCTCCTGACTGCTCACAGTAAAATGCAAGAAGAGAGAAATGAGTCGAAGAAGGTATTAAGCAAAAAGAAATCAGGATTTGAAGATGTGGAAAATTCTCAAGTTTCCCAAAATCAGTTAGTCATTTCTGGTCTAGCACTTGTGCTCATGCTGTTGCCGCCCCTACACGGTTCCCTCTTTGTCCTCTTCCCGTCCAAATCCAACCTATAGTGTCAGCTTCCCAACAAAGTCTGTCCTGATTTGTTCAGTCATGTTGGTATTTTCTCTTGTGAATTTCTATAGCTTTGTAATCATTTTCATGTATGTAACGTTTGTATAATCTTTAAGGCACATTTAAAAAAATTTTACATGTTCTGAAACTAAAGTACCCCTCTGTCTATGTATATAGACAGACTCTATATGTATACATGCATATTTTGTTCAGCAATTCTCTGTCCACCCTCAAATGTTTTTAAATGGATAACACATGCACAATCCATGGGTTCTAGAAAATGAGGAAGTAGGAAACTGGACTTCACAATGGTTCTCAGGTGATCCTCCATGTAACCTCCCGGAGCAACCAAGAGCAGGGCTTAAAGCAGTGGGAAATTTAAGTAAACCAGTGGAGCCCGGCTCTGGTCACTCCTCAACTTTGAATAAGCAGCTCAACTCTCTCTCTCTCTTTTTTTTTTTTTTTTTGGTACTTTTTGCTTTATTACTTTGTTTATGGATCTGAGCAAAAGGTTTTGTGAACCTGAAAGTATTGGTATAAATGTGTTGTATGTTTTAGATTTGTCTCTCTCATTAGCACACAGGCTTCGACATCCAAAGGGACGGGCACAGTTATGGTTAGATAATTGGGTCAGCTCGTTCTTGGTTGGTTTGTGTGCACAGACTACATCCACAGTGATCATTCTTCTTAATCTTTTCAAACAATTCTGTACCAATCTCCTAAATGTTAGCTCCTCATTTTTTTAAAAAAATGATGCCTTAGGCCTCCCAGAATTAACATCAATTATTGCTCTAGTATTTCTTTATAGCAGCAAGTTTTAGATTTCTTTCCAAAGCACATGCATGGATTTTATTTATTTTTAAAGATTTTATTTATTTATGTGACAGAGAGACAGCCAGCGAGAGAGGGAACACAAGCAGAGGGAGTGGGAGAGGAAGAAGCAGGCTCATAGCGGAGGAGCCTGATGTGGGGCTCGATCCCATAATGCCGGGATCACGCCCTGAGCCGAAGGCAGACACTCAACCGCTGTGCCACCCAGGCGCCCCTACATGCATGGATTTTAAAGAAATCTGTAAGTGGCTATAATTTAAGATCAGAAAGTATTATCCTTAACATAAGATTAGAATTTGGAAGGAAAAAAACACAACTTTTATTTAGAAACTTGTTATCTCGAACATAGAATTCTGTTCCTGCAGAATTTCAAGTTATATACTTAGTTTGGATACAAGAAGTAAATGCTGGAAAACTGGAAGTAAGTGAGGTTTGAAAAGAC